>NW_006408530.1:17760061-17800364 GCF_000296735.1 Chrysochloris asiatica
CAGCCAAAGTGCCCATCAACTGAAGAATGAATAAACAAACTGTGGTACATACACACAATGGAATAATATACCACCTTGAAGAATAACAAGGAAGTTTCAAGTCACCACATAACATGGATGAAACTTGAGGCCATTATGTTGAATGAAATTAGTCAGTCACAAAAGAAGAAATATTGCATAGGACCACTACTGTAAAAGACTAAGAAAAATACTAAAGGGGGGGGGGGATTCGTTGCTGGTAACCAGGATGTGGGGTGTGGGGTGAGGGGAGGGAAGGGAAAGTGGAGCACAGGGTAAGGAATAGACACAGAATAGTTTGGGTGCTAGGGAAGGAGTCAATACACAAGAAGGGGGAGAGAAATGGAATAACAAAGTGGACAGGGAAACAATTAGGCAGGTTTGCCTGGGCTAAGTGGGACAGAGGTAAATAATGTTGTATGTACAACCTTGGAACAACAGGGTTCTGGGATACAGGGATTGAGACATAGTTGGAAAGGGGAAAGGGGGGGATGTAATGTTAAGATGCTTGGCTGTCTTTTGAATCTTGGTTTCCCTGGCATACTATTATAAAATAGACACTTGAGGGGGAGAGAAAGGAATAGCCAGAAATATCACCACGGAAAGCTTTTAAGTCCATCTTCTGCCTATAACTGACTGGAATACCTAAAATGGGGCTACAATGTGCTCAGTGAAGGAGGCTTCCTTTGGAGACTCTGCATTGCATAAGACCATAGGTGGAATCCTGAACAGCATCCAGAATCTTCTGAGGTGGGAAATTTCCACTTGAAAGGACAAGCAGACCAGCCTGCAGCAGCTAGAAGAAGAGAAGATACATATTGAAAGAAAAACCAACAGGAAAAATGCAAAACAATAATGACAGTCCAACTGATTACTACAAGAACAAGCAACTTGCTCGCCCAGGAAACATCAAGCCAAGTGGTCGGGTCCCCTCAGGACAAACCCCTTTCCAAGATTAAGACTCAATGGGAATACATGCTCTGATTGGTGACCATATTCGTCACTGATAAAGGGAAGTGAGGGAAAAACAGCAATGAAGCTGCGAGCTAAGCCCTAAAACGGCCAATAGAGCCCTGTGAACCCAGGTGGAGACCTGGTTGGCCAGTAGTATGGAAAGACCTGGTGACTCTTGGGCCCAGAGTCAGTGACATAGCCACAAAGGACTAGAGTGGAGAGTGAAGTGTGCAGCTGATAAGAAGAGAGGGCATATGCATAAGAACACCCACAATTGCAGATAATACCCATTTGACCTGGTTTCAATGACTGGATGATCAGAGCTCAACTACAAGAAGAAAGAAGAGGAAAAAATGAGTAATGAGTAATCTGATACAATTTGATGAATTTGACCTACACCTATGGATGCAGTAGCTCAAAAGAGGGAACAAATCCTTACAAGGATCATTCCCACCCCCTCCATACACTTGGACCTTGGCTTCCCAAAATGGGGGAGGGGGACTACAAAGGCAAGAAGTGACTGACTTACAAGCTTTCAAGAGGGAACCTAGATCCAGAGGGTGTGGAGGCAGGTAGAGTTTCCACTGAGTAGTATCCAATCTGTCTGGGTGGGGCTGATGAAAGGAGATGCAGTTAGGTCTCTTGTGATACAATAGTGAATCATTGCTATCAGGACTGATTGTGAGGGTTGGAAATGTAAAGGTAAATGTTGTGTAGCAAGAAGGGGAGTGATTGACTTTGCAGTCTAAGAGCAGAGGTCCCTGGAACCATCAAGGGAGAAGAGTGGAGAACGGGACCCTACCCAGAGGAGCAGTGATGCCAACGATGGAGGCAGAGACAATGATGTGGAGAGATGGATCAGCTGGGGACTTTAGACCCAGAGAGGGAGAGGGGCTGTGTGCTGACAACCAGGGTGCAGGCTTGCAGGGTATGCCCTTTGGTTGGTTGATGATTCATGGAGGAGATAGTAACCATGGCAATGAAACGATATACGATAGGATGAATGTAAAGCTGATGTTATCCCATGTAAACTATCACATAATTCACAATAAACATTATAGATAGATGGATAGATAGATAGATAGATAGATAGATAGATAGATAGATAGATAGATAGATAGAGATATCCCTTGGTTATTTTTACCAGCTTTATGTTTTCCCTCATCCCCATAGATCCCTATCTAGATTTTTAACTTAATACTAATTAATGTTGTTGTTAAGCTCCAGTGAGATGGTTCCTACTTGTAGCAACCCTATATTGGGTTACAAGGAGGAGGTGGTGGGTTTGAACCACAAATCTTGAAGTGAACAGTCCAGTGCCTATGCAACAGCACCACACAAGGACACATAATACTAATTGATAAGCCTGGTCTATTGAAATGTTTTTATGAAAAGTAGCTGGTCTCACAGAACCCAGTATCATTTCTAGAGCTCCAGCCATGACCTTTCTCGTTTCCTTTTAGTTCCAAAGTTGCCATTCATATCATCAAAATTTTATGTGGAAATAGTCATAAATCAGCATTTTAAGATCTTTTTGCCAATATCAACTCTCTATATTTATAAGAGGAGAGGAAGATTTTCTAAAAACCTTTTTATTGTAAATAGAGTAAAGGCTTACAGAGCTGATAATCGGTTTTACACTCAACAAATCATAAACTTTTCTTCATTACAATCATTGCAATCCCCTGCATGTACCATCAGTTAACAGTATTTGCCTCTATTCACTTTACCTCTTGCATTCACGGAGGGAAAGATTTAAGACTACATGCAACAGAGTTTTACAGATATTAAATTCAACTTTTTAGTGATGTGGTAACTATAAAACATGAAGATCTTTCATTGACCCTGACTATCCAAATACATTTGTTGTTGTTGTTGTGTGCCGTCGAGTCGGTTCCGACCCATAGCGACCCTGTACAGGGTTTCCGAGGGTGTAAATCTTTACAGGAGTAGAAAGCCTCATCTTTCTCCCGCGGAGCGGCTGGTAGTTTCGAACCGCTGACCTTAAGGTTCGCAGCCCGATTCGTAACCACTACGCTACCAGAGCTCCATCCAAATACATAGCATATACAAATGTTCAGTAATATTGAGCATAGCAAGCCCTGAGGTACAAGGGGGTGTCAAAAAGTTCATGAAAAAAATTCCATTATCTTTTCCCATGAACATTTTGAAATCCCCTCATAGAGTAAAGCATCCTGAAATGAAAACCGATTATATCTAAAGAGCATTTAAATATGAGTTTATTTTTAAATAATCTAGATATTTGTTCTATAATATTATACATCAATGACTGCTTGAATTATTGAAATTGAAAACAATAAGAAAAGCCAGAGGGATATATCAAATTCACTCGTGACTTGCATAATCAGGTGAAATTCATTCATGCATTTCTTTGATGAATGCGAAATGTTTATGAACACGTGTTCTGTGAAGATCCAATGTTTGTAGTACAAAGCTTGAAATAAATTAATTTAATAAAATATATGACTGTACCTCCATGTAAATAAGTTTTGAAATAATTTTTAGAAGTATAATTGGTCAAATGAATAGCTTAGTAATTGGATTATTTCCAGAGGAGTTAGTTCCTTAAATCAAGCCTACTTTTTTGGAGGACACATTTTGTATTTTATTTTAGCCTGTAGGAATAAAAAACCAGATTATGGTGTCTATCACATTCCCAGACACATCCACAGTTAAACATGGCAAACATTCTCAAAAACAGGGCTGGTCAGGCATTTAGTAGAAAATGATGTGCATTGAGAAAGACTAGAGAGTCTCCTTGTGAAAAACATCTGTTCTGTTCCTGATGTTCTTATTACCATTTTTCCTATAGCATTTAGAATTTTAAACATTAGCCATTATTTTTGCTCAACTCATTAAAAATCTTTATTAGAAAGCAAACATAGTATCTATGAAGCTATCAATAAATCATTAATTCCATACCTTGAATTAAATAAATTAGACCATACAGAGTTTACTTAAAGGCCTTGAGGGAGTGTATCACCAAACAGGCCCTATTGATGAAGGTTGTTGTTGTTGTTGTTGTTAGGTACCATCGAGTCGGTACCGACCCATAGTGATCTTATGCACAGTAGAACAAAACACTGCCCAATCCTGGGCCAACCTCACTACTGTTGCCACGCTTGAGTCCATCGATGCTGTCACTTGGCCAATCCATCTCGTTGGGGGTCTCCCTCTTTTTCTCTGACCTTCCAACTTACCAAACATGATATCCTTCTCCAATGACTGGTCCTTCCTGACAATACATCTGAAGTACGAGAGACGAAGTTTGACCATCTTGGCCTCCAGATAGGAATAACAAAATGTCAGACCATTTTACAGGAAGCCTCCCAGACCACTGAGCAGTTTGTCAGAAGGATCATATATACAAAAGTTACAGGAGACACGGAAGGAAGAAAAATTATGTTAGCAATTCCCTTGAAATCAATTAATATACAATCAGAGTGTGAATGGCAAGTTTGAAACGTGTGGTTTGTATTCTGACCCTAAATAATGTGGGCTGCAATGGCAGCTCTGAATTCTAGATTACTAATGACAATTTTGAGTGAGCTACATAATTCTCAACACTAGTAGATACCTGATCCCAATCTGAACCAACGTGTGTTGTTAGTTGTCATCAAGTTGCCTCTGACTTATAACTTAGGTATAGCAGAACAAAATATTGTTCTACAACATCTTCATGATCATTGATATGTTTGAGTCTATTGTGACTACTATGTATTTTGGAACTTGGAACTTCCTTTCAATCTTGGAAATTCATCTATCAGCACTATATATCAGGTAGTAATCTGGTGTGAATCATAAAGATTTTCACTGGCCAGTTTTCAGAAGATTACCAGGCCTTTATTCTTAGTCTTAGTCAGAAGCTCTAATAACGCCTATCCACAATGTGTGACACCATTCATATTTGAAATATCTGTGACACAACTTTCACCATCAGAAGCCACCACAGTAATCGCAGATCGGTGATAGAACCTAAGTGTGTATAAGGGCTCAGCAGTCAGATCTTAACATTTTACAGGAAGACACAGGTTAAGTGGTGTAAGGTTAAGTGCAGACAACTATTTTGGATATATTTTTCATAAAAATAATATGGTCAATTATTGAATTAGTAACACAAATCCATTGCCATCAAGTCAACTTTGACTCAACAGCAACCTTATAGGACAGAGTAGGATTGCCCCATAAGGTTTACAAAGCTGCAATCTTTACAGAAGCAGACTGCCACACCTTTCTTCCAGAGAGCACTGAAGCTTGTGGGTTCCACCCAGACCTTTCAGATAGCAGCTGAGCGCTTGACCACAGATATATACACACAAACCTACAGTAGGTGAGTAATGTCAGTTCCAGTTCAAGGATGAGGGTGGCACTGGATATAAAGAATGTTTTGATGAAAGTGACTCATTCAGGCAGGTGATCTGACAGTCCTGACAGGTGGTAATATTTGGACACAGTTATATTCATTCATAGCTGAGTGTTCAGAATCCACAAATCCTTCAGACTATAGGCCTATAATCACATACATTGCTCTTATATTCAATAAAGGAAACTTCAAAACAAGAACATTTTATTAAAAATTACATGAGTGGAAATTCTCTGAAGTAAATTAATGATAAAAGAATAAAGCTGTACAGCGAATATATTTTTCATGCTTTGGGGCTATGTGTTTAACAGTTTTCTAACTGTTCATTCATTTATAAAAAATAGTCCAGTTATTATCTCCTTGAGTTGAAATTAGATATTTAATTGACTAGAGGGAATGGAAGTCGCTAACTTTTAAATAAGGCAACTAGTTTAAAATATTTCTATAAAATGCTTCATAAGACCACCATCAGCCAAAATTCTTGGCAAATGTTCTTGTGTGTACATATAGTTGTTATTATAAATGCCATGCTGCAAGAGCTAGCTCCTTCAGAAACATGTTTATCTTAATTAGGAAAGTCAACAGACTTCTAATGGGAAGAAATGGGTATTTTTCTCTGTGGTATCGAAAGCATCAAAGGCCCAGTCCTTCTGCCAAACCAATCTTCCTTCCTGCCTGCTTTTCAAGCCCAGGTGATTGCAGACAGCTGAGCAGGCATTTCCCCTTAAGCCTCTATTGACCTGGCTCCAGTCTTTGCTCTTTCTCCCAATCTCTCTCTTTCTCTCTCTCTGCCATTCTTTCTCTGTGTGTGGTTTTTTGTTGTTTTTTTTTCTCTCTGTATTTTTGCCTCAGGAAACTTAGGGATAGTCATGGCACTGAGGCAAATAATGTGGAATTAAAAACGAAATTCTTGAGGCCTTATCCTAGCAACAAGACCATCACCATCTGTTCAGAGGACAAGCCTGCCATTATCTGCTGCATTCTTTATTCAAACTCCATCACCTGTGAGGAAAAAACATTGCCCTGTTCCTGGGTTCTTTCTTTGTCACAAGATAAAGTGATCTGTTTCCCTCTAATGCACTAAAACTTAAAGAAAGCAACTATGACAGGGAGAATATATATAGCAAATCTAAAGAGATCTATCAGAAGGTCCTAAATGACCAATCCCCCTCAAAAGATTATGAGCAATATGCTCATAATAAAAAATATATTGTTGTGCTCTCTTTCAGTATCGATTACATTATTTAAATTAGAAAATGAACCAAATGCAATTCTTGTATCTGTATTTTTGGTGATGAAAGTATTACCATCTTCTTTCATTATATTTTTACCTTCAAAAATGTTACTCATTTCAACTTTAAAAACTATACCAAACTATATATTTCAAAAGTGGCATTAAATGTATTTCAGTGACTTCAGGGTGAGAATCATTCTGTTTAGGTATCTAGTTTACTCAGTATAAAAATTGTTTTCTTGGTAAAGTGTTTAGAACAGTAAACACAGTAGCTACCTTATATAGTAAATTTTATATTATTAGGATTAATCAAGGTCTGTTTCCTTTCTCAAAATAGTTCAGTAAAAAGGAAGGGAGTATTTGTAGATAGAGCATCTGAAAACCTTCCAGACAGATTCTGAATTTCAGATAAGGAAAAAATGTGAGACAATTTGAAAATACACAGGAGATGGGATTCAACATAGTAATAAAAAATATACTTACTAAATGCCTACTATGTACCAATTTTCTACATATTTCCCACATGACTTTTGCTAAAACTTCCCTAGTCACACACAGCTTCAATCAATAGTCCTTGCCAGTGAGGTAGGGATTCTGAAAAATAGTTGAATCATTTTCTCCGCCCTATCTATGAACATGCTTGATTTGAATGTAATAGAGCCCCAGTAAAAAAGTTTGCCTGATGTCAGTGAATACAATGGCTTTATCTGTCTGGTTACATCAAATAGAGTAGAAAGAAGAACACATACTGAAACAGTAAGTAGAAAAAAATATATTGAGAGATTACAGAAGAGGTATCTGATTCAATAAACAGTAAAAGGAAAACACTCATGCCAGAAAAATTGACTCTACTCAATTGAGGCTACTTGGTTGGTGGTTGTTGTCTGCTAGCAACTTAGTGCTGACTCATAGAGACCCTGTATAGGATTTCTGAGGCTGGAGGAGAAAGATTCAACTTTCTCCTGAGGACCTGCAGGTAGATTCAAACTGCTAGCCTTTTGGTTAACAGCCCAGATTATAATCCATTATGCTACCAGGGTTCCTTTATATTAAATCATAATAAAATGAAATATTTATCATCATCTTGTTCAAAAGTACTAGCAGGACCACAAAATGTGCAAAGTAGGACGAAACTGAATGTGATTATCTTCAACAATAGAGTCATCTCAGCTTCAAACCTAAAACAAAATAATTTTGAAGGAGATTTCTAGAAAAATATAATACAAACACAAAAACAATTACACAGAAATCGTTATTCCAAACTCTCTTTTTCAGATTAACTGAAAGCAGGTGTTAGTGAAATTAATAACAACTGTTTTGATCCCCATGTGTCCTTTGGTTTCACTCTTTCTGTTCCTTGAATATAGAATATAGCTTGGCCTTCATAGTTCTTTATAAGTATGTGCAAGTATTCACAAGAAGTCCTGGTTTGGCTCTGTGGGTTAATGTGCTGGACTGCAAAGTCAGTTTGAACTGCAAGGTCGGTGGTTCGAGCTCACCATTCACTCCTTGGAAACCCTAAATAGAGTCACTGTGGGTTGTAACCAACTCTACAACGCTTAAGAACAACACAAAGAAGAGGAAGGAAAGGGTGCAGGGGATGGATGTACCAGAAACTAATGAAATTTATTCATGCTCTTCACTCGTAAAACTAAACATTATGTATAATTATCTTGTAAGTTAAAGGATCCTTCTATGTTAGGGTGACTAACCTTCCCGGTTTGTCTAGGCTAATCGAGTTCCCAAGGAACTTTGGTGGCACAGTGGGTTAAGAATTGGCCTGCTAACGGAAAGGTCAGAGGTTTAAACATAGCAAAGATAAGGCTATCTACTTCCTTAAAGATTTACAATCGTAGAAACCCTATGGAGCAGTTCTATGCTGTCTTAAAGGATTGGCTTGATAACAGTGGGTCAGTGGGGTTCTCAGGACACAGAACTTACTGTGCTAAAACTAGAAAAGTTTTAAGAAAATTAAAATGAGTTGGTCACACTACTTAGATGTGAGGTAAGTTGGTTTACAATTTTATTCAGTACCAGGATTCTCAGGCCTTTACATTTCTTTATAAAATTCCTTGGGAAAATAATACTCAAAACAACCTAGGTTTTGGTTTTGAGACTCAAGAATTCCAAAATACAGCTGAGCCACAGGAATCTGGAGTTTCAAACTTCTTATTTTAAGCAAGAAACGTTTGTGATTTTTCCCAGTACCAAGACCACTGCCCTCCTCTTTTCATTTACTCAATTTATGTTGCAAGCCAAAGCTGGGTTTCCTTCCTCATCTGATTTGTCTTTTGCCTGCTACTGGATTTTTCACATTCTATTACTCTTCTACTCCCCATCTCTAAGCAACAATGCTTAATAATTTGTGTATAATAGAAAGAATAACCAAACTAACCACATTCTACTTCTCTTTTAAATAGCATGGAAATACTACTTTTAAATAGCATGGAAGTACAATTCAGGGGAAGAAATAAAATTCAATTAATTGCAATGAACATTGCCAGGGCACCAATTCATTACTCAGAAAATAGATTTTTAAAGAGGTACGAAGGAGATGTATCAAGAATATATCCTTTCTCACAGCAGCAGTACTTAAAGATAACCAAATAGTTGATGAGGCAAAGTTCTTCTTTCAGAAGAATTCTAACACATAAAGAAATATTGAAGGAATCTCAAAATCATCCTGTTGCAACCCTGAACAAAATGATGCTTATAAACAATGATCATCAGTGAATGCTAAAGTCATTAGAGGAAAACTTGCCAGGGAACTTTAATAGGCTGACACCACTTGAAGGCACTGGTTAAGCACAGAATCATTGAAAGTAGAATAACCAAATACTCATGTTTCATTAAGTGATGCAATAGGACATACACAGAACAACATATAAAATGGTCTAACCTGAAAATAAAACAAATCAAAACAAAAAAATTCTGAAACTGGTAAGAGCAGATGCACCTTTTTGTTGTCAGATGCACCTAGTATGTAAATAATGTCCCTCTGTCCAGTTCTGGTCTCAAACACAACTCTGGGGAATGGTTTCAACTTGCTGCCTGTATGAAACAACTACCATGTTTCCACCAAAAAGAGCAAAAGAAAACTGACAGCTAGTGGATACATTTGGGAATTATTCTCTAGGCTTCTCAGAGGTCTATTTGGAACCCATCGTTTCCTTAAGTAGGCTCTTCCTCTTTTTCTCTCTCTACCATTTCACTTAGTTTCCTCATTCCTGTCATTTGAAGTTACCTTCCAAATAAATGGCAAGCAATAGAATCTTCGTATCTAGCTCTGCTTCCAAAAAAGCTCTAGCAAACTCATGAAACAAACCTCCATCGAATTACCAGTACAGGAAAAGCAGGAGGAACAAGTTAACTGAGAGCTCAAGGAATATACAACCTTCTCAGGACAAATGATCGGTGTTTGCAACAATAGTATAGGGAAAAAAGGAAAAGAAAAAGTAAGGAATGAGGGATGAGGGAGAGGGAGAACCAAAAGTCTTTAGTAAAATAAGAAATAAACTAAGATATCTAGGGAGTGCGGTGACTCCATACAATAAGCACGGAACTACAACCCTCAATGTCTGTAGTTCAAGCCTGCCAGCTGTTCCCAGGGAAAAAGACGAGGCTTTCTGCTCCTGCAAAGATTTACAAGCCTCGGAAACACTATACAGGGTCACTAAGAGCCAGAACTGACTCAGCAGCACTTAACAATAACAATAAAAGACACATAATCAAGTGCAGTATATGGAGTTTGCCTGAGTCCTAATTTAACAAACCAACAGTATAGAAATCATCTTGGAGAAATTTAAATGTAAATTGGATATTATATGATAAGAATTTTTGTTGATTTTATTTAGTATGATAACAGCAAAGTGGCTATTAAAATACTAACATACTTGTCAGATAAAATATATACTGCCGTGTCAAAAGGCGAAATGGCAGTTTATCTGGAATTGTTTTAAAATACTCTCACAACTTCTGGATTGATGGTGGAATAGGGAAAGTCACAATGTAGTTATTATACAGAATACTGTATAAAGCAAATTCAGAGGATGGTCCTAGATCTATGAACTACATATAAAGGAATAGTTAGAAGGATTGAAGGCTTACTGCTAGTGGGATTTGTAGCAGAAGAAAGAAAGGTAGTAGTTTCTGATCTGCAGCTGCCAGCGGGTCCTGGAGCAGCCATCTTCGGTGTGACAGAGCTGATACAAGAGCAGGGGAACACTCCCACCACCGGGTCTGGATGATCAGCTGAGATAAAGGTGTGAATTTTTTTTTTTTTTTTTCTGTTCATGTGCCTCTGTCAGTCTGCACACCTCTACTCTGTTGACTTGAGGGGATGCCTGAGCAAATGGAGACCACAGCACACCTGGAAGGTTGTGCTATGCATACACACAGATCTTCTCAGTAAAGACCACTGGACACAGAATTGAAAAAGGGGAAGAGTCAACAGGAACTACTTAAAATGGAAAAGTCTCCTGAAATGGCTTGAGCTGACCCTGGGCTGTTTCTCACTAGGGAAAACACCTGAGTGGGCTTATGGAGGAGAAGAGAGACAGACTAAAAAAGGAAAGAGGCTGAAAATTAAAACTTGAGTTACAACATAAGGAACAATGATAACATCTTGAAATTTCATAGTTAGCGTTGAAGGCAAGAAATTGAGAGAGGGGCATTAAAGTCTTACTCATATTGTACTAAGGGTTTCTTTTGTTTTGTTTTTAATGTGTGTGTGTGTGTGTGTGTGTGTGTGTGTGTGTGTGTAGATTATAAACTTTAGTGTTCAGTCTAGTTTTTGTTGTGGTGGTTTTGTTTTTTGTGTTTTGGTCCCCTCTTTACCTTGGGGGATGTGTGTCTTTCTCTCCCTATGTTACTCAATAAGAGACAGCAATTGCAGTTATATATCCAAGCTACAATCACTCACTATAAAATCCCACCAACCAGGCAAGAGTATACCAGTTGCTGTACACCACATAGACAGCCAATTGTTTTTGCTTGTGACCAATCAATAACAAAAAAGTATCAATTGATCATTCACAATAGCCCAAAAGTGAGAAAAACTTACACCTGCAGATTAATAGATAAAGAGATTGTATGCATGTATAAATTGCTGAATTAGCATATGTTTTGTTATATGGCATATATATTTTTATTACAATTTTTAAAAGGCTGCAATAGTCAAATCAAGGGAGGCAATGGGTATGTAAAATATTGAAAGTTTGTTTGACAGCTTTCAGGAGCACAAACAATTCTATATGGAAGCAGTTGCTAAGAGGAGGAAGTAAAAAAATCCCTTTTCTACTACAAATGTAAAAGAAGAGTCACTGGATTTTTAACTCTTTTGCAAACTCCACTATATTGAAAAAAATATATACACACATAAAGAAAACTCAAACTTACTACCAATACATTTCAGGACGCTGAAAAATCAAGATAATAGGAAAATTATTCATAACATACCTTCTTTTAATGTTGAACCCTAAGATAGACATAATTCTATGATAATCCCTAAAGAAATGGATCTCTTCCTTCTCTCTGTGATATCAGGTCTCATGTTATCAATATTCATGTACTTATGCATTTCTCATCTTTCAATAAAAGATCAGGCACTACCCATACAACCTTGAGCCCACTCTGTGCTGTAGTCCCATAGCTCTTTTCAGAACATTATGGTCTGATTTATAAAAGATAAATTTATGTGGGATAGCAAAGTGACAGTCTAGGCAGTAAACCCTCTACAACAAAGATACAAAAAAAAAAAAAAAAAAATGGAACAGATCTAGATGATAGTTCTGGAACCCCAACTATCAGTGAAGGGAAAGAGAAGTGGATTGAATGCTTACTAAGAGAGGAAGAGGAACCGACACATCAAAAAAGGGAGGTAGACAGGTAAGCTGTGCAGGTTGCCCGTATGTGGTACAGTCATCTTGAACTTCTACAGGTGTCTTTGGAAACATATTTGGTGGCACAGAGGCATACCAATGAATGGAGGAGAGAAAACTGTGATTCTTTTCTTATTCCCAACACTCTCCTGGTGAACAGAGGCTTGGCCAGCCTCCACCCACTTACACTCTTAGTGAAACTCTCACTATCCCAGTAGGTGGTGAGTTGCACAGTTGTGAACCACATCAAAATGAGTTGCGTGAGATCTACACCAACCCTGGCACCTGGACTCAGGTGAATTCTGCTCCACACCTTAAGAGCTAGCGCTGGCCAGCTGTACACTAACCCTTACTAGGAAAAGAAATTGAACAGGTACAGAAGAAAAAAGAGACAGACAGATGACCAGGACGACATGTTTTTCTCAAACTTTCTGTCAATAATTTAACCTACAAGATTGAAAAGAGGTACCCAGAGATATCAATAATAATGAAGACAACTTCAAAGTAAAAAGAGGAAATACTGTAAATACAGAACTTATAGGTGATAAGTAAATCAAGTAGATTTCAAGATAGAAGATTGCTTTAAACTGGGGAGAAATTAATAAATTACAGGGTAACTTCAATCAAAATGAATACTTTTACATCAAAACAAGAAAAAGGAAAACGATAAAGATTTCATGAACATTAAAACAACAGCAATGAAGAAAATAACAAGAAAATTCACAAATAAAATGAACTCAGCACAAAAATTATGTGGACCAAAGAAATCAACATCACCAAAAAACCACGCAGCAGAATTACAACAATCAATGCATACCTATTATTAATTACACTGAATATCATTGGATTAAATGCATCAATCAAGAGATGTAGATAAGTGGAATGGATAAGAAAACATCATCTTTCAATAAGTTGTCTACAAGATGCACAACTAACACAAAAAGACAAAAATAGACTAGAATTATAGATGTGAAAAATATATCAAGTTAATGGCAATCGAAATTTAGCAGGAGTATCAATATTAATTTCTGATAAATAGACTTTAAGGTAAGACCAGCATGAGAGACAAAAAAGGACATTATCTCATGATTAAAGTGTCAATTGAACAAGATGACATTACCATGGTAATTATCTATTCTTCAAATAAAAGAACCTCAAAATACATAAGTCAAACTCCAGTAGAACTGAAGAAAGAAATTAGCAACTCTACAATATTTTAGTGAGAGTTTTTAATATACCAATTTCGATAAAAGACTAAACAACTAGAAAGAAACTCAACAAAGACACAGACGATGCAAACAATTCAATCAACCATCTTGACATTATAGACACACAAAATATTCAACTGAACAACAGCACAATACACATTCTTTTCCAGTGTACCTGGGATATTATTTAGAATAAACCATATGTTAGATTTACAAAGAAATCCTCAATAAATATCGAAATGTTGAAATACAAAGCATCTTTTCAAATCACCATGCTATAAAATTAGAAATCAACAATAGGAAGACCAAGGGAAAAAATACACGGAAATTGAACAACACCCTACTTAAAAGCTACTGGGTAACAGAACAAATAAAAAGTAAAATTAAAAAAAGTTCCATGAAATAAATATGAATGAAAATACAACATACGAAAGAAAGCCTTTTGGACATGGCAAAAACAATGTTTAGAGAGCAATTTATAGCAAAACACACATTAAAAAAGAAGAAAAAGCTGGAATCAAGACATTAATGCAACATCTCCAATAATTAAAAAAAGAGCAGCAATGTAAGCCCACAACCAACAGTAGAAAAGAAATAAAATTAAAGCAGAAATAAATAAAACAGAAGAAAGAAAAACATTAAAAAGAATCAACAAGACAAGAAGAAGTTGTTTCTTTGAAAAGATTAAATAATATCAACAAATCATTGAAAATTTTTAACAACAAAAAAGATGCAAATAACAGAAGAAATGATATAATGTGTGATTTCAAAACACAACCAATGGAAATAAAAAGGATAATGACAGAGTACTATGGAGAATTATGCTCCAACCAATCTAAAATCTAGAAGGAATGGGCAAATTTTAAGAAAAACACTATATCCTTAAACTGAAGGAAGTAGAACACTTGAACATACCTATAACAAAAGAGGAAAATAATCAAGTCATTGAAAGACTCCCAGCTGAAAAAAATCCAGTCTCAAATGGATTTACTAGTGAATTCTACCAAACATTCAGAGAAGAGCTGAGTTCCTTAAACTATTCCAATATAGAGAAAATTATGGAAAATTCCCAAATACATTTTATAAAGAAAGCATAATCTTCATAACAAAACCAAAGATATGACTAAAAAAGAAAATTATAGACGAAAATCTCTTATGAACATATATACATTCTTAACAAAATCTTCACCAATAGAATTCAACAACTTATCAAAAAACATTACTTCATTATCAAGTGGGATTCATACCGGCTGATCTTTGACAAAGGGCCAAAACACATTAAATGAGGTAGAGATCGATCATCTCTTCAACAAAAGGTGCTGGCAAAAGTGGAAATCCATTTGCATAAAAATGAAACACTATATATGAAAACAAACTCAACAAAGATTAAAGATCTAAATGTAAAACCTAGAACTATAAAGATTATAAATAAAAAAAAAAACTAGGGACAAACTTAGGGACTCTGACACATGGCATACATACATTATCAAACATAACTGAAAACACACAAACAGTAAAAGAAAAAATAGATGACTGAGACTTCATCAATAGATTTCATCATAAAAATCAAAAAGAGCCCACAGACTAGGGAATAAAACATTTGTAATGACATATCAGACAAGGGACTAATCTCTAAAATTTACAGAAAACTACAACAGTTCTGTTCAAGGTCACATTTTGACAGATACACAGGCTGAATGGATATGGAAGGAAGAGTGGAATTATCCTGTTGTTGTTATGTGCCATGGAGTTGGTTCTGACTCATAGCAACTCTGTACAGGGTTTCCGAGGCTGTAAATCTTTCCGGGAACAGAAAGCCTCATCTTTCTCCTGCAGAACAGCTGATAGTTTCAAACTGAGAGTGGCATTATACCTACAAATATATAAGGGTTTGAAAGAGGATATTAGTACAGGGATATTTACCTTTGCTCCAAACACAACTATGAATATGGTGAAGCATTGTTGCTGTTGTTAGGTGTCTGCACCATCCTCACAATTGTTATGTTTGAGCCCATTATTGTTACCCCTAACTCAATCCATCTTACTGGGGGTCTTCTTATTTTTCTCTGACATTCCACTTTACCAAGCATGATGTCCTTCTCCAGGAACTATTTCCCCTAATAATATGTCTGAAGTATGAGCAATGAAGTCTCACTACTCTGACTTCTGAGTGTATTTCTTCCAACAAAGTTTTGTTTGCTCTTCTGGCAGCCCATGATACTTTTGCCTAACCCAAAACACCATTTGATTTCTTGACCGCTGCTTCCATGAGTTTTGATAGTAGATACAAGCAAAATGAAGTCTTTGACAACTTCATACTTTCTCCATTTATCATGATATTATTGATTGGTCCAGTTGTGAGGATTTTTGTTTTGTTTACATTGAAGTTCAACCCATACTGAAGGCTGTGGTCTTTAATCTTCATAAATTAGTAACTCTTTGAAGTCCACTTCGCTCTCAGCATGCAAGGTTGTATCATCTGCATATTGCAGATTGTGAATGAGTTTTCCTCCAATCTTGATGACATGCTCTTCTCCATATAGTCCAGCTTCTCAGATTATTTGTTCATCATATAGATTGAAAAAGTAGAATGAAAGAATACAAGAGCCACAAGGATGAAAACTTCTTAGACATTACCAAACACCTTGAGGTTACAAGTTGTTGGGCCTGCGGCCTCAGGATCATACTTTCAAGGAATACCATGATCAATTGGCATAACATAATCCATAAAGACAATATTCTCCATCCTACTTTAATGAATCCAAGTCCTGGTGTGGCACTTTGGGTTAATGTGGTGGACCTCAATGTAGGTTTGAACCATGAGGTCAGCCACGCCTTGGAAACCATATAAAGGATTGCCATGGGTTGGAACCGATTCGATGGTACTTAACAACAACAAGAAGTTTGATGAGTAGCAACTGGGATCATTAAAGCTCATGAGTGGTCATCTAAAGGGCAACTATTGTCTCTTCCTTTTTGGAAACAGAAGAGTGATGAAAAGTGAAGGCGCTTGGAATCAATTAGTCCAATGGACTAATGAAACATGTGAAGATCAGTCTCCATAACCCTGAGACCAGAAAAACTAGATGGTGCCTGTTTACCACTACCGATTACTCTGATAGGGATCACATTAGAAAGTCCCATATATAGTGGGAGAAAATGTAGGACAATATTCAAAATTATATATTAAAAAAAAAAAAGAACTGGGTCTATTGGTCAGACTTGATGGCACTTAACTATAACACCAAATTCTTAGAAAGAGGTTGAAGGAACCCAAGATTATGGCCCTTGGCCGCCCTTCAGGTCTGGAACAGAACTTACCTTCATGGGCCAATTTTCTGCCCAGTAGTAGATAGCAGGTATCACAGCATTATTAAGGTATACTCACCTTGGAATGGTCAATCTTTCAGCATCTACCTAAAGACAAAGTTCACAAGGTTGGGAAGGAGGGTGGAATTTGGAATGCAAACTACAGTGAGATGAAGCAAAGCATTTGATTTGTTAAATGTAAAACTGATGGTCTGTTCTATAAACCTTTACTCAATTCACAATAAAAAGTTTCAGAAAAAAAATGGAATGGTGGATGAGAAATGAACAGGGGGGAAAAAAGAATGAAAAGGAAAGTGAGAAAATAAAATGCTAAGACAACAAGAAATAAAGGAAAATAAATTAATAAAACAATGATCTTTCTGTTAACTACATAATATATGATGTATATCTTGAGTACAAATGTATTTATTAAATCAATGATTAACTAAAGTATATTTTTTTTAAAGTAAATTGATACAACAGACCTTCTTCTCATGACTTCTTTGTGTAAAACCCCCTGGAAACATTCCTCCCACAATGGTGATGGTGGGAGTCTTCTTAGTTAGAAGTTAGTAGGTGACTACATACTATCTTAGCTTTGATTCTGTCTCAGGCTTACATGAAACATGCACAAACCAGTTAACCCTGTTACATATGAAATTTCTATATCAGAAGTAGAGATCAAAAGAAATAAAGGTGAACACATTCATAAAATAAAAAGTAAATTGATACAGAAGATTTATGGGGCAACATGTATTGTGCCAGGAAGGCACCAATGCATAGGGATCAAAGATCAAAGTCTTTGAGTTTTGTACCTACACCAAGAGTAGAACTGTGCTATTTCAGGTTTTTAATGGCTAATTTTTCAGAAGTAAATTGCCAGGACTTTCTTCCAAATAACCTCTGGCTATGTTCAAACCTTCCACTTTCAGTTCACAGCCAAATGTATTAACCATTTCCACCATTCACAGAATTCATGGAACAAAACTGGCTATGTAAAAAGTCTGACCCTTATAGGCTAATTGAAATAGTGAATGAAGCTGAGCTAGACTTTGGGAGTTCCCTTTCCATTTTAGCATCTCTGAGATCCAAATTGGTACGTTATTCACTCATCCCTGACATACTTGCTCTCTGAAAGTTTTGGTATGTTTTACCTGCATGTGTTATTGTAATGAAAGGTATAAAACATTTTGTTAAATTTATCGTTTGAAAGTGAAATCTTATTTATTGGAAATGTTATCAAATTACAGTAACTAGAGATATGATGGGAAAAAAGCTATGAAATGTTTATCTACAAAATTATTGTCATCTACTTAAGGTTCATTTGTTGTTGTTAAGTGCCATTGAGTCAGTTCCAACCCATAGTGACCCTGTATAGGGTTTCCAAGGAGCAGCTACTACAAAAGGGAAGAACTTCATACAATTTCTGGCTTAACATACTTAGAGTCAGAGATGTTTAGAGATTTTCTTAATTAGCTAACTGCATAGCTATTTAGTGCCTCATATAATCTACACTGGGCAAGGCACTAGAAAGACTAAGAACCTGTTCCCAGTGAGTTCCCAGTACAGTCAAGCACATAATCTCTGAGACAAGTGAGGAAAGGATGGCCTATGTCTACTGCATGTACAGGAGGTATTTATAGAATCTCAGTACTTAGAAAAAATGTGACTTATCAACAGTCATACTGATGGGTATATTAGTATTCATTGGCCCCTCATGTCTCTCCATAGGTGCCATTGTTGTAGAGCATATTTCATCTGAAAAGAAATAACCCCCTAAAGGGAGCATGTTTTAAATCTAAAAAAGTACCATTTCTTTTTGAAATTTTAATTTTTGGAACTTAATATAGAATATAATGTTACCAGAATGACCACATCCACCAAAAATCATGTTTAAGTAGCTGTAGAATACTGAAGGGATAATGAGTTCTTACAGAGTTTCCCTGGTTATGGAGAGGAAATCATTAGTAACTTAAGACAGCAATAAAGAAATCATCTAATTAATGTATTCAGAGATGAATCTTAATGTCCAATTATTCTCTTGATTTGACACAACCTAGAAACAACATAACATAGTCAGCTACATTGTATGAATGTTGGAAGAATTAGAGAGAAAGTGTGGGGGAGGGAGAGGTTTTTATAATCTCTCTCTTTATTTTATAATAAACAATAAGTAAATCTTCAGTTTAAGTTTATCGTATTTGAAGAAAAGCAAACAAATAAACCCACAGAATTAACCTGAAAACCACATTGTGCTGAAAAGTCTGTGTTTTATTATCATTGAAGATTATAAATATCATTTAAACCAAAGTTTGTCTGTTCAACTCATTAAATATTAACAAATGATTTTTTATCATTCACTGTAGTCTCTTAGTTCAACTTCATTGATTGATTTAACCCATGTCTATGTAAACATGTAGAATTTCCATATTTTGTAATTGGTTCAATATTAAATGATACTCACACAGGGCAAAAAAGTTTAAAAGTGCCAATACTATCATACACTAAATTCATGTCTTCATTTCTGGAAGGGATGAGAATCAAGGAAGATAGTTTTCAATATTTTAGTATTGTTATTAAGCTAGTGGTAAAAAAAAAAAAAAAGACAGTATACAAAAGTATTAGAGCAAAACTCTGCACCATCTCTAACCCTGTGTCTCCCAATTCTTACCCACAAATAAAAAGCTTAAGATAAAAGTTGTTTTCAATTCTTCAAATATTGAAAAGCCATCTATCTTAAATATTAATAATTAATGAAATAAAGATATTCATAGTCAGTAGCTAGACACATTTCAAGGTCATTTAACCACATTCTGCATCCCCAATTCAAATATACTAAAATCAAACAAATATTTGAAGCAATGAAATTCAAAATAGTACTATAGATATAGTTTTAAATCATTTTTCAAAAGTGAGCTTTTCTCTGATTACTTTGATATTCAGCAAAGTTGCATTGTTCTAGAGGATATTGTTGAAATGCTTTGTTAGATAATTTCTCTAAGATTTCCTATTGGGGGGATACTTAGAGTCTTTTTTTCCCTCTCCCATTAGTGAAGTTTTAAAGAAATGTCTATCTGCTTTGCTCTCCTAACTCAGGTAAATGCTGTTGTTCTTGCTAATACATAGTTGTCTGACTATCCACAGTCATAGTTGATTTGGTGTGACTGATATATAAGCTAATATCTGAATAGTCTGTATGTCAATAAAAAAATTATTTGTGGACTTGCAATATAAGCAAGAACTGATTCTAGTAACTGGATTAGGTAACAAGAATTGCAACTTCATCCACAAAGCTGGAGGTTCAAACTTACCTGCTGCTCCTTGGAAACCCTATACAGGGGCGCTATGAGTCAGAACTGAGTTGGCGGCACTTAACAACAACAAAGTTTAACCTGTCGCATATACTTAAACTAACTGGTCCCACAGGGCTCATCCCAAGAAGTATGAAAACTTCTCACATTACACTAAACTATAAAGCTAACCTACTACCCTGAGTCAGTGCAATTCTCTCTTTACATCAGTGTCATACTTTTATAAATGGCTCTACCTCATGTATTGGATGGAGTCCTGGCATGGCAATGTAGGGTAAGCACTGGACTAGGAACCACAAGTTTGGTGGTTTAAACCTACCAGCTGCTCCTTTGAAACCCTATATAATACAACTGTAAGTCAGAACCACCTTGACAGTGCTGAGAAACAACAACACATAAAGTATTATTTTAGTGAGTTTATAAAGCATGCTGCCAGTTATAATTTAAAAGAAAAAAAGAATAAAAGTTTTCATCTAAAATGCTTGGCTGCCTTAGGAATATTGGTTTCCTTTGACTACTATTGTAAAATAGGCAGTTGAGTGTGACAGAAAGGATTACCAGGAAACATGATTACAGAAAGCTTGAAAGCCTGTCTTCAGCCTATAGCTGATCAGAATACCTAAAAGGTGTTCTTGACCCTGCCCAGTGAAATAGCCTTCTAATGGAGCCTTTGCAGTGTATAGGACCTTAGGTGGCATCCTGAGCCCCATCCAGAACCTTCTGAGGTGGGACATTCCCACTTGAAAGGACAAGTAGACCAGCCTGGAACAGCTAGAGCACCAGAAGGTACAACTTGAAAGAAACACCAGCATGAAAAATCCAAAACAAAAATGACAGTCTTATTGGCTACTACAAGACCAAGCAAATTGTTTTCCTGTAAGCAATCAAGTCCCTTCAGGGAAAATCCCCCTTAAAGACTGAAACTCAAAGGGAATACTTGAGCAGACATGTAACATTACTGCCTTTCCACTGGTGAGTGGAAGAGGGGGAAAGGCAGCACTGAAGATATGGGCTGAGTTCAACCATGTTCCATAGACTCCCGTCAACCTGGAGATGAGAATGATAAGAAAAAGGGCTGGTTGGTCCAAAGAGTGGTGAGAACTGGGGACTTCTGATCCCATGGGCAAGGACATAGCCACAGAGGGTAGAGCTGAGAGTGAAGTGTCCAGTTGATATGAAGTGAGGAGAGATGCACAACATTGCCCAAACTTGTAGATAGTGCCCATTGGGCCTAGCTTCAGTGCTTTGATCAGAACTCAACTAGAGGATGATTAAAAAAAAAAAAAAAATTTTAATTTTTTTTGACAAAGGAAACAAATGTAAGCTACAATTTGATGAACTTGACCTATACTTACAGATGTAGTAGATCAAAATACCAACTGAGAAGGAAGGAATCTTCACATCAAGTATCAATCCTATCCCTTTTTATACAGGGTTGATAGGGACAGGCAACTTAGACTTTGGCTTCCTAAAATGGGGAGGGAGGGGTCTATACAGACTTGAAGTGACTGGCTTACAAGTTTTCAAGAGGAAGTTTAGTTTCAGAGTGTGCGGGGGAAGGTAGAATCCCCACTGAATAGTTTCCATCTTGTCTAAATGGGTCTGGTGAAAGGAAGTGGGGGAACAATTCTTATGATTCAATAGTAAATAATTGCTATCATGACTAATTGTTACTGTTACAACTGTAAAGGTACAAGTTTTGTAACAAAAAATGGAGTAGTTAATCTTATAGTCCAGGAACAGAGGACCCTAGAACCATCAAAGGAGAAGAGCACAAGCAGAATGTGGGATACTATCCAGACCAGCAGAAACACCAGAGATGGCGGCAGAGATGAGGACATGGAGAGATAGAGCAGCTGAGGACTTTAGACTCATGGAAAGAGAAAGGCTGAGTGCTGGTGGCCAGGAGGCAGGCTTGCAAAATCTGCCCTTTGGTTGTCCAAATAGTTATATATTCCTGAGTGTTTTTGTGTACACCTCCCTCCCAAGGGAAAAACAAAACAAAACAGAGGGAATGGGAGCAAATAATGTTGAATGATGATGCACAGAGGAAATTGTAATCATCGCAATGAAATGATGTGTGTAAAACTGATGTTCTCCCATGTAAACTATCACTTAATTCACAATAAAAACTTATAAAATAATAATAAAAAAACCTGTACACCTTAAATAATACACTCAAGAACAACAGGATGAGGACTAAGATAACTGGAAAACAGCACAAAGTGTTAGGTGGTTATTGTCCTTGGAATGCTTCACAGAATAGATGGATGGAATCCTCAGAGCAAAAGGGTGAGGTGTCCTGTGGCACGTTCACGAAAATGCATTTCTGGGTGTAGATGACTTGGAAGAGCACACATGCAGTTCTGAGTGGATGAAGATTTGTGGCCAGGAGTACACTGAAAAGTTGAGATATAATTGTACTAAGATTCAAATTTTAATATAGAATAAAACTAAAGCCCATTGCCACTGAGTTGCTTCCAACTCATAGCGGCCCTTTAGAATAGACTGTTAGTACCCCAGAGAGTTTCCAACTTTACAAACATTATCGAAGCAAGCTATCTTTCTCCCAAACTATCAACCATTTTGGTAAGCAGAAAAAAATTTTAACCATGATGCTACCAGAGCTCCTTTAACAAGGAACTGCTGTTGTTTTTATTGTTGTAAAGTGCCATCGAGTCTGTTCCAACTCATACCAAACCTTTATAGGATTTCCAAGGAACAGCTGGTGAGCTTGTGGTTCAAACCAATCTTGCAGTCCAGCACATTGACCCACAGTGCCACCCCAGGACTCCTTAATAAGGAATGTTGTTGCTGGTAATTATTGTCGAGTCAGTTGTGACTCATAGCAACACTATGTAATTTCCAGGAGCAGTTGGTGAGCTTGAACCACTGACTTTGTGGTTCAAAACAGACCTTGCAGTCCAGCACATTAACAACAGTGCCACACCAGGAGTCCTTAATAAGGAATAGAGAGAATAAATAACAACATGGTGTAAAACCCGAGGTACATATGTGTCCTGTTGTTGTTTAATTCTTTTTACTCCTACTCTGACCTATGTGTGTAAAGTAGAACGGCTGCATTAGGCACCTCTGAGTGGGTTCAAGCCAACAACCTTCTAGCTAGTAGTCAAGTGTTTAACCATTTGCATCACCTAGAAAGAGAGAAAGAAAGATCAATTATTTAAACACATGTAGACTTCCAATGATAGAACCACAAAATATTTAAATTGGAAAAGATCTAAGAGAGCATTGTACCTTCCAACCACAATCTCCAACCTCATTATGTAAAAGAGGAAACACTTGGAAAGTGTGAATTTTTTCTAAGTTTAATTCTTTTAATGGGCTGGAGATTTATTGCATATTTATCAGCCTAGCACTGTGGTAGATTCAGGATTATGAAATAAGTAAGATAGTGGTCTTTCCTTCTAGCATCTTTGTTATGGCTGTTATGTGTTATTGCATCAGTTCTGACTCACAGTGACTGTATACAGGGGTTCCAAGGAGTGGCTGGTAGATGTGAATCATCTACCTTGCAGTTATCTGTCCAGTGCTTACCCTGCAATGCCATACAAGGATGTCAGAATACAAACATCTATTTTAAAGAATGACACTATAATGTTAACGAAACGAATGGTTTCACTGAAAAGATGTAGTAAGAGTCATGGAATTTGTAAGATTTTCATTAGGCATTTTTTAAAAATCACATGAAGTTAGACTGTGATCTATATTGTTTGGGTATAAACATAAAAAAGCTGTTAATGTTACTGTCGTTGTTTAGTGCCATTGAATCAATTCTGACTCATGGAGACCCTGTATAAGGTTTTCAAGGAGTGGCTGGTGAGTTTGAACCACCGACCTTGTGGTTCAAACTGACCTTGCAATTCACTGCTTTATCCCACAATGTCATACCAGGACTCCATAGATGTTAATGGAAGCTTTGAAATTCTATGTAACTATAACTTTATTAAATAAAAGTGTCTCCTTATTTTGTAATCATTTTGAATATAAAACAAGATGTGATTATTGGTTGAAAATAGTTTGATTTTGTCATTCTACTGGCAGTTCTTCAACTTTAAGAAGCACCAAAATCATCTGGAAGTCTTACTGAAACACAGATCACTGGGTCCCATCCCGGGGTACCAGACTCAGTAGGGTTGGGTTGTGACCTAAATGTCTGTATTTCTCACAAGTTCCCAGATGATGCTAATGTTGCTTTGCAGAGGCACACTTTGGGAACCGCTGTATTGCATAGACCATAGACTACTCATTTCTGTATCAAACTAATTTTTGTATGCTTAGTGTTTGCCTTATAGTAGAATCTCAACAAATGTTTATAAGAATGAGGGAATGGTCATATAAATGATATAGCTAAAATTTAAAGCTAATTTAGATTATTAACTGTCCAGTTCAAGAGTCTTCTTTGTACTCCTACTTACAAGGAAATTAATAAATCAAGAAAATATTAAGTAATTGCTGTCCCATTTGCTGAAAACGGAAAAGCTGAACTCTGTTGTCATGGATACCATATTCTATTTTCAGTACTAGTTGTGTCCTACTTGTTAATGACTGTTACAGTAACCAATAGGAAAATAACACTTCACTCACTACATTTCATTAAATTTAACACCTCATATTAAGCTTAATGGGACAATAAGAACAAAGTTCTGCTTGCCAATTGTTTACAGAATTCTACCATTTCCCTGCAGTTAGTTACTTAGAAAGCATCAATCTTTATGAACTGCTCCCAAAATAAAAAGGAGATAGGAAAATAAAAGCTTTCTATTTGACTTAATCATAATGACCTCTGGGCCGGACATTGCCTGACATTTAACCAATAGTTGAATTAAAAGACTCTACTGTCTTTGATTCAGGGCCTCTGCCTCTTCCATAGATTATTACCTCGCAGGAAATGCCCTTGCTTTCCAACATTATAGCTTTAATAGAACTGAAAACAGAATAGTATTAATTCTGAGCACAGGACTTTCAAATTCTAACATTTCAGAGCAGTAAATGCAAAAAAAAGGTGGAGAATAGCCAAAATCCTTTAACTTGAATGAAATTATTCACAGTTTGATCTTGATGCCAATCACAATGAAATAATCACCTCCACTTCTGAAACCTGGAGTCATGTTACTTTATTACCAAGGAAGATTAGACCATGAGGGTAAAGAGCTTAATAATTCATAGGGGATGGAACAGACTTATAAACAAACAGTTCAGGCTCCAAAAGACAAAAAAAAAAAAAAAAAAAAAAAAAAAAAGAGAATTAAATACATTTAATGATGCACACATCTGAGCAAAAGATCAAGGAAATATCAAAAACTATAACATCATTTAGAAGTCAAGGGAAATAAATGGAGAAGGAGAAAAGGACAGATAACTCAGAGGGACTGAATAAATCTCAGATAGGATATAAAAGACTGGAAACAGATGTTTATATTAAACTGCCAATGGAGTGATGAAACCATACAGATTGTGGTACCAATTTAACTGGAAAAAGCTATGGTGAGCAGACAGAGATTTGAGTTGGAGCTCTATTTTCCACCAGTCAACTAAAAGAGGTGGCTGCTGCAGCTACTGCTAATGATGAATACCATATGCTTACAAGAGACATAGCCAGTGTGCTTTACTATGTGTGTTGGTTTGTAAAGATATGTGCAATATCTTTATCTTATACAAAATTACTTCAGCTTCAAATAACTGCATGCAAAATGTCTGAGGAAGAGTCTATATTGTATTTCCCATCAAAAGAGTCAAGAGTGAATCATTTTTAAATTTTTATCTCAATTCAATAATTTAGTTAAAGAAATCCTACATAATTTAGTCATGGTAATACCCTAATTGCCTATTTTATATTTATACTGATAAGAGAGCTTACAAGGCGAAAACCCAGTAAACAGCCAATGTTGCTTTTAAAAAATTACCTTATTCCTTCTTCTTTTTAAATGAACACGTACTTTGCTTCCTATATTCAGTAAATAGTTTAGTTTATCAGCAAAGAAAGGATAAAAACTTTATGTACTCGTCATCAATGAAGTCTTCTATGGAAAAATAGCAATTGCAAATTTTGAAAAGAAAAAGGAAAAAAAAAACCCCACTAGACTGGACAATTTGGGGTTTCTTTGTTTGTTTGCTTGCTTGCTGTTTTCTTTTAGAGAATGTTGGGATTCAAATCCAAGGTTAAAGTAACTTGGTCAAAGTAGAAAAAAATGAAAAGACAATTAAGAAATTTGGTATTTAAATCATGTTGTTTTCTTCTTTAAACCAATTGTTACTGCTTTCATTCTGAGGCAAGCACCCCGTTAATCTGATCAGTTCAGCAGGGGAAAAAAAAAGTAAAAGAAGAAAGAAATGCTGGGTTATTTCCTTCCATTCTCCAAACAGACAAAATGACTTCTTATCTGAAATGTTTATGCCTCTATCATTATAGTAATGTTATGTAGACATGGCCTAAGTGTTCTTTTTTTTTTTCCTCTAAAACTCATTAAAATATGGAGAGGAAAAAGAGAGAGCCACAGAATAACTACTTAAAAATATTTTGGTAGTCCTCATTAAAAAGAGTTTAAGTACCTTGGATTTTATTTTATTACATGGTAATAAAATTCAGCCAGAAGAGAGATGTTCAATCTGGAACTCAAAAGCCAAATATAAGTGTAGCTAACTCATAACCAATGAGCCTTTGACTCTGTAGACTTGCAGCTGAGAAAGCCTGCTCCCCCAGGAAAACCATCTGCAGTATTTAAGCTATTACATTTTTTAAATGCTCTCTACCCTACCAGCTGAAGTTCTTTTTACATCCATTCAGTCTGAGAAAAATGTACAAATCTGTCTTGGAAGAAGTACAGCCGGAATGCTCCTTGGAAGCATGGAGTGAGACTGTCTCTCGTACTTTGGGCATGTTATCATGAGGGAACAGTTCCTGGGGAAGGACATCATGCTTGGTAAAGTAGAGGGTCAGCAAAACAGAGCAAGACCCCCAGTGAGGTGGACTGATGTAGTGGCTGCAACAAATGGCTCAGCAGCAACAATTGTGAGCATGGTGCAGGACCAGGCAGTGTTTTGTTTTGCTGCACAATGGGTCAGGAACCAACTCAACAGCACCCAACATCAACAGTATGGAAAGAAAGAAAGAAAAACAAAACAAAACAAAACAAAAACCCTCTTAAATATCATCATGAACGTTAATGTGATGTGCTTCCTGAAAAATGAAAGAAAAAGATAAACACAATGTATTTCAGAAAATTGAAGGGAGTAGTTAAAGGAAAGTAAATGCAAATCAAAGCTGTTTGAACTGCAAGGTCGACGGTTCAAGCTCACCAGCTGCTCCTCAGAAACCCAATACAGGGTTGCTATGGGTCAGAACTAACTCGACAGTAATTCACAGCAACAATGCTGTCTTACAAATTTTCATGATTTCATTTCTTTTTTATAGGTCAGAGACTTATTTACAATACATTCAAGTAATACATGCTATCAAGGTCAAACATGTATTACTTGACAATATTCCAAACTAGTCTGCTATGGAAGTTTTAAACCACTTAGTTACTTTTTTCTGCTCCTAGTCTAATCCTGCCACTCATCACAAGCCTAAACGCATAGCCCTTGATGAGACTATACATGATTCATCCCAACAGCATCAGTTCACCATCAGACCCCTCCTAAAGCATGGATGTCATTGAAATTCACAGCAAAGGTTTGCATTCCTAGTTAAGAAGGGCAATCGCTTTCCCCAGAGAACTTTTGAAAATGCTCCCTGAACTAATAAGGGATCTAGGGGCTTGCTTGAAGTAGACAGATGAACACCAAGCTTTGCTCTATCCCCTTCTATACTGCTTGAGTTCCAAGAATCAACAATGAAAGAGAGTGGGAAAAGAAATTAGAATTGTAGAAGTGCCAAAGGTATCCCTTGGAGCTGTGTGTATATTGTGTTGTCATGTAAAAGAGCCCTTGAAAGATAAAAGAACTAAGTCCAATTATATTACGGGTTCCATGTTTATCTGAATCACTGTCTAACTTCAGATTTCGAATGATATCATAGTGCCTGCAATAATTAATTCACCTCTTATTTCCAAAAACATGTTGGAAAATTAATTCCCAGTGCTAAAATGAATTTGGCAGTGGAACAGATTACAATTTTGTAGGTTACCTGGCAATCATTTTGAAATGTTATCTTGGGTAAAATGTACTCTTTATCTCCTCCACAGATGCTGTCTGTCTGATTCCTGGGCTTTACTTCTCACACATTAAAGGAAACGCATCCCCATTTGAAGTCCGTAAAAGAATGCAAGTTATCTTTCATAAACTTTTACACTTGTACAGAAGCTAAAAAGTATTTTAAGTATAAGAGAAACAAGCTTAATTGTAATGGTAAATAAGCAAGGATAAACATTTATTATGTACATGAAAACCAATGAAATGACAACTTCATAAATATATGTTGCTATTAAGTTATTGTCATGGGAGATAGCTATGTAATAATTTAATCTCAGGTGAAGGGCAGCTAAAACTAGAGTTAATTGATGTGCTTTAGTCAGACCATACATTCCTGGATTAGTATCTCAGAACCTAGGAATGACCATTTAGGCATCATCAAAATATAAATCTATAATTTGCTGGGCTGTCAACAACTGAGAAAGCCTCTGGAGACATAAGATAGCTACAAATTGAAATACTAGGTGTGACCAAATTGAAGTATGTCTTCATCATTTTAATGTTTCCTTACTAATGAGAGAGGGTTCAGAATGCATCCACTCCAAGGGAACCCAGATTCTCTTTGATAAGCTCTCAATTGAACTACTCCAATCCCAAAAAGAGATTATTGTTATGAATGTTGCTATAGGGGAAGAAATAAAACCCAGACACAGCTACTCTTTCCTTTGGCAAAGAATAGCAATGGCCTTAACATCCTTCTGTTTGTGGCAACACAAACGACTTCATTTGAAAAAATCACTCATTTTTGTGATTGCAGTGGACATGTTTTCATCAACAGAGTGGTTCAGGAGGAAAAAAGTACTTTATTAGCTAATTTTCCCCTCATGAATTAGGGATTTTTCGTTGCACAGAGAAAACTCCAAACCCCTCCAGAAATGGAAGCATGCCCATGGATTGACTACTACAGATCAAGTTTCCAGTGGGCTAACAACCTGCTCCAGTGAAAACATATTTTTAATTTGCTTTTAGAGTTATTTATTTTTTTATTATTAAGCTAAGGGTTTATAATTTAATGTCAAACATAATTCTGCACGAATTATGTGATTGTACTATGATGAGGTAGATAAGCTCAGTGTGCCTGCTTGGCATGGTCTCAAGCGATGTTTTTGAGAAAATGGATCACCATTTGGCAGGTTGCCATTCCACAAACTGCTCAGTACAACTTTAAAAGGAAAAAAAGTTGCAAAGATATTTTCGCATTTAGTATATATATATATATACATATATATGTATGTGTATATTCCAAGTGATATTAGAAGCAGAAAAAATAATGACTCTCTCTTACTGTTTTCTACTAGATGTAACATGTAACATAAATTGTATGAAGCTAATTAAGAAATTAAAAGGTTTCCAATGGAAATTGTAGTCACATTTATTGTAAATTGTCAACCAGCTATGTGGAATAGTATTTTCAAATGGGATTACTCGTTTAAAATTATAGTAACTATCATAATGTCTCCGAGTTTTATGATCAGGTTGGTAAACATTTAAGAGCATCTATGTTGAGCCAAGCATTATGCTGGGAATAGGAGTTACAAACATTAAAACTAGCTTGCCATTGCTCTAAGGAGCTCACTGTCTCATGAAGGAGACAAGCAGAGACACATCCTGTATATGGAATGTGGAACTGCTATAATACAGTTAAGCAGAAGCTACTCTGGAACTGAGATAAGAATTTGGCCAAGATTTGGAAATGGGGTGAAAGGTTACGGAATTTCTCCAAGAGGACACTAGAGCACATCTAGTGTTTCAAGTTAGAAAACAAAAAGCCAAGCAGACTTGGCCAAATAAGTGGTTATTTGTTTACATATCCTTCTATGAATTTAAATAAGGACAATATTTGCATATGATTTTCATATGCTTTAAATAATGTGATCCTTACAACAATCCTACAAGCCTAAGTATGGAGGACATGAGTGTCTTCACTGTACAGATAAGGAAAGCAAAGCACTGAGCAGTTGTGTGGCCAGCACAGGGTCACTCAGGTAACAAACATCCATAACAAAGCCATAATAAAGCATAACCAACAGATTGCTATGATGCTGAACTGATTTCAGTAGAGCTTCCAGACTAAGACACATTAGGAAGAAAGGTCTGGCAACCTGCTCCAAAATCAGTCAAATAAAACCCTATGGATAACAGTAGTTCAATATGCAACCAATCACAGGGTGGTGCAGGACCAGGTAACATGCTGTAGGTCAAGGTCCAGTTCAACAGCAGCTAGCATCAACAGAGTTCCTGACTCGTAGTCTCCTAAACATCCCTGTGTAGTCTACTCCTGCCATTGCTCTACCTATTTATCATAGTATCACTAACAAAATAAAAGCAAAATAAAACTCTGGGCATAGAAATACATTATAAAAGAATAATTTGAAATCACAGTTTTGGCCTTTCCAACCAAAACAAAAATTTCATCAAGTTAACATATACATGTCCTGGTGTGGCACAGCACAATAAGCACATTTTTAGCCTTTCTAACTAAAACAAAATTTCATCAAATTAACATGTACATGTATGGTGCTGTAAGGATAAGCACTATGCAGGGTCACTATGAATCAGGATCAATGGGATGGCACTTAATAACAATAAATACATGTTAAATATATTCCATGTATTCTTCACACACTAAATCAAATCACACAGAACATGAAATAAAAACTTAAAATTTACATCTCTGCCTCTATGCTACCAAACACAGTTTGGTAGAAAACTAAGCAAAATATATGGAGTCAAAGGCATACCGGTATGCAACTGGTCTACCGCACACAGTAGCCATGCAAGTCATCCAACCAATTATAGGGCAATTGCGGAGCATTTGATTGGATTTCTGGGTCATTGGTCTGATTTTGTCATTATGGCAAGTGAAATAATTGAATTGTGAAACTGTCATGGATCTTTTTTTGTTGTTGTAAATTCAATTGTATTTGTAGACAGTCTTTATGTTGTGTTTTCTTTTATTTTTTGAGACTCACAAGCTAGTACTCTTGCATTTCTATCCTTGCTTCAACATATTTATTTTGACAATATGAGTTACACAGAACTTAACCTGACTCGTTATGATGATTGGTTTGTGGTTGTTATTTTGTTTGTTCATTTGTTTTGTTTTCCATTCTTATTGAAGAGTTTTATATTAAGCAGAGATTGGTCTGAGTCAGTCTCAAATACTGCAAAAAAATGTTCAGTGCAACAAAACATTTGCTTAAAAATGTTAGAAAAATAAACCTCTCTCTATAAAGAACCACAGCATTATTGACTGGTCACGATATCTTTTCCTACTAATTGTTTACCTGGATTACATAAATAATCTGTGGCATCTATTCATATTTTCTAGTTACTGAATGCTTTTCATGTTTTAAAAAAGAAGAGAGAGATTCCTTTAAAAACTGCACGTATTAGTCAGTTTGAACTAAGGTATATCACAATAACAAACATACGCCCATATCTCAGCTTTACTCATAAGGGCTTAGTGACTTCTCATACAAGGTCCTTCAACTGATATTGCTGGGATGCAGGCTACTTGTATCATGTAATTATGTCAACAAGAACATTTAGTTTTCAAGTTACAGCATCATGGACAGACAGAGCTAGAAGGTCAAACACCAATTAATAAACATTTTTCGTGGAAGAGACCCATACTACTTCCTCTCACAAACCATTTACCAGAAATAGGCAAATGACACTGCTGAACTGCATGAAGGGTGGAAAATGTAGGGTAGCAACTGAGAATTCTGTGAGCAGTACATTTCTCTGCCAACCAAGGCATGGTTCTAGAGGTACTTAGATTTACAACACCCTTAGAAACTCTGACAAAGTTCCCCAAACATCCCATAACTTCTATTATGCCTTGAAAGCTAAATGAGTACCAAATGCTAAGTAATGAAGAAGATAATGTTTTACAAATAGTGGCAAGAATAAAATTAAACAACTACATAATACCAATTGGGTAGAAAAGAACCTAACTGTCCTATTATTTTATGATATATTCCTTCAGTAAATCTTTCAGAAATCCTGTACTCTGTGAAAGGGAGGTTCAGAGAGACTCTAAAAGCTGCCGGGAATATGCCAGTGCATACGCTGGAACCAGGATTTGAACCCAGTTTATTCTGACTCTCCTATCAATGCATTTACTACTTTATTATACTCACTTCCCAGTGTAAACATATCAGAAAAATGATCACATCACATCCAACTAAGCCAAATTCTCCCATGTGAAGAAAGTGACTCATACAAGTGTCAGGATTCTCCTGGAGGGAAAAAAAGTTCCAGGCAGAATCAAAGGTAAGAAATAAGCCTGCTAATTTGAGAAAAGTAAATATAGAGTGGAAGTTTACCCACAATGACGATTAGAAGTAAGATTTTAAGAGGCTAATGAAATAGAAGACTTCTAAAAGGCAAAGGGAGTTAACACTAGATATTTGTACCATAGACAGGCTTCAGCAATCAGACTGGCCTGAGATGGATCTTGACCAGGCCACTTACAAAGAGAGTGATCTTGTGTCATTTGCTTAACCTTTTCATACTTCAATTTATTTTTTCTATAAAATGGGAATAATGCCTATTTGAACCCTTTGAGTGGAACAAATGGTTCAGCGCTTGACTATTAACAAAAAGGTTATCCGTTCAAATTTATGCAGAGGCATCTCTTAAGAAAGGCCTGGTGATCTGCTTCTGAGAGGTCACAGCCTTGAAAACCCATGGAACACAGTTCTAGTATGCAAGCTTGGGTCAAAATGGACTTGGCCGCAAGGTCTTTTGCTTGTTTTCCATTCTGTTTTGTAGGGTTATTATGAGGATTATGTTAAATGAATTTGTATTCAATGTGTGGATCACCATGAATTACAATGCTTTTTCCCTAGAAGAAGAAAGATCTGGAGCAATTATAATATCTACTATTCTGAATAGTAGATATTATAACTGTGAGGTTGCTTATAACAGTTCCGTATATGGTTTATGCCATCTTCAATGTGGATTTGTTGGTCCTGAAATAAGACACACTATTTCAGAATGCAGTGTACCACATGAAACCTGGATGGCCCTGAAAACATATTCTAAAATAGCACAACTATGTAAAGTAGTATCAACATATCACCCAAAACAGGCACTCAACAGTTATTGTCATCAATTAAATAGGACGAAATTATAACTGATCTCATCCTCTCCTATCGTCACTAAAGCATTTTCCCATTTTCTTGTCAAAGTTGCTTACCACCCTATAGATTATTGTTGTTGTTGTTAACTGCCGTCGAGTCGGTTCCGACCCATAGCGACCCTGTACAGGGTTTCCGGGGGTGTAAATCTTTACGGGAGTAGAAAGCCTCATCTTTCTCCCGCGGAGCAGCTGGTAGTTTCGAACCGCTGACCTTAAGGTTCACAGCCCGATTCGTAACCACTACGCTACCAGAGCTGGGTAAAATACTTCAGACTTCTAACATGTGATTAAAATGATAGCTTCAGGATATTAATTCAATTTAAATCATTTGTGTGAATTCAATAGCTTGGTTTTACCTAGCGCCACTCGGTACATGAATCACAGTTTATTTATTCTCTTAGTGTAAATATCCAGGTATGCAGATTTAAAATTCCCACTTTTTCAACTCAATCTTTTTGATGTTATATCACCATGGAATTAAATCACACAACTGAATCCAAAATTGGTTGCATAATCCTTTGTAAAATCCCAGAGAATCCTATCTACCCTATCCATGTTGTTGTTGTTTAGTGTTGTTGAGTTAGTTCCAACACACAAAGACCTTGTATAAGGTTTCCGAGGAATGGCTGGTGAGTTTGAACCACTAACCTTGTGAGTCAAACTGACCTTGTGGTTGAGTGTTTATCCTACAGCACCACATCAAATTCCTATTTATAGAACTCTTGTTTTTAGCAGCTGTCCGCTTAAATAATTTTCCCATGGTTTTTCAATTCTAGGAATAAGAAATTTATGGTAATTCATTTTAAGCACTAAACTGGCAGCAATTGAAACTCAACTTTACTATTTATCCTATGAAGACAGATTCTGGGCAATAAAATTCTGCCAGTTTTCACCATGAGCTGAGTATCCAGCCACCACTAAGTATTCTAATGGAACCATACTTAATGGCACCCTCAAGATGTTCAATATCCCCCAAATACCAAGTATCCATGAATGATATAAAATATAGAATTTGAAATAAAGCAAATTCTCAGCAGTAACCCAGACAGCATCAACAACACTGTGAAGGAGATTCTTTTATTAGAAAACATTAAGCCTCCTTTTGAGACAAATTTATAGTCAAACACTTGTTTCTAACACTGTAGACATTATCTAAAGTGCTTTGAATAAGACTATCTTGCATCCCATGTGTCTTTTGGAAGTAAAACCAAACCAAGCTCACTGCCATTACGTTGATTCCAACTCATAATGACCCTAAATAGGGTTTCTGAGACTAAATCTTTACAAGATCAGATAGTGTCATCTTTTTCCCAAGGTTCTGTGGTAGATTTGAACCATCCACTTTGCATTTAGCAGCCCAACACCTAACACACAGTGTGACCAGGACTCCTTGTCTTTTGGAAATAGCATTGAATATCAGAAACTTTCATACTACATTGTTAAATAGCTGCTTCATTCATGCCTCAACTGAACAAGAATTGTAAAGAGAACCAACATAACATAGCACCAAAAGTCAAGTCCAGAATTACAATTACAGCTTTAAACTCTAGGAAATTGTTTTACATCTCTGAACTTCATTTATGTCACGTCCTGCTGTGGCGCAATAGGATAAACACTGGATTATTAACCACAAGGTCAGGGAATCAAATCTACCAGCCTCTCCTCAGACCCTATACAGAAACTCTATGAATCATAACTGACTTGATGGCAATTAACAACAACTAAACTAGAAGTTTGCATAGGATGACCCTATGTGTCCCAACTCTGTCCTTCCATAGAAAACTCATTCTTTTAAACCAGCATGATTTTCCATTACATGCAAGACCAAAAAGTAACAAAAACAAATTCATTTCCATCCAGTCGATTCCAAATCATGGTGAGCCTGTATAGGGTTCCTGAGGCTGTAAATCCTCCCTGGAACAGAACACCTCATCTTTTCCCATAGAGCAGCTGGTGGATTTGAGCTGCCAACCTTGTATTTAACAGTCCAGTACGTATCTTACAAGGAGCTCTGGTAGCGTAGTGGTTACGAATCGGCTGTGAACCTTAAGGTCAACAGTTCGAAACTACCAGATGTTCCGTGGGAGAAAGATGAGGCTTTCTGCTCCCGTAGAGATTTACAGCCTCAGAAACCCTGTACAGGGTCGCTATGAGTCAGAACCGACTCCACAGCACATAACAACAACTATTTATCTTACAGCGCCACCAAGGCTCTTATTTATATGCAAGGTGGCAAGGTGTTTCTCAAGGTATAGCAAAGTATAACCTATGCAAAAAGTCTTAAGGTATATTCCTTAAGAAAACCAAACCAGTCGATTGTCACTCATAGTAACTCTGTGTAAAGTTTCCAAAACAGTAAACCTTTACTGGTGCAGACAGACTCATCTTTCTCCCAGGAAGCCACTTGGTGGGTTTAAACCACCTACCACGTGGTTTCAGTTCAGTGCTTGTCCTCCAGGGCTTCTTTTAAGAAAGACAGAACTATATAATATGAATAAATGAAAAATTGTATAACATTGTCCAATGATAGCTGTTTAAAGTCTAGTATGTTCAATATTCAACCAACCATCTTCAACAGATATATTCAAGATTGCCTGGATTTAACAGAACGGCAAATATGTGTTTTTAAAAAGGGTGGGGGGTGCCTCAGAACTTTGTATAATTCACAGAGGCATAGAAGATAACAACATTTCTAATTGTAATAGTTATTGTCTTGAATCCTTACTAAATCCGTACTAAATGTCAGTAGTGTGTTAAAAAATGGAATTATCATATGTAATCCTGTCAACAATCCTAGATATTAGATAATGTTATTCACATTTTACAAGAGAAAAAACAACTGTATACTTTCTCCCCAGGGTCATATTACTGGTATTCCTAAGAACTATCATTTAAATGCAGTTCTGTCCCACTTTACACCTATACTGCTAATTGTTGCTTTATATATAACCTTCATGTATGAACATAGACTGGCTCCTATAGTAGCCTGGAAGATTATCCTAGAAGCAGACAGAAGAGAGTAATAAGTAAAATTCTGTCATTTTTTTTACTTTCTTTTTGTTTTTTAACTATTTTAATAGTCATCCACCTTTAGCCAGGACATTTTACTTGTCATTTTGAAAGTAAATGAAGAGTTTTACTATTTAATAATTCACTGTAAGATACCAAAAGGAAGATGAATAAAAGTGATAATACTTCTCTTCCAGAATTATCATACATATTCCAAATTTAGACTTAAATTTAATTCAAGCTTCAGATTACTATAGCCCTTCAAACTGCTCTAAATAGAAGTAGATTTAAATACAATAATAATTATAAGGATTTCTGCCTTGTTATTATTTATTTATTTATTTTCTGTTGAAAAACACACATCTACATTTAACTCCAAAGTAAAAGCTTTTGGAGAAAAATGTTCTCTCGTCACAGTATGGTCCTTCACCATCTCCAATATACATATCACAAATCTAATTTAGAATATTTCAGTCCATAAGAGAACTGTGCAAATTACTTTTTATCCTAGCCTCTTTTCACGTATGCAGACACTATTTAATTTATTCAGATAATCTTTGTCCTTAAAAAAAAAAAAAAAGTTTTTAATTCTAGGAATGTTCACAAACTAATTTTACTCTTGTTTTCAATAAGTTCAATAAGATTTCATCATGGCATGAAACACAGTTGTACCTCTTGTGGCTCATCATGGTAATGGTAGGCTTCTGCATCATTGCTTTGACAATCTGGTGCTGATTCTTGTGGTCTTCATCTTGGTCTCCAAACACTTAAAAACAGCTGGCAATCTTGATGGAGAATTACATTCTCACTTGTTGGTCCTTGAGCTTCCTAACAACTTTAACTATTGTCATAATGATGTGGCCATGCCCTTGGGCCTCCATCTGATACAGCCACCACAATCAATGGTTACAGTCTCTGAGTATGGTCCTGAAACATTTTTTTTAGATTTCTAATCACCTTGGCAAAGAACTCTGTTATTTTTAGGGATCCTTATCTTCACGTAGCAAAAGATACTTGTAAACAATAAGGGTAAGAAAAATTACCAACGGCAACCAACACAGTAGTAAGCCTGTGATTTTTTTCTGGGTGTCCTCTTGAATCCACACCTTGAGAATTATCCCACATAGTGAAAATACATGACGTTGACATAGAATGTTATAAAACGAAACTGCATTGAAGAAAATACTATGAGTAAACAGAGGTGAGGGAAATAGTAAAAGGGGATCATAAATGAGGTAATTTGAGAAGACTGTGGGGAAAACTGGCACAAGGGGGAAATCTCCCATTTAGATAAACAACACCAAAGACCAAAAAGAAAGTAATAAAAAAGATATATCGTATGGTAGAAGATTGTAGATTATTATAGCACTCTATTGAATTAATCACAGCACTACAATACCAGAATAAAATGGTGTGTACCAACCACAGTTGTGTGATTCAGTTTAAAAAGGCCAAAATCTTTATGTGAATTTTAAAACCTGGGATATAACTTGTGGTCTGTGGGTTCTTTGTGCCTGAGTAAATGGGTCTGTTGCTGTTAAGTGCCGTTGAATTGGTTCTGACTCATAGTGACCCTATATAGGGTTTCGGAGGAGTGGCTGATTGAGTCTGAACCTTTGAATTTATGGTTTAAACTGACCTTGCAGTCCAATGCTTATTCTACAGCACCAATGTTACAGATGATTCATTTTTTTAAAGCATAGAAACTTAATTGCTAATTTTTATAATTTACTATTAGATTGTTGTTGCTTGCAAAACCAATATTAGCTTCTTACACTCTTTTATGTCCCTATATACATCCAGAAGCAGTGATGATACTGTGATCACGTTAGGCATTGGGGTGCTAACCACAAGGTTGGTGGTAGAAATCCACCAACCATTCAATGACAGAAAGCTAAGGCTGTCTGCTTCTGTAGAGATTTACAGTTTGGGAATCCAGATGTAGGGTCTTTATGAGTCGGAATTGATTCAATGGCAACAGTGCTTTATTTTAGAAACATATCTACAAAGCATAGCTTGATTTTATTAAAATGTTCTTGATGGTGGAAAATCATAATAACATTAATGATCAAAGATTATACTCTACATAACAATTGGGTTAACAAAGATATTGCTACATTTCCTTTAAAAAATAGCTGGCTTTTCTCTTGACATCTCATTTATAGAAGATATTCATCTCAATCTTTAGTTACAGACTTCCAGTAGTTATAAGCTGAATTGAACAACTGAACTTGACTCATCACATCAACAACTTATGCCATGAACATTACTCTAAATGAGCTCATTATTGTTCTAGTAAATTAACAAATCTCCAATCACTGTTATTGCAGAACATACAACTTTTGTGTGATTACTATATGAATAGGAAATGAGCAATTCAAGAACTTCTACATTACTAGACTTGACATGGTAAAGGTTTATACCAATGAAAAGAAAAAAATGTACTTAGCATTTGATAAGTCAAAAATGTACTTAGCATTTGATAAGTCAAAGAATGTACTTAGCATTTAATAAGTCAAAAGTTAGCCACCAAATTATTCTTCTTAGGTGCCTTTTTGGGGTCCTAGTATGGTGCTATAGAATAAACACTGGAATGCTAACCACAAGGTCAGTATTTCAAACCCACCAGCCATTCCTCAGAAACACTATACAGAGTCTCTATGAGTTGTAGCAGACTCAATAGCAGGTACCTTTTTATTAATACTGGACTACCATTAAATCTCCACCACTCAACTGTCAGTTTGTTGTACTGTAGTGGCTTGTAAGTTGCTGTGATTCTAAAAGCTATGCCACCGGTATGTTAAATACCAGCATGGTCACCCATGGTGGACAGGTTTCAGATGAGCTTCCAGAGGAAGACAGACTAGGAAGAAGGAGAAATGAACTACTTCCAAATATTTAGTCACTGAAAACCTTATGAATAGCAGAGAAACACTATCAGATATAGTGCCGGAAAATGAGTCCCTCAGGTTGGAAGGCACTCAAAATGTGACTGAGGGGAAAAGCTGCCTCCTCAGACTAGAGTTGACTGTGATGATGTGAATGAAGTAAAGCTTGTGGGGCAAAGCCCGCAGGACGTTCATTTGCTGATGGGGCACAACTCAAAATGAAGAGAAACAGCTGTAAATATCCATTGAAAATTGAAAAACGGAATGTATGAAGTATGAATCGGGGAAAATAAGAAGTTGTCAAAAATGAAATGGAACACATAAACATCGACATCTTAGGCATTAGTGAGCTAAAATGGACTGGTATTGACCATTTTCAATTTTCTGACCACATGGTTTACTATCCTGGGAATGACAAATTGCCAAGGAATGGTGTTGAACTCATTGTCAAAAAGAACATATCCAGATCAGTCATGAGGTACAATGCTGTCTGTGGTGGAATAGTATTCATGTGCCTACAGAGAAGCGCAGTTAATGCCACTATTACTCAAATTTATGCACCAACCCTAAAGCCAGTGAGGATGAAATAGAAAAATTCTACCATTTTTTTCAATCTGAAATCGATCAAACGTGCAATCAAGATGTGGGGCTCATTACTGGTGATTGGAATGCAAAGGTTGGGAGCAAAGAGAAAGGTTCAGTAGTTGGAAAATATGGCCTTGGTGATAGAAATGATGCTGGGGATC
>NW_006408530.1:17801080-17802496 GCF_000296735.1 Chrysochloris asiatica
GATGTCAGAAGAGACACTGAAACTTGCTCTCCAGCGTAGAGATGTTAAAGCAAATGGAAGAAACGAGGAGGTCCAAGAGCTGAACAGAAAATTTCTGAGATCAGCTCAAGAAGATAAAGCCAAATATTACAACAAAATGTGAAAAGATCTGGCGTCAAAAACCAAAAAGAAAGAACACAGTCAGCATTGCTCAAGCTACCAGAGCTCCTTGTTTCTAATAAATAGTACATGAAATACACTGGATCCATCTTTCACATATTTGCTTTGGTTGTGTGCTGTCAAGTCAAGTTTCAATCCCATGTGACAAAACAGAACTGCCCCATAGAGGTTTAGTAGCTCTGGTAGACTAGTGGTTACGAATTTGCCTGCTAACCTCAGGGTGAGCAGTTCAAAACTACCAGCTGTTCCGTGGGAGGAAGATGAGGCTTTCTGCTCCCGTAAGGATTTACAGCCTCGAAAAAACCCTGTACATGGTCGTTATGAGTCGGAACCGACTCCACAGAACATAACCACCAGCCCCTTCCTGGTGTGGCACTGCAGGATAATGTACTGGACTGCAAGATCAGTTTGAATCACAACTTTGGTGATTCAAACCCACCAACTGCTTCTTGGAAACCCTCTACAGGATTTCTTTGGGTTGGAACATACTCGACAGCACTTAAAAACAGCAATCTTTATGGAAGCATATTGCCAGGTCTCCCTCCCACTGGGCTGCTGGGTTAATTTGAACCTTCAACCTTGCAGTTACCAGCAAACAATCCTTGTACCACCAGAGCACCTTAACCTACATATTATATTTAATTATCTTAAGATATGGCAACATTACTGAAGATCAACAAATCAAGCACCTCTTTTACTTACTCTTACTTTATTCAACCTGTTGGTAAAATGGATTTTAAAATAGAACAGTCCTGAATACAAATTGCAGCTCAGCTATTTATTAGCAGTATAACCTTGAACACATAGTGTACAAAGATCTGGAATCTATTACAACAAAATGCGCAAAGATCTGGAATCAGAAAACCAAAAAGGAAGAGCATGCTTAGCATTTCTCAAGCTGGGGAAACTGAAGAAAAAAAATCAAGCCTCGACTTTCGTTATTGAAAGATCCACTGGGCAAATTATTGAATAAAACATCAAGAGAAGATGGAAGGAATACACAGAGTCACTATACCAAAAGGAAATGGTTGATGTTCAATCATTTCAAGAGGTAGCATAATGATCAAGAGCCAATCATCATGAAGGAAGAAGTCCAAGGTGCATTGAAGGAATTGGCAAAGAACAAGGCACCAGAAATTGATGGAATAAAAATTGAAATCTTTCAAGAATGTGAGACGGCACAGGAGGCACTCACTCATCTCTGCCAAGAAATTTGGAGGACAACTATCTGGCCGACTGAAGAGATCCATATTTGTG
>NW_006408530.1:17803834-17805635 GCF_000296735.1 Chrysochloris asiatica
TCTGAAAATCAGTTTTTATCTTACAATGTTGAGGTAAGAATACCTATCTTATAGAGGGCTGCAGAAGAGTAATTGATATTATGATAATATGTATGTACATCCAGATATGATATGTAGTTGATGGTCAGTGTACACTCATTATTTTTCTCTCTTCCTTTTCTACTGTTTATTTTCCATAGTGCTGCAGTCTATGATCCTCCCTTCCTCACATTATACCCTAATTTATCAGGCTCTTCCTTTCAACATTAATATGATTTCCAACTATTTGTCCTTGTTGCTCATTCTTTCATATTTTTCACTCTGTCCTTTGGAATTTACCTTCAAATCTCTTTGACTTCAAATCTCTCTCCATCCTCCCTTGTCTCATGATCCCTATGTAACAAGATAGTCATCTGGGAGATATTCATAAGCTCAAACACTGTGTTCACCACATGAAATTTGCCTCTTGTTTCCACTCTCCAAATCTAGTGCTTCCCATTTTGCCCATGACACCACCACTATATAGTCAAACAAGTCAAAAATCTGGGTACTTTTGATTCATCCACCTCCTGAAACACACCTCTGACCCTGTAATTCCCCTGATCAAACACTTTCAGTAGTTGGCATTCATGACTTTCCATGCCCTGAAGTCCATTTGCCATTGCAACCACGTTTTCTACAATTCTCATGAATTCACCTATGCTTCAACAGAACTGACCCAGTTTCGGCATTTTGATAATGACTCCAGGTATCCACATATTCCTGTTTCCTTATTACTCCATGCTTCCTGAATGTTCATCCTCCACTTTCTACATTTCTTAATTATACTTAACCTTTTAGGTTCAACACTAGTGTCTGCTCCCCATAAAGATTTCCAGAACTAAGCACTATCACTCCGTCTTCTAAACAGTCAGAATAATTTAATTAGTTCTCTCTTTGTTGTTGTTGTTGTTGTTGTTAAGTGTCATCCAGTTGGTTCTGATTCAAACTCTACACGGTGTTTCTCAGGCTGTAAATCTTTGTGGGTGAAGAAAGTCTCATTTTTCTCCCATTGAGCAGCTGATGGACTTGAATTGCAACATTGTGCATCACAGTCCAGTGCTTATCCTAGCCACGGTGCACCCCATTTCTCTCTCAGAATGTTGTTACTGTATATCAAATAATATTGTTATGTAGGTATATTTATTTTTACAGCCTGCTAAACTGAATATCCTTCTCCTTCCCCAAAGCATTTTTATCCCCTCCTTTTCCTCATCTCCTACAGTAACCAGGAAAGGAACATAAAGTGTCTTGATGAATCCAAACAATGAGCAACATTAAATAAGCAATCTTAAATTTCTACCTAAAATGAATTCAATAAAGCTCCTGGGAGATATATGAACACCTCCAACAAAGAAAGTTGCAAGGTACAACTCCAGGATCTCAGCTGTATTTTGTGTGTGGAAGATTGCTGGAAATCTGACCACCAGATAAGTGGAGTGTTACTGTACAAACAAAGGCTTCTTGCCAAAGATTGATAATTAGCAACAGAATCAGCTGGCATTACTAAACTATATTTCATTTCTTTAATCTCCTTTTCCTCTCTTTTGTTTTCCTTCTCCCTGTTTGTGACTGATAGAGCCAGATGATCAATAATCTCTCTTTCACCAACTCTGATCATCATCTTTGCTACTGCCTGGATGCTATTATTCACTTTAATACACTAATCCTTGGGTTGAAATTCTTAAACCACAATTCTTTATTAAAAGACCATCTTGGCATCCACGTGCTGATAGCAGCTTGTCTGATGTTTCAAAAAAAATAAATCTGAATGAAGCCTTCC
>NW_006408530.1:17805735-17811125 GCF_000296735.1 Chrysochloris asiatica
CCCCCCCCCCCCCCCCCCCCCAAACACACACAAAAATCTACAGGGAGAGAAAGATTTCAGTTCATTGACACAATCAAAGATTTGGAAAGAAAATTGAATATTATTACATAAATTAGAGAGCATGAAAGTTTCACCTTGGGGTTACAATTGGATGTTGATGTGTCATTTAGTGTCAAAGCACTGAGAAATATTGTGGCTCATATTGAAGATTATGCTGGTTCCTATTACAACGAGACATAGAACCCACACTGTACTGGTTAGCCAACCAAACCTTTCTATGACTGCTCTAACTTTTGGTGGAGCCCAGTGATTTTTGCTCCTTTTCAGAAAGACATTAAAGTGACAGTGTGGCAGGCCATTTTTTCCACCGCACACACTAAAGCTAGTGTGCACGCAGCAGAACCCTGCCAAAGCACATTGCATTCATACAAAGATCCATACAGATCTTAATCATAAAATAATCCATTCTGTACTCTGTTTTTATGACATTTATATGAATCTGGCCACAGCCTCATCAAGCAGTTCACAGAGGAAAATTGTTCTATTTATGTGGTCGAGACAGGGTGGACTTGATTTTCAAGCAGAGAGACAAAGAAAGAAATACCCAATTTTTTGTAGTCACAAATCTGGAGCTCAAAAGAACTATTTTACACCATTTTGTAGCTATATTTGTAACAGAGGATCAGAAGAGACAAAATTCTCTTTCTCTGTCCCCTGTCAGTAGTAAAGTCATCTATCGATATTTCTAAAACTGAGAAACTGAGTGAAGACACCTGGAAATCGTTTTCTTCTCTCTTTCTATTTAATTGCAAGAGGCAGAGAAATGGACGTGTGGGTAAAGTAGAAAGGAAATTTTCCAGTGTGCATCTGCTTTAATTTATTCTTGCCCCTGCATCATAAGAACTTATAATTTTTCAATTCATTTCCCCAGCTTTGGCTTCTTCAGGTATCCCACATTCATGAAAAAAAAAAAAAAGTGATCTCAGAAAATTGTACAGACTCATTGCCCTTCTTTTTATGCTTATGAAAGTAGCAAAAAATGAATATGGATACTCACTAAGGGAATCATTTTCTGAACACTATGAAGGCATGTAGAAATCAAGACAAATATTTGTTTCCTATGTTGTTAAGTGCCACTGAGTCAGTTTTGAATCATCAAAACCTATATAGATTTACAATCTTGGAAAGCCTAATCTTCCTCTCATGGAGCAGCAGTTGAGCTTAAACTGCTGACCTTTGGTTTGCAGTCCAGTTCTTACCCTACAGAGCTACCACACTCCATAAAACCTTCTAAAAAGCTAATTTTCTAGGCAAACTGTGTGAATTTATAATCTGAGTAGCACTATCTCATTTACATACTGACTTAATTATATTCCTTCCAGTCATACCATCACCCTCACTTATTTAAGACAAACTTAACTCTTTCAAGAAGTTTTGGAATCAGGGGATAAAATAGAATGAATGTTTAATGGGAAAGTAAAATGAAGTGGATTTTGTTGTTCTTGTTTTCTTTTTAAGATAATGTACCTTAGAATGATTGGATGGTCCAGTGGGGAGGAGGTAATCGAAGAAGATGAAGCAAGAGCAAAAGAAAGAGGCATGGGCTCTAAAACATTTATGGTTGCTCACTAATAATGTTTCTGTGCAAGTATAGTTTCATATCCTCACACACAGCTCTCTTAGACGTTCCACGAATTCCCTCCAAGTCAGAAATTGAACTTTGATGACCAGGATCTTTCATTTATGAGAAAGCTATGAGTTCAAGGTTTCTTGCTTTTAAAGATACTTTAATTTATTTGAGTGTAGAATAATTACAGAAATATAGAATCATGTAAAACAATAAGACACCACATGACCCTATGAGTCACATCAAATATGGATGTTTTTACACAAGTTTCACCAGAAAACAAACCTGTTATTTTTGCCTTTTAAATAATAAAGAACACTGCACCCTTCTTTTAGAACAAAGAGGGGGACCAGGAAGTGCCAATAAGTGTAAGACTGTTGTAAGGAACTGAATTAATGTGAATAATTATATAATGATTGCTCCTAATTAAATATAGATAATGGTCAGGGTGTCTTTTTCTTCTCTTTTTCCTTCCCAATCCACTGGTATTTAGGTAATGTGCAATACACTGCTTTCTTTCTATAGCCACCCCTCCCCCAAAGATATGACAGCGTAAATAGACACATAAACTCCAGATGAATCATTAGTGTGTGAGATACTGTTACCCTGGGGCTGCTGTAACTCACATATATTCCCTTCATTCTATTTCAAATCTTTAAAATATTTTTTTTTTGCAAATACTTTTAAAAGCACGTATGGTTGAAATAAAAATAAAGCACATGCAGATGATATTTTCAAGCACAGCACTCTCCAACCCTAGATGGAAAGTAGTCAGGCATATTCTGATTCTCTGGGTCCAGTATATGTTCAGGAAAAAATACTGGCTTAAAAACAATGAAGTTCAAGAATAGATTATAGAAGTATTTTAGGGAATTGCGACTATCATTTAGAAAAGAATTGACGTCTTATCCACAGTTAACATTACAGTTTTAGAAGCATGCATTCCACTGTTAAGACTTATGTCAAAGCATGTGCTTCACCTGTAATCGCTATGTGAAAATGAGAGTGCTTAAATAAATCTCAATGATTTTAAAATATGTTATATATTTGCAATTCCTTTTAGCAAAGAATACTTTGACCTGATAATACATATTTGTCAATGCTCAATTCCAGCTTTTGTTTTACCTGACTCTTAATTATTAGAAATAATTTTCCAAGTAATGACTGCTGTATCTATTGCTACTCCAACATCTGAAAATCCATTTTCTGAAGATAAGGATCTCCTGAAAATTATGTAAGACTTCTCTCCATGTGGGTTTTCCAGACTTTCTTATGAGAGTTAGGACAAGTTGGAAGAGCAAAGTTGGGAAATTCACAGAAAGCCCATCATTTTTGGTGGGGTTTTTTGCTTTTTGCTTTTTTTTTTTTTTCTTATCTGGCAGGTGTCCATCATCCTAAACTGTACTTTCCTTGACAAGATCAAGGTTTCGTGGATTGACATATTTTCCATAGGAAGGACTATATATCAAAATGCAATTTGATTACTTCATGAAACTAGTTGTAACGAAGGTGAAAGAGTGCAAAGGGGGTGACATAGTACAAGACGGACCCAAAGCTTGCATTTGCAGACTGAGTCTATGCACTGATCACATTCTCATCACAATGCAGCACCAAACATTTTTCTAAAACAAGAGAGAAATTGCACAATGAGACAACATTTATGTTATGTGATCACAACTATACATACTTTACTCACAAGAAAAATAAGTAAAAGGGAAATTTTTTATTTATGTTGTGAGACGATTCTGTCAGCTACTTTTACATAAGATACATGAAATAAGAGACAGGAAACCGCCCTTCCTTTAGTTGGACCCTGTTCTCATGTGCCCTTTGATCACTAAGGGTGACTGTTATTCAGAGATTATTTTCCACAGTGTGGACATGAAGTGCAAAACAACTACTTAATTTTGTGTAGAAGTAAAAAACAAACAAACAAACAACTCACAACTATCTATTTCCTATCAGTACAGTAGGAAAACCTTGATATGCAAATAGGGTGTATGGGACTCTAAATTGGAGTTGAGTCAGTTTTGCCATCCCACTGGATTTAAAATGAGTCATCCCAGAAGTAGGAGGGGATTTCACTACCATCAAGAAAGAAGAGCCAGGAGTGGAGCAACTTTTTTGAACCAGCAATCCCTGGTGTTGAGTCCCTTCGCCCAGGAGACAGAACTGTGACACCAAAGAAATTTTGGAGAACAGGTGACAGCAATAGAGGCAGTAGCTCCCATAACACAAGACAGAGTGGTAGGCTTCCCAGTCCAAGACACAACAAAGCAGAGTGTCAAGTATAGAAGGCTCACTTGTGGAGTGGGTTGCCTCCAGGTGTTTGATGAGAGGTGTTAGGTTTGCCAACCTCAGGATCTAAAGCTGAGTGCCTTCAGGCTGATGCTTATGGTAGAGTGGAGTGCCCTTTAGGGATTTATTGGAAGTGCTAAAGGGGCTTTGTAACATTGCCAGAGCAGGGCAGAGGCCAAAGAACAATGTAGCTGAGAGAAAAAGTAACAGAGATAGGTGTGCCTGACCTAAAGAACTATATCCTGAACATTTCTGGCTCTGAATTGTAAACTGTGAACTTCCCTCATAAGCCCTATAACTGTGAGTATTGTCTGAGGGTTCTGTGTGGCATTGTAATTAATTATCAAACCCAGCAGAGCAGCAAAGAGTGCCCTGGAAAGGATGGTTGGGGCCAGAATTGTTAAAGATGATTAGAGGGTGAAGGAATATCTGACCTCTGCCTTATAGGATTAGGCCTTGGACTGATGTTGGTTTGGTTCTTCACTCCTCTTGTAAAGTCAGAGGAGATAGGCATTGCACCCATACCGTTTTTGCAACATCTTCACCAAATCTATTGTCTTCTACTGGATTTCAACTCTTAGCAACTTTATAGGACACACTGACATTCATCATTTGTATATAAAGAAATGCATACAATTTAACATTCCCCTCAGTTTGAACCACAAGTCAGAGGTTCAAACTCACCAGCCATTCCTCAGAAACCCTACACAGGATTGCTAGGAGTTGTAACCAACTCGACGTCACTAAACAACAACAACGTATGTGGGTTGAAGTCTTGGTGTAATGTTGTAGGATAAGCACTAAACTGCTATCTGCAAGGTCAGCAGTTCAAACTCACCAGTCACTTCTCAGAAACCCTGTAGGGTTGCTATGAGTCAGAACCAACTCTACAGCACTTAACAAACAAATATGTGGGTTAGTCTATGTCTGTTCACTGTGGGCATATAAAATCTGGAAGACTGCTATGTTCACAAATGTGATAGTTACCATCAAGTCAGCTCCAAGTGACACCAACCCCCATGTAAAACAGAATTAACATTGCCCAGACCTTTGCCAAGGACCCTAGAGGCACAATGGTTAAGCTCATAGCTACTGATAAAAAAAAGTAGGCGGTTTAGGCATACTAGCCACTCCGCAGGAGAAAGTTGTGGCAGTCTGCTTCTGTAAAGATTGTTGTTGTTGTTAGGTGCCATCAAGTCAATACTGACTCACAGCGACTTTATGCACAGCTGAACGAAACACTGCCCGATTCTGGGCCAACCTCACTACTGTTGCCACGCTTGAGTCCATCGATGCTGCCGCTTGACCAATCCATCTCATTGAGGGTCTTCCTCTTTTTCTCTGACCCTCCACTTTGTTGTTGTTATGTGCCGTGGAGTCAGTTCTGACTCATAGTGACCCTGTACAGGGATTCCAAGGCTGTAAATCTTTACAGGAGCAGAAAGCCTCATCTTTCTCCCTCCAC
>NW_006408530.1:17812200-17868407 GCF_000296735.1 Chrysochloris asiatica
GCTACCAGACAGCCTTGGAAATCCTATGAGGCAGCTCTACTCTGCCCAATTTTGCTGTGAATTGGAATCAACCTGATGGCAATGGGTCTGCTTTGGTTTAGTACTGTGGCATTTTCATGATCATTCCTGTACGTCAGTCCATTTTTGTGGACACTATATATTTTGAATGTCTTCCAATCAGCAAGCTCATCTCCCTGCGCTAAACAGGACAATATTCTATTGTGATCCCTAGGGTGTTCACTGGCTAATTTTCAGAAGTACATCACCAGATTGTTATTTCTAGTCTGTCTTAGTCTAGAAGCGCCACAGAAACCTGTTAACCATGAGAGACCCTGTTGGTATTTGAAACATTAGTGGCATAGCAACAGATAAGCAAACACAGTACAGCAAAGTGACAGATAAGTGGTGGTCACTAATGTATATGCCACTGAGTCAATTTCAACTCAGAGCAACACTATAAAGCAGGGTAGAATTACTCCTGAGGGTTTCTTGAATTGTATATCTTTACAAAAACAGATTGCCAGATCTTTTCTCCTGTGCAGTAGGTGACTGATGGTGAGTTGAAACAAAAGACATTTTGGCTAGCAGCTGAGCTCTTAACCATGATGCCACGAGGGATACTTCACTAATGTATGTTGTTGTTAAGTGCCCTCGAATCTGTCCCAACTCATAGCAACCCTGTATAGGGTTTCCAAGGAGCAACTGATGAGTTTAAACTGCCAATGTTATGGTTCAAATCAAACGTGTGGTCCATTGCTTTATTCCACAGCACCATTCCAGGACTCTTCATGTATGTTGTTGTTGTTAAGTGCCATCAAGTCGGTTCTGACCCATAGAGACACTGTCTAGGGTTTCTGAGGAACAGCTGGTGAGGTTGAACTGCTTACCTTGTGATTCAAACCGACTTTACAGTCCAGTGCATTAACCCACAGCACTACCCCAGGACTCCAAGTCTATGTTGTTGTTGTTAAGTGCCGTCGAGTCGATTCAGACCCATAGCGACCCTGTATAGGGTTTATAAGGAGCAGATGGTGAGCTTGAACCACTGACTTGCAGTTCAAATGACTTTGCAGTCTGACGCATTAGCCCACAGCACCACACAAGGACAAGTATATAGTTATGCTCAAAATGTATAGTTACCACAAAAATATATTATTGTTAAGTACCGTGGAGTCAGTTCCGACTCATAGTGACCCTGCACAAGGTTTCTAAGGCTGTAAATCTTGACAAGAGCAGAAAGACTCATCTTTCTCCCACGGAACGGCTGGTAGATTTGAATTGCTGAACTTGAGATTAGCAGCCCAATTCATAACCACTACTCTACCAGATATGGATATATATTGTTGTTGTTGTTGTTAAGTGCCATTGAGTTGATTCCGACCCATAGCGACCCTGTATAGGGTTTCCAAGGCTGTAAATTTTGACAGGAGTAGAAATCATCTTTCTCTCGTGAAGCGGCTGTTAGTTTCGAACTGCTGACCTTAAGGTTCGCAGCCCAATTCGTAACCTCTACACTACCAGAGCTCCATATATATATATATGTAGTTACCCCCAAAAGAAAAGCAAAAGAAACACTGCAAAAATCAACTGAAAAGTATATGGATGTTTGGAATAACGAAATCTGGGAAGCAAAAGGTCATTAGTGATGCTGTATCAAGGAGAAATGAAAGTATCTGGTTTGGAGCAAATCTACCATGATACTCACAAGGCAAAGAGACAGGCCTGCAAACAATAGACTCTATAAACAGCAGCAAATCACAGAAAGTCTTCAGAAACACATAGTCCTGCAAGGATTGATTGCAAATGCCTACATCTCTCTTTCTGGGATTAATGCCCATAAAGATAGCAATACCATCATCAGTGTCATCTTCCAAACAAAGGACCACAGTATAGACAGAACAATATTAATTATTGTCAAAATCACTTGTGCACTCAGCGATTTCAATAGGAACAATCAGTTTAAGAGGCAGTGGCAACTTCTCAACATAAAACACTTGCTGCAATCCAAACTGGATTTAAAGAGAGGTGAGCAACCGCTTTAGTTGTTTAATCTTGTTATATTTGAGCTAAAGTAGTTCACATTTTTAGAATGAACAAATCAAAGGCGTAATTGTTTTTGTCATCTGCACAGCAATTTTACTCCTGAATGCATTGTTTTAGGCAGGAATTAATAAAAATTGCATGTGCTTCAGGTGCTGGGGAGAGCACCCTTTTCCACACAGCCCAGCCTGGAGCTGTGAATGCTCCTTTTCTTATTATCAGTTAATAATTCTCTCTCATTGAGGCAAATTAGGAACTTGACTGTGTTAGAGAGTCCAGAACACTGCTAGAGGCAAAAGGGGGCTAAATGGCAGAAATTCCTCTCTGAGCAAGATGCATGAAGCACGACATTGTGTCCACCACAAAAGCCGCTCTGTATTTTTGATCCTTTCTAATTTAATTAGCCCAAGAGGTAGCGCATTAATTTGCCAAGAATTCTTCTGATGCGAAAGCTGCCCTTATTGCTGTGAAGGGAAAAAATAACCTGCGTGCTACAGTGGCATGCCAGTAATGAAAGGGGGTTATTTTTGTGTTACAAATGGCATTGCAGGGTTACAAGAGACCTTTAAACCTTTTTATCTCTGGTTAGGTCATATGTAACACAGTGCAACACAAAGTGCTAATTAACCAATTCTGGTCCAGAAATCTCTTAAAACACTTAAGAGAGTTATGCAGTTAGAACCCAGGTCAGTTGCATTGCTTTTGTTTGCTTTTAAAAATGGAAAACATCTTTTGATGTATATATCAAAAATAGAACAGTAACAACAACAACAAAAAATCATCAATCGACAGTGAAGTTCCTCTATGGACAGCCCACTAGACATTTATTCTGGTCTTTGTTTTCTTTCTGTTTAATGATATTCTTTATGTGGGCAAGCTGGAGCCTTGAAGTCCCTTAGAATGTCTCTTGGCTCTTTATGCTATATTTGTTTGGTAAATTGTCTCCATGTTAATCTTCTTCATCAAATACTTGGAGTCAGTTTTGAAAAACTTTGATCAGATCTACCACCACCGAGCTTCTCCGTTGCCATGTGCTTCTGATATGCACTCGTGCACTGGAATGGGTCATTTACTCATTAAAGAAGAGAAACATGTATTCTACCATGATAAGTCATCCCTAATACTTTGAACAGTTAATTAAGCCTATGCAACATGTCTCCTGTTTGCATAACTATTTCATTTCGAGAAATTATAGGATCCCTTTTGGGGACTTTCAACACCCCTGTCTCTTTCCCTCACCACTTTCCAAACCTGCTGCCTGAAAGTGGAATGGCAAAAACACTTGCTCCTAGAAAATAACTCCAGAAAATCTGAGAACATTACATTGGACTTTTCTGTCTTCCAGGGGAAGACAATGGCTTTAAAGTAAAACACGGATATTCCCCTCCCTCCCTGCTTCTGGCTAAGAATTTGTGAGTTAGGAGTGGTGGCATTTAACTATGCATTATGGATACCCAGAGGCATTGCAAAGAGCCTGTTTATGACATCATGTAAGATTTAGTAGCCAAGCTGAGAAGGGGAAATTAACATCATCAAGAGGTAAGGCAGGTGCCCAGGAGTGGCCTGAGGTGAGAGGGCAGGGGGCAGAAAATAAAATGAGAGAACATCTGGAGAGAAGAGAGGTATTTTTGTAAAGCAATTTTACAGGCAAGAGAAGGGACCCTGGTAGCACAGGGGTTACACGTTGAGCTGCTAACTGCAAAGTCAGCACTTCAAACCTACCAGCCAATGTGTAGGAGAAAGAGGAGGCTTTCTACTCCCCTAAAGATTTACAGCTTCAGAAACACTATACAGGGTAGCTACAAGTAGGGACGGACTTAACAACACACCACTGCCACCACCATAGACAAGAGAGACGCTTTTTGAAAAAATAAGAAAAGGAAAAAAAAAAAGATTGTTAATTGCAAAGGAGGGGAAAGGATTGGAGGGAGGGTTGAATAAAAACAATCTCTTATCCCAACAACTTTCGTCATGGACTACATACAAATAAAGATTTACAGCCTCGGAAACCCTGTACAGGGTTGCTATGAGTCGGAACCGACTCCACAGCACATAACCACCGTAGTGGTTACAAATCGGGCTGTGAACCACAATGTCAGCAGTTCGAAACTACCAGCTGTTCACAGGAGAAAGATGAGGCTTTCTGCTCCCGTAAAGATTTACAGCCTCTAAAACCCTGTACAGGGTCGCTGTGAGTCAGAACCAACTCCACGGTACATAACAACAACAACAATACAAAATATTTTAGTTTCTTAAAGCACAGAGTGTACCTTTAAGAGGTTTTTATGTTTAAAAGACAATATGCTTCCAAATATTTTGACCCCAACCTAGAAATACATTTGAGATTGAATTTTTTATACAATAAAACAAAAATCTTAAATTAATTCATTCTTGTTCCAAACTAAAAGTCAATATCGTTAAGGTTTTAGCAGATTTTATTAAAGATCACCAATTACTTCAGGAAAATGGCAGTTTTCTTACACAAGTTAGAAAGTTCATATATATTGTTATTATTATCACCACATAGGAACAAGACAGCTCAGCTGAGAATGTGCTTTTATAGATATGTGTTAAACTATTCTGGATATTTCCAGGTTGTCCCAAAGATTTGAAAGGGTAAAAAGGATTTTTTTTTTTTTTAATCCACAGTACGTATTTCTGAAATCATGATTTAAAATGAAAAACAGATGACACATTTATTCAGCTCTTAGCTTCTGTAACATCAAACAGCCCATTTTCTTCAAATGGTTTCATCAGTGGACCAGTAACCTCTTAAATTGATTGACTCAAACATGTCACTTATTTGATGATTTAAGGTTTATAAAATATCCCTTCACATTTTTTCATCTGTCAACATGTTACATACCTCTCACAGTAGATTTAAAGGTAACATCTATTCTCGTGCTTTCTCTACAAATCATTTTAATTTTTTTCAAGTAAAATGAAAATACAAGAATGAATGAAGTACTTGATTTCCATTTTTAAAAAGATCATTTCGTATTTGGAAATAATTGTTTCTATTTTGTCCTTGTTGTTCAAGTGCCATTGAGTCAAATATGTCTCACAGCAATGCAGTACAGGGTTTCTGAGGAGTGACTGGTGGGTTTGAACTGCTGACACTGTGGTTAGCAATCCAGTGCTTATCCTACAGCACTATACCAGAACTCCAATTGTTTTTAAGTGTCTTTAAAAAGATAGATAAAAATAGGGTTAGAAAAAAATGAACAATTTACTTTTTACCTGGATGGTGTGCACGATGCAAACTTATTCAAAGTTATCGACAAATGTAAAGCAAATAATAGGCATATCCAACTTTGAGAAGAAAAACAATAGCAGAATCACAACTTTGAGCAATGTTTAATAAAAAAAAAAAAACACTAAGGAACAATTTTCTGTATTCAGTGACTTGATACAATAAACAGATGGAAGTTGTTTAGTGCTGTCGAGTCGGTTCCAACTCATAGACAATCTCTATAGGGTTTCCAAGCAGTAACTGGTGGATTTGAACCACCAATCTTATGATTATCTATCCAGTGTTTATCTTACAGTGCCATATCAGTATTCCAAATAGAGGAATGGTGTTGTTATTGTTGTTAAGGGCTGCCAAGTTGATTCCGATTATGGCGACCCTGAATAGGGTTTACAGTAGCAACTGGTATGTTTAATCTGGCGACCTTGTGGTTCGCAGCCCAGAACAGATACTATTTACTTTTCCTGAATTCCAGATAATTTAATAATCTCAAAGAGTGCATAGCAAACAGAAACAATTTACCTTTACTTGCTATGAAGAACAGAATGGATGAGAAGTTAAACACAAAACCCTCAGTTCCCAATACTTATTTCCTACAGTACCAGGAAGCTCACATAGGCCATTCAGTTCTGTGAATGCATGTATTCCTTGATATCCTCAATGTCCCAGTAATCTTTTGATATTTAAGTTATAGAACTCTTGTTTGAGGAATGTGGAAGAGGAAAAATTCAACCTGTTGGAAAAGAAACAGCATAAAAACAAGAGCAAGTAATTGATTTCTTCCCAGACACACACATCATGAGTGAAAAAGTATTCATATATTTTCACTATACTTATTCAATTTGTACACTGAGTAAATAACTCCAGAAATTGGATTATATGAAGAAGAACATGGTATCAGTGTTGGAGGAAGACTCATTAACAATCAACATTATGCAGATGATACAACCTTGCTTGCTGAAAGCAAAGAGGACTTAAAATACTTGTCAATGAGAATCAACAACTACAGCCTTCAGCATGGTTTGTACCACAATGTTAAGAAACAAAAATCCTCGCCGCTGGTCCAATAAATAGAGTCATGACAAATGGAGAAAAGACTGAAGTTGTCAAAGACTTCAGTTTGCTCAAATCAACCATCAACACTCATGGAAGCAGCCAACAAGAAATCAAACAGCATTTTGCATTAGGCAAATTGGCTGCTCCAAACCTCTTTAAAGCATTCAAGAACAAAGATATCAACTTGTGGACTAAGGTGCGCCTGACTCAAGCCATGGTATTTTCAGTGACCTAGTATCCATGTAAAATTTGAACAATGAATAAAGAAGACCATAGAAGAATTGATGTATTTGAATTACGTTGGAAGAGAATATTAAAAAATACCATGGGCTGTCAAAAGAATAAACAAATCTGTGGAAAAAGTACAGCCAGAATGCTCCTTAGAAGCCAAGATCTCTCATACTTCAGAAATATTATCAGGAGGGACCAGTCCCTGGAGAAGGACATCATGCTTGGTAAAGTGGAGGGTCCGGGGGGGAAAGTGGAAGATCCCCAACTAGATGGAGTTGCACAGTGGCAGCAGCAATAGGCTCAAGTATAGAAAAGATAGTGAAGTTGGTACAGGACTGAGAAGTGTTTCATTCTGTTGTGCATAAGATCGACTTGAGTCGGCACCAACTTAATGGCACCTAACAACAACATCTTGACCACTTTATCCCATCACAAGGTGATTTATTAGGCAGGTGCTCACAGCCTAAACAGAAGATAGACTCAAGCTTGGAGACTGAGAAGAGTCTGATAAAAAGACTAATTACAAAGATATGGTCAGAGAAACCATCCAGGATTGGGATGCACAAGACTAGTAATGACTGTTGTTGTTGTTGTTGTTGTTAAGTGTCGTGGAGTCAGTTCTGACTCATAGCAACCCTGCACAGGGTTTCCGAGGCTATAAATCTTTAAGGGAGCAGAGCGCCTCATCTTTCTCCCATGGAACCGCTGGTAGATTTGAACTGCTGACATTGCGGTTCACAGCCCGATTCGTAACCACTATGCTACCAGAGCTCCTTAGTAATGACTGAGGATTACTATTATTATGAGGCCTAAAGAGGCAAGGAGAGGGAGGGTTGCCAAAACTCAGATAGGAATTATGTGCAGAGCACCATCATTAAGAGCACTAGAGCACCACAGCCTAAGTATGACCATTGACCAGGGCAAACTCACTGGGGCAATAAATACCCTAACCCCACTCTCATCCCATCTTACTCTACCACTGCTGACTGTCTTTGGTGGAGACCAACCAGAAGACAGAGGGCAGCTCTTGGACTCCGCCTCCCTGGGAGAGAGCATATTGTGAAGGCAAATATAATAATGAGCATGAGTAACATGGTTTTTGGTGGGGGGGGCAGGGGGAAGCTTGTTTTTTATTGTTGTTTATTTTTTAAAGAGCATCTAACTGTATTCCCATGTGGATTAGTGAGGCTTACTAGGAGACATGAGAGTTCTAGCCAGGTCTGCACTTCCCAGAGTTGTTCTTTATGTGACTCAAGGAAAGTCTTTGCTGGATAATCTCCTTTCTTACTTTCCTGATTCAGCCAGTCATTCTCACTACTACTAGTGAGCAAGCAATACAGCTGAAGATATCTATTTATTCTCAATCCTCTCATATTCATTTCTACTTTAAATTCATCTGTCTTCCTTTTATCTTCTTTTACTCCTTTCTTCTTTTTAATGGACATTCATTTCAATAGCAATTATTTAGCACCAATACATTAGGGACTCTGCAAGAAGAAAGATTGTTGTTATTGTTAAGTGCCCTTGAGTTGGTTCTGACTCATAATGACCCTGTATAGAGTTTTCAAGGAGAAGAATACAGAGTAATAAAATAAGATCATTGATCTTGAAAAGTAAACAATATCATGAAAAAGAAAAATGTATTATCACACTGTCCATTCCTAAACCCTGAAACAGGACATAGCATACAGCACTTATATATACATACATACATACACACATACATACATAAATATCACATATATATTGTTGTTGTTGTTAGGTGCCATTGAGTTCAGAACAACTCATGGCAGCCCTATGCACAACATAACAAAACACTGCCCAATTCTGGGCCAACCTCACAATCGTTGCTACAATGGAGCAAATTACTGCCGCCACTGTGCCAATCCATCTTGTTGGGGGTCTTCCCCTTTTTCTCTGACCCTCCACTTCACCAAACATGATATCCTTATCCAGTGACTTGTCCCTCCTGATAATATGTCTGAAGTATGACAGATGAAGTTTGGCCATCCTGGCTTCCAAGGAGCCCTTTGGATGTATTTCTGTAACACAGATAGATCTGGTTGTTCTTTTGACAGTCCATAGTACTTAGTGTTCTCCTCCAATATCATAATTCAAATGCATCAATTTTTTTAAGGTCTCCCTTATTCAGTGTCCAGCTTTCACATGAAAGTTATTGAACATACCGTGGCTTGGGTCAGGTGCACCTTAGTTGTCAAACTGACTACTTTGCTCTTCAACACTTTGAAGAGCTCTTGTGCAGCAGATTTGCCTAACGCGATACATCACTTGATTTCTTGACTGTTGCTTCCATGAGTGTTGATGTTTGATCAGAGTAAATGAAGTCTTTGACAACTTCAATCTTTTCTCCATTTATATGGATGTTGTTTATTGGTCCAGTGGTGAAGATTTGCATTTACTTTACATTGATTACAACCCCTACTGAATGCTAAGGTGTTTGCTATTCATAGGCAAGTATTTTGAGCCCTCTTCACTTTCAGCTAACAAGATTGTATCATTTGCATATCACGGGTTGTTAATGAGTCTTCCTCCAAATCAGATACCTCATTTTTCTTCATATAATCCAGCATACAGACTGAATAAGTATGATAAAGGAATACAACCCTGGCACACATGTTTCCTAATTTTAAACCATTCGGTGTTCCCTTGTTCTGTTTGAACAACTACTTCTAAGTCTATGTACAAGTTCCTCATGAGTAAAATTATGTGTTCCAGAGTACTCATACTTCACAATGTTGCCCATAGCTTGTCATGATTGAAAGCCTTTGCGAAGTCAATAAAGCACAGGTAAACATCTTTCTGGTATTTACTGTTTTCAGCCAAGATCCATCTGACGTCAGCAATGATATCTTCATTACACCCCTTCTTCTGAAATCAGCTTGAACCACTGAAAATTCTTTGTCAATGTATGTTTACAGCCATTTTTGTATTACCTTTTGTAAAATTTTACTCTCACGGAATAGCAATAATATTGTCTGATGATTTCCTCATTCCATTTGGTCACCTCTCTTTGGAATGGGCACAAATATAGATCTCTTTGAATCAGCTGACCAAGTAGTTGTATTCCAAAGTTCTTGAAAAAGATGAGTGAGTGCCTCCAGTGCTGTATCAGTTTTGTGAAAGATTTCAATGTGTAGTTCATCAATTCCAGGTGCCTTGTTCTTTGTCAATGCCTTCAATGCACCTTGGACTTCTTCTTTCAGGATCATTGGCTCTTGATCATATACTATCTCTTGAAATGGTAGAACATCAGCCATGTATTTTTGGTACAGTGACTCTGTATTACATCCACTTTCTTTTCATGCTTTCTGCATCTTCAGTATTGTGTCCATAGAATCCTTCAGTATTTCAAGATGAGGCTTGAATTTTTTCTTCAGTTCGCTCAGCTTGAGAAATGCAGAATGTATTCATCTTTTGCTTTTTCCAACTTCAGGTCTTTGTATATTTTGTCATAACATTTGACTTTGTCTTCTCAAGGTGACCTTTGAAATTTTCTGTTCAGCTTTTGTACCTCCTCATTTCTTCCATTTGCTTTAACATCTCTATGCTGGAGAGCAAGTTTCGGTGTCTCTTCCGACATCCGTTTTGGTCTTTTCATTATGTCTTGTCTTAATAACCCTTTTGATTTCTTCCTGTATGATGTTCTTGATGTCATCCCACAACTCTTCAGTCTTTAGTCTTTATTGTTTAATGTATCAAATCTGTTCTTCAGATGATCTCTAAATTCAGATGAGATATATTCAAAGTCATATTCTGGCTCTCATAGAATTGTTTTCATTTTCTTCAGCTTCAGTTTGAATTTGCAATTGAGCAATTGATGGTCTGTTCCACAGTCTGCTCCTCACCTTGTTGTGACTGATGATATGGAGATTTTCTATTCTCTCTTTCCACAGATGTAGTCAATTTGATTTCTTTGCATGTGTATAGTTACCTTTTATGTTGTTTAAAAAAGGGATTTACAATGAACAAAACTTTGGTCTTGCAAAATTGTATCATGAAATCTCTAGCAAAGTTTCTATCACCAAGGCCATATTTTCCAAACACTGATCTTTCGTCTTTGTTTTCAACCTTTGCATTACAATCATCAGTAATTATCAGTACATCTTGATTGCATGTTTGATCAATTTCATACTAAAGAAGTTGGTAGAATTCTTCAGTCTCGTCCTCACTGGCTTTAGTGTTTAGTGTGTAAATTTGAATAATACTAGTATTAACTGGTCTTCCTTGTAGATGTATGGATATTATCCTATAACAGAGTGTTGTACCTCATGACTGATCTTGATATGTTCTTTCTGAGGATGAATGTGAATCATTTCTCTTCAAATTTGGTACAGTATGGAATGGCACCACCACACACCTGTCAGTTTGTCATACTGTGAAGGCATGTGAGTTGCTATGATTCTAGAAGCTTGCCACCAGTGTTTTAAATACCAGCAGGGTCACCCATCATGGACAGATTTCAGATGAGCTTCCAGATGAAGACAGACTAGGAAGAAGGAGTGATGAACTACTTGCTTGTATTTAGTCACTTAAAATCTTATGAACAGGAGAGAAACACTGTCAGATAGAGTACTGGAAAATGAAGACCTCAGATTGGAAGGCACTCAAAATGCTACTGGGGAAGAGCTGCCTCTCAAAGTAGAGTTGACCATGATGACGTGAATGCAGTAAAACCAGTGGGAGCAAAGAACTCAGGACCTTAATTTGCTGATGGGGCACAACTTAAAATGAAGAGAAACAGCTATAAACATCCATTAATAATCAAAACATGGAATGCATGAAGTTTGAATCTAAGAAAATTATAAATTGTCAAAAAGGAAATGGAATGCATAAACATAAAAATCTTAGGCATTAGTGAGTTGAAATGGACTGGTATTGACCATTTTGAATCTGATGACCACATGGTTTACTATGCTGGGAATGACAAATTGAGGAGGAATGGTGTTGCATTCATTGTCAAAAAGAACATTTCCAGATCAGTCATGAAGTACAACGCTGTCTGTGATAAGATAATATCCATGCACCTACAGGGAAGACCAGTTAATACCACTATTATTCAAATTTATGCATCCACCACTGAAGCCAGTGAGGATGAAACAGAAGAATTCTACCAACTTCTTCACTCTGAAATTGATCAAATATGCAATCAAGATGTTTGTTCATTTCAATTACCTTCTTTAGAGAGCATAAGAGATGACTATACACATGGACCTTGCCAGATGGAATACATGGAAATCAAATTGACTACATCTGTGTAAAGAAACAATGGAAAAACTCCATATCATCAGTGAAAACAAGGCCAGGGGCTGACTGTGCAACAGACCATCAATTACTCATATGCAAATTCAAACTGAAGCTTAAGAAAATGAAAACAAGTCCACGAGACCCAAAATATGACCTTGAATATATCCCACCTGAATTTAGAGATCATCTGAAGAACAGATGTGATACATTAAGCACTAAAGACCAAAGACCAGAAGAGTTGAGGAATGACATCAAAAACATCATGCATGAAAAAAGCAAAAAGTCATTGAGAAGACAAGAAAAAAAGAAAAGATTAAAATGGATGTCAGAAGAGACACTGAAACTTGCTCTGCAGCATAGAGATGCTAAAGCATATGGAAGAAATGAGGAGGTACAAGAGCTGAACAGAAAATTTTAAAGATCACCTTGAGAAGATAAAGCCAACTATTACAACAAAATGTGAAAAGATCTGGCATCAGAAAACCAACAGGGAAGAAAACACTCAGCATTTCTCAAGCTGGGGGAACTGAAGAAAAAATTCAAGTCTCTACTATCGTTATTGAAGGATTCTCTGGGCAAACTATTGAATGATACAGAAAGCATCAAAAGAAGATGGAAGGAATATACAGAGTTACTGTACCAAAAGCAAATGGTTGATGTTCAACCATTTCAAGAGGTAGCATATGATTAAGAACCAATGATACTGAAGGAGGAAGTCCAAGGTTCATTGAAGGAATTGGCAAAGAACAAGGCACCAGGAATTAATGAAATAAAAATTGAAGTCTTTCAATAAAGTGAGGTGGCACAAGAAGCACTCACTTATCTATGCCAAGAAATTTGGAAGACAACTATCTGGCTGACTGATTAGAAGAGATCTGTATTTGTGCCCACTCCAAAGAGAGGTGACCCAATGGAATGCGGAAATCATCAGACAATCTCTTTGATATCCCATGCGAGTAAAGTTTTACTAAAAGTAATAATAGAAAAGGCTACAATCATACATTGACAGAGAACTTCCAGAGGTACAAGCTGGATTCAGAAGAGACTGTGGAACAAGGAATATCATTGTTGTTGTCCGATGGATCTTGTCTGAAAGCAGAGAATATCAGAAAGATGTTTACCTGTGCTTTTTTGACTATGCAAAGGTTTTTGATTGTGTGGATCGTGACAAGTTGAGGACAACATTGCAAAGTCTGAGTATTCTGGAATACTTAATTGTGTTCATGAAGAATCTGTACATAGACTAAGAGGCAGTTGTTTGAACAGAACATGGGAACACTGAATGGTTTAAAATTAATAAATGTGTGTGACAGGGATGTATTCTTTCACCATACTTGTTCAACCTGTATGCTGAGCAAATAATCTGAGAAGCTGGGTTATATGGAGAAAAATGTGGCATCAGGATTGGAGGAAGGCTCATTAACAACCTACGAAGTGCAGATGATACAACCTTGCTTGCTGAAAGTGAAGAGGACTTAAAATACTTACTGATGAAGATCAAAGAGTACAGCCTTCGGTATGGATTGCATCTAAATGTAAAGAAAACAAAAGTCCTCACCACTGGACCAATAAACAACATTCTTATCAACGGAGAAAGGATTGAAATTGTCAAGGACTTCATTCTTCTTGGATCAACTATCAACACTCAAGGAAGTAGCAGTCAAAAAATCAAATGACATATTACATTAGGCAAATCTGTACAAGACCTTTTAAAAAAGGAAGACCATAGAAGAATTGATATTTTTTAGTTATGGTGTTGGAGGCCTGCCAAAAGAACTACCAGATCAGTGTTAGAAGAAGTGCAGCCAGAGTTCTCTTTGAAGGCCCGGATGGCTAAACTTCGTTCTTCATACTTCGGACATATAGTCAGGAGTGACCAGTCACTGGGGAAGGATATCATGTTTGGTAAGATGGATGGTCATAGAAAATGAGGAAGACCCCCAGTGAGATGGATTGGGAAAGTGGCAGCATCAATGGGCTCAAGCGTTGCAATAATAGTGAGGTTGGCCCAGGATCAGGCACTGCTTCATTCTGCTGTGCATAAGGTCGCTATGAGTCAGCACCGGCTTGATGGCACCTAAGAACATATGTATGTGTGTGTTTGGGGGTGTTTGTGTGCGTATAAACCTACTATAAGTATGGACTCCTGGTGTAACACTGTAGAAACAACACTGGACTGTGAATCAAAAAGTTGGTAATTCAAACCTACCAGCTGCTTTTCAGAAATCCTATATGGGGACTTTATGGGTTGGAGTTGACTCAAAGGTACTTAACAACTCTAGGTATAAATGTTGTTTCTTATGCAATGATGGCTTGTATTATTGTTACTGTGATGCTAGAGTTTTGCCACCAGTATTTTAAAGACCAGCAAGGTCACTCATGGTGGACAGGTTTCAGCAGAGCCTCAAAACTAAGATAGACTAGGAAGGAGGATGTAATTATCTACACATATTTCAAAAAAATATTGGCCAGAAAAAATCTTGTGGATAATAGAAAAACTGTCTTATGTACTACAGGAAGATAAGTCACTCGTGTTAGAAAGCACTCAAAATACAACTGGAGAAGACCTGTTTCTCAAACCAGTGTAGACATGGATCAAGTAAAGTTTTCCAGATCATCATTTACTGATGTTGTAAGACTTAAATTGAGAAGAAACACCTACAAACATCCATTAACAAACAGAATATGGAATGGGCAAAGTATGAATTTTAGAAAATTGCAAGCCACCAAAAATAAAAGGTAATACTTAAAGATCGATATCATAGTATTTACTGAGCTAAACTGGACTACCATTGACCATTTTGCATCAGACCTTTGTGTGGCCTTCTATACCATGAATGACAAGTTAATGAGGAAGAACATTATCAAGAAGAACATTCTAAGATCTATATCTATCCTAAATTGCATTTTTGTTAGTGTGATGACTTAAACTTACTTGATTATGGCTTTTCTATCCAAAGTCTTATTAATGCCCACCAGATAATTGGGTGGAATCATGCAAATAAGGTATATACAACTCTAAGTCTGGGATTGGTTTGTTTTGACCTCCAGCTAGGCTTAAAAGGAGCCATCTTGGAAGAGGAAGATCACAAGACCATCTAGAAGGAAGGACATGAATGACACAAGAGATCCCTACCTAGAGAAACAGTGACTGCAGGGGTAATGGCAAGAGGTGACAGCAGAGGTGGTGTCATGGAAACAGAGCAGCTTCCAGCTCTAGAACCATGGACTGAGTAAAGCTGAATGCCTACAAGCAGGAGACTAGCTTACAGAATGTGCCCTTTGAACATTCATAGACTGGTAAAAAGAACTTTGTAATATGTGTTGGAGCAAGACAGAGGCCAAAGGACCACATGGCTGAGAGGTTGAAAACGAGTGAGTCGTGCCTGCAGTATGAAAGACGAGAGGCTCCTGACTGGAGAACTGCTGTTTCCTGATTTTGATCCTGAATTGTACCCTGCTCAATTCCCTAATAAATCCCATAATTGCGAGTATTGTTATGAGTTCTGTGTGGCATTACAATGGATTATCAAACTGGGATTGAAGCGGAAGTGTGCTGTGGGAAGAATGGTTGGTGTCAGAAGTAAAGAAGTTTATAGAGTTGAAGCATGTCTGGCCTCTGTTTCATAGAAAGTAGCCTTGGGTTGATTTTGAGTTTGATTCTCTTTCCCACTGGCAAGCCATGGGAGCCAGAAGTTCCCACAGGGTTTTTTAGTCAGTGATAGCAAAATATCTGTATTCCTAAGAGGAAAGAAAAGGTGCTCTGGTAGCATAGTGGTTACAAATCGGTCTGTGAACTGCAAGGTCAGCAGTTCGAAACTACCAGCTGTTCCACAGGACAAAGATGAGACTTTCTGCTCCCATAAAGATTTACAGCCTCTGAAACCCTGTACAGGGTCACTATGAGTCAGAACAGACTCCATGGAACATAACAACGACAACAAGAGGAAAGAAAGGGTCAAAATGGATGTCTGAAGAGACTCTGAAATCTGTTTTTGAATGAAGAAAAGTTAAATTTATTAGAAGAACAGGAGCTACAATAGCAAAACAGAAAATTTAAAAGGGCAGCTTGAGGAAAGTGAAAGTATTATAATGAAATATCCAGTGACCTGGAATTAGAAAATCAAAAGGGAAGAAGAACATCCTTAGTATTTCTTAAACCAAAAGAACTCTAGAGAAAATTCAAGCTTCATATGTCAACACTGTAGAATTCTATGTGAAAAAAAATCCACCATTTGTTTGTTAGTTTATTTTATTGTGGTGGCTTGCATGTTGCTGTGATGTTGGAAGGCATGCCACTGGTGTTTGAAATAGCAGCGGGGTCACCCATGGTTGATAGGTTTCAGCAGAGCTTCCAGACTAAGACAGACTAGGAAGACAAAAGACAGATTACTTCTTAATATTAGCCACTGAAAACATTACGAGTAGCACCAGAATATTACCAGATATAGTTCTGGAAGATGAACCCCTCAGGTTTAAAGACACACAATGTGTGACTGGAGGAAAGCTGACTCTTTATAGTTGACCGTGAAGACACATATGGAGTAAAGTTTTAGAGTTGACTCATGGGGTACAACTTAAAATGAGGAAAAATAGATGAAAACATCTATTAACATAATACTCAAAATATGGAGTGTGAGAAATATGAATCTAGGAAAAAAAATTGAAAGTTGTCAAAAATAAAATGGAGTTCATTAATGAGCTGAAATGGACTCATATTGGCTGTTTTGAATGAGACATTCATATGGTTTACTATGCCAGAAACAATAAATTGAAGAGGAATAGCATAGCATTCATCATCAAAAAAAAAAGCATTTCAAGATGTACCTTGAAACATAAAGCTGTCTGTGATAGGATAATATCCATATACCTAGAAGGAAGGCCAACGACCTCTGATAGTATAGTGGTTATGAGATGGGCTGCTAACCTCAAAGGCAGAAGTTCAAAACTGTCAGTCATTCCACAGGAGAAAGATGAGGCTTTCTGCTGCTGTAAAGATTACAGCCTCAGAAACCCTATGCAGGTTGCTATAAGTCAGAACCAACTCCAAGGCACACTACCACCACCATAAGGAAGAACAGTTAATACCATTATTATCCAAATTTACATAATAACCACTAAGGCCAGTGAAGATGAAATTGATGAATTCTACCAAGATCTTCAGTCTGAAATTAATCAAACATGATAATTACTGATGATTGGAATGTGAAGGTTGGGGAAAAAGAGGAAATATCAGTAATTGCTAAGTATGGCCTTAGTAATAGAAATAATACTGGGGATCACATGATAGAATTTTGTTAAGACCAAAGACTTATTCATTTCAAATACCTTTTTAAACACCATGGTTATAAACATGGGCCTCACCGGATAGAATACACAAGAATCAAACTGACAACATCTGTGGAAAGAGATTATAGAAAAGTTCAATATCAACAGCCAAAACAAGGCAAGGGGCTGACTGTGAAACAGACCGTCGATTGCTCAGATGCAAATTCAGGCTGAGACTGGAAATTAAAACAAGTCCATGAGAGGCAAAATATAAACTTGTTTAGAGACCATCTAAAGAACAGATCTGATACATTAGACACTAAAGACCAAAGACCAGAAGAGCTGTGAGATAACATCAAGAATATCATACAGGAAGAAAGGAAAAGATCATTTAAAAGACAGGAAAGCAAGAAAAGGCAAAATGTATGTTAGAAGAGATTCTGAAGTTTGCTCTCCAGCATAGAGATGCTAAAGCAAACGGAAGAAATGAGGAAATCAAACAGCTAAACAGAAAATTTCAAAGGGCAACTCAAGAAGACAAAGTCATGTATTATAAGGAATGTGCAGACCTAAGGTAAGAAAACCAAAAGGGGAGAACATGCTCAACATGTTTCAAGTTAAAAGAACTGAAGAAAAATTTCAAGCCTCAGCATACAATATTGAAGGATTCAATAGACAAAATACTGAATGATGTCAAAGGAATGCACAGAGTCACTGTGCCAAAAAAAGTTGATTTTCAACCATTTCAAGAGGCAGTAAATGAGCAAGAACCAATGGTATTGAAGTAAGAAGTCCAAGCTGCACTGAAGGCATCAGTGAAAAATAAAAGGCTTCAGAAATTGATGGAATATAAATTGAAATCTTTCAACAAACTAATGCAGCAATAGAAGCACTCACTCATTTATGCTAAGAAATTTAGAAGATTAATTTCTACCTGGCCAACTGATTGAAAGAGATTCATATTTATGTACATTCCAAAGGAAAGTGACCCAATGAAATGCAGTAATCATTGAACAATATCATCAATATTACATGCAAGCAAATTTTTGTTTAAGGTAATTAAAAATGATTACAAAAGTACCTCAACAGGGAACTTCCAAAAATTCAAAAGAGGATGTGGAACTAGGGATTTCATTGCTGATGTCAGATGGATTTTGGCTGAAAGCAGAAAATACCAGAAAGTATTTTATTGACTATGCAAAGGATTTTGACTATGCAGATTATGACAAATTATAGATAACACTGCAAAGAATGGGTATTGTAGAATTCTCAATTGTGCTCATGAGAATTCTGTACATAGACCAAGAGGCAAATGTCCAAACAGAACAAGGGAATACTGAATGGTCTAAAATAAAAAAAGATGTGCAGTAGAGTTGTATTTTTTCACCATACTTTTTCAGTCTGTATGTTGAACAATATTCTGAGAAGCTGGATTATATGAAGAAGAATGTGGTATCAGGATTGTAGGAAGACTCATTCACAACCTGTGATATGCTGATGATACAAACTTGTTTGATGAAAGCAAAGATAACATAGTAATTAAGATAAAAGACTACAGCCTTCAGTATGGATTGCACCTCAATGTAAACATGTTCACAACTAAACCATATCTAACATCATAATAGATGGAAAATTATCAAAATTCTCAAAGACCTCATTTTGCTTGGATCCATAGTCAACCTTCATGGAAGCAGCAGTCAAGAAATCATACAACATATTGCATTAGGCAAATCTGTTGCACACAACCTCTTTAAAGTATTAACGAGCAAAGATATCAGATTAAGGACTAATGTATGTCTGACTCAAGTCATCATATTTTCAATGGCCTCATATGCATATGAAAGTTGGATAATGAATAAGGAAGACCATAGAATAATTGATGCATTTGAATTGTTGCAAAGAATATTAAAAGAAGAGCAAACAATATCAATAGAGAGGGAGAGAGTCTTCACATCAAGTACCAATGCTATCCCCTCTGTACACAGGGTAGATAGGGATGGGCAAGTTAGACATTGGCTACCTAAAATGAGGGGGCAATAAAGGCACAAAGTGACTGGCTTACAAGGTTTCAAGAGGCAGTTTAGTTTAAGAATACAGGGGGGGTGGGAAGAGTCCCCACTGAATAGCTGTCATCTTGTCTAAATGGGTCTGGTGAAAAGCGATGGGGATAAGATTCATAAGATTCAATAGTAAATAATTGTTATTATGACTAATTGCGACTGTCACAATTGTAAATGTAGAAGTTTTGTAACAAAAACAGGGGAGTGGTTAATCTTACAGTCCAAAAACAGAGGACCCTAGGACCATCAAGAGAGAAGCGCACAAGCAGAATGTGGGACCTTATCCAGAGAAGCAGCAGCACCAGAGATGGAGGCAGAGATGGGGGCTTGGAGAGAGGGAGTGGCTGAGACCTCTAGATTCATGGACAAAGAGGAGAGGGACTAAGAGCTGGTGGCCAGGAGGCAGACTTGCAGAATGTGCACTTTAGAGGTGTCAATTATTAGCTATGCCTGAGTGGTTTTTTTGTTTGTTTTTTAAAAAAGCTAAAGTGGATAGAGAGAATTACCATTAACTGATGGTCCATGGAGGGGATTATAATCATTGTAATGAAATAAGGTGTATGATTTGTTGAATGTAAAACTGATGATCTGCCCTGTAAACTTTCACTCAATTCACAATAAAATCCTTAAATAATAAAAATTAAAAAAAAAAGAAGAACAAACAAATATGTGTTGGAAGAATTACAGCCAGAATACTCCTTGAAAGCCCAGATGGCAAGACTTCATCTTTCATATTTTGAACATGTTTTCTGGAGGGACCTGTGCTTGGTAAAGTGGAGGATCAGTGAAAAAGAGGAAGACCCCAACAAGATGGGCTGATACAGAGGCAGCAGCAAGAAGTTCAAATGTACAACCATTGTGATGATGTCGTAGAACCGGGAAGCATGTCATTCTGTTATGCATAGAGTAACTATGAGTCAAAGCTGACTCAACAACACAACAGAAGGAAGGCCAGTTACTACAGGTATTATTTAAATTTATGCAACAACCATTAATGCTATGGATAACAACACTGAGAATTTTTAGCCAATTTCTGCAGGCTGAAATTGATCAAATACACAATCAGGATGCATTGATAATTACTGGCATTAGAATGTGGAAGTTAGAAACAAAGAGGAAGGATCTGTAGTTGTAAATATAGCCTTGGTGATAGAAATGATGCTAGAGATCTCATGATACAATTTTGCAAGAGCAATGATTTCATTGCAAATACCTTTTAAACAACATAAATGGAAGCAATATACATGGACCTTGCCTAATTGAATACACAGGTATCAAATCAACTACATATGTGGAAAAAGACAATGTAAACGTTCAATATCATTCATAACAAGGTCTTAGGCTGACTGCATAACAAATTAATTGCTCCTTTGCAAGTTCATGTTGAATCTAAATATAGTCCATGAAAGTCAAAGTATGATCTTGTGTATATCCACCTGAAATATCAAGAATAGTTTTGATGTATTGAGCACTAATGATCAAAGACCAGAAGAATATGGATAACATCAAGGATATTATGCATGATAAAAACAAAAGGTCATTATATAGGTTATTGTTGTTGTTATTGTTATGTGCCGTGGAGTCGGTTCCGACACATAGCAACCCTGTACAGGGTTTCCGAGGCTGTAAATCTTTATGGGAGCAGAAAGCCTTACCTTTCTCCCACGGAACATCTGGTAGTTTCTAACTGCTGACCTATGGTTCGCAGCCCGATTCATAACCACTACACTAAGAAAAGACCAAAATAAATGTCAGAAGAGACTGAAACTTGCACTTCAATATATATTAGCTCAAGTGAATGGAAGAAATGATGAAGTAAAGCAGCGACTTTAGATGACAAGGTAAAAATATTAAAATGAAATGTATAAATACTTGGAGTTCGAAATCCAAAAGGAAAGAATAAGCTCAGGATTTACATAATATGCAAAGGAAAAAAATGACAAAAAAATACTTTTCATTGTGTAATGTTTTACTGGAATGCCTGCCTTAGTATAGAACATATATTCTTCCAGGCCTATTAGAATCACTTGGGGTGCTTTAAAAAAGCCTTTGAAAAGCACAGGTCCAGGGTTTAACCCAAATCAATCAAATTAGAATAGCTCAGCAAGTTGACCCAGTCATCAATATTGGTTAAATCTCACCACTGGATGTGAATATGTAGTCAGAGTGCTATGGAATATATATACATCTAGACATGTGGTTATTAATTGCATGCTTATTATCTCTTGATCAAGCACATATGTATTGAAGGAAGAAATCTAAGCATTGGCAAAAAAGGAAGCATCTAAGAATTGATGGAATACCAGTTGAGATGTTTCAACAAATAGATGCAATACTGGAAATACTTGTCTGTGACAAGAAATTTAGAAGACCGCTTCCTGGACCAGCTGGAAAAGCAGTTTCCAAAGTAAGGCACACTTTCCAAAGAAAGGCGATCCAATAGAATGCAGAAATTATCAAACAACATCATTAATATTTACTATAAAGAAGATGGAATCCTGGTGTGGTGCTGCAGGATAATACACTGGACCACAAGGTCAGTTTGAACTGCAAGGTGGGCAGTCCAAACCCACCAGCCGCTTCTCAAACACCCTATATGCAGTTGCTATGGGTCAGAACCGACTAGACAGCACTTAACAACATAAAGAAGATAGCAAAAGAGAGAGAGAAGATTAGATGGGTTGACTCAGCGGCTGCAACAATGAACTCAAGCGTAACAATGGTTGAGAGGATGGTGCAGAACCCAGGTTATGTTTCATTCTGCTACATGTAGAGAGTCGCTTTGAGTTGGAGCCAACTCAGTGGCACCTAACAATATCTAATTTTTAAATGACACCTGTTATTTATAAAGTACAGAGGATTTTTTACTGTTTAGTAATAAATTGAGCCTCCTAGTAAAATATCAAGATGCTGGTACCACAGATATGGAGAAGCTATTGGCATAGCAGATGGAGTTTGCACCAGAATAATAATGCAAAGTATTTATTCAAGCTTACTCCCTCCCATCTATATCTTCTTTTTTATCTCATCTGTACCTGGGGTCTATTGTACAAAATTTAGTTTGTTTAGCAAATTGTAATACAATTTATTTTATTGACTTAGAGGAGCTCTAAAGACTTTTATCTAAATATTCAATCATTTTATAAATCTGTCTACTTTAGAGTTCATTTTAATCAGTAATGCAGATCACAATTCTCGAGTACATTCAACTTACAAATCAGTGACTAGGCTGGGCCTGAGTACGATGTATACGACAGCTAATGAAATTAAAGAAGGACTTAGTCTTTAGAAATATGCTTATAAGGTATATAAACTCAGATTAGTTCTGGCATATAAACTACCAAAAATATTCTTGTTAACTGGGCAACATGTTTTCTAAAGGTGTAGAATCCACTTTGTTTCTATCACTTGTCAGAGTTAAGCATAAATAATGTACAAACAAACAAACTGTGCCAGTATAAAATGGAATATTTGTTTCTGAGACTCATCTAGATGCTGACAGTGGGCCTCTGTTAGCAATATTTAGGACATAACTCTTTTGGCCAAATTTTACAAAAAAAAAAAAAAAAAAGGCTTAAGCTCTGTGTAATGTTAAATAGCTTTAAATCTGGTTTCTAATCTCACATAAAATTAGGTCAGTTATCAGTTTTAATGATCATAATGTCACAGTAAAATCTAATCAAGAAGCATAAAGAAGGATTGCTTTTATAGTAGGCTACCATTCTCTTAATTTGGACTTTCTAGACTTTGTGATTTTGTGAACCAGTCCAAAACATCCCCCAAAATATTAGAAATTGTGTCAGCTGGTAGTAGTTATTTAATATGCCAAGACATTAAATGTAAGATATAAAACTATAACCTCTATCATCGTTGCATCCTAAAAGAAAGGGCATTTTAACACCAAAAAGTGCTAAGTGCCTAATTTCTTAATAAAGCACAATTATTTAATAAGAATACACTTAATGAAAAAAAAATTATTAATTAATCTCATTTCACAGCATATCAGTAAAAACATCATCAGGGATCATCCTGAGTCTGCTGGCCACCGTTCTGAGTGTTCGTTCAATCTTCTCCCAAGTTTCCAAGAAAATTTGGGTTGTAATCTGATTTGAGAACTAGGTAAGGAGCCCTAGAGGTTCAACAGTTAAGCATTTGGCTGCTTATTGAAAGGTTGATGGTTCAAAACCATCTATTGGCTTCATGGGAGAAAGAACTGGGAATATGTTTTCATAAAGATTGTTGTTGTTAAGTGCCATCGTGTTGATTCTGACTAAGTGACCCTCTATAGGGTTTCCAAGGGTGGCATGAGTTTGAACAACTGACCTTGTGATTCAAATGGACCTTGAGGTTGAGTACTTATCCTACACAGCCACAACCTAGAAACTCCTATGGGACAGTTCTACTCTGTCAAATAGGGTCATGAAGGGACTTTGGACAACACTCAACAACAACAATGTGTTCATTTGGGTGGTGAAATGGTTAACAGGCTTGGCTACTAATTGAAAGGTTGTAGGTTCAACTCCATCCCAAAAGAATGACTGAACAATCTACTCTCAAAAAATCAGCTATTGAAAACCCTTCAGAGCAGGTTTTACTGTCATGAGCATGGGTTCACTGTGAGTTGAAATCAACTCAGCAGAAACTGTTTACTTTTAGCATGTCCATGATCATATGTTGTTGTAGTTAAGTGCCATCGAGTCAGTTCTGACTCATAATGGCCCTGTATAGAATTTCCAAGTAGCAGCTGGTGCATTTGAACTGCTGAACTTGTGGTTAGTAGTCAAGTTGGTCCACATGGTCGTATAGTCAATTCATACTCAACAACTCTATAGGGCAGAGCAGAACTAAGTGCTCCACAGTTCCACAGTTGTAAATCTTTACAGAAGCAGACTGCCTCATCATTCTCCTGTGGAGCAGCTGCTGGGTTTGAACCATCTGCCTTTTGGTTAGTAGCCCAACACTTAACATTTACTTATTATCATACTTTCGATAAACTTGAAAAAAGTGTTTTTCCTATTCAGAACTCACTGTTTTATTAAAGAGCTTACAGACACAATGATTAAAGGAGTTACTTTCCTCAAAGATTGTTGTTGTTTAAATGTCGTCAAATTGGTTCCGACTCACAGTGACCCCGTATAGGTTTTCCAAGGAGACACTGGTGAGCTTGACCCACTGACGCTGTATTTCAAACTAACGTTGCAGTCCAACACAATAACCCGTAGTACCACACGCCAGGACTCCTCAAAGATTACAGCCTAGTTAGTGTCAGTTTTGCTTGTTTGTTTTCATTTTTATATTTTGTTTGGTTTCAAATAAAACTTCAGGCAGAAACTTTAAACTGATCATCTGAGCCCTGCAATTCTGAAGAAGAATTCAGAGAGTAACAGTCTTGTTAAGCTTACATTTTTCCACATTGTATTTGATTTTATATGTTTAGTTGAGCATGACAAGGAGTCCTGGTGTGACACTGCAGGATGAACACTGGATTGTTAACTGCAGGTCATCAGTTGAAGTCCACCAGTTGCTCTGGAAACGCTATACAGGGATTGCTACAAGCCCTCAGAGGCACTTAACAACAACAATAAGCATGAAAAATTCTACTTTTTTTGTAACAATATTTATTACATGATATTCAGGACAATGGAATAAAAAATTATCTTATTCACTTTCTGCAATCTATTCCATTGTAAGCCTCTATCTGCCATGCATGAGATAAATTTACTACACGTGGTAAATGGGTGGTACAAGCAGTTTACAACTGCCTGCTAACTTAAGGTTAATGGTTCAAACCCCCCCCACCCCCAGCTTCTACACAGAAGGAAGGTCTCATTAACTGTTTCCTAAGATTATGCCAAAAATACTTTTAAGGAGTAGTTCAACTCTATAGTACATGGCGTAGCCATAAATCAATTTGCTAACAGCAGCAACAACCCAAACTAGGGAGTGTGTCTTGTTTTCTTTCTTCATGGTGACATCCAAGATTGTTTTTTTCTAAGGCAAATCCTTCATTTCAAAATGTGGAAAAACAATCATCTGATTCCATTTATAACAATGAAAATGAACTGTGGGACTGTGAACCACAAGATCAGCAGGTCAAACCCACCAGCTACTCCCTGGAAACCCTATACAGGGTTGTTATGAGTTGAAACTAACTCAACAGCACTTAACAACATTAACTGTAGGATAAGCACTGGACCGCAAGGTCAGTCTGCACCACAAAGTCAGCATTTCAAACTCAGCTGCTCTTTAGAAACTCTGTACAGGGTCATGTGAGTCAGAACTAACTCGACGGCACTTAACAACAAAACGTATTTGAATTACAGATTTTAATTTTTAAAGGTGTAAACTTTTATTTACTTCAGTTTTTGTTTTGTTTTTTTCTTAACAGTATGTTGCCTTCCAGTAGACTGAACATAGTATTATTGGTTCTGCTAATAACTAGTTCTTCCTTATTTGATCTGATTCTGTTCTTTTTCAATAATAATCTCAAATCCATAGATACATTTCTGAGAATGATTGTGCAAGCAGCCAAGTGAATGTTTTTTCAATTTTCCAGTGTCCTATATCCTTAAAGATGTCAGACTTGGACTCCTTGGGATTCATCTACAAGGGATAGAAAATGGTTCATACTGGATCAAAATCAAACAAGTTATTTTGCACTGAACTGCAAAGTCAGTGTGAAAAGTCAGCCGTTCAAGCTCACAAGCTGCTCCCCAGATACTCTGTACAGAGTCGCTATGGGTTGGAACCAACTTGATGGCACTTAAAAACAACAATAAATGCTAAAGACACAACTCACAATGATAACATAAGAGCATAAAAAGAACATTCTAACAGGAAATCTCTACAGATGACAGGAACAATTATTATAGCTATGAACATCAGCTAGTATTCAAAATAGTATTTGAATGTAGGAGGAGTCTTTGGGTGGTACAACTGCTTAAGTGTTCTAGCACAGCTGCAAGGTTGGCAGTTCAAACCCACTCAGAGATACCTCAGAAGAAAGATCCAACAATCTGCTTTTGAAACATCAAAGCCGTGAGTTGAAATCCATTCAGTGGCATCTGGTATGTTTGGGTTTGGGTTTTGGTTTAGCGAAATTATTGTTGTTGTTATTGGGTATCATTAAGCCAGCTCTGACTCATAGCTGTCCCATGTACAACAGAATGAAACACTGTCCAGTCCTGCATCATGCTCACAATTGGTGTCATATTTGAGCCCATTGTTACAGCCACTGTGTCAATCCATCTTGTTGAGGGACATCCTTGTTTGAAGAAATAAAAATTAAATTTAGTCCACTTTTTTTTTTTTTTTTTTTGTCTCATCCAAACACCAATCCACTTGGGTGTTTACTGTAAGGTTACTTTACCTAGAAAATCAGGAGTCCAGCTTTGCAGATTTGCAGTAAGCAAGGATCTTGTCTAGTGTCTATCCAGCTAAGCATAAAGCAAGTCAGTCATCATCAATGTGCTCCAATCAAATAGAATTTTAACTTCAATTGTTTTTTACTTCATTCTCTACTACCGTTTTCATCTTTCTCAATTGTTACTTCCAGTACCTGTTCTTTTCTTCTGTGGTTGGCTGAAAACATTTTAACTTCCAGAGTAGGATAAGCACTTAATCACAAGGCCAGTTTGAACTGCAAGGTTGGTGGTTCAAATCCACCAGCTGCTCTTTGGAAACTCTATACAGGGTCGCTATGAGTAAGAACTGACTCAACGGCACTTCACAACAACAGTCTTACAAACACCAGGACCTCACTGGTCCAATAGTTGATAACTCAGCTTAACCACTAATTGAAAGACTGAAGACTCAATCTCACCAGCTGATACGTGGGAGAAAGATGTGGCGGTCTTCTTTCATAAAGATTCACACCCTTGGAATCACTATGAGGATGTTCTACTCTGTCCTAGAGAGTCACCGTGAGTCACAATTGACTTGACAGCCTTGGGTTTTAGCCTACAAATAATTATTTAATACTGACTCATAGTATTCTTGAACATTGTTTTCAGTATTTGGTATTCATATTTAATTTTGAGAAATTTTACTTATAATCAGAACAGAATGTTCCAGAGTACCATATATAGTCATTTGTAGAGGAAATTATTTCTATTATGCAAGGCTTATTGTAGTTGCATTCACTGAATTCAGAGAGTAAAGGAAACAGTAACAATATGCACATATCCAAAAGTGTCACTAACAACAACAACAACAAAAATCATAGTGGCATATTTGGTAGTGTCTGTTCAGCTTGGACTATGAAAGACAAATACTTAATAAACATCAAACATTTGGCTTCTATTGCTGAGTTAGATATATCAGCCTTGGTCCATTTACTATTTGAGTCATTTTATACTGCTACTATAGTTGCAGCTGCTTCCTCTCCTCGTAGGTTCAGCAAGCAAACTTCTGTTGATAAATTAGATGTCTGCATAAGAAATGCTTACATTTTATCACACTGAACACGAGCATTTTGACCACAGCCTTTGGTATGGGTTGCACCTCAATGGAAAGAGAACAAAAATCCTCACCATTGAACCAATAAATAGCATCATGATGAGTGGAGAAAAGATTGAAGTTGCCAAAAACTTCACTATGCTTGGATCCACAAACAACACTTACGGAAGCAGTAGTCAAAATATCAAACGATGTACTGCATTAGGCAAATCTGCTGCATGAGACCTCTTTAAAGGGTTCACAAGCAAAGATGTCAAAAACGAGGACTGACCCAAGTCATGGTATTTTCAATAGCCTCAGATACATGTGCAAGTTGGACAGTGAACAAGGAAAACTGCAGCAGAATTGATGATTTGTGTTATGGCGTTGGAGAAGAATGTTAAGAATACCATAGACACCTAGAAGAACAAACAAATCTGTGTTGGAAGAAGTACAATCAGAATGTTCCTTGGAAGCCAGGGTGGAGAGACTTCATCTCTCACACTTTGAACATATTGCCAGAAATTACCAGTCCCCAGAGAAAGACATCATGCTAGATAAAGTGGAGTGTCGGCAAAAAATAGGAAGACTCCCAATGAGATGGATTGACACAGTGGCAGCAGCAATGAGTTCAAGATTAACAATGATTGTGAGGATGGTGAAGGACAGAACAGTGTTTTGTTCTGTTGAGTCAATCTGTCTGCTGAGCAAATAATCTGAGAAGCTGGATTAGATGAAGAAAAATCTATCATGAAGATTGGAGGAAGACGCATTAACAACCTGCAATATGCAGATGCTACAATCTTACTTGCTGAAAGCAAAGAGGGCTTAAAATACTTACTTATAAAAATCAAAGACCACAGCCTTTGGTATGCATTGCATTATAATGTAAAGAAACACAAATTCTCACCACTTAATCAATAAGCAACATCCATATAATGGAAAGAAGTTTGAAGTTGTCCAAGATTGCATTTTGCTTGAATCAACCATCAACACTCATGGAAGCAGCAGTCAAGACAGCAAATGATGTATTGCATTAGGCATATCTGCTGCAGAAACCTCTTTAAAGTGTTGAAGAGCAAAGATGTCAGTTAATTTGAGGACTAAGGTTCCCCTGACCCAAGCCATGGTATTTTCAATAACCTCATATGCATGTGAAAGTTAGACAGTGAATAATGAAGACTGTAGAACAAATATGTCTGTGTTGGAAGAAGTACTGCCAGAATGCTCCTTGGAAACCAGGAAGGCCAGACTTCATCTCTCATACTTTGGACATATTATCAGAAGGGACCAGTCTCTGGAGAAGGATATCATGTTTGGTAGAGTGGAGGGTCAGAAAAAAAGAGGAAGACCCCCAATGAACAGATTAACCCAGGGGCAGCAGCAATGGGCTTAGGTGAAGCAATGATTGTGAAGTTGGTGCAGCACCAGGTAGTGCTTCATTCTGTTATGCATAGGGTTGCTATAAGTAGGTACTGACTCACTGGCTCCTAACAACAACAAATTTTACATTGGGAGTCCTTGTACGGCACCATAGGATAAGCACTTGACCTCAAAGTCAATTTGAAACACAAGAGAGGCAGTTCAAACTCACCAGCCACTCCTCAAAAATCCTATACAGTCTTGCTCTGAGTCAGAACTGACTCTATGGCACTTACCAACAACAACAAAAAATTTTTTAATGAGTGTTTAAGAAAGACCTCAAAATTCATACCCATCACAGCAACGAATATATGAGCTGAGTTCGACCATGTTCCATAGACTACTGTTGATCTGGAGATAAGAGGAAGGGCTGGTTGGTGTGAAGTGTGGTGAGACCTGGGGCCTCCTGAGCCCATGGACAAGGACATAGGCATGGAGGGCTAGAACTGAAAGTGAAGTGTCCTGCTAATATGAAGTGAGGGAAGACACACTAGAACACCCAAACTTGTAGATAGTATCCATTCGACCTAGCCTCAATGGCTTGATGATCAGAATTTGACTAGAGGAAGATTTTATATATATTATAAAGGAAACAAGTATAAATTGCTACAATTTGATTAACTTGACCTATACTTATGGATGCAGTAGCCAAGAATATCAACTGAAAGGGAAGGAATCTTCACATCAAGTACCAATCCTATCCCCTCTGTATACAGGGTTGAGAGGGATCTTAGACATTAGCTACCTAAAATGGGGGTGCTATAAAGGCACAAAGTGACTGGATTACAAGTTTTTAAGAGGGAGTTTAGGTTTAGAGTGTGCAGGGGAAGGTAGAACCCCCACTGGATAGTTTTTTCATTTTGTCCATACAAGTCTGGTGAAAGAGAATGGGGATAAGATTCTTATGATTCAATAGTGAGTAATTGTTATCATGACTAATTGTGACTGTAACAACTGTAAAGGTAGAAGTTTTATAACAAAAAATCAGGGAGTAGTTAATCTTACAGTTCAGGAACTGGGGACCCTAGGACCATCAAGGGAGATGAACACAAGTGGAATGTAGGATCCTATCCAGAGAAGCAGTGACATCAGAGATAGAAGCAGAGATATTGACATGGAGAGATAGAGCAGCTGAGGACTCTAGACTCATAAAAAGAGGAAGGCTGTGTGTTGCCAGCCAGGAGGCAGGCTTACAGAATGTGCCATTTGGTTGTTTAAATAATTATATACTCCTGAGTGTTTTTGTGTATATCCCCCCACAAGAAAAAAAATTTTTTTTAAAGCACAGAGGGTATATATAGATGCAAATGTTGGGAATGATGTTGCATGAAGGAGATTGTACTTATTGCAATGAAACTATGAGTGTAAAACCAAGGTTCTCCCGTATAAACTATCACTCACTTCATAATAAAAACTAAAAAAAAAAGAAAAAAGATTTTTTTCAAAATTCATAGCCATCAAGTAGATTCTAACTCATGATGACCACACATATTACAGAGTAGAACTGCTCCATAGGGTTTTCTTAGATGTAATCTCATGAAAGCAGCTCATTAGGCCACTTTTCCTTGGCACAATGGTGTAGGTTCACACATTCAAACTTCAGGTTAGTAGTCAACTGAAGGCCATTTGTTTCACCCGTGTAACTTTAGATGACTGCAGAAGTGATACATTTGAGTTATGGTGTTGATGAGGCATTTTAAATGTACCATTAACTGCCAGGAGAATAAGCAAATCTGTGTTAGAGAAGTACAACCAGAATGCTCTTTAGAAGTGAGACTGTCAAGTCTTATTCTCATACTTTAGATATGTTGTCAGCAAGAACCCGTCCCTAGAGAAGGACATCATGATTGGTAAAGCAGACAGTCAGCGAAAAGGAGGAAGACCCTCAATGTAATGGACTGACACAGTAACTATAAAAATGGGTTCAAACACAACAACAATTGTGAGGATGGGCAGTGTTTCATTCTGTTCACTATGAATCAAAATCAGCCTGATAGTATCTAACAATAACAACAAAGTATCTTAAACAAGACCTAAGAAATGACATTTATGCTAAGCTCTGTAATAATCAGAGGAAGAGAAGAAAAAAAGAAAGAAAGAAGGAAAGAAAAAAAAGAAGAAAAAGATCTCTAAGCAGGAGGAGTGTAAGAAACTTCTCAAGCAAGGGAAAATTCAGCACAGTCAAGGAACTGTGTATAGACTATGAAGGGTTTGAAAAATAACCAGGGTGATTTGAGTGTGCTTATTAATGGTGAGAGGGGCACAGAATGCACTTGGAAGATTTTGTCTGGCATCAAAGCATGAATGGCCTTCTAGGTCATGGCCAAAAGTTGGATTTTATTTTCTGGATGATCAGTAACCACTAAAGAAGTTTAAACAGACACCTACCATGATGTAATAACTCTAGATATTGTGTAGGGAATACATTTACTAGGAGATAACAAGCAGGAAGATACGTTAGGAATATATCAAGTAGAGATAAACTCGAAGAAACCAGATAATAATGGATTTGGATAGTCACAATATAATGTTATTCAGTTGAGCAAACCAATGATTAAGCTTCACCTTCAGAATAAATCACAAATAGGAACGTTATCTATTAAGATGTGACCATCTGAAATATGTAATGAGTTTCAAGAGCACACTGGGCTAGTATTGGTATTTTGTAGCTTTTTGACACTCTTACCCATCTCTTTTATATGCCATGTGGGAATAATATTAACTTTGGGGTTTTCAGACAGTTAATCATACACCTTTCTTTTCTCCTAGATTTGGAACCAGATAAGAAATAAAACAAAGACAGACAGCTAGAAATAAGCTAATTAAAGAATTAGGCTTCATATCTTTGGTCAAAAGCTTGCTCACATTCTCCCCACCTCATACACACAAACTTCCTATCCCCATTCTAGCCTTAAGAAAACCCACCTGGGTTTTAAAAGTATAGAAACCTAACATGGATCACTGACTTGCAGAGAGAAGAAAAAAGGAAGAGACAATCCAACACATACTGCCTTTTAATTTTGCTCCATCCGATTTGGAAATATACACCAACTATCTGGCGATTTTTGTCAGCCTCAAATAATGTAACCTGCTCCATGCAAGGTTATGAGTAAGTCATACCCTAGAGTACTGGGAACAGCATTGTCTAAGAACTAAGACCCAATGTCCACCCTTGTTATTTTGATCACATAGTTCATGAGTTCTGTATCCTTGGGAAATTACTTAATCCTTACTAGGGATAAAACATGGTAATAAAAAAGGCATGTCTTTGGAAGTAGAAAAAAGACATTCACAAAAAAGTTTGCCAGTTCACGTATCACTTATATCTTGAAAGAATATGAGACCTTTCAGCATATTGATGTTCTTCCCTAAGTCACTTATACTTTCAGGCACTAGCTCTTCACCCATAAGCTGACAACTTGTACTTGAATGATTTTTCTTCTTCTAGGCAATGAATTCCTTTCTCCAGATATCATCTACATTGGAAAGCCAGTATATAAAATCTATTAAAACTGAACTTCCTATTGGGAGGTCTGGAGTTCTGAAGATCCTGAGAGAGCATCTTAGGACCTCAAGAAGCATCATCTCTTCTTTTCCAATATTCAGCAACACTGTGGCAACTGTACAGTCACTTCTTCGTAAGGGAAAGACCATGAGTTCAAACACAGTGGTTCTTCCCTTTGAAACTGTGTTGAAAGGCATGTACCCACAGGTGATCCACGTGGAACTCAAAAAAGTAAATAGGTTTGGGGCTGGGGTATCCCAAAAGAAAAAAGGTGAGAAGTACCAAGTATCTGTTAACAGTTCTTTGTTTCTTTCTTTTTGTACAAATGTGTGCTAATTTTGATACCAATGAGTTATTTGTTTTGATTTATTTAATTTATGAAGTCCATTTTACTCGGAAGTCTCCTTGCTATTCCAAGGGAACAATTAGAAAAGAAAACATACATTTTTAGAAGGACATTGTAAATAGCATATTCTTCAGGGTCTTAAGACCCCTGGCTGCAGGAATTCTCATTTTCTTCTAATTTCTCTTTAGTTCTGCACAGAATTAGGCTGCAATATTATGATAAAACATCATTAGAGAGGAAGTTATAGTTTTATGCTATGTTTGTATTTTACTTCCACGCTACTTTTTAGGAAATACGTGAAAAGTAGAAGCAGAACAGGTATTTGTAATTACTCATGAGTCATTTGCTCTCACATAATTTAATAGCCACAGATCTTTAATATTTATAGCACATGTTGAAAGGATTTAACATATGTAGTGATCTTCACCAAGTAACTCCATACTCTTCCTGAATACAAAGATGTAAATTTTGTCACCATTTATGCAACCTGCTAAAAATCTTGCTATTAATTCATGTGAATGAGCTTTTCCTCTAAAATTTTAATTAAAACACAAATGCTTTGCACACTTCAATCTGTAATATCCTACACATGCATTTTTTTTTAATACTGACTGATCAGTTGGATAACAGATTTCTTTGTAAGTAAGATACTTTCTCATACCTGATGAGTCCCACAAAACAGATATTTTTGTGTAAAAGGTCTTTCAAGAGCTAAAAAATCACTACACTACAGCATTCTCAATAGCAACAGTATTCTCTTCACATTCCTAAATGTGATCAAATGTGCTAAACTAAGAAAAAGGGAGTAGAAATAAACTAAGGTGAGTAAGTAATTTAAGAGAAAACCAAGCCACAGGAATAAAGTCAGCATTAGTAAAAGCCAATAGCATCAAAAATATATTATCACAATCAAAATCACACATAACTTAGAGTTATAATTCAATGCAAAATACTTTGACTATCCACTATAATGTATAAATAATTTTTTCAACCTTGAATTATAAATTATTCCAACATTTTCTAACATAATGCAACCAATTCAGAATATTGACATGTCTTTTGAAGTTTTACAATCTAGTGTAATATTTTTAAATCCAAAAAAGGTATTTCTTTATTTGGTTAATTTTTTTCTACAAAACAATAGCAAACTATTAAGAGTAATTCAATATAGTGATATTAATATGTTCTTCAGAATATTTTTTAAAACCACATCATTCCTTTGAAATATTCAGTCAGCTCTTTAGCTGTGTCATTTATATTATAAATCATTATAATGCTATGTATTCTTTCACCATCTAGTTTTCTTAACACTACTAAGATTTCATCAATAATAATAGTCTATTAGAAAGAAAACAAAAGATTTTTCTACATCCATTTTTCAAAAGAGAAGTGTGCATTTTCATGAAAGGATGAAGAAAAAATGTTTGATTAACTGACACTCAGAAATCAGTTCTGAGAAATCTGTTAGAATTTCTTCCCTTTACAATGTTTTCTGTTCTATGCTATCAAGAACTGTGAATCATAATTTCTGGCAGCTACAACTAAAGAGGGTGAGAGTCTCTATTAGCATCCTAAAAATATGCATGTCCTAATGCTCTCTTAAAATATGTCTTCTCAGAGATGGTTCAGATTTTCTCAGCCAAACAAAATGGTTTAGCTAACACCCTGGCATGAATCTTTACTTATTTTAGTTTGCTTTGCAATGTAGGCATACCACAAAAATATTGCTACTGGAGCCAAATAAGTTATTCTTTCACATTCTGACCTATAGTTTGTTAACATCAAATGATCAACCATCAAATTACTTATGATAATTTAATTACATTGATCATTCATTTAAAAAGACAAAAAATTAAAAAATAAAATCAACAAAAAAGTCTAAAACTATATTATAATTCATTATTTTTAGAAGAAATTCTGTTCTGAAGGAATTTGTTTAAAATCATAGCAGTGAAAACTTAGATTAATTGTGAAGAACTGACAATTTAAATCAAGACTACATAATCTGTCTACATCAGCAGCTTATACGTTTCTGGAAAATTAGTCAACAGGATACTTACACATTACTTGTGTTCATCATTCCACAAGGAAATTTGACATTTTTTGTCCTTGCCCACTGAAAATTTATTGCAGGATATGAGGAGAAGAATTTCCTAGAAAAAAACAATATCTAGCAGTCTATTTAGCCAATTCTAAGTAAGTGATGAATAGGATACAAAAGAACTTGTCCTTATTCTGCTGTTACACCTTTGAGGCAAAGGCCTAATATCTTTATTAAAAGTAAAAAAGCAACAAAATGAATACTTTTCACTGCTAGAAACACTAAGAGCACAAGGGTCACGTAATTGCATTTCTTGTTTGCATTGTTTAATCCATTTCTTTTTCTTAAAATAGAAAACAACAAGTTGATCAAAGATAATTGCTAAGTGCTGCATTACATGTAACTTGAATATTCACAGGCTTCAAAAATATAGCATGTGTTAAGCAAGATAAAATGAAAATATTTAATACTTTCAGTGAGAAAGACATTAAAAAATTATTTTAACTGTAGCAAAGAACACAAAGAAATATGAACACAGTGGTATCAGAGACCAGGGACAATCAAAAAGAAATTTGATATTTTAGCCAGATGTACAGATTATAACCACCACGCATGGGTCAGTTTGTCATACTGTCATGACTTTTGAGTTGCTGTGATTCTGGAAGCTATGTCCCGGGTATTTTAAACACCAGCAGGGTCACCCATAGTGGACAGGTTTCAGATGAGCTTCCACATGAAGACAGACTAGGAAGAAGGAGTGACAAACTACTTCCTAATATTTAGTCACTGAAAACCTTATGACTAGCAGTGTAACACTATCAGATACAACGCCTGAAAATGAGCCTCTCGAGTTGGAAAGCACTCAAAATGTGACTGAGGAAGAGCTGCCTCCTCAAACTGGAGTTGACTGTGATAATGTGAATGGAGTAAAGCCTGTGGGAAGTAAAGCCCTTAGGACCTTCATTTGTTGATGGGGCACAACTCAAAATGAAGAGAAACAGCTATAAACATCCATTAACAATCAGAACATAGAATGTACGAAGTATGAATCCAGGAAAATTGGAAATTGTTGAAAATGAACTGGAATGCATAAACAGGTATCTTAGGCATTAGTAAGCTGAAATGGACTGGTATTAGCCATTTTGAATCTGACAACCACATAGTTTACATGCCAGGAATGACAAATTGAAGAGGAATGGTGTTGCATTCACTGTCAAAAAGAACATATCCAGATCAGTCATGAGGTACAATGCTGTCTGTGATGGAATAATATCCATACGCCTACAGGGAAGACCAGTTAATACCACTATTATTCAAATTTATGCACCAACCACTAAAGCCAGTGAAGATGAAATAAAGAATTCTACCAACTTCTTCAATCTGAAATTGATCAAACATGCAATCAAGATGTATTGATCATTACTGTTGACTGAATGTAAACATTTGGAACAAAGAGGAAGGATTAGTAGTTGGAAAATATAGCCTTGGTGAGAGAAATGATGCTGGAGAACACATGATAGAATTTTTAAAAATCAATGATTTATTCATTTCAAATACCATCTTTAGGAAACATAAAACAAAAGTATACACATGGACCTCACCAGATGGAATACACAGAAATCAAATTGACAACATCTATGGAAACAGATGATGGAAAAGCTCCATATCATCAGCCAAAGCAAGGCCAGGGGCAGACTGTGGAACAGATCATCAATTACTCATATACAAATTCAAACTGAAGCTGAAGATAATGAAACAAGTCCATGAGAGACAAAATATGATCTTGAATATATCCCACCTAAATTTAAGATCATCTGAAGAACAGATTTGATACATTAAACACTGAAGACTGAAGACCAGAAGAGTTGTAGAATGACATCAAGAACATTATACAGGAAGAAAGCAAATAGTCATTAAGAAGACAAGAAAGAAGAAAAGATCAAAATGGATATCAGAAGAAACACGGAAACTTGCTCTCCAGCATAGAGATGCTAAAGCAAATGGAAGAAATGAGGAGATACAAGAGCTGAACAGAAAATGTCAAAGGTCAGCTAGAGAAGACAAAACCAAATATTACAATGAAATGTACAAAGATCTAGAGTCAGAGAACCAAAAAGAAAGGACACACTCATCATTTCTCAAGCTGGGAGAACTGAAGAAAAAATCCGAGTCTCAATTTTAGTTATTGAAGCTTTCTCTAGGCATATTATTGAATGATGTAGAAAGCATCAAAAGAAAATGGAATGCAAATGTGATTTTTCAAAGTAATTCATGTTGATTTTTGTATGCATGTTTCGTTTTCATTGTGGAACAATAAATTGGATATATACTTGCATATTAAAAAAGAAGAAGAAGGAGGAGGAGGAAGGAAGGAAGGAAGGAAGGAAGGAAGGAAGGAATACAGAGTTACTGTACCAAAGAGGAAATGGTTGATGTTCAACCATTTCAAGAGGTAGCATATGATCAAGAGCCAATAATACTGAAGAAAGAAGTCCAAGGTGCATTGAAGGAATTGGCAAAGAACAAGGCACAAGGAATGGATGAAATCAAAATTGAAATCTTTCAAGAAAGTGAGGCGGCACACAAGGCACTCACTCATCTACGCCTCAAAATTTGGAAAACAACTATCTGGGCGACTGATTGGAAGAGATCCATATTTGTGCCCATTCCAAAGAAAGATGACCCAATGAAATGTGGAAAATATCAGACAATATCTTGATATTCCATGAGAGTAAAGTTTTACTAAATGTAACACAGAAAAGACTATAATCATACATTGACAGAGAACTCCCAGAGGTTCAAGCCAGATTCAGAAGAAGCCATGGAATGAGAGATATCATTGCTGATGTCCAACGGATATTGGCTGAAAGCAGAGAATACCAGAAATATGTTTATCTGTGCCTTATTGACTATGCAAAGGCCTTTGATTGTATGGATAATGACAAGCTATGGATAACATTGCAAAGTATGAGTATTCCTGAACACTTAATTGTGCTCATGAGGAATCTGTACATAGACCAAGAGGCAGTTGTTAGAACAGAACATGGGAACACTGAATGGTTTAAAATTAAGAAACGTGTGTGACAAGGTTGTATTCTTTCACCATAATTGTTCAACCTGTATATTGAGCAAATAATCTGAGAAGCTGGGTTAGATGATGAAAAATATGCCATAAGGATTGGAGGAAGACTCATTAACAACCTGTGATATGCAGCTGATACAACTTTGCTTGCTGAAAGTGAAGAGAACTTAAAATACTGATGAAAATCAAAGAGCACAACCTTTGATACGGATTGCATCTCAGTGTAAAGAAAACAAAAATCCTCACCACTGGACCAATAAACAACATTTTTATCAATAGAGAAGTGATTGACATTGTCAAGGACTTCATTGTTCTTGGATCAGCTATCAACACTCTTGGAAGCAGCAGGTAAGAAATCAAACAACATATTACATCAGGTAAATCTGCTGCACAAGACCTATTTAAAGTGTTGTAGAGTGAAGATGTCAGCTTTAGGACTAAGGTGTGCCTGACTCAAGCCATGGTATTTTCAATAACTTCATATGCATGTGAAAGCTGGACAATGAATAAGGAAGACCATAGAGGAGTTGATGCTTTTGAGTTATGGTGTTGGAGGAGAATATTGAAAGTGCCAACAGATCTGAGTTTGAAGAAGTGCAGCCAGAGTGCTCCTTGGAGGCCAGTATTGCCAAAGTTCATCTCTCATACTTCAGACATCTTGTCAGGAGAGACCAGTCACTGAAGAAGTATATCATGTTTGGTCAAGTGTTGGTCAGAGAGAAAAGAGTAAGTCTTCAAAAAGATGGATTGACACAGTGGTGGCAGGACCGGGCAGTACTCTCTAGTCAATTCCAACTCGTAGCAACCTTATAGGATAGAATAGAACCAACCCATAGGGTTTCAAAATCTGTAAACTCTACAGAAGCACTGATGGTGAACTTGAACTTCTGACTTTTGGGTGAGGCTTTTCAAGTGCTTACCCTTGCACCACCAGGACTTCTATATGTGTGAGTTTCTAAATCAAAAGCTTTTAGGTGCTTATACATTTACGTTCCATCCTATCATCTTGCATAAATTAAATAGAGATTAGAAATTCTATTGTTTGGGAATTACTTTACTTCCATACATATATTTAAATAGAAAACCTAGCAAAAGTACCATGTGTGGTGATGAGACTAGCTAGTCTGAATAGATAGCTTAATTTGTACATTCAATATTTATCCTTTTTTCTACGTATTTTTCCTATTGCATTGTCTTTCTTTAAATGAGTCAGCTACAATAAAATCCACAGTATTCCCAAAGTATACATTGTGTAAGGGTAAAGTGAAGTTTTCATTTTCTAGATCATTGTTAGATGTTGTTTAGAGATGACATTTTAAGGGCTGGTGTTAATATAGAAAACTAGAAATATGTAAATCTTGTCTTGACTCAGTAATCTCTTAATGTCCCCATGGAACGTTTATATAAATGTAAACAACATTAGAGAAAAACAAAAGGACCTTCATTATTTGTTGGGTCTTTAGTCCCAAATGCCAAAGAAGATCCCTAGTAGGCTGGGCTGGACTGGTGGAAAACTTCTTTCTTCTAATTACAAGCAAACTTAAGGCATAAGCTAAAACATGTTGAGTGACTTAAAATTATTTATAAACCCACATTTAACTCTCAAATTTGAACAATATAATGGCAAAATGGGCTGGTTCAGAGCCCAAATATCTTTTCTAGAAGGAGAGAAGAGAGTGTTTTTCCCAAGACTAAAGCTACCACCCCAAACAATCTTAAGCCAGGACAAAAGCCTTAGGCCTTGTGAAAGGAGAAAGTTTCCAGGGAAAGAAAGGAAAGGTAACAGTCAAAGTAGGAGTGAGAAGGAAAAATGAACAATATGTCCTGATCTGAACTTAAATGTGACTCTCCAATACCTAGAGACAGAGAAAAGAAGAGAGAAGAAGGCTTACACTTACACTTACACTAACCTTTAAACACTATTGAAAGCTCCAACCCTAGAAAGCATGACCTAGCCCTCATCTTATGATCAATCCATTCATAGCAACACTCTTCTACTTAAAATCAGTTTGAATTCTTGATCCTAAGTAATGTTTGGGAGAACCAAGGATTTATATAAGCAAGGAAGAAGATGTTCTTTCTCTAGAAGGCAACACTAGGAATTGACCCCGCATTTTCTTACCTTTTAGATAGCACAGAAAGTTTACCTTTCATCTTTCAGAGATTTGTCTAAACAAAGAGTTCTGGCGTGGCGCAGCTGGATAATGCACTGGAACACAAGGTTGGGTTGAACCATAAGGTAGGTGGTTCAAACCTACCAGTCATTCCTTGGAAACCTTACACAAGGTCACTATGAGTTGACTTGATTGTGCTTAACAACAACAACAACACACACATATATATAAAATACATGAAAATTATAATTGCATTCCAGGCTATGTCTTAAAAAGTTGTTGTTGTTGTTAAGTGCCGTCGAGTCGGTTTCCACTCATAGCGACCCTGAATAGGGTTTCCGAGGCTGTAAATCTTTACGGGAGCAGATCGCCTCATCTTTCTCCCGCGGAGCAGCTGGTAGTTTCGAACTGCTGACCTTACGGTTCACAGCCCGATTTGTAACCACTACACTACCAGAGAGATTTTAAATAACAAACAAGTCCTCATACTAGTCAACAGTGAAATTAATAGGCTAATTCCTATTAAATTAGATAGCTAAGCAAGATCTTCACTTATTTTTTTCTATAATTTTGCATTTTGCCACTGTATTAGTTTCCTATTGCTGCTATAACAAAGTGCAACCAACTAAGTGGCATCCCTTTCATAAGGATTATGTCTTCCAAAGCTACTGAGCCAAAGTTCATGGAACATTAGCAAAAATTTCTTCAGTTGGTTTATTTGGTGCAATAGAAATAAGGGCCACTTCCACTTATATTCCTTGGTACCTGCAAGCATGCATTTTGGCTACAGGGAAGATAGCACCATATATATTGTTTGCTACTTTTAGACATATATCATATCTTTTAGAATAATATTCCCACCTCACAAAGTAAGAAAAAACATGGAGAGCCACACTATATCCTTATGGCAAACCTGCAGGTTCTCCCCAAAGGCCAATTAGTCTCCCTCTCAATGAAGGAGTTCTGAGCCTGTGAGCAGAAGTAAGTTTAGTAACTGAATATGCGATCATGAATATTTACTCAAGTCACATTTCTCACCACCAAATGTAGACTTTTCCATGTATAAGAATCAATACCTTACTGAGCTGACTATCCATTTAATTTCTAGGGATCCCCTGATCAATGAACTTTTGCCTCAAGTTCTAAAGGGTAATATACTTTATTATTCCATTTTTGTAACTTATTAGGATAATTCTTTTCTGTGCCAATTAAGTGCTAATATATATGGCTGTTACTACTTTGTGATCCCATTAGTTTCACAATGCCCAGTGTCACTGCAGTATTTCCTACTGTCGTCTCCAGCCTACTACAGATAGCCACTGCAGACCTTCCAAGGATGCTGGTGTTAGCCTTACGAATATATTACTGAACGCTTAGATGAAGGGACTTTCCTCTTGGGGTATGCTTAAAGGATAGCAGAGCAACTTGCATATAACAGATTCATCTCAATATTCCAGCTTTCCTAAGCTCTAGATGCCTTCCACTATACCGTTCAAGGGAAGCTCTAGCGTTTCTTCCTCATTGACACTTGTTGTTGTTGTTAAGTGCCATCGAGTCAGTTCCTACCCATAGCGACACTGTATAGGGATTCCGAGGAGCAGCTGGTGCGCTTGAACCACCAACCTTGCAGTTCAAACGGCTTTGCAGTCTGGCGCATTAACCCACAGGGTTTCCAAGGCTGCAAATCTTTACGGGAGCAAAACGCCTCATCTTTCTCCCGAGGATCTGCTGGTAGTTTCAAAGTGCTGACCTTGAGGTTGGCAGCCCGATTCCTAACCACTACGTTACAGCTCCACACCTAGACCACCATTAATTCGGGCTTCAAATCCCCACTTTTGCATAATTCCTACGTAGATGAACTAACACATTATATTCCAAAACCCAAGTGAAAAGAACTATATAAGTAAATTCGGTCCAAGGTAATCTTATATTTCCTCTATGTTGGCTTAAAAAATAGAAGCTACCGTTCCACATGGAGTCCTGATGTGGCGCTGCGGGTTAATGCACCAGATTGCAACTGTTTGAACTGCAAAGTTGTTCAAGCTCACCAGCTGCTTCTCAGAAATCCTATACAGGGTCGCTATGGGTCGAAACCGACTCGACGGCACTTAACAACAACAACAATAACCCTTACACATGGAGTCCTGGTGTGGCGCTGTAGGACAAGCACTCAAATATAAGGTCATTTTTGAACTGCAAGTTCGTTGTTCAAACTCGCCAGACACTCCTCAGAAACCCTATACAGAGTCGATATGAATCAGAACTGACACTTAACAACTACAACAATATATAGAATATTATACAGACTTATACAGACTATTCCTAATATAACTTGGCAAGGTCCTAAAACTCTGATGTATAGATTCTGTCCTCCCTGATCAGGTGTTATGCTTCTCTTTCTGAGCTCTCTTGTATTCACCACATCACAGTTGACTGATTCTGTGACCTGAGGCAAGTCACTAAAGTATTTTAACTTCATCTTTAAAAGGAAAGTAGCAATACCTACCTCATAGGATTGGTACATGGAGTAAATAGGCAACATAAATAGAAAGTTACTAGCATAGAATCTAGGACATAAAACAACAATAGCACATAAAATGCAATTTCACCTTGCCTTCCTCTCCTAGAGCTGACATAACAAAATACCACAAATCAGGTGTCATTAAAGAACAAAAATTAATTTAATAACCGTTTTAGAGGCAAGAAGTCTAAATCAGGTTATCAGTTAGATCAGTTCTCTCTGAAGACTTTGATTGAAAGACTGTTCTGTGCCTCTCTACCAGTTTCTATTTGCTGCTAGAAATCAATGTTACTCCTTTGCTGCTCAAAGATACATCTGCCTCTGTAATTGCCTGGTATCTATATGTATCTTCTCCCTGTTTGTGACTTTTTCTCTGTGTGTGTTCTCTCCTTTTACATGATACCACTCCGAAGGGATTCGATTGGGAGTCACCCTGCTTCAGTATGATCTCATCTGACTTAAATGATTACAGAAGAAAAATCCTATTCCAAAATAAGGTCGCATTTTATCAGTACAGGAATTAGGATTTCGACATATCTTTTTGGGAGACACAATGTAATCTATGACAGTCCTTCAAGGACCAACCTTGATCCATATCCCCAGATATAAGCAGAAAACATCAATTTAAAAATTCAACCAGTTATTCCTTCCTGCTTAGAGCAAGACATCTAAAACATCAAAAATACATTTGTTTAATTTAATTTAGACTATCACATACATAGTAGGCATCTCAAATATTGTTTGTGAAATTAAATCTTAGTGTAAAGTTTGAATCTATAAACTGCCCTTGGAATTTTTGTCCTTCAAGTATCTATGTCTGAAGGGAAAAAGAAATACATAGGATTTCAGATTTATTAGTGAAAGACAAATGTATCATAAATTGATATTTTAATTACTCATGAGTGGGACTGAGTCTTGAGTGTAGTTAACAGGTTTTGTTTTTCAAGAAAGTCTTCATTTTAGTTGACATTGACAATCAGATTATGAATTTTAGCTCCAATGCAGTAATTATGTCAAACTCAGCTTGGGAGGGTAAAAGTGTTCAGTAGAGAGCAGTTGTCCTTGTTCAAAAGGAACAAGCACAAAAAGGATAAATCTTTACTTATCAAATTTATGATACTTTGGGGAACAGACAAAGTTTATGTAGAGACAGAAATAAAACTTCAGTTTTAAAACCTAGTTTCCACCTTTATGGTAGAAGTAAATAGAAGGATACTACAAATGAAATGAACAATGGCAAATTCATTTTTCACTAACATATTTTATTCTCCTATTGTCTAGGAAGAAAGTGTAAGCATATTCTCCACATGTTTTAATTTATACTAATACTTTCACCAATTAAGTTGTTGGGGAACGCCCTTTTAAAAGCTGATACATTTGGGACTAGCTTGTCATCTACTTGTAATGTCAATGTTAATTGCTTTAAGAACATACAGTTTGGGAAACTGAGCATATGTATGTATTGTTGGGCCTATGTTCATTCTTTTAGGAAGCAACTTTCTTAATAGTAAAAAGGTGCAATGTATAAACACATAATCTAGAGCCATCCATTAGAAATTCATTCGTTTCAAATACTTCCCCAATGTGTAAAATGAAGATGCAAAATAACTATTCTGTGATGGGCTCCAAAAATGTACCGGATGTATTTCTCCATTCTTGCAAGAACCTGTGGATTAGCCTTCCCACATGAGCTATCCCTTTGCAGGAAGATCATTTCCTCCTACTTTTCCCACGAACTCTGTTGCAATTTCCAGCACATTATGGGAAATTTGCCACAATATGTGGGACACTTTGGTCTCTCACTGGAATTTTGCAGGCATGCACTGCCATGGCTTGAAGCAGGGATCAAGATATTTGTTTCATATGGTGCGATCTAACATAGCACTTTATGAGGTAACCAGGAGCTTTCCTCTCTTTTCCAAAGTCATTAGAACTGACAGTGTAGCCCATTCATACAGTCCGACTGTGGAATAGAAAGGCATAACCATTAGCTACAGATATCCTTACTGATTTAACGTTGCTGGAGATTGCAGCTTCATATCTCTGCACTGTGGGGGAGAGGAAGAAACTGGAGAACCCTGCCAAAAATGGGTTCTCCTCTGAAGAGATGCTTAAATGCTACAGTTCTGCTTGCTCTGGGAACTGCAGAAATTCTGAGTTGCTACAGGTTTCTGTTGCTGTTGTATTTTTCTCCCCCCACCCCACGTAGGCCGGGTAGACCCAGAAGCAAGGAAAGAATTAGGACTTTTAAACAAGAACCCAAATTGTTTACCTAACTCATGTTTCCATTTAGTTAGGGTTGGGGAGGAACCTATTTTTAAATCAATTTTCTCTTCAATTTAGGGGAGAAATAATAGTTCATGGGCCTGAAAATCTAGAAACTCTCAATTTCATAAAACCTCACATTTGAAAAGATAATAGTTTACAATGTTTTCAGAAGCATTTATCATTCTTAAGTTTTTCTTTTTCCTTTGAGTTTTCTTATATTTGATTTGTTTATAAAATATACAGCAAAGTTTTCATATAAGTTATGCCTAAAGTTTTCATATAAGGTATGCCCAGTGAAAAAGAATTGATTTGACCAGTTCCAAGTCATCAGGTGGGTTTATGCCTGTGTAAACCAGCACTGAATGTCATGAGGATGTATATTGTTGCTGTTGTTAAGTGCTATTGAATCAGTTCTGAATGGGGTTCCCGAAGAGCAGCTGGTCAGTTTGAATTGTGGGTTAGCAGTGCAGTGCTTATCCAGCAGTGCTGCACCAGAACTAGTCTATTATTTATTATAGAAATTACCAGATAGTCTCATAGATGTAGCAGTTAATTACACTGAAAAGCAGTTAATTCAACCATATACTGGAGTCCAGATGTGGCGCTGTGGGGTAAAGCACTGGATTGCAAGGTCAGTTTGAACCACAATGTCGGCAGTTCAAACCTACCAACCATGCCTTGGAAATCTTATACAGGGTCACTATGAATCGCAACAGACTTCACGGAATTTAACAACAACAACAACATCACATCTTATGCGGCACTGGTGGTTCAGTGATAGAATTCTGCCTTCCATGCAAGATGCTGTTGCTGTTGTGAAGTGCCATCGAGTCGACTCTGACCCACAGAGACCCTGTATAGGGTTTCTGATTAGCTGCTGGTGAGCTTGAACCACCGACCTTGCAGTTCAAACGACTTTGCTGTCTGGTGCATTAACCCACAGCTCCACACCAGGATACTTGGGTTCAACTCCAAGCCTTGTGTGTTGTGATTCTGAATAGGTTTCAGCAGAAGTGCAGACTAAAATGGATTAAGAAGAAAGGATTGGAAAACAACACAAATGTATTCGTGGGGATGGCCAAAGGCTGGGCAACATTTTGTTCCCATCGTATGAGTATAACCATTAGTCTGAGGCAACCTCAACTACAGTTAATAATAATCATGAATTGGTGCTGTCTATTAAGCTAACCACAAGGTTGGAACTTCGAACCTACCAGCTAGCCTCTCTGCTGGAGAAATATTAGGCTGTCTGTTCCTACAAAGATCTACAGCCTCAGAAACACTATGCAGTGTCACTGTGGAATTAGAATTGACTCGATGGCAGTGGATTTGGATTATCAATATAGAAAGACCTTTCTACAGTAGTAAGGTTTCTAGTTTGAACCCACCAGCTGCTCCATGGAGAAAGATGTGGCCGTCTGTTCTCATAAGGTTTATCGTCTCAGAAACCCTTAGGGGCCATTCTATTCTGTCCTGTAGGGTTATTGTGAGTCAGAATTGACTCTACAGCAATAAGTTTATTAGTGTGGAAGAAATGAGAGATTAAATCTGTACTTCATGAGTTCAGTGGCAATTCTATTGTCAGAGATGATAAAACTTTTTTTTTTTTTTTTTTTTTTTTATTAAACACTGCCAAATTTTAACAGTGGACTTCATGGACAAAATTTAAAACTCATCAAATGCAACTATGAGATTTTATATAAAATCTCAACAGTAAAGGGGAAAAAAATCATAAACGTGTAAAAAGTAGCCCCAACTTCTCTAAGTAGCATATAAAATAGTTATTTTCCTTTCACATCATCCCCTGAGACATTAACCATCTCCTTTTCCTCTCCACTCCCCGACACACACAAGGTTGAGATAGCTTCCACTGAGGTTACGGGTGATAACCATGATGCTAAATCTAATTGACATATTTTTAGTCATCATCCTTGACCTCTTAAAAAACATGAATCACTGTCTATTAGTCTCTCCTTGAAATACTCCCTTCACTTGGATTCTATAACATGCCGCTCTCCAGAATTTCCTTCTTCTACTCTGGACACATTTCTCTGCAGACTCCTCCCCCTGAATACTCATGTTGGAGTTCTTAAAGTTGTATTTCTCATTTCACTATATATTCTCCTTCTAGAAATTACCTTTGAAAATGCTAAAGAGATGAGGCACCATTTTAACTCTTCAATCCAGATCTCTCTCCTTTCAGCCAAACTTCATCTCTCATACTTCAAACATATTGTCAGGAGGGACCAGTCACTGGAGAAGGATATCATGTTTGGTATGGGGAGGGTCAGAGAAAAAGAGAAAGACCCCCAGTGAGATGGATTAGCAAAATGGCAGCATCGGTAGGCTCAAGAATGGCAACAACTGTGAGGTTGGCCCAGGATCAGGCAGTGTTTCGTTCTGTTGTGCATAAGGTCACTATGAGTCAGTACCAACTCAAAGGCACCTAACAACAACAACTCACTAAAAATTAAATCCCTAGGTGGTGAAAGCAGTCTGCAATCAACTGATAACCTCAAGGTTGTTGGCTCAAAGTCACCCAGCAGTTCTGCTGGAAAAAAAACCTGGTGACTTGCTTCCATTAAGATCATAGTCAAGAATCCTATAGTTCTATTCTGTACATGAGTTGCAATCAACCAGATGACAATTAGCAATGACTCATCACACACACACACACACACAAAAAAAAAAAAAATCATCATCCAAAGAACAACTACTCAAGCAACCACTGAATCTGACATTCACATACAGTGAGGTCAATAATTGTGATGATGATCAAAATGAAGATGGTAGCAGTGATAAAGCTGATGCTAATGAGAATTTTACCTAATACTCAATGAGCATTATTTGGCACACATCCAAAGGAACAGAATAATCCTCATCATAGTCCTGAAGTGAATATTCCTGTTTCCATTTTATGAGGACATTGAAATTCAGAGATGATGGTTATTTTCCACTTGCGATCACTTAAACTTGACCATCCTTTCAAGTATACTTATAGTATTTTATCGATGAAACAGAAGAGTATTTCTAACTAAATTTCCCTTCTAATAATACTTTATACATTTACTGCCCATGGAGAAATTTGCTGATCTTAAACAACAAGGTTCTTAATAAACATTTCCAGTAATTTTGTTCCTCATCATCAGAAAGTAGGTTTGTTCTTTGACACTGCAAAAGTATTTATTAAGAAATGCAATGTTTCCAGATAACTATTCAGCTTGCTCAGTTATTTTCTCTTTTCCTACTAGTGTTTTATTTCCAAAATTGATCAGTTCTTTTCTTGGGATAAAAAAATAAATACAAGAAATGTTAAACTTTTACAACATTAAAATCAAAATTGTACTCCTGGTATAGAAAGTAGGATTATACAAACACTTTAATAATAAGTCTCCTAGACAGGAAAAGGAAATTCATCATTAATCTAACTATTTTAAATATCACTAATAAATGTTTTTTTATATGTATTATTCTAAAATGAACTGTAAAAATGTTACTGCAAATCATACTGCAATAATAAGAATAAACCACAGAAATAAACTAACAATAATAACAACAATTTCTGCTTCCTTTCTTTCTCACTCATCTTCATAGAGGGCTTGCCACTTTCTATAGTATAGATACCATAAGGTAATGCTGAACAAGTGCTAATAAACTGAAACCATGATTTCACAATATAAAATAAACTCTAAGGATTCCTAAACTCAGTGTTACAAGAGGTTTTTCCAACTCAGGACAACAGACCTTGATAGTGCTAAATAAGTTCTCCCAGATATTAGGCACAATGCTCCTGGTCCCCACAGCATTGGTATTATATAGATTAAACCTGTCACTTAAATTTTTATAATATAGGATTTACAATATAAACGATTTGGATAAACCTGTGAAAATGACAGCTGATCCTGCTTTAAGAAACGTGTCACTCTGTCTCACAAGAAGTCATGCAATACTGAGACCTAATGATGGTTTTTACAACTGTTTCCCAGCATATTTTTACATTGCATGCATTTTCACTTCCAGCCATGAATCCAGTACTTAACAAGATAGAAAATTAATAATTCAGCTGAACATGTTTAACCAGGTAATGTAATCACATGCTAACTCTCTGAGTGAATGAGCCTTGTTTTATTTCCTAGAAAGCAATTTTAAGTCATCTGATACTATGACCACGTCAACTGACATTGTAATGGACCCAAAAGTACAATAGGGACAGACTTCAAAATTGCTTTTCTTCTGCATTTACCCTAAACAGGGGATAGGGAGGAGTTTGAAGAGGAGAGATGCCAAGCTGACACTCCATCAGTAACTTGTTCCATTGTATCTCGTTATTGCAGCACATATGGTTCCTACCATACTGATCTGAGATCCCTCCAACACATAAGAATAAGCAGAAAAAGTGAAAAATTAAGTGTTAGCCTTCACTTTGAGCTTCCCAGCTTTGGAGATTTTCTGTAAGAGTATTATTTAAAAGTTGTTAATTTCCTTTTATAACAGTTTGTTGTTGTTGTTGTTTTTTAATGGAAGAAATTCCTCATAGGAGTGTACAGGAGATGGCATGATAGACTTCAATGGATCTAAAGATATCTAAATACTCATGTTTGCACTTTTTGCAATGCAAATTATACAAGTATTTATCAAAGATTTTGAAACTCATTTATACTGATCCAGCTGACTACATTTGTTTTATTAGAATCTGCCATTAAAATACAAAGTAAATATTTTGTTATTGTTATGTGCCTTGGAATCAGTTCTGACTCATAGCGACCCTGTACAGGGTTTCCAAGGCTGTAAATCTTCACGGGAGCAGAAAGCTCCATCTTTCTCCTGCAGAACAGCTGGTAGTTTAAGTAGCAATAAAATCTACTCTGAACATTTGGGGTAGCTGTCGGTGAGTGTGAGTCTACTCAAAGGCAACTAACAGAAAGTGTATTTACCTAGTAGGCTATAATGATTCCACCTGGGCTACTATGTTGTTGTTGTTAAGTGCCATTGAGTTGGTTCTGACTCATAGCAACCCTGCCTAGGCTTTACTAAACTGCAAATCTTTTCGAGTATAGAAAGCCTCATACTTCTCCCATGGGGTGGGTAACTGGGAGGCTCAAACTTCCTACTTTGTGATTCAGAGTTCAGTGCTTTTCCTACACACCCAGCATGCTTCTGGAGCTACCATAGTTGGTATATAAATATTTAGAACATGTTTTATTTTTGTACAAATTTGCATTCTGTATTACAACAAATATCTTTATTCAAAGCTCTTCCTCAGAGCAGGGAGAAATCAAACTCTGATTTAGAAATCAAATCTACCTTTGATGACTCATCACTATATTTATTATCTGTAGCCATTCTCTAACTTATCATATTAGGTCACTCAACAGATCTTTCATCCTTGGCAAAGTGGTTCAAGACTCGTTATTCCCTGGAAAAGTTTTAAGCACAGGTCCCCTACTGACTACTTGTCAACTATCTGTTCTCTTCTGTGATCCTTTGGAGTTTAAAGAACAAATTTTGACCAAGTTAAACAAGATACACAACCTTGAAATGCAAAGCACGTATAACTCCAGGTCTTTCATGATATCAGCATAGATATCAAAAGAAAAATGTGTTTTCAATAATTTTATTAAAAAATGAAAAGCAATTTACTTTAATCATCTAAAATAGTTTAAGTGGATAGCTAGAATGTACATGAACCATTTAACTTTTTTCTCCTTTCTGCATTAAAATAAATTTATCATTTTTAAAACAAATGTACTTCCCAGTTAAAAATTTCTCCTGGTTGCATTTTACACAGTAACTATATAATTTTTGTTAAGTGCCATCAAGTACATTCTCATTCCTATTGGCCATATAGGGTTTTTGAGGAGGGACTGGTGGGTTTGAACTGCCAACCTAGAGGTTACAGTCTAGTGCTTATCCTACAGTGCCATGCCAGAACTTCATAAACATTTAAATATAAGAATATTTTAGAGTTATAAGTCAAGAACTGCAACTTAAATATTTTTTTACATTTTTCTAATATACTATATATATTTGCCTAACTATTGCTGTTGTTGTTGTTAACTGCCAGTGGATTAGTTTCAATTCACAGCAACACAGCATATGTTCCCAAGGAGCAACTGGTGAGTTTGAACCATTGATCTTGCACTTCAAATTGATCTTGGACCCAAATTATATATGGGAATTTTCAGGAACAGAAAAGGGAAATTATTTAATAAGAAGGAGTCCATTAGGAGAAATGTTTACTTCAATTGCAAATGACATTAAAACTGTTAAGTGGGGGAATAAAATAGTCAGGAATGGGTTACTTGGCCATTCCTGATCTGAAAATATTTCTAGTCACATATTTCATGCATCTCCAGATGAACGTGACATAGATGAGCAAAGACAAAATTCACAGTCCATTCAGGAGTGCTAATTTTGACTATAACCCAAATGTCTGGTTATGAGCACAATGGATCTGAAAATAATTTGACTTCCATTTAAAAAGGAAAAAAATACATTAAAATAATATCTTGGGCACTGCTTCTGAAACAATATTATAGCAATCGTTACAAATAATAGTTCAGCCAATAACCATATTGGAAGTAAATACATATGGATGAAATTTCATTGACATCATTGTGATGCTGTTAGTTAATGAGCTGGACTGCAAAGTTCGCTTGAACAGGGAGACCTGTGGTTCAAGCTCACCAGCTGCTCCTCAGAAACCCTATACAGAGTTGCTATGTGTCAAAACCCAACTCGACGGCACTTAACAATAACAACAGTCCTGGTATGGCACTGTAGGATAAGCACGGGAATGCTAGCTGCAAAGTTGCTAGTTCAAATCCACGAGTTGCTCTTTGGTAACCCTATATAGGGTCATTAAGAGTCAGGACCAACTCAGTGGTACTTAACAACAACAACAGTGTTTGGAAAAGAGCACTGAAGGCATACTGGTTAAAGCACTTGGTGGAAACCATAATTTAAATTTAGTTTAAGTTCCTCAGTAGCTCCACTGAAGGAAAATGGGACTGTCCACTTCTGTAAAGACTGTAGTGTTGGAAACCCTATTGAGGCTGTTCAGTGCTGGCCTATAGTTTGCTATGAGTTGGAACTGACTTTTTTTTTATTAATGCTGGGGAAAGAAAGTATTTGGGAGTCTTATTGAAAAGAAGCTGTTTGTAAAATAACTGTAGATGCTTAATGAGTTTAAATGTTTGTAAAATAACTGGAGATGTTTAATGAGCACATCTTACTTTTGGATTAATAAACTTTTTATTATTAGCACCTGGTGGGCATATTTTCCACAGTTCTGCTGTCAATATTGCCTTCATTCTATAAAGAACCCTGGAAGCAGCCCTGACCCATATCCATCGTGTCCTTAGGGTGCTGGGAATAAACGTGATTACAAGAGATGGCAGGATAAAGATCATAGTACAGATGTCACGATGTAATGATACTTTCCCAATAAATTAATTTGCTCTTAAAAAATATCAGTATAAGCAAAATGACTTACCTTTGGATTTATAATTTAACTAAAATGATTCTCAAAATACCAAAAGGGCCCTGATGGCGCAATGGCTAAGGATTTAGGTCAAAACTAAAAAGTTAGCAGTTGGAACCTACCAGTTGCTGCACATGAGAAAGATGGGCAGCCTCCTTCTGTAAAGATTGTTGTTGTTAAGTGCCATCGAGTCAGTACCGACTCACAGGAACCCTATGCACAAAAGAACAAAACACTACCCGGTCCTATGGCAACCTCACAGTCATCGCTACAGTTGAGTTAATTGCTGCTGTAACTGTGCCAATCCGTCTAGTTGGGGGACTTCCTCTTTTTCTTCGACCCTCCACTTTACCAAACATGATCTCCTTCTCCAGGGACTGGTCCCTCCTCACAATATGTCTGAAGTATGAGAGACGAAGTCTGTCCATCCTGCCTTCCAAGGAGTCTTCGGGCTGAACTTCGTCCAACACAGATCTGTTTGTTCTTTTGGTAATCCACAGTACTTTTAATATTTTCCTCCAACATCATAACTCAAATGTATCTGTTCTTCTACAGTCTTCCAAATTCATTGTCCAACTCTCCCATACTTATGAGGTTATTTATTGACAATACTATAGCTTGGGTCAGACATTCCTTAGTCTTCAAACTGATACCTTTGCTTTTGAACACTTTAAACAAGTTTGCGTAGGATATTTTCTTAATATTTCTTGACTGCTGCTTCCGTGAGTGTTGATGCTTGATCCAAGCAAAATGAAATCTTTGAAAATTCAACCTTTTCTCTATTTATATGGGTGTTGTTTATTAGGTCAGTGGTAAAGTTTTTGTCTTCTTTATATTGAGGTGAAACCTATACTGAAGGCTGTGCTCTTTAATCTTCATCAATAAATACATTTAGTCCTCTTCACTTTCAGCAAGCAAGGTTGTATCATCTGAATATCACAGATTGTTAATGAGTCTTCTTCCAATCCTGATGTCATGGTTTTTGGGTTTTTTTTTTTCATATAACCCAGTTTCTCAGATTATATGTTCAGCATGCAGATTCAATAAGTATGGTGAAAGAATACAACTATGATTCACATCTAACCTAACTTAAAAACACTCAGGGTTCCCTTGTTCTTTTCTAACAACTGCCTCTTGGTCTATGTACAGGTTCCTCATGAGCACAATTAAGTGATCCAGAATACTCATTTTCCTCAATGTTGTCCATAGGTTGTCATGATCCACACAATTGAACACCTTTGAATAGTCAATAAATCACAGGTAAACATCTTTCTGGTATTCTGTGCTTCCAGCCAAGATCCATCTGACATCAGGAATGATATCCCTTGCTCCACATTCTCAACTGATCCAGCTTGAACCTCTGGCAGTTCTCTGTCAATGTCCATTTGCAGCTGTTTTTGGATTACCTGTAGCAAAATTTTACTTGTATGAGATATTAATGATACTGTCTGATGAATGCATTTCATTAGGTAACCTCTCTTTGGAATAGGTACATATATGGATCTCTCCCAATCATTTTGCCATGTACCTGTCTTACAAATGTCTTGACATAAATGAGTGAGTACTTCCAATGTTTTATCAGTTTGTTGAAAGATTTCAATTTGTATTCCATCTATTTCCGGTCCTTTGTTCTTTGCCAATGTCTTCAGTACAACTTGGACTTCTTCCTTCATGATCATTGGCTCTTGATCATATGCTGCCTCTTGAAATGGCTGAACATTGACTATTTCTTTTTGGTACAGTGACTGTGTATTCCTTCCATCTTCTTTTGATGCTTTGTGCGTCATTCAATATTTTGCTATAGAATTCTTCAGTATTGCAAGTCGAGGCTTGAATTTTTTCTTCAGTTCCACCTGCTTGAGAAATGCTGCATATGATCTTCCCTTTTGGTTTTCTAACTCCAGATCTTTGCACATTTTGTTATAATATTTGACTTTGTCTTCTATAGTCAATATTTGAAATTTTCTTTTTAGTTTTTACCTTCTCATTTCTTCCATTTTCTTTAGCATCTCTACACTAGATAGCAAGTTTCAGAACCTGTTGTGATATACATTTTTCTCTTTTCCTTCTTTCTTGTCTTCTTAATGACCTTTTGCTTTCTTCTGTATGATGTTCTTGATGTCATCCTACAACTCTTTTGGCTTTGGGTCTTTAGGAGCTAATGCATCAAATCTGTTCTTGAGATGATCTCTAAATTCAGGTAGGATATGTTCATGCTCATATTGTGGCTCTCATGAACTTGTTCAATTTTCTTCAGCTTCAACATGAATTTGCGTATGAACAATTGATGATCTATTCCACAATATGCCCTTGACCTTGTTTTGGGGAGCTTTTCCACGATCTCTTTCCACAGATGTACTCCATTTGATTTCTGTGTGTTCCATCTGTATAGTCATCTTTTATGTTCTCTAAAAAATGCATTTGTAATGAAGAAGTCATTGGTCTTGCAAAATTCTATCATGTGATCTCCAGCATCGTTTCTTTCACCAAGGTCTTATTTTCCAATGACTTATCCTTCCTCTTGGTTTTCAACCTTTGCATTCCAAATAACCAGTAATTATCAATACATGTTGATTGCATGTTTGATCAATTTCCTACTGAAGACATTGGTAGAATTCTTCAATTTCATCATCACTGACTTTAGTGGTTGGTGTATAAATTTGAATAATAGTGGTATCAACTGTTTTTCTTTGTAGGTATGTGGATAATATCCTATCACAAGACAGCATTGTACTTATTGTTAGGTTCTTGTTGATTATGAATGTGGCACCATTTCTCTTCAATTTGTCATTCCCAGCATAGTAAACCATCTGATTGTCAGATTCAAAATGGCCAATATCAGTCCATTTCAGCTTAGTAATATTGATGTTTATGCATTTCATTTCATTTTTGACAAGTTCCATTCTTCCTAGGTATGAACCTTTGAAAGTATGACTTTGTACATTCCATGTTCCAATTATTCATGCAAGTTTATAACTGTTTCTCTTCATTTTGAGTTGAACCCCATCAGCAAATGAAGCTCCCAAGGGCTTTATTCTATTTACATCATCACAGTCTTCTCTACCTTGAAAAGGCAGCTCTTACCCAGTCATATTTTGAGCGCCTTCCAACCTTAGGGGCTCATCTTCTGGCACTATATCTGACAATATTCTGGGGCTCTTCATCATGCTTCAGGACTCAATATTCTGATGATATCTGACAGTGTTCCACTGCTATTTATAAACTTTTCAGTGACTAAATATTTGGAAGTAGTCTATCTCTCTTTATTCCTGTCTGTTTCGTCTAGAAGCTCGTCTGAAATCTGTCCACCATGGTTAAACCTGCTGGTATTTAAAATATCGGTTGCACAACTTCCAGAATCACAGCAACACAGAAGCCACCACAACACACAGTACAACAAACTGACAGAAGTATGGTGGCTATAAAGACTAAGCCTTGGACACCCAGTGGGGCAGTTCCACTGATTTATAGAATCACTGTGAGCCAGAATTGACTCCAGGGCCATCGGTTTGGTTTTTGGTTTGGGAAATCCCAAACGATTTCAAATGCATCTGTTCTGCTAAAAAAAAAAAAAAAAAAAATGCTGTCAAGTTAGTTCCAACCCACAGCAACCCTCTGCAGGGTTTCTAAGGAGCTGCTGGTGAGTTTGAACAGCCTTGCACTTCAAACCAACCCTGCAGTCAAGTGCTTATACTACAGTGCCTGAGAAATAATTTAAGAAATATAGAAACAGTGATGTTGCAGACCGTGTAAGACTAGTCAGAGGTTCGAGGCCCTCTAGGGCTGAGTGTAACAAATGAGGCCACTGGCAGTTAATGG
>NW_006408530.1:17870267-17878394 GCF_000296735.1 Chrysochloris asiatica
GATGGTAACTATGGCAATGAAATGATGTATGATAGAATGAGTGTAAAGCTAATGTTCCCCCATGTAAACTATCACACAATAAAAGGAAAAAAAAACAACTTACCCTTCCATATTTGTTCAAACATTCAGTTAACTCACTCCTAATATGATGGCTGAAATTGTGATTGCCTTGGCTAGGTCAGGTCATATGATTTTGAGGGAGTCCTGGTGTTGCTGCGGGTTAATGTGATGTTCACATTAACCGCAATTAAGCTGTGGGTCAGTTTGAACATCAAGGTCAGTTTGAACCTCAAGGTCGGTGGTTCAACCTCGGAAACCCTATACAGGGTTGTTATGAGTTAGAGAGACTTGATGGCACTTAATAACAACAACATACGGCACGGGTGTAGAGGAAGACAAAGTTTGTAAAATGAATTGGAATGGGGAGACACTTCAAAGGAAATGAAGAATTATTCCATAATTAAAACCATAAACTCCTTAGGGTCTAGTATGGTATGCAGTCACCAATGTGAATGGACCAGTATATATCACTGCAATGGCCAAAGGCAATATAGTCAACCAAGTGGGAGAGACTAAAGTATGGCATGGGTTGTGGGTACAGGTAGGCCTAAATTGAATCTTCAGTTCACCATTTATCAACTTTGTGACTATTCCTGTCACATAAACCCTTCACAGCTTTTGTCTCCTTATCTACAAAATAGGCATAAAAAGACATATTATGAGGAATAAATGAGATGATATATCAAAAGTATCTGGTAAGAAATTAATAGTTATTGTCAAGAAAACAAAATCCTCACCACTGGACCAATAAACAACATTCTTATCAATGGAGAAAAGATTGAAGTTGTCAAGGACTTCATTCTTCTTGGATCAACTATCAACACTCACAGAAGTAGCAGTCAAGAGATCAGATGACGTATTGCACTGGGCAAATCTGCTGTACAGGAACTTTTTAAAGTGTTGAAGAGCAGAGATGTCAGCTTGAGGACTAGGGTGCGCCTGACCCAGGCCATTATGTTTTCAATAGCCTCATATGGATGCGAAAGCTGGACAGTGAATAAGGAGGATCATAGGAGAATTGATGCCTTTGAGTTGTGGTGTTGGAGGAGAATACTGAAAGTGCCATGGACTGCCAAAAGAACCAATAGATCTGTTTTGGAAGAAGCGCAGCCAGAGTGCTCCTTGGAGGCCAGGATGGCTAAGCTTCGTCTCTCCTACTTTGGACATGTAGTCCGGAGGAAACAATCATTGGAGAAGGATGTCATGCTGGGTAGGGTGAGGGTCAGAGAAAAAGAGGAAGACCCCCAACGAGATGGATCAGCCAGGTGGCATCATTGATGGACTCAAGTGTGGCAGCGGTAGTGAGGTTGGCCCAGGATCGAACATTGTTTCGTTCTACTGTGCATGGGGTCGCTATGAGTCGGTTCCGACTTGATGGCACCTGACAACAACAATAACATCAAAAGTTTGTCCAACGTTTAAGAAAATGTGGAATTAAAATTTCTCAGAATTGGCCAAGAATGTGTTTAATGATTTGCTTTTGCTGACCCAATTGGTATATTCCAGTAGAACCAAATGGTGGCTCCCATTTGATAAATACTCCTAATTATGGCTTTCAAGACTTCCAGTTATTATCTATTCTGCTTCTTGCCCTTACTCTTTTTCAAAGCCCTGACTGCAAATCTAGTAAGAACTTGGCAGAATTAACAAAACAGATGAAATTTCAGAGACATCTGGACACAGCAAATATAGAAAGCAAAATTTCTAATATTGATTAGTTTTTATTTCAAGAACTTTAAGTATTTTTGCTAAGAATTGATGTACTGTTTAAAAAGATAAAATAAATGATGCTGCTTTTTTGCCATACCTAAATTCTTTATTTTCATATAGAGAAGCTCATCAGAAACTAAACTTATAGAAAAATCAAGTACAAGCTCATAGGAATTTAGAACTATAAAATGAATTAGAATTATTTACTCTGAAACTTTTCCTTCATCCACTCTAACACAAGTAGATTTCCTATCTCAAATAATTTGCTTGAAACACCTTGCTCTTAGAGAATTTTATGATTCGGAGTTTTTTCAATAGTCTATCAAAAAGATACGTTGACGTTGTCTCATAAAATATGCAATTTCTTCGCTATCTGAATTTCAGTAAATAGAGGCAAAGGAAGGCATGATGTTATATAGGACAGTGCCTTTACATGGCACTTAGACTCATATCATTTTTGTTACCATTTTTTGTATTTTTTAAACACCTAGTTTACTGAGGTTTCATTTACATATAGTAAACTCTTCCTGGTGTAACACTGTAGGATAGGCACTGGACTGCAAACTGAAAACTTGGAAGTTCAAACCCACCAGCCACTCCTTGAAAACCGTATACGCAGGATCACTATAAGTTGGAACCAACTCGATGACACAGAAATAACAAACTCATTCGTTTAGGTAATTTTTTTAGGTAGTTATGTATCCATCAACAGAATCAAATACAGAATATTTCTATCACTCCATAAAGTTCCCTTGTGTACAGTTTAAACTCACTTTCGTCTCCTATTCTTAACCCCATGCAATCACTTCACTGATATCTGTCCCAGTGGTTTTGCTTTCCTAAAGGAAACTTGGTGGCACTATGGGTTAAGCACTGGGCTGCTAACTACAAGTTTCACTGTTCAAATCTACCAGCAGCTCCTAAGAAGAAAGATGACACTTTCTGCTCATGTAAAGACTTACAGCCTTGGAAACCCTATACAGGATTGTTTTGAGTTGGAACTGACTTGACATTACCTAACAAAAATATAGGTTCACCTGTGAGCTGTTGGTTAAATATTGAACTCCTAACCAAAAGGTTGACAGTTCAAAATCAGCAGTCACTTCTCAAGAAAAATAAGAGGTTTTCTGCTTCAAAAAAATTTACAGTCTGGGAAACCCGATATTGGATCGCTAAGAATCAGAATTGGCCCAATGACAATGAGTAAGTGGACTACGGGCCAGTATTGAAGTTTTTATTCTCACAGAAGCAGCAGTCAAAAACATCTAAAAATATATTTCATTAGGCAATTTTACTGCAAAAGATTTATTTAAAGTGTCAAACAGCAAAGATGTCAGTTTGAGGACTAAGGTGCATCTGACTCAAGCCATGGGTATATTCAAGCACCTCATATGCATATGAAAGTTGGACAATGAATAAGGAAGACCAGAGGAAAATCAATGCGTTTGAATTATGGTGATGGAAAAGAAGAGTGAATACTCCATGGACTGCCAGAAGAATAAGCAAATCTGATTCAGAAGAAGTATGGCCTGATTGCTCCTTTGAAGTAAGACTTTGTTTCTCTTACTTTAGACATGTTCTCAGGAAGGATCAATCCCTGGAGAGGAACATTCATACTCGGTAAAGTGGAAAGTCAGTGAAAACGAGAAAGACACTTGGCTAATTTGTCTAGTGCTGCAAGACCCAGAAATTTATTCTCTCACAATTTAGGAGCCAAAAGCCCAAATTCAGAGTGCCAGCTCCCAGGAAAGGCTCTCTCTTTGTCAGCTTTGGGCAAAGGTTCCCATCTCATTTCAGCATCCTGTAGGTCCTGATCTCCATACATCTTGGCATCTATCTTCCCCTGGATGTAGGAGCTTCACAGTGCAGGGACAAATGATGTACCCCACTCCTGGCTGGCAGTAGTAAGTCAACCTGACTTACTTTTCTTTCCTTTTATGTCCTAAAAGAGACTGACTCAAGATACATCCTAATCCTGTAGACTGTATCCGGCCACATCAACATCACAGAAGTAAGGATTTACAACACACAAGATAAATACATCAGATAAGAGCTAATCATATCAGATCATACCAAGGGAGTGATTGCATCACATTAGATCCCATAACGGAGGCAACAGCTATATCCCAATTGCCAAATCACTGAGAACGCTGGCCAAACCAAGCTGACACAAAACCCTAACTATCACAACACTCAACGAGATGGATTGATACAATAGCAGTAACAATGGACTCAGTCATAACAGCAATTATAAGGATGACACAGGGCCGAGCCGGGAAGCAGTTTGTGATGCTTTACATACAATTTCTGTTAGTCAGAACTACCAGCATACAGAGTCACTAGGAATCAGAGCCAGAGCAATGGCAGTGAGTTTGGTTTGGGTCTAAATGTCATGTACATGGAATAATAAAGTATGAAGTCTTTTGTATCTAGCTTTTTGTTTTACCTGGCATCATGATCTTGAAGTTCATCCATGTGGCTACATGAATCACCAGTTTGTTCTTTTTGCTGTTGTGCAGTTTTGTTGTGTGGTTAGCCCTTCACCAGTTGATGATTACTGAGGTGATTTACAATTTTTGATAGTATGAATAAGGCTACTATAAAAATTCATAGTTTTGTGGAGACTACATTTTTATTTCTCTGAAGTATCTGGAAGTGGGACTGTTAAATCAAATATAAGTATATGTTTAACTTAACAAGAAAATGCCAGTTTTCCAAAGTGATTTCCAGTTTCTCCACATCATTGTCAGAACATGATAGTTTCTTTTTCTATTTATCTTAACTTTACCTTTCTAATGGGTGCATGGAGCTCCGGTGGTGCTGTAGAATAAACTCTGGACTGCTAACCACAGTTAATTTTTAATTTTAATTGTCAATATTTGTAACATTGTAGAGTTGGCAGTTCAAACCAACCAGCAGCTCCATGGATGAAAGATGAGTGTGCTCCCATCAAGATTTACAGACTTCGAAATGCTATACAGAGGCACTATAGTGGTTTTATATAGGGGCACTACAGTGGAGTCCTGGTGTAGTGCTATGGGTTAATGCGCCAGACTGCAAAAGCTGTTTGAACTAAAAAGTTGGCAGTTCAAGCTCACCAGCCGCTCCTCGGAAACCCTATACAGGGTCGCTATGGGTTGGAATTGACTCGATGGCACTTAACAACAACAGTGATGTCCCATTATTTGACATCTTCATCTCTTCTTTGCTGAAGTGCTCATTTGCCCATTTTTATTCAGCTAGTTTTCCTATTATTGAGTTGTAAGCATTCTATACACAAAAATTCTGAATACAAATCCATTACCAAACATACGTTTTGAAAATATTTTTTCTCAGTTGGTGACTTAGCTCTTTATTTTCTTAACATTATTTCATGAATAGCAGATTTTAGAAGTCTTTTCAATCTAATGAAATATAAATTATCATTTTTTTCTTTTAAAGTTTGTGCTTTTTGTGTATTGTTTAAGAAATATTATCCTCACGAAAAGTCACAGAGTTGCTTGATTTTCTTTTATTTTTCTAATTCTAGAAGTTTTATACTTCTAGATTGTACTTGTCTAGCTAATTCTTATTGATGGTGTGAGGACTGGATCAACACTAATATCCAGCATTTTATGAAGTGCTCCAGAACATCTAATTCTAAAAAATCTATCCCTTACCCATTGAATTATTTTAGCACCTATGTCTATAATTAACCATAGATGTATGTATCTATTTCTAGAGTTTCCATCCTGTTCCATTTATCTGCCGGGGTCTGCCCTCGACATAGTTGTGTTGTTCACGAGTGTTTGGTTCACGAGGAGGGGAGATCCAGCGGCGATAAGGATAGCGAAAGAATACACAGACAAACAGAAGGAGGGAGACAATGAGGCACCCCAAAGCCAGGGTAGATGCATCACTGGTGGGCAGGCTTGGGACTACAGGCATCATGGCCTCTGCAGGCAGAGACTCACTGCCCTGCAATCTTTACTGCATGCCTTCCAACCCATAATGCACCACAATCTTTACTCCATGCCTCCCAACCAGCAATGCACACCTGGGGAGGCTCGGGCCTCTGCTTTATTCAGGGGAGGAGCTTCACACCAAGCTAGGAGGGATCTTTAAAGAAGAAGAATGGTATTATTCAGACAAGACAATCTTTAAGATAAATTAAGCCAGCAAACTTTACTTAAACCAATATGCCTTTCTTCCTTACTGGGTTTAACCTTCACTTGGATCAAACTGATTGAACCCAGGGTGGTCCGAGGGCGTTGTCCCCATTGTCCTTAATCCCATTTTCCCAGAATTTACTGCTCCACCCCAAGTGAATAACCCCGGGCAGTTCCTCTCCAGAGCCTCCCTGCTTAATCACAGTAAACCTGTCCTTGTTCGTCCTCTGAGGAAGTTTTACTGCCTTGGTTCTAGGGGGAAAATCTTGACCTTAGAAACTTAGGGGAATATTGCATTTCTCTGTGAACATCCAGGGCTCATGTTTGGAATTAAATAAATATGACTAAACAATTTGATGAAAAACAATTTGCTATTAACTGCCAAGTGGCTAGATCTGTTACACTCAGGCCTATAGGGCCTCGAACCTCTGCACAGTCTGCAACATTTATCTATATGTCTGATTTTTTTTTTTTTTTTACCAATACCGTGTTTGTTAATTTTTGTGGCATCAAAATTAAATTTTTAAACAAAGAAATTTTAGCCATCTGACTTAATTCTTATTTGTTCTTATTGCTTTGACTAGGCCAGAACCTTTGCTTCTCTATGCAAATTTTAGAATCAATCTGTTGATTTTTAAACCAAACCCTGGTAGGGTTTTTTATTGGGATTAAGTCCGTAGATAAAGCTGGAGATAATTCACATCTTAAAATTGAATCTTCTTCCTATCAACATGGTATGTGATTGTTTGGTTATTCTACACGGTGTTGTTGAATTTGTACCAACTCGTAGCAACCCTGTGTACAACAGAATGAGAGGCTGCACATTCTCACAATTATTTCTATGTTTGAGTTCATTGTTGCAGGCACAGTGTCAAACCATCTTGTTGAGTTCTCCCTGCTCTTGCTGAACCTCTATTTTACCAAGCATAACGTCCTTTTCCAGGGGCTTGTCCAATGTACATAACATGAAGTTTTCACTATCTTGCCTTCTGAGGAGCATTCTTCCTAGGCAGATTTGCTCTTTCTTCTGACAATGTATGAATGTCCAAATTGCAGACAACTCCTATTCTTTAAAATGGTTCTGTCATTGTCTACAAAGCAAAACAGGAACAGACAAAAAGTTTTACAATTTGGTAGATTTGGCATGGTACCCAGAATGGGAACAAAAGTGGGTCAAAGCACTAGAATGGATGACTTCAAAATGGTGGAGTGCACTGAGGGTGGGGGGAGGGAGAGTGCCACTTGTCGCTGTGTTGGTGATGGCAGGACTATCTAAGCCCTAGCTATCAGGAGGGCAAGACAGCAAGGAAGGACTATACCCTCTTGTCTCCTACTTGCAGCCTGGCCCTGTGCCCACAGTCCACTGTATCCGCAGCCACTTGTAAGAATTCATCATGGCCACACAGCTCCTGGCTATATGATAACCCTCCTGTTTGTCTTCTCTCTAGCTACTCTTGTTCAGCTTCTCCTTCCAGCCAGCCCTCAGTCCAACTCTATGTCTCTATCTTCTGAAGCTCAGTGTTCCAGTACTACCATCTATTTCACTTGTTTCCTCATATCTGTGTTGCAGAAGATCTGCTTAGTGTGCCTGCATACCCCATCATCTTTTCCAACTTGGTCAAGATGCATTATCATTTTTATATATGGGTGGATTCAATGTTCAATTTATGGTAAGGACTTTCATGTCTATGTTAATTTGTTGTTAAGTGCCTTTGAGTCGGTTCCGACCCATAGCGACGCTGTATAGGGTTTCCGAGGGTATAAATCTTTGTTGTTGTTGTTGTTAAGTGCCGTCGAGTCGGTTCCGACCCATAGCGACCCTGTACAGGGTTTCCGAGGGTGTAAATCTTTACCGGAGTAGAAAGCCTCATCTTTCTCCCGCGGAGCGGCTGGTAGTTTCGAACCGCTGACCTTAAGGTTCGCAGCCCGATTCGTAACCACTAGGCTTCCAGAGTTCCTTTAGGACATAATTATTTGCTTATTTTCTTACAATGTCTTTTGAAGATCTGAGAATAAGAATAATGCTATACTTGAAAAATGAGTTAGGAAACGTTTCCTCCTCTTGTTTTCTATAAATATTTGAATAAACATTAGGATTATTTCTTCCTAAAAGCCAATTCATTAGACTTTATTAATGAAAGCCTAATGAATTAAAATTTTCTTTGTTAAACAGATTTTAACTGTGTATTTCATTTCTTTTTTTGTTTTT
>NW_006408530.1:17879104-17883804 GCF_000296735.1 Chrysochloris asiatica
ATTTTTGTTTTCTTTATATTGAGGTGCAATCCATACTGAAGACTGTCTTTAATCTTCATGAGCAAGTATTTCACGTATTCCTTGCTTGCAGCAAGGAAGATTCTATAATCTACATACCTCAAGTTCTTAATAGGTCTTCCTTCTACCTGATATAGGTTTAGTTTGCTCTTCTTTTCCTAGGTTCTCTAGGTGAAGTTTAGTTTATTGTTTTGCAACCTTCCTTGGCTTCTAATATAGGTATTAAATGCTATAAATTTCCACTAATTTGTTTGTGTCCCCCAAATTTTTAAATGCTATATTTTCATTTTTATTCAATTTTCTCAATTCCTTTGTGACTTCCTCTTTGCAACATGAGTTGCTTATGAGTGTGCTATTTAATTTCTGAATATTTGGGGGAATTTTTCATACATCATTCTATTACTAAATCTAGTTTAATTTCACTGTAGTCAGTGAACTATTGTGATATCATTTTTAATGAGTTAATATTTGTTTTATGACCTAGAGTATGGTTTATCTTGGTGAATGAGCCACATGTACTTTTTTGTTGAGAATATATGATTTTCTGATCAAAAAGAAAATGAGTTCTCACAAGGTGAAAGAACACTTTGTATATTTTGGGGAAAGGAGAATGGAATTGCTGAAGTCAGGCACTGAGGGGAACAAAAGATGAGATGAGGTCAGACAGGTTCCTGGAGAAAATCATGTAGGGTCTTATGGTCATGGAAACATACTATATTTATACTGAATGAGATCTAAAGCTCTGTAGACTTCTGAGAAGAGTTTTAAAACACAACACAGGTTAAAAGTGCCTGACTACTCCATGGAATCAATGTTCATGGAAGTAGCCATGAAGAAATCAAATAACATGTTGTATTAAGCAAATCTGCTACAAAAGACCTCTTTAAAGTGTTCAAGAGCAAAGACATCACTTTGAGGAGTAAACTATGCCTGACCAAAACCATCGTATTTTCTATCACCTCATATCCATTTTGGAAGAAGTGCAGCCACCGTGCTCCTTAGAGACCAAGATGGCCAAACTTTTTCTCTAATACTTTGGGCATATTTTCAGGAGGGACCAGTCACTGGAAAAGGATATCATGTTTTATATGTTGGAGGGTCAGAGAAAAAGAAGAAGACCCCCAATGAGATGGATTGGCCAAGTGGCAGCATCAATGGACTCAAGTGTGGCAACAATAGTGAGTCTGGCCCAGGATAGGGCAGTGTTTAATTCTGTTGTGCATAAATAAGGTCACTATAGGTCGGTACCAACTAGATGGCACCTAAGAACAGCAACAACAATATATGCATGTGGAAGTTGGACAATGAATAAGAAAAACTCTAGAAGAGTCATTGCATTTGAATTGTAGCATTATGAATAATATTGAAAGTACAATGGACTGCCAGAAGAACAAAGAAATTTAACTTGGAAGAAATACAGCCAGAATTCTCCTTAGAAGAGAGAATGACAAGACTTCATCTCTAATTCTTTAGACATCTTTTCAGGAGGGAGAAGGACATTATGCTAGAAAAAGTAGAAGTCCGTTACAAAGAGGAAGACCCCCTCCCCCTCAAGGAAATAGATTGACACAGTTGCAGCAATAATAAGCCCAGATATAATAACAATCATAATATTGTGACTATAGCACAGGACCAGGCAATGTTTCAGTCTGAGGATTGCTTTGAGTTGGAACTCACTTGACAGCATCTAATAGCTCTGGTAGCATAGTGGTTATGAATCAGGCTGTGAACCTCAAGGTCAACAGTTCAAAACTACCAGCTGTTCTGCGGGAGAAAGATGAGGGTTTCTGCTCCTGTAAAGATTTATAGCCTTGGAAACCCTATACAGGGTCACAATGAGTTGGAACCAACTCCATGGCACATAACAACAACAACAATAGCAACATAACTACTGAGTAGAAAACAGATTCTAAAAGTAAGAGAGTGGAAGCAAAGAGACGATTTAGAAAGATATAACAGTATTCAGGGAGAGAAGTAATGAAGTTTGGGCCAGAATGATAGGAATGAGGAGCTAAAGGAAAGGCCAGATTTTTGGTATATTTTAAAGGTATAGATGAGAGAATTTGGTGAGAGATTTGGATAAGGCTTATTAGGGAGAAAAAGAAAGAATAACTCCAGATCTTGGGCCCTGAGTCTCTTTCCTCAAATCTTCTCTGACTCAAGGAATTGAAATATTTCAATAAACTGAAGCAGATCTAAAGGCACTTAACTTCTATATCAAGAAATTTGGAAGTGATCCATATTTATGCCCATTCCAAAGAAAGGTGGTCCATCAAAATATGAAAATTATTTTACGAGTATCATTCATTTTACAGGCAAGTAAAATTTTGATGAATATGATTCAAAAACTGTTGTTACATCAACAGAGAGCTGACAGAAATTCAAGCTGAACTCATAAGAGAATGTGGAAAAAGGGATATCATTTCTGACAGATGGATTTTGGCTGAAAACAAAAAAAAATAAGAATGATGATTACTTTTGTTTAATTGACTTTACAAAGGCACTTTCAACTGTGTTGATTGTAACACACCATGGAATTTCTGAACAATTCATGGTGTTCATGTGGAACTTGTACAGACATCAAGATACCTTCATTTGAAACAGATCTAAGGGATACTGAATGGTTTAAAATCAGGACAAATGTGTGTCAGGATTGTATTCTTTCACCATACTTATTGAATCTATATGATGAGCAAATAGTCTGAGAAAATGGACTATATGAAGAAAAATGCAGCATCAAAATTATAAGAAGGTTTATTACTAGCCCAAGATATGCAGAGGCCACAACCTCAATTGCTGGAATCAAAGAGGACATGAAACACTCACTGATGAAGATCAGACTACAGCCTTCAGTATAGATTACATCTCACAACTGGACCAATAAACAACATTATGACAAATGGAGGGAAAAAAATTGATGTTGTCAAGGATTTCATTTTACTTGAATCTACAAGCAACACTCATGGAAGTTGCAAAAAAGAAATAAATCAGTACATGGCATTGGACAAATCTGCTGCAAAAGAATTCGTTAAAGAACAAAGATTTGACTTTGAAAACAAAAGTGCAACTGACAGAAGCCATTGAATTTTCAATTACTGCATTTGCATGTGAAAGCTGGACAACGAATAAGGAATAGTGAATAAAAATTGATGCATTCAAATTATGGTTTTGGCTGAGAATTTTGAATATATCAGAGATTGCCCAAATAACAAACAAATTTATATTGAAAGAAGTACAGCCATGATGCTACTTAGCAGTGCAGATAGTGAGACTTGGTCTTATTTTAGACATATGACCAGGAGGGACCAGTCACTGGAGAAGGTCATCATGCTACTTATTCGTACAGTCATTGAAAAAGAGGAAGCCCCTCAATAAGGTGGACTGAGACAATGGCTGCAACAGTGGGTTCAAACACAATTGTGAAGATGATGCAGAATGAAGTAGTGTTTCATTCTATTGTGTACAGGGTAGCCATGAGTTAGAATCCATTAGAGCACCCAACAACAACAACATAGCTCCTAGTTTTTAGGAATTATAATAAGAATCAGACTAGTCTCTGCTTGAGTATTAAAATGTCAATATTCCACTCCAGATTACAAACGTCTCTGACTTTATAGATTATAGTTGCACATTTGTGTCCATTCATTTTCTTATTTGCAGGCAGATTCCACCAACTGCAGATTGAAATTATTTGGGAGAAAAATAGTAATTGAGTGATAAAGCAATCCCTCACATGTTGAGAGAGTAAAAAGTGCTATTTACATATGATTTCCTTTTAATTAGGTATTACAAGGAGTCTAGAGATGTTTTAACGTTTACAAGAGGGTATGTGTTGGTTATATAAGAATGCTAAGAAAAGATCCATATTTCTGCCCTTTCCAAAGAGAGGTGAACCAGTATAATGTGTAAATCATTGAACAATATAATTTATATCACATGATAGTAAAGTTTTGCAAAAGATAATCCAAAAACAGCTACAACAGTACAATCAACATAGACCTGCCCTAAACTCAGGCTGGATTCAGAAGAGGATGTGGAATTAGAGCTATCACTGCTGATGTCAGATGGCTTTTGGCTGAAAGCAGAGAGAAGCATAAAGTTTACTTGTGCTTTATTGACTATGCAAAAGATTTCGACTGTATGGATCATGACAAACTATGGATAACATTGCGAAGACTGGATATTCTAGGCTAGTTGATTATGTTCATGAGGAACTTGTATATAGACCAAGAGTTCCAACACAACTAGGGAATACTGAATGGCTTAAAACCTGTGCACTAGGGCTATAATCTTTCACCACACTTATTCAATCTGTATGCTGAGAGAATAATCTGAGAAACTGGATTATAATAGAATAGTATGGCAACAGGATTGGAGGAAGGCTCATTAACAACCTGTGATATACAGATGACACACTCATGTTTGCTGAAAGTGAAGAGGACTTAAAATACTAATCAACATCACTAACCACAGCCTACAGTATGGGCTGCACCTCAATGTAACGAAAACAAAAATCCTCAAAATTGGACCACTAAACAACCTGTGAGGCGGCACAGGAGGCACTCACTCATCTCTGCCAAGAAATTTTGAAGACAACTGTCTGGCCGACTGATTGGAAGAGATCAATGTTTATGCCCATTCCAAAGAGAGGTGACCCAACAGAATGCGGAAATCATTGGACA
>NW_006408530.1:17885084-17886897 GCF_000296735.1 Chrysochloris asiatica
AACAAACAACATCATGATAAACAGAAAAAAAGACTGAAATTTTCAAAGATTTCCTGTTCTTTGGATTCAAAAACAAAATACTCGTGAAAGCAGCAGTCAAGAAATCAAACGATGTTTTACATTATTAGGAAGTCGTGCTGCAAAAGATCTCTTTAAAGTGTTCAAGAGCAAAGATACCATTATGAGAACTGAGGTGCACCTGACACAAGTCACAGTACCTTCAATCATCTCATATACATGTGAAAGTTGGACAATGTATAAAGAAGACCATAGAAGGAATTTGAGTTATAGTGTTGGAGAAAAATATTGAGCCAGAAAAACAAACAACTGCAGATTAAAAATTTTGGAGAGAAAAAAAAATAATGGAGTGGTAAAGCAATCCCTCACATGAAAAGAGAGAGTAAAAAGTGCTATTTACATATGATTTCCTTTTAATTAGGTATTACAAGGAATCTAGAAATGTTTTAAAGTTTACAAGAGGGTATGTGGAGGTTATATGAAAATGGCTTTGAAACCAGAATGGCAAGAAATTTTGCCTCTCATACTTTGGACATGTTATCAGATGGGACCAGTCCCCTGGAGAAGGACATTATGCTTGGTAAAATGGAGGGTCATCAAAAAAAAAAAAAAAAGAAGAAGAAGACCCCCAATGAGATGGATTGCTGCAGTGGCAACAGCAATGGGCTCAAACATAACAATTATGAGGATGGTTCAGGACAGGGCAGTGTTTCCTTCTGCTGTGTATAGGTGTCACTATGAGTCTGGAATGACTCAATGGACCCTAACAACCACAACAATAAGTCATGTTTAATAAGAGATGTGAGTTTTTGTGGATTTTGATATCCTTGTGGGGTCCCAGAACTAATCCCCCAATGATACTGAGGGATGACTGTATGTTTTGTTCCATTAGTATCCTCAAGACCTTGAAAAGAGCTCAGAAGACACTGAAAAACATGTATTGAATGAATGACTTTATTATTTTTTTAAACATTTTTATTTTACCATTAAGAAATTTTATCTTATAATTATATTAATCTTAATTTATTACATTTTATGTTATATTACGTATGTAAATAGTATACTTCATTATATTTTGTTTCCATATGTATGTTAATCATTATATTTCTTTATTTTACTGTCCTTTTTAATCCTTTCCTCATTATATGCACGTGCCACTGGAGCCTTGGGTTAAGTGTTAGGCTGCTAACTGAAAGGTCATCAGTTCAAACCAACCTTTCACTCCAGTGGAGAAAGATGAAGCAGGCTGCTTCCATAAAGATTTACAATCTTGGAAACTCTATGATGTACTTCTATTCTACCTTGTTGTTGTTAAGTGCCGTTGGAGCAGCTGGTGAGCTTGAACCACCAACCCTGTGGCTCAAGCCAACCTTGCAGTCCAGCACTTTTATCCACAGAGCTGTACCAGAACAGAATAACCACAGAATAAATCAGAATCAACTCGATGGCAGTGGGTCTGGGTTTTGTTTGGTTCTTTATCTACTGAGATGTTAACCTTTTTCCATAAATTTAGATGAAAACTTTTATATTATAGATATTAACTTGTGTGATATATCTAATATTCTATATTTTGTTACTTGCATTTTTATTGTAATTAGTTATCACTAATATACAGAAGTGACCTTTTTTTTTTTCATTTTTATGAAGTCAAACCTATCAATAGTTACTCTAACTGGAATCCTGGTTGGTGCTATGGGTTGATGTGCTAGACTGCAAAGTTGTTTTGAACCACAAGATTGGCTGTTCAAGCTCACCAGCTGCTCCTTGTATGCCCTATAGAGGGTTGCTATGGATG
>NW_006408530.1:17888648-17889919 GCF_000296735.1 Chrysochloris asiatica
TATCTGCAAGCTTGGGCATTCTTGTGCATCTCCACTCACTTCATATCAGCTGGATGCTTCACTCTCAGCTCTAGCCCTCCAAGGTTATGTCCTTCTCCATGGGCTCAGGAGTCTCTGGGTCTCACCACACTTCAGACCAACCAGCCCTTCTTCCTTTCTCTCTTATGTCCTGGTCAGTGATGCCAATGGGAGTCTATGAAATGTGGTTGAATTCAGCCCATTTCTTCATTGCTGCCTTTCTCGCCTCTTCCACTCATCAGGTCACCAGTAACCTTCCATGTCTGCTCACGTGTTCCCTTTGAGATTCAGTCTTGGAGGGGGGTAGTCCAGAAGGGACTTGACTGCCTGCTAAAATTTCTTTTATAACAACAGAGCACACACATATGAAAGCAAAAACAAACCCAATACCATTAAGTTGATTAAAATCACAGCAACCCTTCAAAAACTTCATGGTAAATGGAATTAAAAGATAATGGGATTTTTCCATGAACTTTTTTAAGTCCTCTCATGCAATTTGTTTCATTCTTTGAGTCTTTATACCTCAATTTTTTAATTAAATTTAATTTTTTTAACAATCCCTTTTCATTTTCCTGGTATTTATTTTGTATGTGATTTGCTAACCTGATTGTTCTCTAAAATGGAAAACAATTCTAAAGGATAATGAGCTTTGAAACTGATAATGCCCTTTAACCATCTCTAAAGACCAGGAATTGTACATTTTATGTGTTATTTTTCAAATTGGTACTAATTCCCTTATTGTTTTTACAAACAATACCAGCTATCCCTCTAGGTAATACTATAATATGGAATAAGAGAATTCTTCATTTTAAAAGATGTATCAATACATACCATATGTTTATTTGAATTGGTTTGATGAACTAACACTGTTGAAAGATTTAGAGTTCAAGTACAAACAGTTAACTTTGTGGTTGTTGCTGTTAGGTGCCATTGACAGTGCCATCTCCCAAGTATTCCCAAACTGGTATTTCTAAACGACAGAACATTGTTTTAGTGTAGACAAGCCTTAGAAGTTGGCAATTTCCAGGCATTCTTTTGTATTCAAGGCTATCTTGACATAACTGTGCTCATTCTACCTGTGACCTAAATAAGGTTTAATTCAATTCTGTACTAACATAACATTAGTCCACGAACATGTTCTTAATTTAGCACAACCAGAAATAATTGAACAAGTTTTCCTAGCATTTATCTGCATGTCAAAATTCAGCACAGAGGAGTGAAGCTTAAAATATATAAATGTATATTTTTTTAAA
>NW_006408530.1:17890261-17899415 GCF_000296735.1 Chrysochloris asiatica
GCATTAGCCCACAGTGCCACACCAGGAATACAAACTCCAACTTTAGGCTTTTTTTTTTTTTTTAATCCAATCCATAATCAATCTATACTAATCTATCAAAATTAAAACATTTACTGAGGAAACAGTCATTGAGAAATATGTTAGAATGTAACCTTTGTCACTTTCAGTTAAATCAAATAAAAGAACTTCTGTGTGGCTTTCTAAGGTACAAATAACACATGTTAAGAATTTTAGCTGACTTCTTAATGACTGGATTCCTTCTTATATAATGTTAACTTTTGAACTATACTCTTAAGCCTACCTTACATATTATAATCTGGGCATCAGGGGACTCAACAAGTTTAAATGTTTCTGCTCAGAGATATCTTTGGTGAAAGATCTGAAGAATGTTGTATGACCCGTAAGTGACCACTAATATCATCTAAGGATTCTACCTTGTATATTTGATAATAAAATATGTTTATATTTGGTGGGAAAGTAAACAAATAGTTTAAAAATGAGTGCTATATTTGAGCCCATAAATAGCACAGAATTTTAACTTAAATACTCTTTAATAAAACACCTTATTTGAAATATTTAAATCAAAATAAATTGGTCAATGCATTGAAAGTGATGATTTATGCAATGTTTCCAATGACTCTTTGCTACTTAATGCAATAACCGTATAATTTATATGGATGGATTAGAGATTTTAGGGATTATCACCCAAGTGCATCAGGTGTTTTGTTAATATTCCTTTTCTATGAACAGACTAGAAAACAAGTTTTGTTTTGTTGTTGGTGTTTTTTTTCTCTTACCAAATTTGAGCATTTGGCTTTAAAAACATGATAACTCTAGGCCATCAAGAAAGACAATGGCAGTGAAATTAAAATTCTGTTTTGGTGCATTTTTAAGTAGCTTATTTGAATGTTTCTTCTGTCGAACTAATGGAAATTTATATATATAGATATATTTTAACAATTAATTTAAACTGTTCACAGAGTCCTGTGTCCAGAGTTCAGATTACCTCTAAAGCATCTGAATGCCACAGTCATTCAAAATCACCTTTACTTGCTATAGTCCAGGCTCTCCTGTTGCTGCCAAGCTGAAAAACTTAGAATGAATTTAAGGGACTCAACAATTTTAAACCACTGTATACTGTGCATGCTCAGAAGCAATCACTTCCAAATTTGAAGGCATATAAAAAAATTTGAAGAGCTTCAATTATTTTAAATAGCCAAATGCAGTGGAGAGAGAGATTTTAAATTGTTGTAATGCTTCACATTTTTTTATGAACTTCAGTTTGGAAGTGAGTCATGCAGCATTCCAGCATCAAGGCTCAAGATGCGCTGAACTAGTCTGACATTATAACCATCATCAGAACTGGAGAAGAATGCCTATAAAGAATAGATTTTTTGTTTTGCTTTTTTAATTAAACATTTTGAAAGGTGGGGATCTTATTTAAAAAATAAAATGAAATAAAAAAATAAACACCTCAATCCATTTAAGAAGCAGTAAAGTAATTTATGTGGTGACTGTTAAGTCAAGCCAGGGGAGAAGGATATAAATGGTTTTCCTTAAACTTGTAACAGTGTGATAGACAAAAGAGGCACAATACTAAAGAAATGAAAGAAGCTTCTGAAAGTACACCAGGCAAATTCATATACTCCTACAGCTGAATTTTAATGGTAGTGGCATTTATTTCACTGTGTTTTTCCTTGCCTCTATTTGCCCAGCAAAGCTAACTTTCTGGTTCTCTTTTGGATGAATGATTGTATGGCATTATGTTTTACCACCACTCTTGTGCAATTCTTTCTATATTCCCTTTGTTTGATTGTGGGAGAGGGTAAGCACTTTGACATTTTACACAGCTTAGAGTTCACTTTCTACATCCAAATCCCTAAAGAATCTGAAAATTACATCAGCACACTCAGTCTATTTAAAGATGGTCTTTCTTCAGCATTTTCCATCTTTTCATCTAAGTAAAAAGTTACGGTCTTCTTTGTTGCCTTTGGGTGTACACGTATTTTTGACCAGGCAATGCCCAGAAAGTCGGACATCTTCATAACTCTACGTCAGTGAAAACAGAATGTCCTCTAGTGAGTAGGAGGAAAAATGGATAAAGAAAAAAAAAAAAAAATGAAAGAGCCTGAAGGCACTGGAATAATTAAGCAAATGCAGTGACAGCTGTGGCAGGTCCTAGGCTGAACTGGCTCCACTGAGCTGAATTAATGACATCAACAGCCCAGTATCTCCATTAACATATGATCATTAATTATTACCCTCTGACAGTAAGACCCTTCTTAGGAGTGGCCTATTATTAATCTACCTTACCTGCCCTGAGCATCTCCAGCACCTCAGAGCAGTTTGAGAGGTCGGTTTTCATTTCTTGTTCTTTTTTAAACTTCAACTCTTGTTTAATTTACTTGAGTAAACAATAATGACCATGAGGTTATAAAGTCTGCTGCGAATTGCTGGGTTTCATCTGAGACAGGAAGGACACCTACCTGGTTCTGCTGTACTGACTTTTCTTTGTCAAGTGGCAAAGGGTCAGGAGACATGGTCTACCTGAAGAATTGCATAAGGTAATAAACAAGTAAATCATTCACGTTTGTCCTCTTACTGAGCCCTTTGGGGATAAGCAATCTTCAAGTTTCTTCACAATCCCATTCTTGGGACTGTGATCAGTGGGCCTGCTTTTTTTTTATTGCTAGAAATTCTTCCCTTAATCTACTAACCAAAGACCTAGAGAAGTTCAAGTGTATGTATGTATCATCAAATATATTCTTTGTCAAATTCTAATAATCTGAAAACAAGTCACATTGTCTTTGTTTTTCCATGATAATTACTTAAATTTTTATCTTCTAAAATTAAATATTCATGCTATATCTGTTAAACATTAAAAACTTGGCAGAGCCTTGGCAACTGAATACACACACACATCACAGATGATCTATAAAACTGCAGGTGAAGAAAAAAAAAAAAAATGACCTGTTAATGTCCAACAATGCCTCAATTTCCACCCCAGAAAAATCCATCCTTGCCATGCAGCAGTGTATATAGGTCTCTGGTGAGGAAAAAAAATTAGGAAATGCAAACACAAGCTCATGTGTTAAGTACTCTACTCACGACAGCAGACCTTAAAGTATTAGAGTGATAATTAACCTTTTCCAAAGAAGACTTCATAGAAGTCCAATACATTAATTTGCTGATTGTTCTTTTCCTGCTAGAGACATAATCCAGAGTTCACTTCCTAGTCATAAACATAGACACAATATAACTTAATAGAGTGCCTGCTCCAGCTAATGGTCCTGAATGAACTGAGAAAATCCCAGCACTTTGAGGACCGAATTTCCTAGCATAGAGGAAATCTATATTGTCCTACTCTCCAGTAAGAAACAAAGGTAAATTCTGACCTGATATTACCTTCCATGTTTAGGCAGAGGTGTTTCTGAGATGATTATAAGAAAATAAATACAGACTAATAGATATTCCAGGAGCTACCTGTATGCTATTTAATTATATAATGAAAACTAATTTTTTTTTTTTTCCTCTGTGCTCCATCCTTTCCTTCAAAAGAGCCTTCCTCCCACTTACAGCCTGGTGTCTACTCACTTACTTGTATAGAGTCCTGGTGTGGTGCTGTGGGTTAATGTGCTGGATCACACAGTCAGTTAGAACCGCAAGGTCGATGGTTCAAAGTCACCAGCCCCTCCTTGGAAATCCTATAAAGGGTAGCTAGGAATCACCTCATTGGCACTTAATAACAGCACCTGTATTTATAGTACTGCTTACCTTGACGGGATCTCCATAAGAATCTGCCTGGATCTCTTGTTCAGCTCATGTGATTCACTCAATTTCTTTATTGGAAACAATTTTTGAGAAATCACCTTGGATGCACAGCATGTGAAATGAAGCCTGTGATTAATATAAGTTCTTGGTTATCCAGTACAATAACATAAAATGAAAGAAAGAGTGATTTAAACTCTATAAACTTTGCTTCCATCATCTGTAAAAGTACTATAAAAACATAGACAGCATGTTTCTTATAAGTCTAAAATTGAGATTTTTGCTGAGAGATGTGTGTTGGCATAGCTAAACCCAAACAATGGTGAAGAAAGAAACTAGAAGGAAGAATAAGTAACCAGGACTAAATTCTATTTAGTTAGAAAACAAAACTGAGGGTCTTAGATATCTGAGGCAATTCTGTCTGTAATAAAGGAGGGGAAAAAAATCAGTGTTTCCTTATAAATACCATTTTCTTTTAGCCTCAGGGAAAATATCATCATAGGGTAACAGGAGCTCTGTTCCATGGGACTTTCTCTAATCATACTTTGTAAAAGTTCCCAGGACTGAGCTCCTTTTTATTTCATTTCTGTAATATTTTGACCACTCTTACAAGTACACCAATCAATGACCCAAATGCTGCCACCAAAGACTTTCCCAGAACTAATAGACTTAGATATGCTAACTTTCCTATAATCGAATCCAAATCTTCTATTTTAACATCATTCTAAATAGACCCAAACCTAAATAATACATATTTTTTAAACTCCCTTTTCTCTAACCCTTCTTCCTTAACAGTTACAATGGTGGCCTAGATTCCTAAAATTCTATCAAATTTCCTGTTTCTGCTGTATATTGACACTATCTACCAGATAAAATTGGTTTTAGTTTTTCACCATTATCCCTGACTCATAGTGACCTCAGGTAACGTAGTGGTTACAAATCAGGCTGCAAACCGCATTTGAAACTTTCAGTTTTTCCGCGGGAGAAAGATGAGGCTTTCTGCTCCCAGAAAGATTTATAGCCTCGGAAACCCTGTACAGGGTCGCTATGAGTCGGAACCGACTCCACAGCACATCACCACAACCACCATCCCTGACTCATAAGTTACACTGAATAACTCAGTTCGCATCAGGATTGTTGTTGTTAAGTGCCGTCGAGTCGGTTCCGACCCATAGTGATCTTGAACAGGGGTTTCTGAGACTGTAAATCTTTACAGGAGCAGAAAGCCATATCTTTCTCCCTCAGAGCAGCTGGTAGTTTCGAACTGCTGACCTTGCAGTTTGCAGCCCGATTCGTAACCACTACGCTACCAGAGCTCCTTCACATCAGGATAACTAACTATGACCAATAATTCTCCTACCATATATAATCAATCCATATCGAAAATACTTACTAACAAGGAAATTATGACCACAAATCACTAATGCATCATCTTCATAACACTTACAATTAAAAAAGTCATACTTAAAGGAAAAAGTCACTATGTTAAATGTTCTCCCATTATAGCTCCTTATTAAATATTTTCCTGAATTTTCTTCATCTTATGCCGCATTCACAATGGCTCTTTAAATAATTAAAATCTTGCATTTTGATTACTTTTTTTTTTTTTTTTTACATTTAGCAAAAGATTACAGAACCGATATTGTTTGACATTGAATTTCTGTTAACCATGTCCTCTACAGGAGTATAGTTGTGCACATTGTTTCAGAACTAACATAATGGGGAATATTTTCAAAGAGGGCTGTGTTTCAGGCCAGATGGTTTATCTGCTGAAACAATTCTCCCAGTAGAGAAATAGTGGCTGCACAGTTGCAGTAGTGTTCATAAGCCTAGTGCAGTAGATTCATTTGGCACCCACATTTTAGAGTCAAACAAAAGTGTGGTTTGTGTGAGTCTCAGACTCAGACGCTCATAAGTGAAAGGAGTCTTCTGCAATTGCACATTGTGCTTTGTTGGAACAGGACTAATGGGTTTATATCAGAAATGTGTATGCAAATATGATATGTATTTTAAATACAGATAAGTATACTTGTGGTTTCACACATGCAATGCATGGGCACAATTCTAGGATAACTGCTTCAGAGATTATCCAGTCAAACCCAAAGAAAGCCAAGTTGCCTTTATTTGTGTTGAAAGCAAATTTATTACTAAATTCCGTTCCACTGTATCTGTTAAAATTTGAAAAAAAGAAAAAAACTGAGCATTTATTATATCTTGGACTTTTGGCAAAGATCACCTGTTATATAAGACTCACACTGAGTGTTCTAACAATGTCATGAAGCACGCTATTCCCACCCTCTTAGAATGTTCTTGATTTTAAACAGTGATTAAACTCTCTTGATTTTCAAGAACCCCTTAAAGGGAGACCTTTGTGACTCATGGTGTTGGCCTTTCTCCCCACAATGATCTTCAGAGGTATTGTTATGCAGACTGGGAATGTCACCCTCCTTTATTATAGGGACAGTCACTTCCCCATATACTAATGCTGCTAGCATTTTAAAAATAAACCAGAAGAATTAGAGGATTCCAAGAGGGGGTTACCATACTCCAAAATGTCTGAAGTATGTTGAGGGATGGGAAAATCCCTGAGATTCCAGAGATTTTTTTTTTTTTTTTAAGTAGTACATGAGAAGTGCTAAATAAAGAAATTCCTGGGTATGCAGAGGAAGTTGGCACCTGTGTTGCATCTCTTTCCCTCAGAGACTATTTTTGCTTGAGTTAGCAAGCAAGTGAGGAGTGAAAGAACATAAGTGCATGCGCATGCCCTTTTGTGCTTAAACAACTCAATGAATGTCAATAACAATTTATTCTCTTTGACAGTAAGAAACCTCTTTAAAATATATACTATTTGCCCTTGGATCATTTTATTCACACTAATTCTCATATTTCAATACATTTTATTTAATACAATTATTTTATCCACATTAACACTTAGTATGAAAAAGAAAGGACTGTTTTTGAACAAAACAGTGAAAATAAGATTAGAACTATGATTGCACAGAGAGTTAACACTTCCTTCACACATACAAACACATGCACAACTTGTGCCCCATAATAATTTTTAAATAGCAGAAGAAATAGTAAAAACGGACATGACAGCCTTAGCTACCCTGAAATGAACATGTTAGCTGGACATCTGCAGAATTTGTTGGTCATGGGCTCTGTAACTTTTTCATATTAGTTTTTGGGGCCATCGGGTATGACAGAGCCAGACTGGAAAACTTCTACCCAAATTAGTGTGTATATTAAATGCAAACAAATGTTGGAAACACATGCCAAGATGCAAATTTTTACCTTAACTTCTACAAAGCATACTGTTAAATGACTACCTGTGGGTAAATCAAAAAGAAAAACATAAACACACACTAATTACTTGCATTCATTTTAAGACAAACCAAGATTTTTGAGGTGTTAGGCACTTTCTTTCTTCCTTAGTCTCTTATGTGCTGTACCGTGATATTTTGGAGTGAAGATTTGCCAACATGACATTTTACGCAGGCAGTAGATGTGTGCAACCTGGAAGAATTGTGATATTGTTGAATTGACTGCTATGGGGGATTTCTCATTTTTCTACTTTTCCTTTTAATTTATTTTATTTTATGAATGTTGTCATTTTCTAGAGACATCATATAGGACATTGCAATCTAAATATGTAGGTCCAATTAAGTTTATAGAAAGAATATTTAAATATTTTTGCAAAATTTGGTAAATGAGCTGATGTTGTTTATATATTTTTAAACAAGCAAAAAAAACAAAAAAAAGATTCTATCAGGTCACATATAAGATGCCTCAAGTTATCATTAAATAGTCTCATGTCCCAAATACCAGGAAACTGTCAAATGCTTCAATTTACAATAATCACTGAAGTAATTTCCTAGTTTGCTCTTGTCATTTTATGTCACTTTCAGTGACTTCACTATGAAGAAATAAGGTTACATGTTTTTTCTACTTTTTGGTAGATTGTAATATCAATGTTACAACTATGAAATCCAGGAGAGATTAATGTCCTGGAAATAAAAGTCTCTGATGGTCAAGTTGAACCCAACTCAAACATTTGTAGCAACAAGAGCAAACTGGGTATTTCCAGAAAGTGAACAAATTTAATTATTCACGAAGCCATAATTAAGTCAATACTTGTACATCTCTATCTTAAACCAGATCTTTTCTAATAGTTTGCAAGACAATAATATGAAGCACAATTAAAATGTATAAATATCATATGCAAATAGAGGAGAAAAGACTGATAATTTGGTGAATCAGTGTAACTATGATACACTTATTCTGACACACTACTTTTGCATTTTCAAATAGATATACTTAAATACAAAATATTGCAGGGATATTATGAAGTCTTGGTAAACGTTTTCAGGGATCAGAAAACAGATAAGAACAAGGAGATTCATAGCATCAATTTCCTATAAGTGTCCAAGGTAGCTTATTCCTTCTAACCATTATGTCAACTTTTAATTGTACTGATTTTTAAAACCAGAACATCTATCATTGCTCAAATGAGAACCATAGTTTTATGATGCCTTACTTCAGTGTGGTATAGCTAATTATTTAATAGGTCTCTTCTAGCCACAGTTTTAGTAACTCCCTCCAAGTGATTAGGTGGGACCATGCAAAATAGTTTGCATGGGACTTTAATGTGGGGATTGATTGCTTTTGGCCATTGAGTTAGATTAAAAATGAATCATCTCAGAAGGACAAACATTGACTACATCAGTGGGAAGAGATAGTAGAGAAGCTCAATATAATCAGCCAAAACAAGGCCAGGGGCTGACTGTGAAGCAGACCATCAACTGCTCATATGCAAATTCAGGCTGAAGCTTGAAAAAACTAAAACATCTCCATGAAAGCCAAAAATGACCTTGAATATATCCCACTTGATTTAGAGATCATCTAAATAACAGATTGGATACACTATACACTAATGATCAAAGACCAGAGGAGTTTAATGACTTCTTACATAAAGAAAGCAAAACTTCACTAAATAGACAGGAAAGAAAGAAAAGATCAAATTGGATATCAGAAGTGACTCTGAAACTTACTCTTGAACATAGAGAAATTTAAATAACTGGAAGAATTGATGAAGTAAACAAACTGAATAGAAAATTTCAAAGGGCAGTTAAAGAAGAAAAAGTTATGTATGATAATTTAATGTGCAAAGACTTGGAGTTAGAAAACCAAAAGTGAAGAACATGCTCAGCATTACTCAAGTTGAAAGAATTGAAGAAAAATTAAAACCTCAATTTGCAGTTTTTGTTGTTGTTGTGAAGTGCCGTCGAGTCAGTGCCAACCCATAGCAACCCTGCATAGGATTTCTGAGGAGCAGCTGGTGAGCTTGAACCACCAACCTTGCAGTTCAAAAGGCTTTACAGTCTGA
>NW_006408530.1:17900320-17958366 GCF_000296735.1 Chrysochloris asiatica
ATCGGGTATGACAGAGCCAGACTGGAAAACTTCTACCCAAATTAGTGTGTATATTAAATGCAAACAAATGTTGGAAACACATGCCAAGATGCAAACACATGCCTAACAGAACGTGGAAGTCATTGAAAAATATCATTACTATCACATGCCAGTAAAATTTTGCTAAAGATAATTCAAAATTGGTTGAGGCAGTACATCAATTGTGGTAGTGGTGGTAGTGTCATTTCCACCTCATAGCAACCCTGTATAGGGTTTCTGAGACTGTAAATCTTTATAAGAGCAGGAAGCCTCATCTTTCTCCCACAGAACAGCTGGTCGTTTCAAACTTCTGACCTTGAGGTTAGCAGCCCAACTCATAACCACTACAGTACCAGAGTTCCTTACATCAACTGTAGCTTCCAGAAATTCAAGCCAGATTCAGAAGAGGACACAGAACTAAAGATATCATTGCAAACATCAGATGAATCTTGGCTGAAAGCATAGAATACCAGAAAAAAATTTTACTTGTGCCTTATTGTCTATGCAAAGGTGTTTGACTGGGTACATGACAATCTACTATAGATAATATTGTGAAGAATAGGTATTCCAGAACAGTTACTTTTGCTCCTAGACAAAGAGGCAATTGCTCCTACTTTTGTACCTAAACAAAGAGGTAATCATATGAACAGAACAAGGGATTATTGAATGGTTTAAAATCTGAAAAGGTGTGCACTAAGCTTATATTCTTTCACCATACTTATTCAATCTGTATAATGAGCAAAAAATCCAAGAAGCTGTATTATGTGAAGAAGAATATTGCATCAATATTGGAGGAAGACTCATTAACAACCTTGGATATGTTGATGATGCAAACTTGCTTGCTGAAAGCAAAGAGGACTTGAAGTACTTACTGACAAAGATCAAAGGCTAGAGCATTCAATATAGATTGTGCATCAATGTAAAGAAAACAAAAATCATCACAAGTGGACCAATAAATAACATCATGATAAATAGAGAAAAGATTGTAGTTGCCAAAGACTTAATTTGCTTGAATCCACAATCAGTGTGTATGGAAGCAGAAGTCAATAAATCAATACCTATATTGCATTGGGCAAATATGCCACAAAAGTCTTCTGCAAAATATTAAAGTACAAAGATGTCATTTTGAACACCAAGGTATGCCTACCCCAAACCATGGTATTTTCAAGTGCCTCATATGTTTTCAAAGTTGGACAATAAATAAGGAAGATCACAGAAGAATCAAACATTTGAATTATGGTGTTGGAGAAGAATATTGAAAGTACCATGGAAGAACAAAGAACTCTGTCTCCAATGAAGTGCTTCTTAGAAACAAGGATGGTGAGACTTTGTCTCTAGTACTTTGGACATGTTTTCAGTAGGGGCCAATCACTGGAAAAGAACATCATGCTTCGAAAAGTGGAGGGTGGGTTAAAAAAAAAGAAGACCCCAAGGAGATGGGTTGACACAATTTTAGCAACAATGGGTTCAAATATAACAATGATGGTGAGACTGTGAGGATGGCGTAGGGCCCAGCAGTGTTTCATTCTGTTGTGCATAGAATTGCTGTAAGTTGGAATCAATTCAATGGCATCTTACAACAACAACAGAAGCAGAAATGGGGATTCACTACCATCTTGAAGGAAGAGCCATGAGTGGAGTGAATCCTTAGGACTCTGAGATCCTTGTGCAGAAAAATGACAACAGCAGAGGCACCAGCACCAGAGCAGGAGACAGAGCAGTGGGCCACAGAAAAGGAGACGGGCTTGCAGAATGGAGTTCCCTTTGCGCATTTATCGACAGCTGTAAATAGCTTTTGTAGCACTTTCTAAAACAAGGTAGAGGCCAAGGGTCCCCATGGCTGAGAGATCAAGGATGAGAGAAGCATGCCTGCAGTGTGGCTGAGAAGTGGTACTCCGGACCAGAGAACTGCTGTATCTTGAATTATTTCTGGTCCTGAATTACACCTTGTTAACTTCCTTAATAAACCTACAACCATGAATATTGTCAGGTAGTTCTGTATGGTCACTGGAATGGATTTCAAATCTAGCAGAGAAGTAGAATGTTGTAGAAGGAGAAATAGTTGGTGTCAAAATGGGATAAAGACAATTGGAGGGCAGAAGTATGTGTGATATCTACCTCACAGGAAATGACTTTGGGTTAACCAAAGTGGAGTTTGATTCTCCTTCTTTCTTGTGTAGTCAGAGGACATTGGATAATACATCCACATCATTTTTCATTCAGTAATATTTTTTCTTCCCATATTAAAACTTAATTTATAATAAATTTGAAAGTAAACTTCCAATCAAAATAAGGCAAAACAAAAGAGAGTATTAATCTCAAGATCAGCAGTTCAAAACTACCAGCAGTTCCATGGGAAAAAGATGAGGCTTTCTGTAAAAAGATTTACAGCCTCAGAAACTCTATGCAGAGTTGCTATGAGTCAGAAAAAACTCCACACCACCCAATTCTTAAATTTTAGAATGATTTGTGCACAAGGAGCTCTGGTGATGTAATGAGTTGCACATTAGGTTAATAACCTCAAGGTCAGCAGTTCAAATCCAACAGACACTCAGTGGGTAGTAGAAAGGTGAGACTTTCTACTCCCATTAAGATATACAACCTCATAAACCCTATATAGGGCTGCTGTTAGTTGGAACTGATTTGATGGCACATAACCATCACTACCATTTATGAATTAGTTCATTGGAACACACTCATCTCAATTATAGAAAGAAAAAATAATTCCCTACCATATCATAATTTTTAAGTCCTTCCAGTATGATATTCTAGAACCAACCTGTTTTCCAGAGAGATGGCTCTAAGCTATGTCAGCCTTCCAGAATCTCTCTGGTCAGGATTCCCAGCATCTGATTTAGCCCTACACCCCTCAGGCATGCTAAACTATAACCACCAAGACTTGATCCATGCTTCTCCATGTGGTGTGAGTTTGCCAGGTGATCTGTGTGTGTTATGATTGTGCCTAGCCTCAAAATAAAAGCACATTGACAACCCTTTACTTCCCCCAAACCAGCGCCAATTTTTAAATAAAATGTCTAGTGGTGATTTATTGCCAAGGCAAACTGTGAGACTGGCAATCCCATTTTCTATTAAGATGACAAATCAGTAAATGCTATGTCAACCTTACCCATTTCCCCCAAATATGTTCTAGACAATATTCCAAAACTCATGATTGTTTTATTACCAGAGTTCTTATTTTTGTTCATAGGAAGACAAAATATCTGATTGACCTGGATGGTTTGAGAAAGTGCTCATTCTTCTTTTGGGGACTTCCTGGACATATCCAGCTCATTTTTCACAGATATCACTGTCTTCTGTACAGGTACAAATTACTTAATCACATCACATAAATATCAAATAGTAAGGCAGAATTTAAAGATTATTTCCTGCATCAAATGTCATCTCAGGGAAAAATGTCCACCACTTACCTAAGATCCAACACCTATCTTGTGATTTTTAAGAGACTTCATTCCCTTGTTCCTCCACAACTTATATATAACAGTATTTGTTGGCTAAGGTGTCATTTTCAAAATGTTGATTTAGGTCTTATTTGGCTCTATCCATCCTTATTGTTCCCCTGTAAGCTGATCTATTCCTGCCAAAATAAATTGCATGAGACTCTTGTATTGCTCTGGTCATAAGTACTTCTTTCCATTCCAGAAAGCAGTTCAAAGAAGACTGCTACATATAATGTAGTTTAAGAAAAAAGAAAAATACACAGAGACATCAATTCCTATTTCTTTAAGATTACAGACAGGCTGGTCTGACAAATGAAACCTCTTCCAAGCTTGCTTAAGCTGCCCAAGGTGACTAGTTATCAAGTCATTGAGAAAGAATCTTTTATGTCTCATCTTGATGCTGCTATCTGTGTCACTATACACAAAACACAGAACCGTCTATATTTCATCAGCCATTTTCTTCATGTATTATTGAATAAACTCTTTAGAGCATGCCTAATTACAAACATTTATTATAGAATTCAACCTTAGAAATGTGTGAGAATATGCTAAATTGTTTCTTACCTAAAGTTTTAATGAGAGTATAATACCTCCGGCCCATATGCTTTAAGAACGTTATCCTTAATTATGTAACATGGGTATTTTACTGATATCTGTTAACTGCTAGAGCAGCTGTGGTTTTCTGCTTTTTTGCACAGCTCTGGAGGAGCAGCGAGTTCAGTTTCCCCTTTTTGGGGGGGTTGCAAAATCCATGCCCCAAACAGGTGTGTGCAATCACGAACCGCAGTGATGAGCCCAAACTGTTGCCTTTCTAAAAATTCCACCAGCCAGTGACACATGCTGGTCAAGGTTGCACAACCTTGTTTTCCACCAGTTATTTTGATGATTCATTCCCCCATGGGGAGGTGAATTTCAGCCATTGTTACTTTGCTCCTGTTTCTGATAACTAGTAGAATCACATGCTCATTTTGACTATTTCACCCTCTCCTGATCTCTCTATCACTCTCTTTCTTGCTTTCTCTCTCTCTCTGTCTTTTAATTAAATACTGATCCTTTGGAAGGTGCTGCCTGAAAAAAACTGTTCTCTTTATGAACAGGGATTAAGAGAGGTAAAGCTTAAAGAAGCGCACACATGCATGCACATACAAAAGAGCTAAGAACTCTCCTAGTTGTTACTTCATTGCACTGAATCTACCTGGATGACAAGTAACTATGAAGTAATCATTTATTAAAAATATAAAATTCAAACTAATAAAATGTTTCCAACTTCCAAGTAGTGAGCAGGAAAATCTGTGCTCACTCAAGGTGTCTGTGGAATTGTCATTAAAGCTTCTATGATATTGCTTTCAATGTCAATTGTAACAACTTGTCATACTGTAAAGGAGCTCCGGCAGCATAGTGGTTACGAATCGGGCTGTGAACCTCAAGGTCAGCAGTTCGAAACTACCAGCTGTTCCGCCGGAAAAAGATGAGACTTTCTGCTCCCGTAAAGATTTACAGCCTCGGAAACCCTGTACAGGGTCGCTATGAGTCGAAACCAACTCTATGGCACATTGAGAAACAACAACAACAACAAAGGAGCTCTGGTAGCGTAGTGATTACGAATTGGGCTGCTAACCTCAAGGTCAGCAGTTCAAAACTGCCAGCTGTCCCGCGGGAGAAAGATGAGGCTTTCTGCTCCCATAAAGATTTACAGCCTCGGAACCCCTGTAACAGGATCACTAGGAGTTGGAATCAACTGCGCGGTACTTAACAACAACAACAATAGTAGCCTTGATTTTTTTTTTTTAGTTATTCAAAGCTTATCCATAATCAAATCTGCTGATAAATGGATCAAATATATATTCAAATAAAAATAAGTTTAATCTTTAAACAATGTAATTATCTTGTCATGATGAATGAAAATTAAGTCTAAGGATAATTTTGAACAGTGACAAATACCATTGAATTCCCAGCATAATTTCTCTGAAGACAAAATTCCTTTGCAAGTTTTGGATACTAGCTAAAAGTATGCAATAATATTTTGCTGTCACATCTCACTTGTTCTAAAAAAAAAAATGGAGCACCTCAATTAATTTCATTCTTTTCTTGTAAATAAATTCATTGAAGATATTGAGTAGACTTTTTTTTTTTTCTAAGTAAACTACATCAATCTACTTCGCAAATCTCTAAAAGTGTGGGCTTTCCTTGTTCTCAAAAGCAATGTGCCGTCATGGAATGAGCATACGTCAGGAACTACGAGGCTCCAAACATCAAGCTCTCACTTTACTACTTACAGGCTGTTACCTCGAGAAAGTGACCAAACCCACTGAATTTCAGTTTCCTCCTCAGTTAAATGTGGAAATAATATACTCCTTGCATGACTATTATGAAGATTAAATAAAAACATGCAGAAACAAACCCAAGCACAATTCCTGACACATAACAGATTACTAAAACATGGTGGCTTTTATGATAATTGCTACTATTACACACTGGTGGTCACTGGGACACAAACTGCAGAAAGGTCAGTTTGCAAACCAGTACCTAGCATAGTAGTGTCTGACACATGGGAGAGCTCAATCATTGTTCATTAGACTAGACGTAATATATTCTTCCACATGCACCCCCCCAAAAATTAGAAAGATGAAGATTTTTTTTAATTTAATAAACTGTAACCATAGAAGGAGCTCTGGTAGCGTAGTGGTTATGAATCAGGCCGCTAATCTCACGGTCAGCATTTCAAAAGTACCAGCTGTTCCGCTGGAGAAAGATGAGGCGTTCTGCTCCGGTAAAGATTTTCAGCCTCGGAAACCCTGTACAGGGTCGTTATGAGTTGGAACCGACTCCATGGTACTTATCAACAGCAAGCATAGTCAAGGGGTAAACATGGTTCTGTTTAATTTATGATGTGGTGCTCTGGGCTCACTGGCAATCAGGGGGAATAAAGAGTAATCTTATGTAATTTTTTTAAGTAGTAAATTTCGTGCTCTAAACCATTCATATACTCTTTAATGTTTTAGAAGGTTTTTTATCAGTGAAAAATTATTTCACTAAAGGTACTCACAAGCAAACCTTACTTGGGTGACTCGAGCCAAGCTATGTGCATAAAGTGAATAGATAGCAGAAGACATAGGTTTGGTGCCAGATGTGAAGATGGTAGGAGGGGAAGCTTGGATAGGAAGAACATTAAGCCACTACTTCTATAATTCTTGGTACTGTAGGGGTGTGGACTCCATAGGGTGGTGGAACACTGAAGCAAAGTCACACTTCCCCAAACACAAACTCAGTTGAGTGAAGTCTCCCCTTAACCTGCTCCAGTCACAAGCTTAATGCTTGATCTTCACAAATTAACTATTAGAAATGACCCTCACAGATGGTGGGTCCTTAAAAAGTATTTATTAAACAAATAAATTAGCAAATATCACTTCATCATTATTTTAATTTTTCCCATACTTTCCCTTCCTTTACTTGCCCTCTGGCTATATTTTTCAGAAATGAAGATTATGAAAAGAAACATAACTGTAGAAGATGACTTAATCTTAAGCTCAGTGGGCAATTGCACAAACTGCCCTTTGTGCATTTGAAGGAATTGCTACACCTGTCATCTGTTGAAAGGTAAGGAACTGGATTTTCTCTTTTAAAGAAATATTTTAGTTCAGAAGCTGAAAGTATTGTGACCACCAATTGCAATCAACAGTCAAGTTCATTGAATTCTTTTGGAACAACAGTCTGCACAGAAGAGGAAATGCTATGGAAATCAAGTTTATAGACCTTGGAATGAATGATGGTGCTCACAGAGCTCCTTTGAAGGGATAAATCATAGAGTTCAATATATACAGGTTATTTTCATCTCACCACCATTAATAAAATTCTCCTTGAAGTCTTCACCACTGAATACTACTAGTCTCAAGCATCTGGTTGGATATATCAAACATAAATAGCACATTTAATTTTACACATAGGTGCCCCTCTTGAAAAAAGTTTGCTTTGTCACGGCACTTGAAGAAGAAGTTAGATAATCATGTTTAGTAGAATTACAAACAAGGAACAGAAACTTTGGACTTTTTTTTTTTCAATCTTAGGTTGGAATCCCATGACCCAAGATTTTGCAAGTCCTGAAGGAAATTCAGCTCAGGCAATGATAAGTCTCATGATACATTACACTGCAATCTGTTAGCAGTTAAACTCCTGATTTATAAAGGAAAATAACACCACCAAGAAAATGTAATTCCATAATAAAGAAGATATCCACAAGCCAGATCACCTGACAAAATATCAACCCTTACTGTCTAATCTCAATGCTCTAGGATCCCTTTTGTGCAATATTTCCCATTGCTTATTTATATACATTTATCCTCTAGGTTGTGAGTTGCTTTAACTCAAGGACCAAATCATATACTCCCTTGTAGCTCCTACTCATAACACAGAGGTAAGATGTACAGCGTGTTTACATTAAATAAAATAGTAGATGAATCTTGACCTTTATTAAGGGCATTTTTGTTGCTGTTGTTAAGTGCCATCGAGTCGGTTCTGACTCATAACAACCCTGTCTTGGATTACCATGTCTATGAATAATTCTGCAATGCAAAACCAGAATACATTATGCAGCAGCAAACACCACTATAAGTAAGTAAAGTTAAATCTCTTACACAGGAGAAGGTAACTTAGTTCACTTTCCTTTCTCCTACCCATTTTAAGGTTTGTCTCATCTTCTCTCTCCCCACTTTTTTTCAACCTGAAGTTGCCTTAGTGCCATTCATTCATCAGTGGGTTGCCATGGTTGCAACTCTAAGGGTCAGGATTGAAGAAAAATGGGGTGGTAAATGCCAGTGGAGCTCTGGTAGCGTAGTGCTTACAAATCAGGCTGCTAATCTCAAAGTCAGCAGTTCGAAACTACCAGCTGTTCTGTAGGAGAAAGATGAGGTTTTCTGCTCCTGTAAAGATTTACAGCCTCGTAAACCCTGTACAGGGTCGTTATGAGTCGGAACCAACTCCACGGCACATAACAACAACAATGCCAGTGAGACCCATCTGCTCATTCTTAGTATTGTACAGCTTTAATACTACTACTTAGCTCCTAATTAACAACCCTTCCATCCTCCACCCTGATGCTCTTCTCACTATCTACCCAGTGTCAATTAAGAGCAATTCCATCCTTTGTTATTCAAACCAAAGCCTCTGGTTCATCATTAACTTCTCTTTTTCATTCATAGCCCACATCTAATCAATTTAAAAACCTGTTTATCCTACCTTCAAAATATATCCAGTATAAAATCACTCCTCGTCACCTCCACTACTACCAACTTGGTCCAAGCCACCATTATCTCTTGTGTCTATTAGTGAAATCAGTCTTAATGTGTCTCTTGTCCAACTGCAGTCCTTTCTTAATAGAGCAGCCTGTCTGGCCATCTCTGTTCATTGTCAACTCTGTCAGTCCTTCCATCTGAATACAAATACTTCTATGTTTTCTCATATGACACAGAGGTAAAGCCAAAATCCTTACTATGACCCATAAGGCACCTATCATCTGCCCCCCTCCCCACTGCTCATGTTCATTACCTCTCTAATTTCTCTAATTACTCTATACTTCTCTGTACCACATATGAGCCATGACCCCATTCTGAAAATAGAACAGACACTATCCTACCATTGCATTAACAGTGTCACTTTACCTGGAAATCCCTCCCTGAGTGTCAGATGGCATGCCCTTCATTTCCTTCTTGTTTACATTATTGGCTTTCCTGTAAGACCTTACCTAGACATCCTAACTAAAATTTCATCATCTCTTCTCAACACCTTGTATTCTCTTTCCCTGCTATATATTTGGAGTGCTGGTGTGGTGCTGTAAGATAAGCACTGAACTGCTAAGCCCAAAGCTGGCGATCCAAACTCACTAGCCGCTCTTCAGAAATCTTATACGTCACTATGAGCCAGAACCAACTCAACAACATTAAACAACAATAAACTCTACTATTATCTTTTTTTTTTTTATCACTACCTAACAACCCATATAGTTATTTGTCTTGGTTATTGTCTGTCATGGTGGTTTGTGGAGGTTGTGGGCTTTCAAATTGAGTCCAATTGATGCCAACCTTATGTAGAGTTTCTGAGATTGATGATCTTTATGGGAGCAGAAAGCCTCATTGTTTTCCCACAGAGTTGTTGGTAGATTAGAACTGCTGACCTTCCAGTTTGAAACCCATTATGCTACCAGATCTCCTATTGTCTGTCATAGCCCTTAGAATATAAGTTGCTTCATGATAGGACTTTTTATTTCCTGGTTTGTATGAAATCCATCCCTCATCTGTCAGTTTTTTTATACTGAGGTGGCTTGCATGTTGCTGTGGTGCTGGAAGGTATACCACTGGTATTTTAACTAGCAGGCTCTCTCTCCTATGGTGGACTGGTTTAAATAGAGATTCAAGATTAAGACAGAGTAGGAAGAAGAGAGACAGACTATTTCTGAATGTTTAGTCACTGAAAACTTTATGAATAGCAGCAGAATATAGTAAGACACAGTGCTGGAAGATGGAAACATTAAGAACATAGCAAGAGAACACTGTCAGATATAGTGCCAGAAGATGATACCCCTAGGTAGAAAGATACTGACGATACATCTGGGGAAGAACTACCACCTAAAAGTATAGTTGACCTTGATGACACGAATGTAGTAAAGTGTTCAGGACCTTCATTTTGGGACATAACTCAAAATGAGGATATACAGCTGCAAACATCCACTGATATTTGGAACATGCAAAGTACAAAGTATGAATATAAGAAAATTTCAGGTTGTCAAAAATGAAATGGAATGCATAAAGATCAATATCCTAGGCATCAATGGGCTGAAATGAACTGATATTGACCATTTAGAATCAGATAATCATATAGTTTACTATGCCAGAAACAACAACTTCGTGAGGAATGGCATCACATGATCATCAAAAAAGACCTATTTAAGGTCTGTCTTGAAGTACAGTGCTATCTGTGATAGGATAACATACAAAGGTCTACACGGAAGACAAGTTAATGCCACCATTATTCAACTTTACACACCAACCAATAAATCCAGTGATGATAACATTGAAGAATTCTACCAACTTCTTTTGTCTGAAATTGATCAAATATGCAATAAAAATGCATTGATAATTACTGGTAATTGGAATGCACAGGTGTAAAACAAGAAGGATCAGTCATTGGAAAATATAGCCTTACTGATAGAAGTGAAGTTGGAGATAACAGAATAGAATTTTGCAAGACTTAATAATTGTGAATATCTTTTAAACAACATAAAAGATGGCCATACACATGAACTTCACCAGATAGGATACACAGGATCAAATTGACTACATAAGTGGAAAAAGATGGTGGGAAAGCTCAATATCATCAGTTCAAGAAGTAGTATGTTATAAAGGACTAATGGAACCGAAGGAAGAAGTCCAAGCTGCACTGATGACATTGCCAAAAAACAAGGCTGCAGGAATTGACAAATACAAATTGAAACTTTTCAACAAACTGATGCAGCTTTGGAGATGTACTCACTCAATTATACCAAGAAATATGGAAGACAGTTACTTGACCTCCTATTGGAAGAGATCTGTATTTGTGCCCATTCCAAAGAGAGGTGACCCAACAGAATGTGGTAGTCTTCAACCAATATCATTAATATCACATGCAAACAAAATTTTGCTGAACATAACTCAAAAATGATTGCAACAGTGCATTAGCTGGGAACTGTCAGAAATTCAAACTTCATTCAGAATAGGACATGAAATGAAGTAACTCATTCCTGGCGTCAGCTGGATCCAGGTTGAAAGCAAAGAATATCACAAAAATATTTACTTGTGCTTTATTGACTTTGCAAAAACTTTCAACTGTGTGGATAATGGTAAACTATAGATAACATTGCTAACAATAGGTATTCCAGATGACTTAATTGTGCTCATAAAGAATCTGAGCACAGAATAAGAGGCAGTTCGTAGAGTAGAACAATGGACTTTTGAATGGTTTCAAACTAGGAAAGAATTGTACCAGGGTTGTTTCATTTTACCAAAGGTATTCAATCTGCATGTTGAGCAAGTAATTTGAGAAGCTGGATAACATGAAGAGAACATGACATCAGGATTGGAGGAAGAGTCCAATTAACAACCTGTGACATGCAGATAACATAACCTGGCTTGCTAGAAGCAAAGAGGACTTAGAATGCTTACTGATGATGATCAAAGATGACAGCCATCAGTATTGGCTGCACCTCAATTTAAAGAAAATAAACATCCTCACCACTGGATCAATAAGTAACATCAAAATAAATGGAGAAAAGATTCAAGTTGTCAAAGGCTTCATTTTTCTTTGATCCACAATCAGCACTCATGGAAGCAGCAGTTAAGAAAGTAAACAATGTATTGCTTTAGGCAAATTTGCTGCACAAGACCTCTTTAAAGAGTTGGAAAGCAAAGATACCCATTTGAGGACTAAGGTGCACCAGCTCCTAGCCACGATATTTTGTATCACCTCGAATAGATGTGAAAGTTGGACAATGATTGAGGAAGAACAGAGAAGAATCAATACATTTGAATTTTGATTTGGGAGAAGAATATTAAAAGTACCATGGACTGCCAGAAGAACAAACAAATCTGTGTTGGAAGAAGTACAGCCAGACTGCTCCTTAGGAGGGAGAATGGTGAGACATAGCTCATGCTTCTGACATCTTATTAGGAGAGAGCAGACCCTGGAGATGGGCATCATGCTTGGCAAAGTGGAGGGTCAGTTAAGAGGAGGAATATTCCTAATGAGCTAGATTGATGCAGTGACAGCAGCAATGGGCTCAAGTGTAACAACAATTTTGAGGATGGTGTAGTACCAGGCAGTGTTTCATTCCGTGGCACATACATCACTATGCGTCAGAACAGATTTGAAGGCACCTAACAATAATATTCCAGATACTCAAATGTTTCTGAATGCCACTGACTTCTGCAAAAAACATGGCACCAATCATTCCTCCCACAGCACTCTCTACTTCTCATCTAGGTTTAGTAATTCATTGCAATGATTACACAGAATTCAGACACCATATGCACAATTATGGAAATTATTAGGGAAGTTAACAGGTTACAGTGCAGGAACCAAATGTTCAAGATTTTTTTTTTTTTTCCAGTCAGGACAGCCTCTTTCCAGCCGTGCCCCAAGGCATCCCTCACAGTCATAGGTGCCTCTGTCTCTGTTACAAAGCTCTTTTAGGGCTGCTGATAAATGCCCAAAGGGGAATCCACTCTACCATGAGCCTCAGCCTGAAGGCACGTGGTTCTAGTTACAGGGGTCAACAAACCTTGCCCTTCCAATTAAGTGCCTGGAGGCAACCCACTCTGCAAGTAAGCCTTCTATCCAAAGTCACACAGCTTCACTTGCTCTGTGGGATGGGAATCCCACTGCTCAATCTTGTGTTCTGGCTCTTGGTTTTGCTTCTCTAGTGTCACAGCTTTCTGTCCCTGGGTCAAGGAAGTTCAAAGTGCAGGAATCTCTCAGTCCCCAAAATATGCTCCACTCCTGGGTCCTTTTTCCTTGATGGTAGTAAAATTTCCCCTTGTTGCTTCTGAGACTGCTTATTTTATATCCACTTTAGAGCTTCAAAGGAGTTCCAGCAGTGTAGTGGCTACAAGTTAGGCTGCTAGCCTCAAGGTCAGTGGCTTTAGAGCTCCAAGTTTTCATAATGAACCCTGTTAAAAATGACTCACAACTGAATTATATAATCCATCAGCATATTCCTCCACCTTTTCTTACCCAGTCCCATTAGAAAAGAGTCATTTGGTGGGAATTACAAAACTAAGGCTAAAAGAGACAATATTAAATAATCCACTACACCACAACATGCATGAATTTGTAGCATGCATGGATGGTCTCATTACTCACATTTATTTTTCGTAATGAGTTGTCAAAATTTAAATTTTGAAAGATCAAACTTTTGTTTTTTTACTCAAATTTATAACAAAATAAATTTTTTTTCTAGTACAAAGTTGTATGCTGGCTTACCCAGGGGACACTCATCAGAATTTTTGAATGTACACCATAGGAAGGATTAAATGAGAGAACAAATTTTAAAATATTTTTTTAATAACAGAACATAAGGGACCAAAATATTTTTTATTTTAAAATTGTGGAATCTATAACTTAAAAAACCTAGAGAATTGATTGGAAAGTCATCAGGAAAAAAAAAATCTGAGAATTAAGCCAAGTGGCTAATTATATTAGTTTAAAAGTGAACAACTTTTCAATGGAATAACCAATTATAGCATGTGATAGTGAAATATCTTGTTAATTATAGGAACAAAAAAATGAAACACTGTTTAAAAATCTTTTAAAAATTGTGCTCAATCTTCATGAGGAAAATGTTAAAATACAATTAGAATGTGAAAGTAGTCTAAATAATTGGAAAATCATGCTCTCATTAAATTATTAAAAAATATTTATTTAACATGTATCCAGTTCAGGACACCATTTTAGGTACCAGGACACAAAAGTAATCAATAACACATAGATTAATTAATAGAAAATGATAGAATTATTTACAGACAGGTGAGATTCTTATCTTCATGAGTTCTAAATGGTATTGAGGGTTCAACATATTCACAATCAAACTAAGAAAATGTTCTTTTCCAAGTACAGTTCTATCCCAGGAATTAAACAGCTGATGATGGTACTACACTAACTCATGTACACAACCAAGACGCTGGAATCATCTTTGACACTGCTCTTTCCCTTACCATCCAAATTAAAACCATCAGCAAGTAAAGTTGACTTTCTCTCTTAAACATTCTTCTTTTTTTTTTCTTCAAGTTTTATTACGAATTACGTGGGTTTACATGGGAGAACATCAGTTTTTCATTTGTCCTATCATGTTTTGTTTCATTGCAATGATTACAATCCCCTCTATGCATCATTAAATAACCAAAAGGTACACTCCACAGGCCCGCCCACCTGGCCATCAGCACATGGCCCCTCTCTCTCCCTGAGTCCAGCGTCCCCAGCCACTCCATCTGTCCACATCATCGTCTCTGTCTCCATCCCTGGCATCACTGCCTCTCTGGGTAGGGTCATGCTCTCTGATCTTCTCACTTGATGGTCCCAGTGACCTCCGTTCCTGGGCGGCAAAATTAGTCACTCCCCTCCTTTCTCCTAAACATTCTTGAACATGTCACAGTTTCTTTATTTCCACTCCTAACACCTGGAACTCTATCATCATTTTCTATCTTTGAGCCATCACAATAAGACTCCTGGCATTATCTGCCCTATCTTCAACTAAATCTCATTAAAATGGCCAATATGATTTTTTTCATAAAGAAAATATTTTAATGACCCTTCATCATTCAAATATTCATTCAAATACCACTTCCTCACAGAAAGTATTCATGACTTATCATAAGTTCTGAGTATCATGTATCACTCCAGCTTGTGTCTTGACACAGCTCACACTTGACTATGTAATAATTTAATTATTTTATGTCTCTCCTGATATACTATAAGCTTCATAAATTTAAGGACAATACTGCTTTTTGCTCTCATTATATTCCCAAAGCTTGACATAAGATCTATGCATAATAGATATTCAATAATTAACTTGTTAAGTGCCATCAAGTTGGTTCCCACACATAGTAACCCTCTAATAGGGTTTCCAAGGAGCATCACATGGGTTTGAACCACCAACCTTGTGATTAGCAATCCAGTACTCATACTACAGCGACACAATAAATAACTAGTGAAGAAAAATAGTGTTCTTGTTCCTAGTTAAGACGAGCCTTTGCCTTGGTCTTGTTCTTTGGAGCCTCCCTCCATATCATACACATGGACTCACACAATAAAAGTTCCTAAAAGAGATGAGTACCCCTGCCATGGGGCTTATAGCAGTCAGCCATATACAATGCCACTTCCATAATTAACACCCTTAAAAAATCTACCTCTTCTCCCTTTGCTCTAAATCCTTAAAGCCATAAGTCATTGTGAATGGTTGAAGGTTGTGTTGATGCTGACGTTGGAGATGGACTCTGCTTCAAATGAGTGGCAAATAAACAGTTAAGAAAGAGAAAGGACAAATCATATTGTCAAATCTTTCTTCTCAGATACTATGAAAGAAACAGACTTTTGCAAAACAAGTGTCATTTCTCAGAAGTGTCAAGCATCTTTGTTGCTTCTTTTCAATCCATACCTCTGGAGGAACTCACAAGCCAGTGAAATATTTAATATGATAATTTTTCACATATCAGGATGGCAAAGCTTAAAACAAGTTAAGGTTGATGAAAATGAAAGGAAACAGACATTCTTCACTATTGTTATCAATGTTACATGATATTTAAATTTTGGAGAGTAAATTGGAAATAGTCATCAGTGTTAAATCTCTCATACCCAGTAAAAGCAGCTCTGGTAGTATAATGGGTTACACAGTGGGCTGTTAACTGCAAGATCAGCAGTTCAAATCCACTAGTTGTTCCTCAGAAGAAAGTTGAGGCTTTCTGTTCTCATAAAGATTTACAGCCTCAAAAATCCTATACAGGGTCACAATGAGTCAGAACAGACTCCACAGCATAGCACCACCACTATATCCCATAGAGACAGTATATCCCATTGATTACTAGCAAAACCTCTAGATCCAGAAAGAACTGGATTCACACCCTGGTCTCTCACTTCCTTGCTAGATAATCTTGGGCAAATTTCTTAATCTCATTGTGCCTCAGTTTCCTCCTTTAAGAAATGGTGGTAATTGTACCAACCTCCTACTTCCTAAAGCCTTTGAGTGTTAAATGGAATACTACCTATGAAGTACTTGCACAAAACTTGGCTCATAACAATAGCACTTGATTAATATCTGATGTTACCACCATCTTTCCCTTCCTCTTCTGCATCATCATCTTCATTTCCATTAGACCAAACTACTAGGAATATGTTCTATGGTTGTTGTTGTTGTTAAGTGCCATCGAGTCAGTTCCGATCCATAGCAACTCTGTATAGGGTTTCCTAGGAGCAGCTGGTGAGCTCGAATTGCCTACCTTATGGTTCAAACCAACATTGCAGTCCAGCACATAAACCCACAGCACCACACCAGGACTCTGATTCTACAGGTACAGTTAGATATATATGAAAACATGAGGCTACTTCAAAAAGTTTGTGGAAAAATAGAATTGAAAGGCAATAGAATTTTTCCACAAATCTTTTTAATTCCCCTTATATGTCAGTAAGGGAAATTATTGCAAATATTAATTCACATCTTTAAAATTGGAACACTCTTCAGTTATATCATAACAAATAATGAGATTGACCCACATATGCTAATTGAGAAAGATGCTCATTATAGATTGTGACTAAAAGAAATTTTCTGTTATGTTGGTAAGTGCCATGGAGTTGGTTCCTACTCATAGCAATCCTGAATAGAGTATCCGAGGATTGGCTGGCTGGTGGGTTTGAACCATCAACCATGTGATTAGCAATCCAGTGCTTATCCAGCACCATGCCAGGAGCCTTCCTATGGATAAATGTAAGTACTTGTACTGTTTGAATTATTTGATTACTTCTAATTGTTTATGTTGTTGTTAAAGGCCATAATGGCCCTATATAGGGTTTCCAAGGAGTTGGTGGGTTTGAACATGAACCTGTGGTTAGCAGACTAGTGCTTATTTGATAAACTTTCATTGCTGGTGCTCTTGTCAAGAGCTGTCAAGTTGGTTCCAACTCATAGCGACCCTGTATAGGGTTTCCAAGGAGTAGCTGGTGGGTTTGAACCAACAACTTTTCAGTTAGCATTCCATTGCTTATCCTACAGCATCACACCAGGACTCCTACTTCTAATTGTTGTTGTTGTCAAGTGCCGTCGAGTCGATTCCGACCCATAGCAACCCTGTATAGGACTTCCAAGGAGCAGCTGGTGAGCTTGAACTGCCGACTTTGCAGTTCAAATGGATTTGCAGTCTGGTGCATTAACCCACAGCGCCACACCAGGACTCTGTAACTAAATAGTGGTTCACTATTTTAGACATGGGAAACTCAGTGCAAAATCAGATTTCTGTCTGCCCAGTGGTTTAATTGCAGGCCAGGACGACACCTCACAAAGCTAGAAGTGTGATCAGATTGCATATCAAGCAGTGAACGGTGAAACAATGCTTACACAGCATGTTTGACTTTTATCATGTTTCACCAGTTAAGGTGTACGTAGAAATACCGCAGGTTAAAATCACACAACAAAATAAGATATAAATTACGTGAAACCTGAGATTTAACATTCATTTTATCACCAGCTACCCCTTGAATAAAATATCCTCTTGAGTTGAACTCAGAGTTAACAACTGCAACCCACCAACACCACAAATCTTTAGACTGTGTTTTCTGTGAAGCCTATAAAAACTCAGCAGATGGAAACTGAAATGTCTTAAATGTATTTAAGTTTAATGTTATGTCATCAATAAGGTGTAACTAATCCTGTGTCTATATCGTTGGACTTCTTTTTATTCTAGACGAGTTCTAAATCCTGTAACTGTGATATTACCACCAAGTGTGATGATCATCTATGTCAACATTTCCCAATCTCATTCCCAGGACTGGTAAAGCAGTATTTTTCTGCTCTCCCACATTCCTATCTGGTCACACTAGTATTGCATCTCAGTTCTTTATTTTTTCTTTATATTATTCCCTTTCTCTGACTCCTAGGATCTCCATCATAAAATACAAATGTATCCTGGTCAACCATTTTATCTGGACTGCAATTTATATGTCTCAAAATAGCATTTTACTTTTTATTGTATCCCCTAAAAAATGTTAAAATCTTTCTATAGGTTTTGAAAATATTTATATCTTTTCACCCAGTAATTCTACTGCTTAGAAGCAATCCTAAGGAAAAAATCAAAGATGGGTACCAGAATGCTTATCAAAGCATTACTTACAAGTGTGAAAAATTGTTGAAGATTGATAAATAATATAGGATAGTGTTCACTATATATTGTGTCACAAAAATAGATTAAAACATAGTGCAATCCCAAGTGTATAACTATATGCACAAAGAACACTCTAGGATAAGCACTGGACTGCTATCCGCAAGATGAGTAGTTCAAAACCACCAGCTGCTCTTCAGAAACCCTATACAGGGTTGCTATTAGTTGCAATCTATTCAATCACACTTAAGAACAATAACAATATAAAAACATTAATAGTTGTAATTTCTGGAGAACTGGAATATAAGCATTTTCTTTTACACTACTATATGAATTTTCTAACATTTCCTCAATAGATACATAAATAAAGCTATAGAATATACTCAAAGGAGTACTGGTGATACTGTAATTAGTATAAACACCATATTGCAATTCACAATGTTGGAAGTTCAGTCCCACCAACCATTCTGAAGGAGAAAGATGAAGGTTTCTGTTCCCATAGAAGATTTACAGCCTTGGAAACCCTATATTGTCACGGTGTTTCAGAATCAACTTGATGGCTGTGGGTTAATGTACTCATATACATGCACACAGAGTTATACATTTTTCTTCAGGATTTACTCAGTCTAACCACTACATACAAGTATTCCTTAAGTTGAGTGAAATAACTCCCCAAAGAATTCCAAAACTTAGCACAAAATGGAAAATTACCTTGAAAAACAAAGGGACTCAGCCAGGTCAGAAAATAAGAATTACTTAAAACCCTGATCTTAACACTAAAATGTGTCAATCACACACCAACAAGGCAGTCAAATGCTGATACTTCAACTATAAAATGTCAGTTCCTGTTGACTTAGATCCTCTTTGGGCTTGCTGTTCTAATCAAATTTAACTTAATTCAAAAAAATTTGTTTTTAAAACTAAATATGAACAAACCTTAAGCCTAACACCATTTGTTTAGTCAGCAATTGGACAAAGTAGAATATAGAGTCTCAAGAGATAGTCAACCCCTTCTTGATCTACAATGGTTCAGATCAATGGTCCAGACTTTAATTTTGTGAATTGACCTGTTTCAAATAAATTGAAGGAACTTACATCAATGAATTCCTGGTGTGGCACTGTAAGATAAGCACTGGACTGCCAATCACAAGGCCGGTGATTCAAACCCACTAGCTGCTCCTCAGAAACCCCATATAGGGTATCTATGATGGCACTTAACAACAACAACAACACATAGATAGAAATTGTTTTTCATTGTGTCCTATTCTCACCATCATTTTGTAAAAGAAAGTACTTTTTTTCATGGAAAAATAAGAACAAGATCTCAAAATAAAATGCCGAGTTTCTCAAGAAAAAGAATTGGTCAACTTTATACCAAAATGTATGTGAATTTTTTAACACAAAGCAAAGGTGTTCATTCATGCCTAATTCAGCAAATGTCCGGTGATTCCAAGGTAAACTATCCCTTGGAGGCTAAAGTGGTGTCATTGCAGCAATAAGGAGTTTATTGTAAAATGAGTCAAGGCCCAAAGATTTATTTATTCTCCCAGAATTGACATACTCTAAAGAGCAATTAAGTAATTGGTTATGTGATCATCCATTTTAAAATTTTTCTAGAGGGTAAAAAGAGAACATCAAAACTCTACCTACCCTCAACACATTTAATGGCCATCATTAATAGACTTTTGAATTTGTAGAATGTTCATGATAGAAGCCATCTCATGGTAAATTCAGATTCCTAGCTGAGGACCAGAATTCCCTTGATTTTTGTGGAATCATCCAAAGAAATAAATGTCACAGTCAAGATAAAAATTCTGTTCTATGTCACACAAATAACTAAAATTTCCCTGAGGATTGGCACAGGTACCTTTTATCTCTACATGGCAAAGAGCACCAAACAACTGTTCAAGATTAAAATTGCATTTGTAAGTTTTACCTGTCTAACAGAAAACCTGTCAATCCAAGATGTAGGGATTCTTCTTTCTTGGCAACCCCCGCTGCTTCCAGTGCCACCCAGATCATCCAAGATGTTTTCAGCCATGTACTGGCTCCGTGCTCATAGGCTATGCATGATGAAAGTATAAGCTAAGCTTTTGTTTGTTTCAAATCATCATGTTGTAGTTTAAAGTTAATGAAAGTTTTAACAAGAACCATGGAGCAAAAATAAAGTAAAAAGGAGATCCCCTTGCAGACAGTTGGTTTCAGCTAATATAGTTTAGGTTGTACCCAGACAAGGGTCAACATTCATAATATGTTTTCTTCTTAGTTTCTTACTCCAAATTTAAAGGTAGTTCTCTCTTTTATGAATATTTTATCAGATGAGAATAAATGCATCAGTTTACTTGGATTACACCACTCAGAGAAAGGGGGAAATAGAGAAAGGCCAATAAATCTTAAAGAGTTATTTATTTATACACAGAAAATTTACTTTGTGTGTTGTGACTTGTTTTATTGGTACACTGCAGTTCAATTTAGATTAAGAAGCAGAAAGATTATTGTTTCCCAACAGAGAAGTATCATAAATAAATGCAGCAGAGAATTGTTTTTGCATTTGTGCCAAACCTTCTACAAATATTCAGAATAAAAGGAAAACTACATTCCTAAAACTCTACTTTTTTTTTTTTTTTAAGATGGTGTTTAATTCATCTTAGCTCCATATATTTAATGGTGGCCTAATTAGACCAGGGCCTTTTGTCTAGGGTGATGCCAAATAGAGGGTTGGCATCAGAATCATTCCATCTTTGCTAGAGTGTTTACTGGCTCTCTGGGTCAGTTTAGTTTACCAACAAAGCTGTATCAAAACCTTCATCATTCTCTGGGGGAAGAATGCACCGTTGTATAATATAACACTGGTTTCTAAAAGGACCTTGTTGTAATCTGAACCATGGGGTCTTAATTATCATCAATTGCAATACCAAAGTTAAAATCTCTGCTAGCTAACTGAGACATAAAATAACAGTCAGGGGAGAATCTGGAGGAAAGTTTCACTACCTGGTATTTTTAAAAAAACAAACAAAAAAGCATGTTGCTGTTAAGTTCCAACTCATAGAAACCCCACAGGTTACAGAACAGAACTGCTTCATAGGTTTTTCTTGTCTATAACCTTTACCAAAAGAGCTATTCAGGCCTTTCTTCCAGAGTTCCTGGGTGAGTTCAGCCAACCTTTAGGCTAATAGTAAAACACAAACCAATTGTGCTCCAAAAATATCTCTCTGTAGACACCTAATATTTATTGAGTTAAACAGATGAAGGAATGGGGAGATGGTTGGATAGATGGTTAAAGGAAGAACTACCAAACCTAATACTACAGATTTTAACATTACAACCCTTGGAGAAATCTCCACAGATGCAATATTGTGCTAATTTGTCTTGACACCAAGAAAAGAAAAAAAAAAAAAAAAAAAAAGCTGTGCCAGAGAGTTAGACGACAGTCAGTTACAAGGTTTTGACAGAATTTTGGATGACCTCTAAGACAGAACTGAATTTTTTTTCATTGCAAAGCAGTCCCACCATAGAGTCTACTCTATCCTTGGATCTTTGCTGTAATACATTCTGCTCTGAACACACCTAGGAAACATTTCTCCCATTATTTGGACACCTCGACTTATCTCTTACTTCTTTCCAAATCTTTTAGAATAGCTACCACTTATCAAGCCTTAAGTATCTAGGTGGATTGTATAATGAACTTCAGATACATACCCTCATCTGATGCTCATGAAATCCTATAGACACATATGTTTATTAATTCAATAAATGCTAATTAAATACCTTTCATGTATTAGGCAACATTCTAAGAATTTATAAATTAATCAGTGACAAAAACAGCCAAAATCCTTGCCCTCTTAAAGCTTAATTTCAGTCAGGTGAGGAAAATGGGAATAATAAACATGTTTATTATTTCTTTAATCATTCCTACTAACTAGAATAAGCACTGGGCTGCAAGATCAGTTTGTACCGCAAGGTCAGCAGTTCAAATTCACCAGCCACTCCTCAGAAACCCTACATTGAGTCACTATGACTTGGAATTGACTTGAGGGAACTCAACAACAACTTAACAGGTGAAGAAATGAATATTCAGAGAATTAAATTACTCTCTAAAGATGTTGACAGAAAAAGGACATTTTGAGAACTGAGACAGGCCCAGAACTCCCTAGCTCCAAAACCTGTATTTATCATCATTAGTTCAAATCTCAGAACTTAGCCAGAATAGTGCCAAGGAATTAGAGTCCAAATTGGATTCTCTAAAGCATGGTATAGCTTACCAGGCCACATAGTAAACATTCAGATGGTAGTCATCTCTGCATCTGCTGAATAAAGCCAAATTTCTCTATACACCCACATCTGTGACCCATCATCTCTAAGAGAAAAAGGAAGCATGGAAGCTGCCTGCCGTGGTGCTTACTGAAGTGCACCATGGGAAGATTGTACCTCCTGGCTCTTCTTTGGTTATATAGGAACATGTGACTATTCAACATGCTCTGAATTTTAGTGAGTTTGTAATTTCTAAGATGGAACGTTTCATTGCCAATTCATTTCCTCTCATAATACATGTTTTCTCTTTCACGAAGCCTAGAAATAATATTCAAAACATAAGTTGTTCCCTCAAAGTAGGTCTCTAGGTAATTACAATGTGCTAATTAGAACCCCTTTGCTGATATGTGATAGACAAGGAACAGGAGTGAAATAAAAGTTTGTTCTTTAATCTACTGGAACTTTGAACCAGAACACAACCTAGCTGAACTTTCTTTCACCAGGACCCAGAAAACACCTATAATTTTTTCTCTAATAATAATGATATGATATAACAGGTAAACTAAATAAAGGTGAAAACCCCATAGTCTAAGAAGTCACCATATGGTATTTAGCAGAGAAGATGTTAGGAAGTCAATAGAAAGTATATATATGCACATAGTTTTAAGGAAAATAAAATAAGTATTAGAAAAGTATATCTTAAGAGCTCTGGTAGCGTAGTGGTTACGACTCGGGCTGCGAACCTTAAGGTCAGCAGTTCGAAACTACCAGCTGCTCTGCGGGAGAAAGATGAGGCGTTCTACTCCTGTAAAGATTTACACCCTCGGAAACCCTGTACAGGGTCGCTATGGGTCGGAACCGACTTGACGGCACATAACAACAACAACAAGTGTACCATCAAAAAAGACTTACTGTCATGCATGATCTCAAGATTAAATAATGATAATAATAAAGTTTCATATTAAATTTGTTGTTGTCATTGCTGCTGTTAAGTGCCATTAGGCAGTTTTGTCTCACAGGGCCCCTGTATAAGGATTCGGAAAGTGGTTGGTGGATTTGAACTGCTGACCTCACAGTTAGCAGTCCAGTGCTTATCCTTCAGTCCCACACTAAGGCTCATTTAAGTCATATGTGAATGTATATTTTACATCACTTGAGACCTTATCCTGTTAATAATTAAACTGTTGGAAGGCAAGATCTGAGCATCTACCATGTGTGAATGTCAAAATATTTTAATAAAATAGAAAAATTGACACTATAATCTGATATGACTTCGTCAACCTGCAGAGACAGAGAGAAAGGCCCCCAAGATCACAAAATAGCACCTGCATTCACATCATCCAAATGAAAAGTGAAAAAGGAACAAATGTGGTCTCATCACTTTCCATCAAGGGCAAGAGTCTTACCACAACAATGCCTATTGCACCAGATTATCAAACATAGATTGACACTGTAAATTCTGGAACTACAGAATATATACCTAGAACCAAGTCAAAGGATCTTTATAAGGGTATGTCTCGGCTTGAGTGACATGTTACAAAAAGTTGTTATGTCACTAAATTAGGGGAAATGGAGCAACATAAAGAAAATATACTTACCATTTCAGGATTTCCTAAACTGAAATTATTCCTGTAATTTTTTTTCAGTTATCTTTATCTCAATTCTTAATGTTCATTTTTAAAGTCAAATGCATTTATACCTTTATTCCATTTTTAAGGCTTTTGATATAAAAATTCTTTTTCTGGCAGGATGATATTAATACTTATTTTATAATATTAGGTCCAAAATTTTTCATTACCCAAAATAGTAAAGAGAAGAACAGCATAATAGTGCCATGAAATATAAAATCTAGTTCTACAGTTGTAGGTGAAACTGGTTGAAGGTATCTGGAAGCTGAAAGTGCTAAAACTCAGGAAAAAATGCAAACATATGTAAAAAAAGCTACAGGTGCCATCCAAAAATCTCTAATCTGTCATCCAATGATGGTGTGGTCAATAAGTGAGTGTTTCCATTTTTAAAAATTAACATGAAGTTACAGACTGATATTGGCCAAATTTGAGTCCTGGTATGGTGCGGGAGAAAGATGAGGCTTTCTACTCCCGTAAAGATTTACACCCTCGGAAACCCTGTACAAGGTCGCTATGGGTCGGACCCGACTCGATGGCACTTAACAACAACAACAATGGTGCTATAGGATAAGCACCAGTCTCCTAACCACAATATTGGAGGCTCAAACCCACCAGCTGCTCTTCAGAAACCCTATATTGGATTACTGTGAGTTGGAACCAACTCGACCATACTTAATAACAACAATAACAATATTGATCAATTTAAAGAGAGAAGTTGTATTAGTTTATGAAATTATGGGAATTTAAAAATTCACCCAAATTTGTCCCCATTTAAACAATTCATTTGAATATTTTTCTATCCATGTTTCTTAAAGTTCCTGAGTAGGTTTGGCCCTTTCACATGATTGATACCTTTAAGTTCTGAGGCACTATGGGTTAAGCATTGGACTGCTAACCAAAAGATCAGCAACTGGAACCTGCCAACCTCTCCAAAGGAGAAAGATGAGGCAGTCTGCTTCTGTAAAGATTCTACCCTAGAAAACCCCAGGGAGAAAGAAGTTCTACTCTGTCCTACAGGGGTACTGTGAATCTGAATTGATTCCATGGCAGTGGGTTTAGGTTTGGTTTATGCTCACTTTTCCAACTAGCAAGCAGCAAGAATTAGTGGAATTGTATCATCCAAAGAATAGTTGTAGCTATAGTTAATAGACTTTAACTGTTCATAAAGCTGACTATTCCATAAAAGCAATCCATGTATTTGAAATCATTAAATATCACCTTCTGGATGCATGATGTAGTATTTTTTATCACGTTCTGCAGATAGTTCTTGGTTATGTTCTTGTGTTGTACTCTGTAGATAATTATTGCCTAAAAGAAAAAAAAAAAGATTGATAAAATACCTCTCTACACATTAATATCAACACCCAGCTAGTTCATTTGGACAGAGTATTAATTCTATGAAGATGGTATACTAACACTATAAATGCTGCTATAGAATATAACCTTGATCCTGTTCAGTTCGCTGCAAAATTCTCTGTAACATCCCTAGCACCAACATAGTAACTGTATTATCATATGCAATAAATAAATATTTGTTCAGTGAATAAATCCATTGTTGTCTTAAAATTGTACATCATGCATTATAGAGAAATCAATGGCGAAAAAAATGACATAGGGAAATGTTTACTATATACCTATTTGTGGAAGGCTGCTTGAATATCATAATGTTATCTCACTTGAAATAACTTTGTGGGTATTAAGCCTATTATGCAGCTAAAGAAAACAAGGTTCACAGAGTTTAGGACCTTGTGCAAAGTTAATAAATGGTGGAATCAACCTTTGAATTATCCGACTCTGAATTCTATGCATTTACCAGTTTACTATATAGTTTAATGTCACCTGTACTTATGTGTCAACTTCAATTTTCTTTTTTAGAAAACTTGTGGCTACTGTCCAGCCAACAGTGGGTCTCTTTACAACAGACCCATTGACTTTATACACACTTGCACACATGCGTCAGGTTTTTTTTTCCTTCATTAAAATCATTCTCCCTCCCTTAATTGTCCAAAATGTTTCTCTCCTTCAGGGGCAATTTTTTACATGAAATCTCACTTCCCCACTCACTTGTTCCTCTAACAATGTGAACTGCACAATTTCACCTCTATGAGACTAACTTACTTTGGGGCGTCCTTTTTATAATGTTTTCTAATCTATTATTTCAATTCCTAACAGATTATAAATTCCTGTATTTTAGTTATCCTCTAATTCCCCACTTCTTCTCAGTGCTGACATGAGAGGGCTTCAAAAGCTCATGGGAAAATGGAATTAAAAGATAATAGAATATTTCTATGAACTTTTTGAAGCCCTCTCATATGTAATAAATATAGTACAAAGGTTGCACCATTAGAGAAAATATTAAGTCTATGCCATGCTAACTTTCTCTCCATCTTTATTAATTATATTAATTATTTTACAATAAATTAACAAGTATCATGTACTGAAAATCTGACTAGCATTCTAATGAAAAGTCTTGATAGCACTACAGGATAACGTATTGCACTTCAAGGTCAGTTTGAACACAAAGTTGGTAGTTCAAAGCCAGTAGCAATTACTCAGAAACCCTATGTATGTATGAGTCAGAACCTACTAGATGGCACTTAACAACAACAATCTTTTTTTAAAAATCACTGATATGAGACCAAATGGACAATAGTAACTCTAAAACATGGATGATAAGGTAGGGGACAGTGACACTAAGTTAAAGAGAACCGAAAAACTAGAACAGAAATAAGAAAGTTGAAACAGTTTGCAGAATGTAACCAATATCACTGAATGTTATATATAAGAATTGTTGAATGGGAATCTGTTTTATGTATTCCTTCACCAAAAATATAATAAATATTTTTAAATAAATAAAGTGAACTTAGTTGGCATTTGAAGTCCTTGTGTGGCATGGTGGGATAGAGCAGTGGACAACAAAGCCAGTTTGAACCACAAAGTCAGCAGTTTACATTCACCAGCTATTCCTTGGAAGCCCTATACTGGGTCGCTATGAGTTGGAACCAACTCGATGGCACTTAACAACAACAACATACTATGGCATACTATGTCATAAACTAGTGGTTCCATGTTAGACAAGTAATATTGAGTGGATCATTTTAGGATCAGTAGAATTCTTGCTTTCAATGCAGGAAGCCCAGGGTTCAATTCCAAGCCAATGTAGCCCATTTACAGCCACCACCCATTAAACAAAACTTATGTTATTATGATGTTGAATAGGTTTCAGTAAAGCTTCCTGACTAATAGATATTAGGAAGAAATGCCTGGTAACCAATTTCTGAAAACAGGCCGGTGAAAACCCTAAGAGTCAGAAAAGTGCTACCCAAACTGATCATGAGGATGTGTGCTAGCAGCACTTCGTTCCTTTGTGCATGGGGTCACTCTGAGTCAGGATTCAACTTGACTCCAGCTAAAAACCACAAAATAGATTTAGTACATTTCAATTTGTTCATAAGAGGTAAGATCCAGAATAAAGCAGACAAAACTTCATTTATTTCATGTATTTTAAATTATTTCTGAAAAGAGAAATTGTTATTGTAACCATGGCCATGCATAATGTAGTTGGATTACCCAAATTTTTTTGCCATTTGGTGACAATTCTCCCTTCAATGTCTCCCAATTCGTTGATACGATCCAGCAGATAGTGATGAAAAATACAGATATTATCAGAAAGCTCTTTTCAAATAATAGTTTTCCAACACAAATCCCTACTTATTCACCCAGATTTATTTAACATGTGTTTCAGTAAACCTGAATTATTAAGAAAAATCAGTGTTGCCCATTCTGAAAGTCAGGCATAATGGTCTATAAGTAAAGTCATATATTCACACATAAGGCTTAGGTCAAAATCTACTCAATCTCTCCTACCATCTTATCTTCCCTTATACTGTAGCTTTCACTTAGTTTTTATTTATGCCATTCATATGTATTGCATGAGTTCAAATTTTAAAATGGAGACTTTATCAGATTTACTATTAATTTAGGAATTGCATATATTTATTTGTAAGGCCATTTATCATAAGCATGGGACTGCAAGGTCAGTTTGTACCAAAAGATCGACAGTTCAGATCCACCAGCCACTCTTCAGAAACCCTATAAAGGGTCGCTATGAGTCAAAACCAACTCAATGGCACCTAACACAACAACGTCATAGGTGAACCTCCAAATGAAAATAGCACAAACAATAAATGTGAGATGTACAATAAAGCAGTGGCATACAGCGCTGATTCACAAATCAGTATTTTTTTCATTATACATTTTCTTTAATTCATTGTTTCATTTACTCATCCATTCATTTAGTCACTATGAAGTTACAGAGAATCTATTGTAGATCAGCAATCTATTGTAGGTCAGCTGATCAGTTTCAAATTTGTCACATTAGGTAAGTACATGAAACGATTTTGTCTCTAGAACATATACTATATAAATTCTAAATATGATCAGTTTAAAGATTTTTTTTTTTTTTAAGCAGAAAGCTTAACTATGGAGAGAAAGTAGGAAAGCCTTATATTTAACTTTAAAAAAGAAAAAAAGTCCCTGAAAAGTCAGAGGAGATCAAAGGAAAACTACAAAGAGCAGGGAAGATGTGAACTTCATCTGCACAAAGGAGGAAAATGATGGTTGATAAAATGGGAAATGACATGCCCTAGGGAATGACTGAAAATCATTCTAACTCGACTTTGCTCATCTACTCTATTTGAAAGAAATAACTATGGCTATTAAGGTAGTTATATCTTATTCTTTAGAGGCAAAAGATAAATATTCCAATACAGTAGAGCCATTTTCCCATTCATTATTTACTTTCTGTCCAATAGTAACCAAATCCAACCCACTAGATTTATGTATTTGCTGTATAATCTTTCATACCCCACCTAATATGGACTTATCTTGGTACAAATGCACTTTATAACTGATAAATTATTCTATCATTAATAGATATTCTACTGAGAAACCATTACCTTTCTTGATAAGCTCAATTAACCTGATAGTTTGTCTTCAGTAAGTCAAACAGTAGTCAAGATCTTGATAACACTCAGTAAAATATACTGAAAATTAATGTCTTGGGTAAGCAAAAGAACCTTTGTGGTGGCATTTAGTCTTCTGGTCTTTTTATTTTCAAATAGTTTAAATAAACTGTCTTTTTAATCAGTTAAAGTGGAAAAAAAGCACAAGTTCTAAAACCCCTGGCACAAGATCTCAGGCAACTAATGCCTAGAAAATTGGCTTGATTTTCTGGGCCCCTAGGCCTTGATTTCTAGGTCACTGGGCAGCTAAACATTGAATGGGGAAAAAGTAAAGGAGAGCTTAGATATCATTGAAACTCTGTTGATTTATCTTGGTCAGTATTGGTTTTATCTTTAGCTAATTAAACTTTAACATAATTAATGACAGCTCATCACTTTGAATGACTCCTGTATACTAGATATTCTACAGGTATTCACATAATTTTACACATTTCTTCTTTATGACCACCCTACAATGTATATTTGATTTTACAGAAAAAGACTCAACGAGGTCCAACGACTTCAGATGAATGAACCAGCTAGTACATGATAGGTCATCTAGCCAGTATGCAGTATGCTCAATTAAAAACACACACACAAAAATAAATAAAAAAATAAAAAAAATAATTTCATTCACTTTGTTCTGAAGACCTCATTGCCAAGCCGCATATAAAATAAAATTAAATGCTGCTGTCCAATCCAATTTCAGACAACCCCATGTGCTACAGAGGAGGAAGTATTCCATAGAGTTTTCTTGGCTGTGATCTTTATGGATTACCAGCACCATTCATCGGAATAGTCTCATTCACACTTTTTCAGTTTACATGCCTGACTATGCGTCCACTCATAGGTTATTGTTATTGCAGGATTTTGTATGCAATGGTATTTACCTCTGTTACCTTTAACTCTCATATCCCTCCCAGTGTCTTTCTTTGCCTTCATCATTTTTTGCAGACCTCCTTCCTCCTTCCTTATCCCAAATTGGAGCTCTGGTAGCATAGTGGTTATGAATCGGGCTGCTAACCTCAAGGTCAACAGTTCCAAACTACTAGTGGTTCCGCAGGAGAAAGATGAGGCGTTCTGCTCCCGTAAAGATTTACAGCCTCAGAAACCCTGTGCAGGGTCACTATGAGTCAGAACCAACTCCACGGTACTTAACAACAACCCTCTAGTTGCAAGGTCGGCTGTTCAAGCTCACCATCTGCTCCTCAGAAACCCTATACAGGTTCACTATGAGTCAGAATCAAATCAACGACACTTAACAACAAAAACAACAACCCTCTAGTTAGTGGTTTGCATTTTCCTTTGAGGTTTCCAGTGTCAGTCAATAGTTTGCCCATGTTGTTGTTAAGTGCCATCAAGTTGGTTCTGACCCATCGTGACCCTGTATTGGGTTCCAAGGAGCTTGAACCACCGACCTTGTGATTCAAAATGACTCTGCAGTCCAGCGCATTAACCCATAGAATCCTTCAATATGCAACTTGAACTTGAATTTTTTCTCGTTCTTTCAGCTTGACAAACTGTTAGACGAGTGGTATCTCAAGCCACTGTTGTTGTTAAGTTGTTCTGACTCGTAGTGATCCTGTATAGGGTTTCCAAGGAACGGTTGGTGGTTTGAACCACCAGACTTGTGGTTAGCAGTCCAGTGCTTATCATACAATACCACAGTAGGCCAAAAACCTGACTAATTGCTTTATTGGGCTAGAACATAATACTGGAAAAATCAAGGTCACCTGTTCAAATCCCTACTAGATCACTTTGTTTGATAACAAAGAAAAACTCTGTTCTAAATTGTGCTACCTATTTGCTCTACTAGTCATTCAGGGACCCAAGTAGAATTATCTGAATGATACAATATAAAAGTTCATTACTGATAGTACACACTACAAGGTGAATTCAGGACAAACAATGCTTGTTGTTCTCATATGTTGGTAGTGGTTATGTGTCGTGGAGTCTGTTCCAACTCATAGTGACACTGTACAGGGTTTCCAAGACTGTAAATCTTTACAGGAGCAGAAAGCCTCATCTTTCTCCCGCGGAGCAGCTGGTAGTTTTGAACTTCTGACCATGAGATTAACAGACCAACTCGTAACCACTTTGGTACCAGAGCTCCTTTGTTCCCTCATATTAGGGACAAAAATTGTTTATCGAGATATATATTTTTTCCTATAAGTTTGTTATTTTTTAAGTCTAGCTTGATGAGAAATATAGCCCTCAACTTGCTAGATCACACGACAGCAACAAACTCACAGCCATTGAACTGAGTCCCCTCTCTTAGGATTCTGTTTATGTGACTTCCACTTAGTGAATTTTTGAAGGATGCACCATCCTATTAAATTATGTAAATAATTCAAAACTTCCCCTTGTGCATCACTCCCTGTTCTTTGTAAGTCACCCAACAACTTGCAAAAATAACCAAGGGTGGGCTTTTGAAGATATTTTTAGCTAAACTGGTGGAAGTTTAAAATACAAGCATGGGAGTGTCTGCCATTTAGAGAAATCACCTGCTCATGCAGTTCCGAGGAGAAGTGGAATGTTTTAATATATGTCATTCAGTACAACATGTGGACTGCATTAACTCAGGTTATATCAGGTCATGCCACGTGACATAACTGAGCCACAGATAATCCTAAGCAATACAACTTGCTCAATGCAACATAAATTTAAATAGGAGTAGGTTTTTCCCCCTCAAAAAGAGGCAGCAGCTGCTATAGATAACAAAATGCCCACACTACCCCACACTGAGAGGGGTTTGTGCTTTGACATGATCTGAATTATATGTAGGTAGTTCAGTACAGCTATATTTAGGGGCATCTCTAAATATGAACAATGGGTGTTTTGATGCATAGAATACATCTCCAAGTGGTGCAAACCTCATGTTTTTTTAATAGTTCATTTTATAATTTTTCTCACTGGTGAATAAGAAGCATTTTAAAATATAGCCTTAAAATTAGACAGTAGAGACAATTTTTGGCTTAGACAAGCTGGCTTCTGAGCCAGTGGGCCAAATATTTAGTATTCTTATTTAGACTAAAGATAAAATACTCTGCACATGGAGACATTCAGAAGGTCTAGAAAAGGAAAGCAGCATCGAATTATGATAAAACAAGAAAGTGTAGGAATGTGCTGCTAATTACCACAACAGCTAATTTCCACAGGAAGTTAGAGAAATCGCATTGCTGGCAAGCAGGACAGTCCTGAGAACACTAAAAGGCTTGCTGAAGTTGTTGTTTGCTTTTTTGTTTGTTCCTTCCTCCTGGAATATGTTTCTGCATTAGTAATTCTAACTACCTTAGTTTAAATACCACGTTTGGCATTCATTCAGATTCAGCTTCCGACTTAAACCTCATAAGAACCCTGTAAGTAGAAACATGATCAGTCTCTTCCAAATCACCTCACCCATAACTGGTCACTCCCAGCATACCTCACAGCATATTGTCTCTGTATAAACCATAATCAGTATGTGCTAGCTTGTAAAACTTTTATCTTTAGATAAAAACCTGGAAAAACTTTGCAATACCTATTTTATATGCTATGGATAACATTGGAAAATATGCAATATCTATTTCATGTACTATGTATAGCATTTTGACAAATGGATATTCCAAAATACTTAATTGTGCTCTTGAGGAATCTGTACATAGACCAAGATGCAGTTATTTGAACAGAACAAGGGGATACTGAATGATTTTTAATCAGGAAAGGTGTGTGCCAGAGTTATATTCTTTCACCATACATATTCAATCGGTATGATAAGCAAATAATTTGACAGGCTGGATTATGTGAAGGTGAACAAAAAGTCAGGATTGGCTTAAGACTCATTGGCTAGCCGTGTGCAGTGGAGTCGGTTCTGACTCATAGTGACCCTGTGCAGAGTTTCTGAGGATGTAAATCTTTATGGGAGCAGAAGGCCTCATCTTTCTCCCACGGAACAGCTGGTAGTTGTAATATTCAATGATACAACATTGCTGGATGGAGGTGAAAAGGACTTTACATAATTACTAATGAAAATCAAGGAATACAATCTTCAGTGCAGGTTGCACCTAAATGTAAAGAAAACAAAAATCATCACAACTGGACCAATAAACAACATAATGATAAATGGAGAAATATGGAAGATGTCGAAGACTATGGATTCACAATCAACACTCATGGAAGCTGCAGTCAAGAAATCAAACAGCGTATTGCATTAGGCAAATCTGCTGTACAAGACCTTTTTAAAGTGCTCCAGAGTAAAGATATTTGTTGGAGGGCTAAGATATGCCTGACCCAAACCAGAGTATTTTCAGCCGCCTCCTGTTGTGGCGCCATGAATTAATGCGCCAGACTGCAAAGCCATTTGAACTGCAAGGTCGGCAGTTCAAGGTCACCAGCTGCTCTTTGGAAACCCTACACAGCGTCACTATGGGTCAGAACCGACTTGACAGCACTTAACAACAACAACAACATATATATGTGAAAGTTGAATGACGAATAAGGGAGACCAGAGAAGAATCAAATACATTTGAATGATGGTGTTAAGAAGACTGTTAAAAGTATGGCGGACTGCCAGTAGAACAAACAAATCTGGCTTCTAAGAAGTACAGCCATCATGCTCCTCAAAAGTCAGGATGGAGAGACTTCATCTCTCGTACTTTGGACATGTTATCAGGAAGGACCAATCCCTGGAGAAGGATATTATGCTTAGTAAAGTGGAAGTTAAGTGAAAAATAGGAAGCCCCACAATGAGATGGAGTGACATAGTAGCAGAAGCAATGGGTTCAAAGGTAATAACAATTGTAAGGATGGCGCAGGCCCGGGCAGTTTTTAATAATATTGTGCATAGTGTTGCTATGAGTCAGAACCAATTGCACAACATTTAGCAACAACAATTTCACATTCAGCAATAAATACTCACTAGTTTAACTGGTGCTGTAGGATCAGCACTGGACTATGAACAAGTAGATCAGCAGTTCAAACCCACCAGATGCTTCTTGGAAACCCTGTACAGGATTGTTGTTGAGTCAGAACTGACTTGACAGCATTTGCAACAACAACACTTTAACTGTGAACATCACTGGATAGCATAAAAACAGTTAACTTATCTCATTAAAGAGGTAACATGTAAACTTCGGAAACAAATTCTGGGATAGAATGAATGAAATAAAGAACAATCCCATATATACAGTCTATGAATGGGTTTTAGAAATAATAAACATGTGCCACTGTAGGGTAAGCACTGGACTGCAAGGTCAGTTTGAACCACAAGATAGATGCTTCAAACGTATGAGCCACTCCTCAGAAACCTTATACAGGGCCACTATGAGTCTGAACTGACTGAATGGCACTTACCAACAACACAAAGCACATTATAAGGAACCCTGATGATGTAGTGAGTTTCAGGTTGGGCTGCTAACTGCAAGCTCAGCAACTGGAATCCAACAGCAGTTCCTAAGGAGAAAGATGAGTCTTTCTGTTCCCATAAAGATGTATAGCTTTGGAAACCCTGTACAGGGTCATGAGGTGTCTGAAAGGACTCAACAGCACATAACAAGAAGTCCATTACAAAGGACCCCTTGTGGCACAGTGATTAAAGCTCTCAGCTTCTAACCAAAAGTTTTGCACCCAGAAGCCACTCTGAGGAAGAAAGAAGTAGGAGTCTGCCGCAATAATCATTTACAACCTTGGAAAACCTATGGGGCAGTTCTATTCTGTCCTACAACATTGCTATGAGTCACAATTGATTAGACTAGCATCAGGTTTGTTTGTTTGTTTAGTTTAAGCATGTGCAATCTATACAATAAAATAACACAAATAACTTACAGATATTAAGAAATTTGCTCAAAGGACAGAACAAAAATTTGAACTCAGATCCACATTCCCAACCAAACTCATCCATGATTAGACTTTTCTCTCCATACTCAATTTAACTATGTTTTCCTTGGAACTTCATATTCTGTCCTCAAGTCCTTTAAAGAAAATATATCACAAATAAACTGAAATTGTTTTATGGCCAAGGAATTCATAAATGATTTTGTTTTATTCTTCATATGCCTACCTGTATGTTCAGCATCAAGTAAGCACAATATGGAGTCCTGGTGTGGTACTATGGGATAAAGCACTGGACTGCAAGGTCTGTTTGAATCACAAGGTCGGTCATTTAAACTCACCAGCCGCTCCTTGGAAATCTTATACAGGGTTGCTATGAGTCAGAACCGACTTGATTGCACTTAACAACAACAAAGCATGTAACAGGAATCTTTGGGCGGTCAGTTAATGCACTCTACTGGTAATCTAAGGGTTGGAGATTCAAGTCTACCCAGAGTTGCCTCAGAAAAATGATTTAGTTCCAAAAGTCAGCCACTTGAAACTTTATGGAGGACCCTACAGATGCAGAGAAGGAGAGAAATGTGGGCATGGGTAGGGCTGCTGGGCCTACCGGTTCCTCTGAGCAGCTGGCGAGGTTTGACTTTGAAGGCAGATCCTCAGGTAAATGCCCGGACATCAAGGCAAGTGGAAGGACAAGCCGGGAGCATAACCCACGCCTCCCGCCTCAGGGAAGTGGTCAGGTCACCGCCAAGGTAATAGAACACCTGGAGCAGCTGCAAGGCCATGGAATGGCTGGAGAAAGCCATCACCTTTGCCAACCGGCTCCGTGGCATAGACACTGACAACTTGGAGCCGATGAAGTCGGTCCTGGAGGACAGGTGCCTCTACCTGAGATCTGAAGATGTGCTAGAAAATAACTGTGCTGAAAAAGAACTCTCATCGGGTTATGGAGGAGTATGTTATGGCCCCTCCTGGTAATATGGGCACAGTTATGGATCTCTTCCAATCCGTCTGCCAAATTTCTTGGCATAGATGAGTGAGTGCCTCCTGTGCTGCCTCACTTTCTTGAAAGATTTCAATTTTCATTCCATCAATTCCTAGTGGCTTGTTCTTTGCCAATTCCCTCAATGCACCTTGGACTTCTTCCTTCAGTATCATTGGTTCTTGAACGTATGCTACCTCTTGAAACGGTTGAACATTAACTATTTCCTTTTGGTACAGTGACTCTGTGTATTCCTTCTGTCTTCTCTTGATGCTTTCTGTATTATTCAATAACTTGCCCAGAGAATCTTTCGATAATGAAAGTCGAGGCTTGAATTTTTTCTTCAGTTCCCCCAGCTTGAGAAATGCTGAGCATGTTCTTCCTTTTTGGTTTTCTGACTCCAGATCTTTGCACATTTTCTTGCAATATTTGGCTTTATCTTCTCGAACTGATCTTTGAAATTTTCTGTTCAGCTCTTGGACCTCCTCATTTCTTCCATTTGCTTTAGCATCTCTACGCTGGAGAGCAAGTTTCAGTGTCTCTTCTGACCTCCATCTTGACCTTTTCCTTTCTTGTCTTCTCAACGACTTTTTGCTTTCTTCATGTATGATGTTCTTGATATCATCCCACAACTCTTCTGGTCTTTCATCTTTAGTGTTTAAATGTATCAAATCTGTTCTTCAGATGTTCTATGGAATGCAGAAATCATCAGACAGTATCTTTGATATCCCATGTGAGTAAAGTTTTACTAAAGGTAATACAGAAACGGCTATAAGCATACATTGACAGAGAATTTCCAGAGGTTCAAGCCAGATTCAGAAGAGGCTGTGGAATGAGGGATATTATTGCTGATGTCCAGTGGATTTTGGCTGAAAGTAGAGAATATCAGAAAGATGTTTACTTGTGCTTTATGGACTATGCAAAGGCTTCTGATTGTGTGGATCATGGCAAGCTATGGACAACATTGAGAAGTATGAGTATTCCTGAACACTTAATTGTGCTCATGAGGAATCTGTACCTGGACCAAGAGGCAGTTGTTCAAACAGAACATGGGAACTCTGAATGGTTTAAAATTAAGCAAGGTGTGCGACAAGGTTGTATTCTTTCACCATACTTATTCAACCTGTATGCTGAGCAAATAATCCAAGATGTCTGGGTTATATGAAGAAAAACGTGACATCAGGATTGGAGAAAGATTCATTAACAACCTGCGATATGCAGATGATACAACCTTGCTTGCTGAAAGTGAAGAAGATTTAAAATATTTACTGATGAAGATCAAAGAGCACAGCCTTTGGTATGGATTACATCTCAATGTCAAGAAAACATAAATCCTCACCACTGGACCAATAAACAACATTCTTATCAACGGAGAAAAAATTGAAGTTGTCAAAGACTTCATTCTTCTTCGATGAACTGTCAACACTCACGGAAGCAGCAGTCAAGAAATCCTGGCTTTTCTTCTTGTGGTAGTCTGCCCTGGTATGGCTCATGTTGAAGAGCAGAGATGTCAGCTTGAGGACTAAGGTGTGCCTGACCCAAGCCATGGTATTTTCCATAACCTCATATGTGTGAGAAAGTTGGGCAGTGAATAAGGAAGACCATAGAAGAATTAATGCTTTTGAGTTATGGTGTTGGAGGAGAATATTGAATGTGTCATGGGCTGACACAAGAACCAATAGATCTGTTTTGGAAGAAGTGCAGCCAGAGTGCTCCTTGGAGGCCAAGATGGCCAAACTTCGTCTCTCATGTTTTGGACATATTGCAGGAGTGACCAGTCACTGGAGAAGGATATCATGTTTAGTAAGGTGGAGGGTCAGAGTACTTCACTATAGTTCTACACTCACACACATAGGGACACCATAAGTCGAAATTAACTTATTAGACATATAATGATAACTGAATTAAAATGCGTCCTTACCTGTGTCTTCATGACTATAGCCCCATCTTCCCCAGTCAGCTCTCGCAATACAAAGGAACGTATGAGGTTTGTGGAAAAAGGCTTATAAGAGATAGGAATGCAAACTCAGCTCAGTCACATATGGGTTAAGAAAATTCATTCTGATTCCTCTATACTTTGGTTCCCTCATCTGTATATTGGTGCTTACAAGGGCAAGTCAAAATGTATTGCTACTAGGATTCCATTCCTACCTGGGTTTATTCCAAACAAAACGTGTTTCAATATGTCTCTTTGAAAAAGGGCTAGGAAAACTATGCCGAAGATGGCTGTAGACAAGCTCTCTCAGTAACACGCTTCTCTTAGTCTCAAGAGGGTGCCTTCAAATAAAAAATAATACAAAAAAAGAGTTTTGTGTCTTTTAAGCAAGATCAAAGCAATGAAGAGGATTTTATGGAATGAGTTGCAACAGGGAATGGGCCTTAGATTTACCAACATGATCCAGAGAAAAAGGTCTAATTAAAACAGTGGCTTCCAAGGGGATCTGCTAGGCCAGTTCAATTCAAGGCAGAGAGGTAAATTTGGAAGACTATAACAACTGTTTTTTGGAACTCCAAAGAGGTAATCTTGATCAATTTTCTTAAAGGACACAGGACAATCATGAGGACTTACTATGAAGAAGGTTGGGTTTTTTTAAAGGGCTAGGAAAACTGTGGCAAGGAATTTTTTATTTTTCTCCCCATCATGACAAATTACTTGCTCAATTTTTAAGGTTCACAAGAGCTGTCCTGTGAAAATTTTCTTGGAAAACCTTTCCCCATAAATCCAATAGTTCTGATCCTGTCTCTTTTGTTTCCAAAACTCAAAGAACTTCTAGTGGAACATGAATTTGAGTCCTTTAAGGATACCCAAAGTGCCATTTTGACATGTTGAAGATCACAGAATTTCTTCTGGGAAGGAATAAAGAGATGGAAACTCTGCTTTAAGAACTATATAGATCTGGATGAAGGATATGTCAAGAAACAAGAGCTTCACATTTTGATTTTTTGTTTAATAAAGGTTTCTATGATTTTGTAGCAATTCTTTTTTATGTACACTTGTATAACAATCTATTTAACAACTATAAAATATTGTTATACTTTCCATTGAATCTCTTTGTACTCTGCACAAAAGGCAAAAAAAATAAAATAAAATTATAATCTCCTTAGTATCTATTACAGATATTAGTACATTTTCCTGAATCTGGATATCCTTTATTTATTACTAGGGCACCTGCCTTGTTCTGGCATTCTCCTGCAGGATGCTTGTACAATGGTGAGCAAAACCAGACTCATTCATTTTTCTTGCAGTCTTCCTGATCTAATAGAAGGCAGATCTTATATCCAGAAATCATTTTGTGTTAACACCTGCATTATTAAAATATATCTACAACTTTGATTTTTATTAAGGGAGCATGCAGGAGTCAATTTAATATCCCTCAGATCTTTGATCCACATAATTACAATTCCTAATAAGGTAACAAGGGTAAAAATTATACATTACACCAGAAGTGTCGTTGCTCACACACTTTTGAAATATTGCTAGTCATCATCACTACAGCACTTGGGAATCCTGAGGACTATCATAAAATAAAAAAGAGCTCTGGTGATGCAATAATTAAGCAGCTGACTGCTAAACAAAAGGTTGGCATTTCCAAGAGATAAAAGATCTGGCAATCTGGTACTGTAAAGATTATAGCCTAGAAACCCTATGAGGCAGTTCTACTCTATCATAGAGACTCACTGCATGTTCAAGTTCACTTGATGGCACATACCAACAACAGCATCACAAAAATCATGTGAATACTTGATATGTAAAAGTGTTTTACTCAGAGCATCCCATTTTACATACCAGAAGTGCAACTCGGGTCCTAATTCAGCAAGCTCAACAATTGGACCAGTCTAGACAGCATGGCTTTGCCCATCTCCATTGTATTAGATTAGAGAAGGTAAAAATTAAAATAACACTTACAAAAGAACCCATACTAATCCACTAAAGTAGATTCTTAGTTGGTTGCTAGGATGTAGGGGTAGGGATAGGGGTGGGAGGGGAAGGTGGAGTACAGGGCAGGGAATAGACACAAGATAATTTGGGTATTGGGTAGGGGGGCAATATACAAGTAGGGAGAGGGGAATCGAAGAACAAAGCAGATGGGAGAACAGTTAGACAGGTATGAATGGGCTAAATGGGACAGAGGTAAAAAATGATGTAGGCACAGCCTTGGAACAACAAGGCTCTGGAATACAGAGACTGAGACATGGATGGAATGGGGAAAAGGGAGGAATAATGTTAAGATGCTTGGCTGTCTTTTGAATCATGGTTTTCCTTGCAATATATTATAAAACAGACACTGGAGGGGAAAAGAAAGGAATAACCAAAAATATCAACATGGAAATCTTGTAAGCCCATCTTCAGCCTATAACTGATCGGAATACCTAAAATGGGGCTACAATGTGTCCAGTGAAGGAGGTTTACTGAGGAACCTCTGCATTACATGGGAGTATGGGTGGAAGCCCGAACCACATCCAGACCTTCAGAGACGGGGAATTTTCCACTTGAAAGGACAAGCAGACCAGCCGGGAGCAGCTAGAAAACCAGAAGATACTTCTTAAAAGAAGGACCTAGAGGAAAAATACAAAATAATAAGGGCAGTCCGACTGTTACCACAAGAACATACAGGTGGCCTGCCCAGGAGACATCAAGGCAAGTGGTTGGATCCTCTCAGTGCAAATTCTCTTCCAAGACTAAGACACAAGGGAAATATACGTTTTCATTGACAAACACGCATGTCACCCAGAAGGGGAAGTGACCGAAGAACATCAATAAAGTGGCCAGCTAAGCCCTACATTGTTCAGCAAACTACTGTGAACCCAGGTGGAGACCTGGTCAGCCAGTAACGAGGCAACACCTGGGGACTCATGGGCTCAGAGTCAATGACACAGCCACAGAGGTCTAGAGTGGAGAGTGGGGCGGCCAGCCGATAAAAAGAGGCTGGACAGACGCAAGAACACCCACACTTGCAGATGATACCCTTTTGACCTGGCTTCAATGACTGGATAAACAGAGCTCAACCCGAAGAAGAAAGAAGAGGAAAAAAGTGTCATCTGATACAATTCGATAAACATGACCTACACCTATAAATGCACTGCAAGAACTATTCCCACCCCCTCCACACAAAGGGTAGACAGGGATGGGCAACTTGGACATTGGCAACCCAAAATGGGGGGAGGCATACAAAGGTAAGAAGTGACTGGCTTACAAGCTTTCAAGAGGGAACCTAGATCCAAAGGGAGGTAGAGTCTCCAGTGAATAGTATCCAGCCTGTCCAGGAAGGGCTGATGAAACGAAATGCAGATGGGTCTCTTGTGATGCAATGGTGAATAATTGTTATCAGGACTGATTGTGAGGGTTGGAAATCTAAAGGTGGATATTTTGTAGCAAGGAGGGGAGTGATTAACTTTTCAGTCTAGGAGCGGAGGACCCTAGGACCATCAATGGAGAAAACCGGAGAGTGGGATCCTACCCAGAGAAGTGGTGAGGCCTGAGATGAAGGCAAAGAAGATGACGTCAAGAGATGATATGGCTGGGGACTCGGGATCAGGAGATGGAAAGGGGCTGAGGATTATGGTGGGGGGAGGTGCAGACTTACAGGGTGTGGCTGGGTGAGGATGCATGGACGGGATGGTAACTATGCCAATGAAATGATAGATGATGGAATTAATGTAAAGCTAATGTTCTCCCATGTAGACTATCACACAATTCACAATAAAACATTTTAAAAAAATAATAACACTTACATGGTGATATTTTATATTAGATTAGATGTTCTGGAGGAGTTGAATCCTTGATCTAAATATTGTATCATTATATTCAAAATGCATCATACTAAATGTAGTGTTTATACCAATAAGTCCCTTAGATATTGCATTATATTTTAAAATGTGTACAAGTTAAAATGTATTTCTATTCAGTAGGATTGTATGTTTTATATACTTGTATTTCTCACTGAAAGATGGAATATTCTTAAAATTAATAGTTCCATAACATAAAATTTAAAGAAAACATGAAGAGTGGATTTTTCATAGGAATAGAGGGAGTGATTGGCAATGGATTTCAACACATTCCCCAGCTGACTAAAGATGTATCATGCTGGGCAATAGAGTAGGTAGACTTATCCATGGCAAACTTTCAGGGACCAGTCATTCATGGCTATCCTCCCTTGTCTTCTTTTAAAATGCCAGTTGTATATGGATGAGGCACATGTTTCTCCTGCCAGTGTCTGCTCAAGCAGACAGTTTACTAATTTGTAGCTCAGTAAACCTTTCACTGCACTGAGCACCTTGAGGTTAGCACATCTCTAATCATTATTTGATAACAGAAATCTGCAAGCATCACATCCCTGGTAACAAGAACATTGTATCTTAGCAACCAGCCTTGATATTCAAACAATTTCATTAAAGCGTAGCACCTCTTAGCAGGTGGGTGAGTGCGGGTGTTGATAAACATTTATAACATGATCAGCCATTGTGTTTGCCAACACTATAATCAGCATGACAAATTTATGAATTTGTTTACAAGCTCCTAGATAGCCAATCTATGTAGGTAAACTACATTTCAGACTGGTTGGGAGATCCAAATATCAGATTCTTATGTGAAATGGAGAGTTTCTTTAAAAGCCTCTCAGTTTAAGAGATTGCCAAGCTGTTTTCAATACAGAGACATCATTAGTATTTCCACTGTCATTTAATCTTCAAATAATAAGGTTATTTTAAATGTTTCAGGAGTAAAATCTCAGTTGAAATTTCTACTATTTTGTCATTCATGAAGATCATAGTATCAGGGAAGTGCAACTTTATTTTTTTTCTTCTCCAGAAGGACATAGCAAGCTGCTACTCCTTTTGTGCTCATTGATCTATTTCATGAATGAGTTTTAAATATATTATCTATATTGTTAAGCGCCATCGAGTCGGTTCTGACCCATAGCGACCCTGTACAGGGTTTCCAAGGGTGTAAATCTTTATGGGAGTAGAAAGCCTCATCTTTCTCCCGCGGAGCGGCTGGTAGTTTCGAACCGCTGACCTTAAGGTTCGCAGCCCGAGTCGTAACCACTACACTACCAGAGCTCCTTATATATATATAGATCCCTTCCTAAATTGAAGACAAATTTTTAGGCCATCACTTAGAACAAGCTTTAAAATGGGATAATGCACTTAAGCAGGCATTCATTTAAGGAAATCATTAATAGATCACCATCATGAATTGCTCCAAACATGACCAGCTTTTCTCATCTATTTACTTCAAGCTAATGACACCTGTGATGTCTGTATTTGTCTGAAATGCAATATCCCATTCTAGAAAGATTTTGAATATTTTTCCTAATGAATGATGAGGAAAACAATTTTTTTCTAAACATCCCACCAACCCCATGCTCTTCAAAACTGAAAACTTTCCAATCTGGCAGGCATAATCAGCATACAATTCTTTCTTAATTATATAACATGGCTCCTATTATTATTATAAGATCTCAACCTGTGATTGTTCAAGTGTTACCAAGTATAAAAGTTCACTAAGGCATGCACTAGCAAATAGGTAGAAGAAAAACAAGGACTTTCATACTTTCTGAAGTTTGAACCTTGAACCTGCAGCACAGTTCCAACAGGGCCCCTGGCTCCTCATCCTGAACAAGCTATTAATCTACCTGAAATAGGTGAACTTCAGTGAAGCATTATCAAATAGGTAACAAGCTCTCTTTCAAATTAAAACCAGTCATGATGAAAAACAAGTTTGTTGACCTTGCTTGTTCACGATGAACCATGACATGTCAGTTAATAACTACCACCTGGGTAACTCTAAAATTCAATAGCTGGAATTACAAAGTTCCAAAGATTCTGAGACAAAAGTATAGATAATGTGTAGCCCCAAAGAACAATCGTACAAATACCATTGGTTTAAAAAATCTTTAGGAAGCAATAAAAAAGCAAAGTAACATTGAAAGCTGTAGCCAGAAAGGAACATTTATCTGTGGATTGTTGGAAAGCGAAGAACAACAAAATATCCCCTTATTTTGTGTGAGTGACACCAGATGGTGTGGAGGCCAGGGCTGAAGAGGATAGGAGTACAGAGATAGAAAAGGAAGAATGCGTATTATTTTTCGTATACATTGGCTGTTATAGTTACTAATTGAACAATTATTCCTTCTGGGTTCCTGAAGTTTTCCATGCATGCAGACATTGTTTTGACTGAGGTGAAAAAAAAACAATTCAGCTTCTAAGATGGTGTGGGGACAGAAGTGCATTGATTGAAACAGATACAGTAGGAATCTGTGATTGACTCTGGGATCACTGTGTCTTTAAACTTCTTGCTTTATTCCAATATTTTCAAGTTAGCAATAGAATTGATCAACTCTTGATAATCTTAGTCAAAAATTAGACTTGTATCAGAAGAGTTTTAAACTTTCTGCTTTCTACGTGAAGTTTGGGATAAGAACCAAGATGCGTGTAAGTGTGTGTGCCTGAATGAGCATTTGTGTGAATGTGGAAGTGAGGATGTGTGTATGATGACACATGAGTATGTGTGTGTGTGTGTGTGTGTGTTATCAGCTTTTTCTGCTTCCTGAGGCCAGCAGATAATGTTACATCTTACTTTTATGAAAGTTCTTTCAAATTTCATTGGCTCAGTGTTTCATGGACCACTTCCTACACTGTAGATCTGTTGTCATTAATATGATGGGTTTCTAAAAATACACAATAGAACATAAAGTTTCTGGTTTAAGAAAGATTCACTATATACAATTTTGCACTCTGGTCAGTGCTGAATATTATGGATTACCCTGCAATTTAAAAATAAATATATAGATAAATTATCATATCATTCTTTAATTATATCAGCTAATGAAGACTCTTTTGAATTGTCTCACCTTGTCTGTGCTTGACAGGTAATGAAAGGCATACCACATACTTTGAAGATTCACCTTAGAAACACAGGTACCATGCAAGTCAGTCATCAATGTTAAGGTAAAATGTTCAGTGTTACATAGTCAACATCAAGTGGTATATACTCTACATCAAGAATTCAGCAGACATACTACAAATATCTTTTTTACTATAGTTACTGAAAACTAAGGAGTCCTGGTATATGATAAACACTGTCTGATAACCATATGACTGCTAGCCATGAGGCTGGCGGTTCAAACTCACCAGCTGCTCCTTGGAAACTACACAGAGTCACAAAGAGTCAGAACTGACTCAACAACTCTCAACAACAACACTGAAATTAATTTAGTTTAAAATTTTAGTTTCTACTAAAGTATTTACACTAAAAAAAAAACCAGCCTATACCATTATATTATGAGGATTGCAATCAATGACATGAAACAAAATGTGTATGAACTGTTCGATGGAAAACTGATTTTTAACTTTTTTTTATTTTTTAAGGAACTACATAAAGGAACAACATGAGACCTCGGGAGAAAGATGAGGCATTCTGCTCTCATGAAGATTTACAGCCTCAGAAACCCTGTGCAGGGTCACTATGAGTCAGAAATGACTCCACGGTACTTAACAACAACAATAACATGAGAGCAAGTAGTCAATGTTTCCTCAAAGCAAAGATGAAATGGACAAGGAGAGGAAGGGAATTTCAATCAACAAAAAAGAACAAATAGAAGATAAATAATGAGTATGCCAACACATTATAAAAATTGTAAACAGTGGTACAGAACAATTTGTGTAAACATTGATAAAGGGCAAACTAATTTTATGTGTAAATTTTCACCTAAAACATAATAAAATATTATTACAGAAAGTTTCTGAAATAATCTGAGAACAAAACCAGGTAAGAGCTGAGCTTTTACTAATGAGTTCGGTCATCATCATAAAACCAATGCTGTTGTGATCCTCCCAATGGAACCATCCTTCCCCAGCAAGCCACTTGGCAGTTTGTTGTTAAATTGAGAGATTTGAAAATTCCATAGAATTCACAGTGGTTGATATTTGTTTAGTACTTTTCAACTGAAGATATCATGGTACAGAAAAAAAAATAACCCACCAACCATGTCAATTTTGGAGATACTTGGAGCTATAAATTCCAACATTTAATCAGAATCCCTAATTACATTTTATGTCCTTTTCCAGGACAAGGATAAGTCATCCTTTTCATACAAAGTTCGAATGTAAATAAAAACCAAAACTTCCATGCAACTCAAACTTCTAATCTTGTTTCTAGCTTTGAATCTATTTTTTTTCTATATATTGAGAATTTATAAATTTCATTCAAGAGAGAATCACATAAATGCTTGATTTTCAAGCATAATCAAGGAAAAAGTATGTTTTGAAATAAAATAAAAATATTTTATCAAAATTCTAAAAATAATTTTTATGGAAACACTTTTAAACTGTAAATTTTTTAGTGCTATAATTTTTTTAGTGTTCTGAGTCAAAGTAAGCCAAAGATAAGTTTTGCCTTTCTTAAACCACTTTGTTTTTTCCCGGCTGCCACTGAGTTGACTTAGCACTATGCTCCATATTGTTTTCACTAGCTGATTTTTCAAGCAGATCACCAAGCTTTACTTCTGGGGTGTGTCTCTCTATTAACTGGAATCTTCAACATTTTGGTTAGTAGTCAAGTTCATTTACCATTTCTACTACCCAGAGACTTGATTGTTTTGTGGTTGTTGTAAAGTGCTGTCGAGACAGTTCAGACTCGTAACAACCCTGTGTAGAGTTCCAGAGTGACTGGTGAGCTTAACCTACCAACCTTGCAGTTGAAGCTACCTTGCAGTCCAGTACATTAATCCACAGCACCACACCGAGCCAACATTATGTCTATTTATGACCAAAGCTTGTTGGCATATAAAGAGCTGTTTGCCACAAGTAAATAGGTTAAGTTGGACATTTCATTTTCCACTTCTTGTACCTGATTTTACAATTTCAGTTTGTTTTTTAATGATCTCCTTTTGTTGTGCTATAGGATAAGCACTGGACTACTAACTGCAAAGTTGGCTATCCAAACCCACCAACCACTCCTTGGAAGCCCTATACAGGATCTCTCTGAGTCAAAACCAACTCGAGGGCACTTAACAAGAACCCTTTACATAAACTATCACATTACTCTTCTAGTAATCTTTAGTCCCTTTCAGTTTGTTGCTTCTCTTATCATGTTACCTGGAAAACCAGATACCCATGTCTGAAAAGTCACCTAGTAACAACTGACAAGTTTCTTGTCAATAAAGACGACGCATACATTTTTTTAACCTATGGGGCATAGTGACATGCATAAATGGCAGCTGCTTTTTTACCCATATCACCAAATAGGTGAACTATTACCACAGATAGTGTGAAATATACAGGGAAGAGAAAAGTCTGTCTCTAGATAGCTTGAAATTAATAGCCCAGTGCTTGTCCTACAATCCCATCATAGCTCCTTCAAAGAAAGAAACAAATTAAAACCCTAGAGAGAGAGTAAAGGTTCATACATCACATTCCTAATTACCAAAATACATTGAATGTGAAATGTTAACTGGAATGAGGACCTGAGGAAAAAAATATATATCTATTTCAAGTGAATTTACAAATATGACATCCACATATGAGGCAGTGTTGTTGTTGTTAAGTACCGTAGAGTCAGTTCCAACTCATAGTGACCCTGCACAGGGTTTCTAAGGCTGTAAATCTTTACGGGAGCAGAAAGCCTCATCTTTCTCCCATGGAACAGCTAGTAGTTTTGAACTGCCAGCCTTGAGGTTAGCAGCCCAATTCATAACCACTACACTACCAGAGCGCCTTATGAGGTAGTAGAAATACTGATTTTTGGTTTTTGTTTCTCTTGTTTTTGTACTATTAATATCTCACTTTCTAGAAAGTGATCATTCCAAGACCTTTATTCTTACCTAGGTTTTCTTCACAGTCATTGATCATTGAAGATACTGGAACAGTAAAATAAATACGGTTGCTTCAGGTATTTTATTGGGTTTGTGCTTTCCAAATTAAATTGTTCCAAAACCAGCAACCAGTAACAACTGGCTGGAACTAAAGAAAAAAATCAGTGAAAGAGAAATTACACTTCAAGAAAAGTTACTATAAAAATCAGATAAGTTCCTGATACCTAGGAACATGGGTAACACAAAGAAACCCATGGGTATCGAGTTGAGTCTGACTCATAGCGACCGTGTATAGGATTTCCTAGGCTATACATCTTTACAGGAATATAAGCCTCATCTTTCTCCCACAGAAGGGCTTGTGGGTTTGAACTGCTAACCTTGAAATTAGCAGTCCAGTGCTCGTCTTACAATGCCACCATAGCTCCTTCAACGAAAGAATCAGAAATTTAAAATCCTGGAAAGGTAGAAAAGGTTCATACATCACATTTCCAATCACCTACAGTGCAATATGCAGATGATACAACCTTGCTTGCTGAAAGTGAAGAGGATTTAAAATACTTACTGATAAAAATCAAAGACCATAGTCTTCAGTATGGTTTGCACCTCAACGTAAAGAAAACAAAATCCTCACAACTGAACCAATAAATAACATCAAGATAAATGGAGAAAAGATTGAAGTTGTCAAAGATTGCATTTGCTCCAATCAACCATCAACCCTCACAGAAGCAGCAGTCAAGAAATCAAACGATGTATTGCATTGAGCAAATCTGCTGCACAAGACCTATTTAAAGTGTTCAAGAGCAAAGATGTCAGATTACCGATTGAGTTGGGCCTGGCCCAAACCATGCTATTTTCAATAGCCTCATATGCATGTGAAATTTGTACAACAAATAAGGAGGAATGTAGAAGAATTGATGTATTTGAGTTATGGTGTTGGAGAATATTAAAAGTATCATGGACTGCCAAAAGAACAAACCAGTCTGTGTTGGAAGTACAGCCAGAAAGATCCTTAGAAGCCAGATGGACAGACTTAGTCTCTCATACTTTGGACATATTAGCAGGAAGGATCATTCCCTGGGGAAGGACATCATGTTTTATAAAGTGGAGTGTCAGCGAAAAAGAGGAAGACCCCCAACAAGATGAATTGGTACATTGGCATCAGCAGTGGGCTCAAGCATTGTGACAATTGTGAGATTGTGCAGAAGCGGGCAACATTTTGTTCTGTTTTGCATAAGGTGGCAGTGGGCCGATATTGACTGAAACATAAAAATACAGCACAACTGGTGTTCTCACCATCCCCTGTTGGTAATCAAGAACACTTGAAGCTCACTGCAGTGAAACCCTGAAGATCTACTTGGAAGGTCACATCAGGAAAACCGTTTCATCAAAAAAAGAGAAATGTTTCTCAAATTTACAAATGGATATTTATTCTCCCAAAGCACCCATTTACCCCAAATTCCCTACTGGTTCTCAAAGAGCAATGGAAATTACTTGGAAAGCTGGAGTATGCCCCCTGTCACCCTGATTCTCTTGCTGAGTATACATTATGCATCAGATCCCAGTTTTTTCCATGCAGGATCATATAATCCTTCAGATTTCAGGAAAGCTTACTTTATAGCACAAGACAAGAAGCAGCAAATTCATATAAAATAATCATGTGGAGCTGCTTTCTCGATGTCCTCCAGCCTATCAGTAAAAGATGACCATAAACCAGTATGACTTCATACAGTCATACTCTAACTAAGTATCTTGATAACTCACTAAACATTTGTTCCTTTAGATGGATCTATGGATCATAAATACTGACATCATCTGGATTCTTGTTAGAAATGCAAACTCTCAGGTCTCTGCCCAGACCTATTGAGTCAGAATCAGCATTTTACTAAGAGATTCTGGAGAGTCTTACAAACATTAAATTTTGAGAGGTACAGAATGAATGTATGAATAAAAATCTATTAATACTTAGCATTTTTCTATGTTCTCTTCACTATTCTAAGAGCATCATTGACTCAGCCTTCACAATAGGCTTGTCAGGCAAGTGTAAAGACCATGTTTTTATAAATATAAGTAAACATTTAGTTTCTCTAATACATTGTTGTTATTGTTGGCGCATTAAATGCTGTCAAGTCGGTTCCCACTCACAGCAACCCTGAGTAGGGTTTCCAAGGAGTGGCTGGTGAGTTCAAACCACCAACATTGTAATTAGAAGTCCAGTGCTTATCCTACATGGCACACTAGGAGATCCTAATACATGGGATGTGTTTACTACTGTATTTGGCAGTGGAAATTGGTTTCCTTTCTGACACTCCATCAGCGAGCGTTTAATGGTTCTCTTGGAGATCTCTATGAACAGCCATGGCCACCTTTGTCTGTGACACTCCTTTCCTTATAACTTTCCATCTTGGTAAAGCAGTCATTGTCAGATAAATCAGGTAAAATGCTCATCCTGGAATTGTGGTTTGAGGCTCATTTGGGAAAACTGAAGGGGCCACAAAGCCCAAATTAACTAACATCTCCACTTTCCTTTCCTCCTAAGATGTAATTTACCTTACCATTTGTGAACATCATAGGGAAAAGCTTGCAGTTCAAATGACTTTGCAGTCTGATGCATTAACCCACAGCACCACATCAAGACTCTTTATGTATAGATAGATATACATATATCTAGATGTAGATACAGATACATTCCTTGCATTACTAAATACATTGGATAACTAGGACGGAAGATTTCTTGTCTGTTATTCTTGGTACTGGTCCAAGATGTAAATAATTTCAATAATCAAATTAAAATGAACTTTATGAGTCCAACATAAGAAAGAAAAAGAGGAAGTCTAGTGGTAAGAAGGAAGGAGGGAGGAAAAAAGAAAATTCTAAATCTGGTTGGCTTGAAATCCTTAGCTTTAACAAGCTGTGACCTTTAGGAATGACTGAATAAAAGAAATAAGATGAAGAAGGGAAAAAGAGCTCCACTGAGTATTATTTCCATGTTCATCTTAAGCATGGGGTATTGTGTATCATGTGATAGGAAAGAATTCTAATGAAATTACAAAGTCCAGTTCCTTGGGCACAAATCTACCTCATAGATGGTGACAACACTTGTTTAAAGCATAGGGTTTTTCCTTTTAATTGACAAAAAATGGTAACACTTGTTTAAAGCATAGGGGTGTTTTTTTCCTTTTATTTGACAAAAGCCGTGTGCTATGGAACTTATCAGTTAAAATAATGATCAGAATCTGTTCAGGATTTGAATTCTTTCTGATACCACTATATGCAATTCATTAATAGGAAATATATTTTATTATCTGAAATACAAACACTGAAACTCTCTCCACTGTTAGAACTAAGGCTTCAGCTATGATAAAATGTAATTATTTTTAGCCAAGTTCCAAGGCTATAAATCTTTGCAGGAACAGAAAGCCTCATCTTTCTCCAACGCAGTGACTGGTGGATTCCAACTGCCAACCTTTTGGTTTGCATGTCAGTGCTTACTCTACAGAGCCAACATTAAATTCATGCTATACTTGAGAAGATTATCAAACTATTTTGGTTGATAAATGGCAGAGGCTACAAATACACTGTAGTTGTATCTGTGTCTTTACATTACTATTAATAAACATTTTATATGTTTCTATGTATATGTAGAAAGATCAAACATCAAATGTTTACATTTTTGTATTTTATAGTCATATGTAAGATAATTTTCTTTATATCATTACAATAATTCCTAAATTTGAAGTCCAAGACCTCCAGTTTGATTTTCATTTTGTGTCAATTCTAAAGTTTTATATTAAGCTCTAAGCATCAACCATGATTATTGTTGACACCTTTGTATCAGTTAACCTCTGAGATATTATTCAAAGTCCCTGAAAACTTCACCCAGGGTATCATAAAATTAGGCAAGCTGATTTTCCTCTGTGTTTACTAACTGAAGAAAATAGTTTCTGAACTTAGAAGTACGTGCCTGGGTAAACAGTCATGCTCAGTGTTCACATTTTATTATCCCTCTTCAATGGCTTTCTTTCAATCTCAATGAAATATCTGGCCTCAGTTTCACGTGAGTATCCTTTACCTGAGAAAGCAAAAGAAAAATGGTAACACTTGTTTAAAATTAATTTCTTACTTTTCCCTCAGTGCATTGCATCTAAAGAAATAAACTTATTGAATTCAGTTTAATGACATAATAAATTCTTCCTTTCCAACAATGCTGTAGCTTAATTCACTAGTGCACTTTAAGCTTTTGCCTTTAGCATCTGATGGGTCATTAGTCTGTATGTAATCCAGCAGCCGGATTCCTCAGAGTCTAAACTCAATCAGCAAGCACCAAATCAGTAGTTTCTGAAATATGACTATTAGGTCAAGCGTCCTCAAAAAGAGTGCCTGGGGCATCCCAGATAGAGACTAGGGCATGGCAAGAAACAAACTAGAACAGAATTTGATGCCCACAACTCACTAAAGACTTCATTCATTCTAACTCACTAAACAACTGTTCTACAAATGATTTGACTACTCTTTTTGATGTTTTCTAGCCAGTAGGTCATGTAATAAAATCAGTTGGCATGTGCCAAAAGGCTGAACATACATATCATTGAGTTGAACATATTCTAATCACTTTTTCACCTCAAGAATCTTTGCCTAATTTCACAAAACAAGCCATGGCATCGCTGTCAGTCACCCTACACCAAAACAGGGTAAATACTGCACATCATCCCATATGAGAGTATACTCTCTGCTGTATGAAATAGTTACTGTAAGAGCATCTTCTATTGCTGAAAATTTAAAACAAAATAGCTATATTGTTAACTTCTCCCTGAATTCCACATAAAAGTTTGATAAAAAACATTTTTCCATCATATCTTTAGAGGTTATAATAGCCAAGCTATACATCTGCTATCGTTCTGCTACAGCGTTGCATCCCTTCATTGATGCAAACTGTGTTTTGTACTGGAAATAATGTTTTCCATCTCAGCAAGGATTAAGCAGGTAATTTTAGATAAGTGATATAGTGGGGCATTTAGGCCTGCATCATTACCATTGTCTTATCATCACTATCTTCTTCTTATCTTTTTAAAGAAGTTAACATAAAACACAGAAGACTATCACTTAGATATAATTCAGACCTGACATGATGCATGGAGAAGTAAGGGCAAAATTTCTATCCTACACTTTAAAATAAGATTTTCAATGTTCTATAAATAGCACTTTGACTCACTTCATCATGGTGTCAACTTCCAGAGGAACTTGGTGGAAAGATTAGACCAAATAAGTGAATGAAATCGTTATTTAGAAACTTAAAAGCCAGCATCTAAAATTGTTGGTAGTCCATGGTCCCTGTGAATACATTGAGAAACAGTAAGGGCTATGACCACAGGAAGAGACATAGAGGAGTTAGGTCCAGAAAGGAAAGTGAGATTAAGAGCAAGAGAAGGGAGGAGAGGACAATATAGGGCATCTGAAACAGAAGTGAGTAGAGATAGAAGTAAAGGGCAGAGGAAGCAAGAAAGGAAGAGCAAAAGGAGAAGAGAAATTGAAGAGTGGGTGGGAGGAAGAACAAGTGAGAAAAAGCATTAAACTAGAGTACATATGCCTAAACCCATGAAATTAACATATTGAAAATAATTCAATGCTTCCTTATAGAGAGAATGGGGGCTGGGCCAAGTTGTTGGGCCTAGCAGATGAGGAAGCAAAATGAAACATTGTGGTAGGCGGTCTCTAAAATGATTCCCAATAATCTTTCCCTTCTGGTACTCCCCACCCCTACCATTGAGTGATGGCTGGGCCTAGTGACTCAATTCTAACCTATAGAATACCATAAAAGCTATGGGATGTCACTTCCAAGATTCAGTTACAAAAAGACTGTCATCATTTTTGCTTGCCTTCTATCTCTTTCTCTCATTTGTGTTCTGAAGAACACCAGCTGCCACATTGTGAGTGGCTATATAGGAAGGACAAGTGACAAGGAACTGAACGAGGCCTCCAACTGCCAGCCAGTGAAGAACTTAGGCCCTCAGTTTACTGCCTCCAAGTTTATGAATTCTGCCAACTGAGTGAAGTTGGAAGCAGACCCTCTCTCAATTGAGCCTTTGTATAGGGTATCCAAGGTGCACCTGGTGGGTTTAAATTGCCGACCTTGCAGTTAGTAGTCCAGTGCTTATCCTACAGCAAGCCCTGGTTAACATCTTGATTATAAATTTGTATATATAAGAGAGAGGCACCAAACTAAACCATTCCCAAGTTCTCAACTCACAGAAACAAGATAATGTATGTTTTATAAGCAGCTAAATTTAGAGGTAATTTGTTACCCAGCAATAGATAACTAATGTTGTTGTTGTTAAGTGTTTTTGAGTCAATTCTGACTCATAGTGACCATGTACATGGTTTCTGAGGAGCAGCTGATGGGTTTGAACCGCCAACCTTGTGGTCTGCAGTCCAGTGCCTATCCTGCAGCACCACACCAGGAATCCATGGATATCTAAAACATACATTTAGCATATAATTATCTACTCTTCCTAAGATTAACTCTAAACCAATAGGTGAATCATTGAGGATGTCCTATAGATTTAACAACAAATTATGAAGAATCAACCTATGAAACTTTAAGATTATGGATAATTTAATCATCAAATCTTACATGGCATCAGGATTGGAGGAAGATTCACTACCAAGTTTCCATATGCCAATGACACAACCTTGCTTGCTAGAATCAAAAATGACTTGAAATACTAACTGATGAAGACCAAAGACTACAGCCTTCAGTATGGATTGCACTTCAATGTGAAGAAAACCAATATCCTCAAAAAATGGGCCAATAATTAACATCATGATAAATAAAGAAAAGATTGAAGTTATCAAAGATTTCATTTTGCTTGGATCCACAACCAGTGCTTATGGAAGCAGCAGTCAGGAAATCAAAGAACGTATTTCTTTGGGCAAATCTGCTGCAAAATACTTCTTTAAAGTGCTAAAGAGCAAAGATGGCAGTTTGAAAGCTAAGGTGTGCCTGACCCACACCATATGTATTTTAATTAACTTATATGCATATAAAAGTTGGAAAATGAATCTCAGAAGTGTTGATGCATTTGAATTGGGTGTTAGCAAAGAATATTCAAAGTAGCATAGACACCAGAAGAACAAAGAAATCTGTGTTGGAAGAAGTACAGCCGTAATACTCATTAGAAGCAAGGATGGTGAACTTCATCGCTTTTACTTTAGACATGTTTTCAGGAGAAACCAGTCCCTGGACAAGGACATCATACTTTTTATGGAGAGAAAGAGAAAGACCCCTTAAAGGATGAATTGACATGGTGGCAGCAACTATGGGCTCAAACTAACAATTGTGAGAATGACACAGGACTGGGCAATGTTTCAATCTGCATTGACTCGCTGATTTGGAGCCAACTCTACAGCACTTAACAACAACAGCCTCATATTCCACAAAGACATCTGGGTTTGGGCATGAGCTACAGAACTTGCTAGCCAAGTCATTTAACCTCTCTGAGACACACTTTCTTCACATATGCAAAATAAAGCTCAGAATTATCCCTGCCTTTTGTGATGGTATGAGATTTACTTGAGTATTGAAAGTGAGAGAATTTTGGAAACCATACATTTAGTAACAGCGTAAGTACTCAAGACACTGCCTCATTCATGAGGTTTCTCCAGGTTAATAACATTGTAAATATTTGTATCTCCTTACAAAATATTTCCTTTTTTAATGAGACAGAAGATATTCTGTGTATGCTGAAGTTTTGTCACAACTCAAAATAGCTGCAGTTTTTATGCTGTTTTGTTGAAACTAATGTTTTATTCTACTAATGACCATCTACCTTCTTATTACTGGACATTTCATATATACTGAAGATGTAATAAAAGTTTATTGAAGTTTTTTTGTTTTGTTTTGTTTTTTAATGTCTTAGGAACCGTGTTCCAGAAACAGAGCCTGAGATAGGAAGTCTTGTTCCAATGATTTATTGAGAAAGTCTTCTGAGGAGAAGGGGAGGAAAGGAAGAACAGAGTCAGGCAAGAATGTGGGCTCAGAGAATACCTTAGTAGATCCCACAGGGAAGCTCTGGAGTACAAATCACACCACAACATTAGACACCTGAAGGCAAAGGGACTAGCCTATTGAAAACTATCTCCTTCCTAGTCAGTCATTGACAGAAGACAATTCTCCAGAGAAGACAACTGTGGTTGCCAGTCATACTCAAAGCAGCTGGGGGAGGCAGGGTACCATCAGTATCCACCACTCAAAGGATCTAGACAGAGTAAGAAGCCGTGAGAGAACAGTGGGTTAATTGGCCTGCTAGCTTCAAGGTCAGCCATTCAAACTTACCAGCTGCTCTGTCGGAGAAAGATGAGGCTTTCTGCTTCTGTAATGATTTACAACCTCTAAAACCCTATGCAAGAACACTATGAATCAGAATCAAATCCATGGCACACGACCACCACCAGGCAGGGTACCAATATTTCATGCTTATTTATGCTATTTTATTTTATTTTTTTAAATAAGTTTTAGTATACTCTTTAGTATATTCTTTATTTCAGTATTAGATCACTTTTGTTAAATGAGCTGACACAAAAGAGTTGCAATAAGAAAAAATAAAGATTTGTCTCTAATGTGAGTTGTAAAATGTAATTCAAGTCAAACAACACAAGAAAGGGGGGAGACTATTTTTTTTTATTTCTTTTTAACTAAGATATAACCATTAAGAAATATAAACATATATGATGTGCCTTTATAAAAAATGGTTAAAATGAGTCCTGGTAACGTAATCAGTTAGGCTGCTGTTGTAATCTACCAGCTGCTTCTCAGAAGAAAGATGGACTTTCTGACCCAGTAAAGATTTATAGCTTTAGGAACCCTATATAGGGTTGCTGTGAGTCAGAACTGACGCCATAGCACATAACCACCACCACCACCAAACAGGCTAGAAGGAGCTCTGATAGCATAGTGGGTTATGTATTGAGTTGCTAAATACAAGGTCAGCAGTTCAAATTTCTGCTCCAAATGTGCCTTCAAGTCAGTTCCAACTCATAGTGATCCAGTAAAGGGTTTCCAGGGAGTGGCTGATGAGTTTGAACTGCCAACCTTTTGGTTCAAGCCCACCTGAGGTCCTGTGGTACAACACCTTACCAGGACTTACAGCCTCAGAAACGGAATACAGGATAGCTATGAATTGGAACCAGCTCAACAGCACGCAGTAGCAGCAGCAACAAGACTGAGGATTAACTGCATGGTGTGATGGCAAGTTCAAAAGGATGACTGTTCGAATCCATCCAGTGGATCCACAAGAGAAAGACCTATCTATCTGCTTCTGTAAAGATTTTAGCCTACTGACCACCTCTACTCTGTTATGTGAGGTTACTATGAGTTGGTATGAACTCGATGACATCTAAAAATAAGAAGAAGCCAGATTAGCAGTTCCCTGACTGGTGCAAATGACTAACATATTCAACTACTGACTGAAAAGGTTATAGGCTTAGTTCATCCTCAGCAAAAAAAGCACCTCAGAAGAAAGGCCTATGTCTAAAAAATAATCATTGAAAATCCTGTGGAGCACAATTTAACTTTGACACATAGAAACTTTCTTGTTTTTGTTTGTTTTAAACAAGGCTGAGGCCAAGAGGGTGCCCAGGAAGCAGTGGCTCCTCAACAAACTCAAGTGGAAAATGGGGTACAGGGTGGTGAAGAGGGCACAAGATGAGGCGGGAAAACATGAAGGAACCAAGAACTCTAGTCCCTGTAAAAAGATTAAGGGCAAGAGTCCAAACCAGTGTACAAGAGCAAAGAGGAAGGAGAAAGGAGGGGAGAGGAGAGAAAAGGAGAAACAGAGAAGAAAAAAGATGGCAGGAGAGAAAAGGAGAAGCAGAGGGGAAGAGAAAAGAGAAATAATTAAACTTTGAAAGATTTAAAAAAAAAAAAAAAAAGATTTCAAAGTTGAGAATATATCTAAACAGTTTATAATCATAGATTTGCCCTAACTATATTTCCTGACAAAACACCCTTCTGATTTTCCCTTCTGTTTCTCAAATCTGACATGGTCCACTTTTTTCCTTATAAATTGTTTACGTTTGAAAGTCTCAGTCATGAAACAGTAGATGGTAAAACATCTGTTTATGAAATAGTTGTTTCTAACACTTCACCTGAAGCTTCCTGAAACATTTTTGATCTTGGTTCCATTGGCGATGGAGCGGAGAGTATTT
>NW_006408530.1:17958466-17966985 GCF_000296735.1 Chrysochloris asiatica
AGCAATTCATCTCGTATGCCGAAAAAAAAAAAAAAAAAAAAAAAAACTTCTGCAGTATTTTGACTGCAGAAATGCTGAAGGTACAAGATGCAGGGGAGATTTGGGGCAGGCTCTCAAAGGGGAAAGTGGAAGATGGGATTTGTACAATATATGGCACTCTCAGCCTTCCCTCCTTCTAACAGGAAGTATGATCATTGCCAATTCTCATTTATGCTTCTAACATTAATTAATTTTGGCTTTTTTTGTATATCTGAAAAAAGATTGGAGATTCTCATGAATAAAACACTACAGTGGCAATACTAACTCAACTAGAATTCAGTCTCCTTCCATCATTTTTAAATCTAGGGCACCACTTTTATAAACTGTTTCAACCAGGGAATATTTATATATGATAAAACTAAATGTAAACATGGCTTTAAGGTTATTGCCAGGCTTGCTTTATATATAAAAAAATATCAGCTGGTATCCAAACATATATTGAAACAGTATGTTTGATTCAGTTCTGACAGTACATAAAGATACTGGCTTCCTAGACATATAAGCAAAGTCATTTAATGAACTTATAAATGCTGGATTTAAGGAATATTTAAGCAAAAAAAAAAAACCTAAAACTAAACCCACTGCCACCAAGTCAGTTCCAATTCATAGTGACCCATAGGACAGAACTGTCCATAGGGTTTGCAAGGTTATAAGTCTTTATGGAAACCAACTGCCACATCTTTCTCCAGAAGAATGTCTGGTGGGTTCCAGCCCCTGACGCATCAGTTAGCAGCCAAGTACTTAAGCACTGTGCCGCCAGGGCTCCAAGGAATATTTAAGTCGTGGGTAATTCATAGAACTGTATCTTTAGTGATTCCACTAACATAGAGGATAACCACAATTTATTCTTTTTAGATCCCTTCCTCTCATCTTATAAAATATGTTCTTAAGAGGTAGAAGGTATTTAGAAAAGACCTAATACAGTTTTAGTTTGTTTTTGTTTTTGTTTTATTGAACTATCAAAGATGTGGTCTCTTGTGTGACTCCCTTCACTTCCTCACTCTGTGTATGTTAACCCACTTCAGAGAAGATGGTGAAGTGAACCCCAAATGCCAACTTACTATTTGCATTATAAATGGAGACACAAAAGGACATTTTTAAACTTTTGGTTGATCTGGCATATCAAAGATTGCTTTCTCAGCTACTTCAGTGACTGCATTGAAGTAAACTGAAAGCAATAGCTTAAAAGTGGCAAGAATAATGCCATAAAAAAAAAAAAAAAGAACAGCTTATTTCTGTGGAAATTTTCAGTTTACTCTCCAACCCCCACTTCTGAATGGCTTCTCTTTCTTACCCTCTTCTCTATTGGTAAGACTTGACACGGGGGAAATGTGAAATTTTCTGACTTCAAGTGTTAAACTAGCTTTCACTGGAGTGCAATCCATGTTTCTTGCCTTGTCAAATTTGCTCTCAAATTTCCAACAAGTCACTTGACTCCTGCTTTTTAATCTATTGAGCTAATTACCACTACTGTAGCTTTGGCTTTAAATGTGCATTTTGCAATGTCTTCCATTTCTTTCTGCTTCATGAAATACCCAACAAAATTGCAAGTCATAAGTGAGGCCAATGAAATTTCAACAAAATTTGTCACATCTTAACAAATGTCATAGTTTTGTTTTTGTTTTTTTAAACTATGCTCATAGCCCCATGTTCTTTAATTTTTGCTTTAAAATTGGAGACCAGGGCCTTCCTAAGGATCACCGAAAAGTTTAAATTGGTCATAGAAGAGGGAGCTCCAAAGCTATTAAATAACTATTGAACATGGTGGTGTCTTCCATGGGCTCGTATGAACTGAGCCACGCAGAGCCTCTGGGAAGAGTCGAATGTCACCATGTGGAACTAGCAGAGCCTGTGGAAGAAACTGTACATTTCATTTATTAGCACTGTCTTGGAGAAGTGAGATTTAAAGCTGAAGACTCTTCGCAGACTCAGAGAATTTAAAAATATACAATTCTTACCGGATATGAAATTTATTGTCAGCACACAAGGGGAAAAGCAAAGTAATTTAGTCACTATAGTCTTAAAAGTAAAATACTGCCGTTGTTAAGTGCTGTTGACTCATAACAACCCTGTATAGGACTTCCGAGGAGTGGCTGATAAATTTGAATCACCGACCTTGTTGGTTGCTATAGACCACACCAGGACTCCAAAATACACCTGTTGTTGTTGTTGTTGTTAAGTGTCGTTGAGTCGGTTCCAAGCCATAGCGACCCTGCATAGGGTTTCCAAGGAGTGACTGGTGAGCTTGAACCACTGACCTTGCAGTTCAAATGGCTTTGCAGTCCGGCGCATTAACCCACAACGCCACACCAGAACGCCTACTCCTCATTTATTAACTGTCACATTATCTGACATTTCACATTTATGACAATAGTAAAAAGTTTACTGTGATGTTTAAGGTTTTGTGTCAACTTGACTAGACCGTGATTGAACAGCTAAAATGTAGTAACCTCCTATGATGAGATTTGATATAATACCATCATTTCCATGATGAAATCTGTCATAAAAAGCTAAAAAAAAAAAAAAAAAAAAATGCAAGAAAATTTCCTCAGGGGTGTAGCCTGCTTCCAATAATTGGAAACTGGGGTTTATATTTTTGCTTATATTTTACTAGGTCTGGATCCTGCATCTTGCTCCTCATTTAACCTCCAATTCTCTGCACTTCAGTCAGCGGCCTGCCATACTGTCTGCCTATATTGGTAGTCATCAGTAATCTGCCATCTGATCTGCTGATCTTGGGTTCATCAGTCTCTGCTGACCCACCAACTTGCTGACCTAAATTGTGTGAACCATTTCCTTCACATAAACCTCTCTCTATATATACATATATGTTTCACTACTTTCACTTCTCTACAGAACCCAGGCTAAAACATATACTATCCAACTGTTTTTCATATTAACAATGTACATCTGGTCATAACAAACACCAAAGTGCAATGCAAGATGGTGAAAGTATAGGTCAATGTCATCGAACCATGTTTTCAATGGCTTGGCAGTTATGTAATGATATACACTGGTAGTTGTATAATGATATGATCATGTTCCTTTTTTATGATCTGATGTGTCCATCCTCCATTTTTGCATAATGCCAATCTCACATAATAACCTGATCTTTGGAACCTAACCACGCCAGTAAGTGAGGAGTGGGTTTGTGCACTATCTTAAATTTGACTGGACAATGAGTAATCATTATCATGAAAAAGTTATACCTATATTTGACCATTTATAATTTCCACGATAACCTATCTGCCTTTCATTTTACTATATAACATATATATATATACTATATAATAATATACTATATAAATGAACATGTCGGTTAAATTATTATTACACGTGATACATGGTACTCACCATATCAAATTCCCACCACGTATCCCAAATTTTGCCTCTTTTTTTTTTTTTTTTGATACTTTATCCTTGTTTATACTGATATAAAAATCACTCATATGAGTATCAGAGTCTCTGTTTCAATATTTTTCTTCAAGTGGCAAAGCATCTGCGATATTAAAAGTTGAAAAAATACTATTCTGGTAATAACTTCACTGATTGTTTTACTATTACTCTATGGAGATACATAAAATCTCCACTGAACCTTCCCAACATCTACCCTTCCACACACTCATGACCAAACACACACACACACACACAAGAAAAGAATGAAAAAGGAAGAAATAACATATCTTCACAGATTCAGTAAAATAATATTAACAGTAAATTTTGGATAATGCTGATGAAGAGAGATTGGCATTTAACAATATATTAAACTAGAAAGACAGCTGTCTCCAATTTAGCGAAAGTTGTATATAATTATTTCAGCTTCATAATAAAATTCATGTTTTTAAGATGGTTAGCTCCTTCATTTGTGCTTGAAAAGATGTTGCATATCCTTGAACTATGTAGAAAAATGTCTTTCTTCCCTGTTAAGCATCGAGTGTTACCTGGAAAACACTTTCAGTATTGTTTTTAGCAAATCAAACCCTTGAAGATACAGCCATTTGTTGCTAATTTTGGTATTACATCTATTTAAGTTTAAGCCACTAGATGAGCTCTACCTGTGCATTTGGATAAATAAATTCCAAATTCATTTATTTATCAATTCTCCAAAGTACACGTCCATTTAAAATCATAGCAATCTATATTTTCATGGAGTATGAGATATTAAGTCAAAAGGTAGTGCTACAAAATAATAAAAACTTTTATTTAAAAATATCAAAATGTGATGTTATTGTTTCCCAACATAACTCCCCATCTAGGTCTAGATAATTATGAAGCAGTGTTTCCATCTCCTCAAGGTGCTGCCGGTTAATGCGCTGGAGTATACAGTCGATTTGAGCCATAAGGTCTGCGTTTCAAGCTCACCAGTCACTTCCTTGGAAACCCTATACAGGGTTATAATGAGTCAGAATTGACTCAACAGCACTTAACAACAACAACCCTTCCCCAAAGAATTTTCTTCTGTTAGATTTACATCACATCAAAATTGCAGTTTGACACTGTCAAGGGACTTAAATTATGTTCCTTTTCGATGTTCTTTGAGTTTGGATAACAAAATAAAGTCTGAAGAGCAAGTTCAGGGCTTTAGGGTGGATAGTAAGGTTTGCCAATGAAATTCTTGCAGGACAGCCCTTGTTACCCTTAAAGAATGAGCAGGTCCATTGTAAAGATGGAAAAAATCCCTCATTAGCTTCCTGGACTTTTTCTCATCAGTTCAGTTTTCAACTTCTTAAAATATTTTCATAAATGCCTGTGATCATTCTCTGTCTTTCACTCAGTTCACAATAGAAAGTTTAAACACAAAAAGGCTTAGTTTTGTCTGCTCCCTTAAAGATTTACTATATAGAGTTATAAGTGTCATAAACTACTCAATGGCACTGGCTAGATCAAGACTAAGACAATTGTATTACTGAGCGAACTTGTCTGCAGTCATCCACTGCTCCTATACATATGCTTAAACACATTTTTGTTTGACTAAATCGGTGCATGTAGGAACTGGAACCCTAGTAGCAATATTTTTTGACTTACCCTTTTATAAACCCCAAATTATATTTGGTCAGGACTCATTCTAAAGGAAAAATGTAGTAATGTTTTAGTGTTGACACATATTTCTGTGCCAAGTTACCCATGCTGGAAAAACCTCCGTATCTTTCCACCACCTCCTGCCTACTTCCGTCAGCGCTACAAGAGTCAGGGCCATGTTATAATGACCTTGCTGTATTTCACTAAGACTGTCTTCTAGAGTTACACTAACACAATTCCTTAAAGTGTCCATCAAACTGCTTAGGGAAAGACTGCTTGACAATCATAACAAAACAAACAAAAAGTCATAAGAATGAAAAGAAGGCCATAACCACTATATTTGAACAATATCATTCATGTCTTAACCCCAAATGGCATTTCTGAAAGTTTTCCATCTTACTGAAGTCATAAACCTTGTTGGATACTGGAGAGCTCCCTGCTGGTTCTTAAATACTTGTTATAAAGAATGATAATAAGATTTTATCAACATTATGATGGGGGAGCATTGGTAGTTCAGTTCTTGCCTTTGATGTAGGCTATCAGGAGTCAACTTCCAGCACTACACCACCTGAACAGCCACTCTGCCAGTGGAGGTGTACGTGTTGCTATGAAGCCTAGCAAATTTCAGCTGAGATTCCAGAGTAAGATCAGCTAGAAAGGAAGGTTCAGCCAATGAAAACTCAAAGGATCACAAGGGTCCATCATGGGACTGGCACAAGACCCGGCAGCATTTTGTCCCTTGTGCGTGGGGTCACCATAAGTCAGGGACAACTCAATGGCAGCTACAACAACAACAACAATCAACACTATGAAGACATATTTGTAAAAGAAAACAGAGAGTGAAAAAGAATAAAGGTCCCATACACTTTTATAAGCAAATAACTAGAAACAAGTTAAAGTCATAGACTTGCCAGGTAAATTAGGTTGTCCGAGAATGTCTGTTAGAATTCTGAATAAATAAAACACAGAAAGTTATTATATATAAGTGTTTTATTTCATCTCCTCACTGCTATGCCACTGAGGGATTAACAAACACAAGAACATATTTTTTTAAAGAATAAAAAATATTTATTGTCCTTTTGAGAAGTATTGTAAGACTTCATAATCAGTATAATTTAAAAGTGTATTTGGCATTATTTCTGAAGATTTCATATAAATCAGAAGTCAAAATGCCACTTATAAATCTTCAAAACATTGTTTAACTCAATACGGAGCTATTTGAAAATGTCAGCCTATGAAATTTTATATATTTAAACATGATAGAAGAAATAATTTTTTTCATATGAAAATATCCACTTCTCCCCTCTCCTTGCCCAGGAAACAAACATAGATATATGGAAATATTTATTCCATATTTTTATGAAAATATTTATTCTATATTTATAAATGGAAATATTTCATTGGATGCAGACTCCTAGATAAGTACTGACCCAACCAACCTATTGCTATAGTGTCAAGGCCAACTCACAGTGACACTATGAGATGAAGCACGACTGGCCAATAGGGCTTCCAAGACTGCATATTTTTACAGAAGCTGACTGCCAGGTCTTTCTTCCTCATTCTGGGGTGGGTTCGAACCACTGATCTTTCAATTGGCAGCTAAGCACTTAACCACTGCACTGCCAGGACCCCTTAGACAAGTGAGGAGCCCTGTTAAATACAATGGGGTTAATCTGATTATAATGATAAGCATTTTGCTCATTTTTAAAGCTGTATGAAATAATCCTGGATTTTATGTAAATGCCTAGTAAGCCTTATAAAACTGACTATAGTATGGGTCTAGACCCACCTTAGATTCAGATACATACTATAGTGGGTTTTCCTGTTCTTCTGACACATGTATTTCTTGCCATATAAACAATAACAGTTTGCTGTGCTATCTGACTACAGAAGTTCCTTCCTGAGCACAACTGTGTCTTATCTGTTGAGAAATTCTGACACCAGGTAGATAACTGTCTATGTCATAAAGCATCTCTCTTAGGAAGATAACTGAGCGTTGTAAGGGCCTGGATAAATGAATGAGTTCTTCGTCCAAATATGCAAAATTCCTGGTAATATAAGACAATTTACTCTGGAAAGATTATGATGCATTTATATAGCAATACTGGCAATTTTACATATACTTTGTCACATGTCCATGTTTCAAGGTTCTCCAACAATTGCCCACATCATCTGAAACCTATATGGTTCACTTCTCCTCAGTTTCTATAATCTGGAACAGAAAAACTAAAATAACTGGCTGCTATTGGTTCAAATTCACCAGCTGTTGCTCGGAAACCCTAAACAGGGTTACTATGAGTCAGAATTGACTTGGAGGCACTTAACAATGCCATTCCTTAAACTAGGAGCCCTAGTAGAGTAGTGACTTATGAGTTGGGCTACTGAATGCAAGGTCAGTAGTTTGAATCTACCAGCTGCTGCATGAGAGAAAAATAAGTCTTTCTGTTTCCTTAAAGATTTACAGTCTTGGAAACCCTATACAGGGGCAGAATCAACTTCACAGCACACAACCACCACCACCATTCTTTAAGCACTTGTTGCTTTCTCTCACTTTTTCACCCAGGGGTCATACTAAGGGGAAGAAAAATATAAACAGGAAACTTAGCTTTGCTCCTTCCTTATACCTCAACCAGGGTTGAACATTAGTCTATGCTTCTTACTTAGCCCAGAATCAGCTTGGTGGCCAGTGCCAACTCCCCACAACCCCATTGTTTTTGTTGTGTGCCATCTAGTCAATTCTAACTCATAGTAACTAATCTTTGACATTATCACCAAATGACTGAGTGTTGTTGTTGTTGTTAAGTACTGTTGAGTCGGTTCCAAGTCATAGAGACCCTGTATAGGGTTTCCAAGAAGCAGCTGATGGGTTTGAACTGCCAATTTTGTGGCTGATAGTCCAGTGTTTATCCTACAGTACCACACCAGGACTGAATGGAATCAATCAACCAGGATGTATGAAACTTTCCCACATGGGAATTGATAGGTTTTGCCATTCCACTGGGTTTAAAATGAGCCATCTCAGGAGTGGAAAGGGGCGGTGAGGGATGTCTCATGACCATCAAGACAGAAGAACCAGGAGCAAAACATATCCTTTGGTCCTTAAAGTTCTGTTCTGAACCTCTTTGATCCAGGAAATAGAGGCTTGTGACACTGGAGAAGAGGCAGTGAAGTGGCAGAGAAGCAGCAGTGGCAGCAGAGCCAAGAGCACAAAACTGAGTAGAATTGTCCCATAGGATTTCTGGGGAAGAGCTGCCTCCTCAGAATACAGTTGACCGTGATAACGCAAATGGAGTAAAGAGTGTGGGAGAAAAGCCCACTTGACCTTCATTTGCTGATGTGGCATAACTCAAAATGAAGAGAAACAGCTATAAACATCCATGAATAATCAGAACATGGAATGTATGAAATATGAATCTAGGAAAATTGGAAGTTGTCAAAAATGAAATGGAACATATAACATC
>NW_006408530.1:17969189-17992885 GCF_000296735.1 Chrysochloris asiatica
TTGAGGACTAAGGTGCGCCTGACCCAAGTCATGGTATTTTCAATAACCTCATATGCATGCGAAAGCTGGACAGTGAATAAGGAAGACTGTGAAGAATTGATACTTTTGAGTTGTGGTGTTGGAGGAGAACACTGAAAGTGCCATGGACTGCCAAAAGAACCAACAGATCTGTTTTGGAAGAAGTTCAGCCAGAGTGCTCCTTGGAGGCCAAGATGGCCAAGCTTCGTCTCTCATACTTTGGACATATTGTCAGGAGGGGCCAGTCACTAGAGGAGATCATGTTTGGTAAGGTGGAGGATCAGAGAAAAAGAGGAAGACCCCCAGCAGGATGGATTGGCCAAGTGGCAGCATCGATGGACTCAAGCGTGGCAACAATGATGAGGTTGTCCCAGGATCCAGCAGTGTTTCGTTCAGATGTGCATAACGTCGCTATGGGTCGATACCGACTTGATGGCACCTAACAACAACAACAACAACTTTACAATAGCTGGTCACCAGGACTCTTCTCCCACAGAGCCACTGGTAGGTTGGAACTACCACCTTTCAGTTAACAAGTGAGTGCTTGACTAATGTGCCACCAGAGCACTTACTACTCCTTTTCAAACCCAAACCCATGGTCGTGGAATAGCTTATGACTCATAGCCTCCTTTCATATAGAGTAGAACTTCCCTGTAGGGTTTACAAGACTATAAATCTTTACCAAAGCAGACTGCCACATCTTTCTTGTACATAGCAGCTGATGGGTTTGACCCACTGACCTTTTGGTTAGCAGGCAAGCACTTTTACCACTGTGCCATGAGTGAGACTATTACCTTTTAATGTTTCTAAAAAGAAGTTAATCAAATAGGCCAACTACTTTCATACATAGTGGCCTATCATGGCACTGTAGGAGCTCTTGTAGCATAGTGGTTATGACTAGGGCTGCGAACCGCAAGGTCAGCAGTTCAAAACTACCAACTGTTCTATGGGAGAAAGATGAGGCTTTCTACTCCAGTAAAGATTTACAGCCTCGGAAACCCTGTACAGGGTCGCTATAAGTTGGAACCGACTCCATGGCACATAGCAACAACAATCATGGCACTGTAAGATAAGCACTGGACTTCTAATCACGATGTCAGTGGTTCAAATCTACCAGCCCCTCCTTGGAAAATCTACACAGGATTGTTATGAGTTGGAACTGACTTGATGGCACTTAACAACAACAATCTCCAGGTAACTAAGTATCTTAACCAAATTTAAATTCACAAAGTCTGGTGTTTAGAATATGGTAGGTACTGAGTTGAATCACTTCAAGCCAATGGAAGAGATATTTTTAGTCAGATGAATTTTTATAATTTGTCTGTTCAGAATGAGACCAGCTTTAACTTCGGCTTTCTCTTCCACTTACAACAATAAGATTATAATCATCTGTTTAGTTCTTCAACATTAAATATGTGCTGAGGTGATAGATTTTTTTTGCCTCCATAGCTCTGATATCAGTGGATAGAAGCAATGCTGGAAATGCTCTGATGGGATTTGGAAAAGGTGTAATGGGGAAAAAATAAGCAAGGACTTCACGTAGCAGATCTAGTTGGATAGAGGTCTGAGAAAGATACTTTAAACAATTGACCCCTGGTATGTGTAAAAATATGTAGGGAAATTCCCGGGTGGCACAAACTGTTTAGTGCAAGATGACTAGCTGAAAGATTGAAGGTTCAAACTCACTCAGAGATGGCTCTGCTTCGCAGGCACCACAACCTTAAAAACCCTGTCGAGCACTTTTATGCTGCATACATTGGGTCTCCATGAGTTGATATCAACTAAATGGCAACTAAACAACAATGCAGGGGAAGAATGGTGGGAAGGACATTCCTGAGCATAAACTGTGCTTGTTAAATGCTGTCGTGTCAGTTCTGACTCATAGTGAACCTTTTCAAGGAGTGGATAGTGAGTTTGAACCACCAACCTTGTGTTTCAAACTGACCTTGTGGTTAAGTGATTATTCTACAGCATCACACACAGAACTACAGAAAAATGGAGGTGGAAAACATCATGCTGTGAGCAGGAACAGGTTAGAATTCTGGTGTTTATAGAATGACAGTTTGATTTGAATGAATGCAAGTCCATTGAAGAGATATTTTTAGTCAAGGTAGTTTTTAGCCCTCTTAAAGCAGCTTCGTTGAGAATGAGAGTGGTCTGAACTTCAGACTTGCCCTTCCTACAAATATTCTCCAAAGTATGTTCTTCCTCTCCTTTAGAATCCATCTTGTCTATGTGACCCTTCCCATACATAAACTACTCCATTCATTTCAACCACCTCTTAATATGTGGGTATAACCCTAAGTAGCCAAATAAGATTGAATTGGTTTATATAATTCTTTGTAGTTATATTGACATAATTCTCAGGTTTTACTTTGCCACCTCCACAACATTTTCTCTTCCACCTTTCAGAATATTTTATTGAGATCTGTCAATGCCATTAAGTATTCATTTGACTTAGTGTTGTATAAGCAATAGAAATTATTTTTTTGTAATTGTTCCTCAAGCAGTACTTCCAAATAGAGACAACAACAAAGTATTTGCAGCAAAAGTTAAGTGTCCATTGCTATCAGAAATAAGACAGGGAAAAAAAAAACAACACAAAAAAATAGACAAACAAAAAACTGGCTTCCAATTGAATATACAGATGAAAAAGTTTACCCGTGTTATAAAGCATTTATTAAACAAACATTTATTAGATATACTCTGTTTCCAAGCTCTGCACTAACAATGAAAATATGATGCTGACTCCAAATAGAACATGGTCTGCCCTCATGGAGTTTAAAGGCTAGTAGAGAGGACAAGTACTAAACAAATGAGAGTGCAATTCCAAGTTGATGAGGTTTTAGTGCATCAAGGAAGTTAAAGAACATTTCTGCAAAAAGAGCCTTTAAAAGCCAAAAGTGAATTGAACTTAACCTTGGAAAGATTCTTTCTAGTATAACAGGGCAGAACCAGAATTCAAACCTACATCTGTTGTAATTAAAAGTTTAAGATAGAAATATTTCTAAATACTTGATACCAAAAATTACAATAACAAAGAAAGCACCCACTTCTCACTGATCAATTTAGAAGGATATTAGAAATAATAATAAGCAAATACTCCCTTCATATAGCCAAAAAGAGGAAGTTTCCCTTAATGGGGACATTTCAGCTAATAGGCAAAAATGGAATTACCCTAATAGAATTAATATACTCTAAACCTCTAATGAATTAGGATCTAGATAACAATTACTAATGACTCTTAATATCCCACAGAGACAAGTCAACAATACTTGTCTCCTAACAGGAATGCACCATTTATCTCTTAAGAATATTCACCAAAAAACTGAACCTAAATCTAATCATACCTCCAAGAACAAATTTACAGGAAGTAAACTGAGAAACATATCAGAAATTCAATAATTAAAATCAGAAAAAGTCACAGGAAAAATGACCCAGTTTTTCAATAAGTAAATGTCAAAAGGGGGGCACAGATAAAAAGCAGGTAGCGTACAGATTAAAAGAGACTTAGATATTATTAAACATCCATGTATGGACCTTATTAGAATCCGGAATTATGTGTGTGAGAGAGACAGAGAGAATTGAAGAAATCTGAATTCTAACTGCATTCTGAAAGATAATAAAGATTTTTGAAGTTTTTAAGTGTGAGGACAAAATTTCTGTTGCTTTTAAAATAAAAGAGTTTTTAAATTTTAGAAAAGTTTGCTAAAAGACCTACAGATGAAATTAAATTACATGAAGGATTTACTTCAATATCATCTTGATAGCCATGAATTGCTTGTTGGATTTTCATGATGGAAATTGATTCTACCCTCCACTATATATCTATACAAGGAGCTCTGGTAGTGTAGTGGTTACAAATCGGGCTGCAAACTTCAAAGTCAGCAGTTCAAAACTACCAGCAGTTTTGCGGGAGAAAGATGAGGCTTTCTGCTCCCGTAAAGATTTACAGCTTCAGAAACCCTGTACAGGGTTGCTATGAGTTGGAACCAACTCCAAGGCACATAACCACCACCATATATCTATAATAGCCATCAGTATGGACTCCTGATGTGGTGCTGTAGGATCAGCACTGTACGAGGAACCACAAGCTTGGCAGTTCAAACACAACATCTGCTCCTCAGAAACATTATACAGGGTTACTATGAGTTGACGGCACTTCACACTTGACGGCACTTCACACCAACAACATATATATGTATATGTTTAAAACTTATACAAATGCCACAAATTTGATATAATTTACAATTAGTATAACAATCAGCCTCTAAGTCGTCTCTATACTTGGTCTTCTTTTAGGTGGAATCTTGACCATATGTAAAGTCTAATGTCCTCTTTAGATGGTTCAATAGTAAAACAAGTATCCAAAACTTTCAGAAATATCTGAGCCACGGAGCTGTCCTTGTCTTAATTAATGCCCTACGTCTTTCTAGACAAGGTCGACCTAAACCAAAAAGTAGTTCAGCAAACTCTGAAATATGCTAGCAGAAGATACATATTTTTCATCCCTGACCTTAGCTGCCTAAAAAGTGCACAACCCTTGAAAACTATTTAGATTACACCCTGTCACACCCCTTCCTCATTTTTCAACTTCACTTTTTATCACCCCAGATTTTGACATCATGGACTTCACAATTATCAGCAAGGACACAGTCCTTCTCCATAGTTACCATAAATTTATTTATTGTTTGTTTAGAGAAGCCCAGAGTCAGTGACATGAGAATTCCAATGCAGCCAAAGGGATCATTGGGTCTAGACCCTTGTTTCTCAGGGGCAGAGACCCAGAAAAGTGAGGGAACTTGGCCAGGAGTGTGTAAACCACATACTGGAGGGCACCACTGCACTCTGAAGTTATGAACAGAATTTTCCTCTCCAATCCTCTGTCTCCAAGACCAGACAGTTTACTCTGAATTATGGTGTTATTTTTTATCTTAGTAATGTGTCCCCAGAATTTATTATTCCAAGCAACGCAATTAGCTCCTTTAATTACACCTCCTTTTTCTTCTTCAGCTTCCTAAGTGGTTCAAATCCAATCAGGGGCACAAGGGAATAAGACATGTTGATTTGTTTTCCTAAAGTTTGGTGGTGCTGCTGCTGGTTTTGCGCCAGCGAGTCAATTCTGACTCAGAGAGACCCTGTATAGGGTTTCCAGAGATGCAAATCTTTATAAGAGCAGAAAGTCTCATCTTTCTCTAATCCTGGTGAAATAGAACTGCTGACCTTGTGATTCACCAGGGCTCCTTTTCATAAAGATTACAGTCAAGAAAGCTCTACATGCAGCCATTCTGCTTTGTAACACCTACAGTCACCCTGAGTTGTTATTAAACTGCTAACAACAGGATTATTTGGTTTTGTTTGTTTGTTGTCTTCTGTCTAGCTTAAAAGTATGCATCATGAGCAGCATCAGGTCCAAGCTGAGAGGACGTCAAAGACTTCAAGGTGCTTCTAAGGTACAGACTGACCACTTACAAGCTGAGCAGGGTGAATTGTGTTTTTCCCTCTCCCAGGAAATGCCATGTGTGTGGACCCACAATGTTTAATGTTCTTGCTCTTTTGACCCTTCTTTAGCCCTTGCCTAGGTTTCTTGACTTTATAGTTTTAGAAAACTTTGGAGAAAAATGATGGATACATAATCTAAACCATCTCTTCCTCCCACTTGACACTAAGAAACAAAGATGAATAAAATTAACATTTTTTATTAGTGCACTGTCACCAGTTGTTTCTGAGCTGAAGCAATTGGCTAAGTGGCCACTGAAAGTAATGTTTAAACTTCTTCAGTATTAATTTCCCATAAATACACTAAGCATCTCTCATCCTAGTCTATAAGTCTTCTATTTTTCAAAAAAAAAGCTATATCCAAGAATAATCAGGGAATTCCTTTAAATCTGGGAGGGAATAATGGCATGGATGAGAGCTGGACCTCGATCTAACTGACCCCTCAGACTATTCATTTCTACCTTACTGCACTGGGCAGAAGAACCTACCATCTGGGCACATTGCTTAACTCAGATGAAAGAACAATCTTCCAAGGAAAGAACCATTAAGACCTGGGGGAATCCATTCTTTAATTATCCCTTAAGGTCCTCTGCTGAAAAGACCAAAAGAAGTTCTGTGTTTTTTAGAAAGAGCTGTAAAATGGCTGCGGTAGAACAACCTCAGCATGAACCTGATATTGGGTGTGTGTAAATTGTCCATGACTCTGCTGTTGAGTGCACATGAGTCACCCAGAACATGATGAGGCTCCAACATAAACCATGTCCACCGGCCTCACCCTCATCCTCTGCCACAAGCTTATTCATGCATAATGTGCTGGCCTACCACCCAAAGCCCCCAAATCATCTGTGAGTCAGAGCTTATTAACATGGAACATTCCAGACTTGCTATCCTGATGCTTGCCCATTCTTCAGAATTGAGCCAAAGAAAGGAACATGGGAAGTGAAGAAGGCCAAGCTGTTACCTGTGCAAATGATACAAATTTGCCACTAACTGAAAGGACGGAGGCTTAAGACCACACAGAGGCACCTTGGAATAAAGAGAGCTGCTTCAGAAAACCAGCTATTGAAAACCCTGTGAAGCACAGATCTGCTCTGACACACACGGGGTCAGCATGAGTCAGAGTCAAGCAGAAGACAACTGATTTTTCTTTTTTTTTTTTTTTTTTTTAATAAAAGGTTCTGGAGCCAGACTGCTGACTTCCAAGGCCAGTTCTGCTCCTTAACAGATGTGTTAACTAGGGTAGGTTCCCCTGCCCCAGCTTCCTCATCAATAAATGGAAGTAAAGTACTTTCTACCTAAAAAGCTTTTGTTGAAACAGTAACACACAATGTGTGCTGTGTAAATATTATTTTGTCTTCAGAATACTCTGACTTAAAACTACTTATGTATGTCATTGATTTATAAGCCATGAAGCTTAATCTCTTAACCCATTTATAACAACTTTATATTGATAAATTTCTTTATTATAAGCATAATATTTGATACTTGTAGCAGGGAAATAAGTTGGTAATTAGTTACTAATATGAGCCTTGAAGTTATCTTTATTGTTGTTGTATGTTGTTGAGTCCGTTCCAACTCAAAGCAACCCTGATAAACCTTCATGGGAACAGAAACTCTCATCTTTCTCTTCAGAGAGACTGGTGGATTTAAACTGCTGAGCTTGCAGTTAACAGTCCAATGCATAAACCACTATATCACCATGGTTCCTTGATGTAATCTTTAGGGAGTCTAAAAATCACAATCTCTAATAAGTGATATTTTCATATAATTTTGTTTTAGTACTATATCTAGGTATCTTTCTTTAAATTCACAAACTTAGCTATCTTCTTGCTAAAGTTTACAATATAATTTTTAATACAGGTTACTTACTGTAATAAACACTACAAGTTTTAAATGACAGGTTGAAAGATGCAATTTTCTTAGAGTTATGAATTAACAGCCATAGACGTCAAAAACTTTGAAAGTGCCAACTTTTTCATATTTATAGATATATTATTGAAATGATATAAAATGAACTTCAGACGCAGGAAAGAACTGAGAACCACATATAATGAATCAAACATACTTAACAAGACATGTACAGACACTTTGCTGTGCATCTCTTTTATTACATTACATTAATCAAATACTGCTAAAGACATCCATCTGAGCAAAGTGTCACAATGATATTCTATAAAAACATTCTTTTGAAGAGTCCTTCCTGACAGATACTATCAGCTATATTGTCTTAAGTGATCGTCAGACCTAAATTTCTCAGAAATTAACAGAATTTATGCATGTGTCTCATGAACTCGCTTCTCGCTCCACCTTCACTTCCCAACCTAATCCCTACCAAAACTAGCTTTTTAAAAGAAAATAAATTGGATAAAAATGTATAAACTCTGACAAGGACTCATAAAAATCTAGATGTAATCATATACAAAAACTAACTGAGCATGGCTCAAAGACCTAAATGTTAAAGCTAATTATATAAAGTTCCTGTAAGAAACCATGGGGTTGTGACTAACAGACCTAATTTTCAGTATAGTCTATCAAACAAAATTTTCAATGCACGAACTTAAATGTGGTGAACATAACAGAAGATAAATTAATTAACTGAGACCTCCTAAAAATGAAATATTTATGCACATCAAAAGGCTATAGCAGGAAAATCGAAAAAGAACCTACAGACTGACAGCAATGACATCAGATAAGTCATTAACATCAGATAAGTCAGATAATTCTAAAATCCATTAAAAACTGACCAAAAAAAAGATAAGACAATCAAAACTGGGCAAAGAACATGAATAGACACTTCACCAGAGAGGACATTCAGCTAACCAATGTTGTTAAGAGCCATTGAGTGAGTTTTGACTTACAGCAACCCTGTATAAGGTTTCTCAGGAGCACCTGGTAGATTTGAACACCAGCTTTGCAGTTAGTAGTCCAGTGCTTACCCTTCAGCACCTCACATGAAAAGATGATTCTGATCATTAGTCATTACCAAAAAATGAAACCAAGTGCCATTAAATCGGTTCCAACTCCTAATGGCCCTATACTATAGAATTACCCTGAAGGGTTTCCAAGGTTGTAAACCTTTATAGAAACAGACTGCCACAGTTTTCTTCCATGGAATGGCTAATAGATCCAAACCACAAACCTTTCAGTTAGCAGCCAAGTGCTTTAACCAGAGCACAGTGATATTAAAATCCAAACTACAATGAGATACCATACCATCCCTGCAAATATGACAATGATCAAAAAACAGAAAACAAAAAATGCTGGCTATGGTGTGGGGAGACAGGAACATTGCTGGTGGAATTGTAAAATGGTACAACCATTATGGAAAACAAAGCAGTATAGCACTTCTTCAAAAGCTAGCAATAGAAATATCTTAGGATCCAGCAATCACACTTGTAGGTATATACCCTAGAGATCTAAAAAAAGCAACGCAAACAGACATAAGCATGCCTATGTTCACTGCAGCATTATTCACAATAGCTAAAAAGATAGACACAATCTAAATGCCCATCAACATATGAATGGATAAGCACATTGTGGTGAATACATACAATGGCATACTTATAAAGCAGTAAAGAATAGTGAAGAGTCTGTGAAACAACTCAAAACACAGAGGACTATGGAGGACAATATGATAAGCGAAATAAGTCAATCACAAAAGAAAAATATTATATTATCTCTCTCTGATAAAAATCAAGAATAGGTATAACACAGAAAGCAGCATTCTTTGAGTGTATCAGGGACAAGAGGGGAGGAAAGGGAAATCACTTCCTAGATACTGTTGTTATTAAATACTGTGGAGCCAATTCTGACTCATAGTGACCCTGTATAGGTTTTCAAGGCTTTAAATCTTCACAGGAACAGAAAGCTTCATCTTTCTCCTTAGAGCAGCTGGTGGTTTTAAACTGTAGACCTGTGGATCACAATCCAGGGCTTATCATTTGGAGCCACAATGCTCCCTTCTAGGTAATTGTTGTTGTTGTTAAGTTCCGTGGAGACGGTTCCAACTCATAGTGACCCTGCACAGGGTTTCTGAGGCTGCAAATCTGTACGGGAGCAGAAAGCCTCATCGTTCTCCCGCAGAACAGTTGGTAGCTTTGAACTGCCGACCTTGAGGGAAGCAGCCCAATTCGTAACCACTACGCTACCGGAGCTCCTTAGATAATAGACACTTGTTATTTTGAGTGGTGGTAAAGGCACCCAATCTAGGTGAAATGTGCACAATTTGCCCAAGATGAAGACCCTAAAAAATATGAATAAATAAGAAATAATTTTGGTAAATAACATTACATACAATTTTACAGTAACAATTGTAACAACCAAATAATATGTTTTGTTTCATATATATATATTTATATGCAAGGGAATTTCATATAATTATGGGGAAATTATATAATCTTTAATTCCATTTTCCACAAAGTTTTTGTAGCTCCTTCATATGTGTATAGGAAGGTGTATGTGAGCATATTGGATGTGTGTACAGGTATATCTATGGGCATATGTAAGTACAGGTTTATGTGTGTTACACATATATTCATATGTATAATAAACTACATAAGAGGCACAGTTACAGATAATACCTAGGCATACCAAACACCTCACAGAATTGGTTTGCTGAATTTGAAGGCTTGGGACCATGGTCTTGTGAGACAACTTAGTCAATTGGCATAACACAGTTCACAAAAATAATGTTCTCTGTGGCACTGCGGGTTAATGTGCTGGACTGCAATGTTGATTTGAACTGCAAGGTTGGAAGTTCAAGCTCACCAGCCACTCCTCAGAAACCCTATACAGAGTCATTATGAGTCACAACCAAGTCAACGGCACTTAACAACAATCCTATACTGACAAGTGATGTCTGAAGTTGTTAAAGTTTTTGAATTGTCACTAAACACAACTGTTGGTTTTTACTCATCTGGAACAAAAGAGAATGAAGGAAATTAAAGACAAAAAGGAAAAACTTGTCCACAGGACTAATAGCCACCATAAAGCACAATCTCATCTAGCCTGAGACCAGAACTAAGTGGTGCCCAGCTACCCTACTGATCATTCTAATCAGGGACACAATAGAAGGTCCCAGATAGGAAAGGAGAAAAGTGTAGAACAAAACTCAAATTCATAAAAAAAAATAAATAATTTTTTTTAAGCCTTGCTTACTAAGCTGAAGGAGTCCTGGTGCTGGAGGATAAGCATTTGACCACAAGGTCCGTTCAAACCTCAAGGTTAGTGGTTCAAACTCACCAGCTGCTCCTTGGAAACTCTACTTAGGGTCACGATGAGTCAGAACCAATTCTGTGGTACTTAACAACAACCCTGCAAGAGACTAGATGAGCCCCCAAAATTATTACCCTATAATATCCTTTGAACTTGAAACTAAAGACACTCCCAGTCACTTTTCATCCAAATACTGCATTGGATTATAAATAAACAATATCACCCATGATAAGAAATCAACTATATGAAACCAGGGAGCAAGGTGGCTCTACAGAATAAGCACTGGACTATGATCTACAAGGTCAGTAGTTTGAGTTCACCAGCCACTCTTTGAGAAAAAGTTGAGGCTTTCAGCTCCCACAAAGATTTACAGTTCCAGAAAGCCTATGCCGGCTCTCTATGAATCAGAGCCAAGTTGGAATTTAACAATAACAGCATTTAACAATATCATATGAAACCAAATGGTCAATATTGACCCTAAAACAAAGATAAGAAGAAGCTGAGAGGTAGGGAAGATAAGTTAATGGAAACATGCCTTGGATTTTAGCTAGTAAAAAGGATTTATCTGGCTATTAAATCCCATGACTAAAATCTACTCTTGTGTTATATGAAAGATTCATAAAATGAATAATTTAAGCATTTTTCTCTATTCCTGACCAGTTCTGCAGGGTAGGTATATTACCTTTATTCTACAGATGGATTCCTAGTGTTAACTGTAACACTAGCAGTTCAAAGCCACCAGCTGCTATAAGTCAGAACCAACTCCAACTCTATGGCACTTAACAACAGTAAATGAGGAATCTGAGGTTTAGTTGTATGGTGTGAACTGCTCAGGGCTGCCATGGCTGTAAATGGGCAGGGTTCAGATTGAATGAAATCCAAGCCTTTCCAGCTCCTTAACTATGCTGTTAGAACCTATGGTTGCTGGGATGAGGGAAACCTGAGCCAATTAATCATCCGTAACAATGACTTACTAGAACCAGTCAGTCTGGACTGAGTTTTTTGGTTTTTATTCTAAAAGTAAAATTGAGTCTCATGGGATAGGACTAGGGTACCCAGTAGATAGGTGATAAATAAAGCAGAAAACCCATCAGGTATTACAGGAAAAAACTTCTCCAGGTCTTTTTCCAAGCTTTGTATATAAGAAATTTTAAAAGCCATGTAACACTTGTTGCATGTGTAAATCCACACTTCAGTGTCCACCCCTTTACCAGTCTAATAAGATTTCAAAACGAAAAGATATCAAATTGAAAAATAAAATTTTAAAAAGAAATCATCAGTAAGAAACCAGCTGCCAGGGTCAGGCCAATGGTTTGGTATGATCTATGAAAATATTTAAATTTTGTTTACATTTGTTTAATTGCTTTAAAATGGGAGATTTTTACATAAAATTGCACATTTCTGGTGTGCCTTAAAAATGCAGAAGATTCAATAGCAGACACATAAACAACCTGAGATTACCATTCATAACAACACCACCCAGAACTCAATCCAGAGTCAGATGTATTTAAAGTCAAACAAACCTTGTTGTTGTTGGTATGTGCCATGGAGTTGGTTCTGACTCATAGCGACCCTGTACAGGGTTTCCAAGGCTGTAAATCTTTACAGGATCAGAAAGCCTCACCTTTCTCCCGCAGAACAGCTGGTAGTTTTGAACTGCTGACCTTGCGGTTCACAGCCCGATTTGTAACCACTATGCTACCAGAGCTCCTTAAAACAAACCTAGAAGACTGAAAATTGGGAACCAGAGATATCAATGTTTAATGAAGTCAACTATAAGAAAGAAAAAAAAAAGACAGAATGCTATAGATACAGATCTTCCAAATGGTAAGGAAATAAATTTGAAGATAAAACACAATGTTTTAAACAGGGAAAAATCAATAAATTAGAGCGTGACCTCAAAGAAAAATGATACACCTGTACATCAAAATAAAAAAGAAAATCAGAAAGATTTAGTAATCATTAACACAATAGAGATGTAAATGAAAAGAAAATCCACAAAAAAAGAGCACATCATAGAAAATTATGTGGAACAAAGAATTCAGCAGTACCAACAAAAAATTTACAGAAAAATAACAGCAATCAATTCATACCTATTGATAATTACACAGAATGTAAATGGGTTAAATATACCAATCAAAAGACATAAATAGAAAAATGTATAAGAAAACTGGATGCTTCAATATGTTGTCTACAAGAGACATATCAAAAAGATGCAGCCAGCCTAAATGACCATCAACATAAAAATGGTTAAACAAACTTTGGTACATACAAAGAATAAAATAGTACAAATCATTGAAGAGTAATGATAAATCTGTGAAACACCTCACAACAGTTTGAATATGGAAGATATTATACTGAGTGAAATTGTCATTATTGTTTTTATGTGGCATCGAGTCAGTATTGACTCATAGTGACCCTGTGCACAACAGAACAAAATACTGCCCAATCCGACGACACCCTCACAATACCTACATTTGAACCATTGCTGCTACAACTGTGTCTATCCATCTTCTTAAGGGTTTCCTCTTTTTCTCCAACCCTCCACTTTACCAAACATGATATCCTTCTCCCTCCTCATAATATGTCCATAGTATGAGAGACAAAATCTGGTCATTCTGCATTTTAAAAACTATACAAACAGAAGTAACAAAATAGATAAGTGGGACATACTAAAAATTAAAAATTTATGTGCATCAAAAGATTTCACCAAACCAGTAAAAAGGGAACCCACAGAATGGGAAAAAATCTGTTGCAATGACACATCAGACAATGGACTTATTTCTAAAATATATAGGAAACTAAAACACCTCTACAAGAAAAAGACATATAACCCAATTAAAAAGTGGGCACAGGACATGAACAGACTCTTCACCAAGGAGGAGACCCAGGCAGCCAACAAACATATGTAGAAATGTTCATGATCACTAGCCATTACAGAGATGCAAATCAAAACAACAATGAGATACCATCTCACACCAGCAATAACAGCAAAGATCAAAAAAGTACAGGACAATAAATGCTGGCAGGGATGTGGAGAGACTGGGACACTCCTGCATTGCTGGTGGTACTGCAAAATGGCCCAACCTCTCTAGAAAGCAATATGATGCTTCCTCAGAAGGTTGGAAATAGAAATACCTTATGATCCAACAATTCCTCTACTTGGTATTTACCCACAAGAAATATGAGCCATAACACGAGTAAATACATGCACACCAATGTTCACAGCAGCACTATTTACAATAGCAAAACAGATGGAAATAGCCTAAGTGTCAATCAACTGAAGAATGGAAAAACAAACTGTGGTACATACACGCAAGGGAATAGTATGCTACTGTGAAGAATAACAAGGAAGCTGCAAGCCACCGCATAATATGGATGAACCTTGAGGACATTATGTTGAGTGAAATTAGTCAGTCACAAAAGGAGAAATACTGCATAAGACCACTACTGAAAAGACTAAGAAAAAGAACCCATACTAAAAGGAGGGGGGTGGGGATTCTTTGCTGGTTGCTGGGATGTGGGGGGTAAGGTGAGGGGACAGAGGAGAAGGTGGAGCACAGGGCAGGAAATAGACACAGGATAGTTTGGGTGCTGTGGAGGGGGCCAATATGCAAGAAGGGGGAGGGAAATGGAAGCACAAAGCAGATGGGAGAACAATTAGGCGGGTTTTGCATGGACTAAGTGGGACAGAAGTAAAGAATAATGTATGCACAACCTTGGAACAACAGAGCTCTGGGATATAGGGAATGAGACATGGTTGGAATGGGGAAAAGGGGAGAAATAATGTTAAAATTCTTGGCTGTCTTTTGACTCTTGGTTTCCCATTATAAAATAGACACTGGAGGGGGAGAGAAGGAAATAGCCAGAAATATCACCATAGAAAGTTTGTAAGTCCATCTTCTGCCTATAACTGATTGGAATACCTAAAATGGGGCTACAACGTGACCAATTAAGGAGGTTTCCTGTGGAGCCTCTGCATTACATAAGACTATATGTTTACATATGCATTACATAAGAGTTATGGTGTTGGAGGAGAATATTGAAAGTGCATGGGCTGCCAAAAGAACCAATAGATCCGTTTTGGAAGAAGTGCAGCCACAGTGCTCCTTGAAGGCCAAGACAGCCAAACTTCATCTCTCATACTTTGGACATATTGTCAGAAGGGACCAGTCACTGGAGAAGGATATCATGTTTGGTAAGGTGGAGGGTGAGAGGAAAAGAGGAACACTCCCAACGAGATGGATTGGCCAAGTGGCAGCATCGATGGACTCAAGTGTAGCAACAGTAGTGAGGTTGGTCCAGGATTGGGCAGTGTTTCGTTCTGCTGTGCAGAAAGATCACTAAGGGTTGGTACTGACTCAATGGCACCTAACAACAACAACAATGCCTAGGATATCAATGTTTATGTGTTCCATTTCATTTTTGACAATTTCTAATTTTCCTAGATTAGTACTTTATACATTCCATGTTCCATGTTACAGCTGTTTCTCTTCGTTTTGAGTTTTGCCCTATTAGCAAATGAAGGTCCCAAGGCTTTAGTCCATTCATGTCCTCATGGTCAACTCTACTTTGAGGATGTAGCACTTCCCCAGTCATATTTTGATTGCCTTCCAACCTGAGAGGCTTATCTTCAAGCATTATATCTGACAATATTCTGGTGTTCTTCATCATGCTTTAGTACTTAATATTCGGATGCTATCTGACAGTGTTCAACTGCTATTTATAAGGTTTTCAATGACTAAATATCAGGAAGTAGCCCGTTTCTCCTTCTTCCTAGTCTGTCTTCACCTTGAAGTTCAGCTGAAACCTCTCCACCATGAATGACCCTTGTTGTTGTTGTTGTTGTTGTTAGGTGCCATCGAGTCAGTACCGATTCATAGTGACCCTATGCACAGCAGAATGAAACACTGCCCGATCCAGGGCCAACTTCACTACCGTTGCCACACTTAAGTCAATCAATGCTGCCACTTGGCCATTCCATCTCATTGAGTATCTTCCTCTCTTCCTCTGACCCTCCACCTTACCAAACATGAAATCCTTTTCCAGCAACTGCTCCATCCTGACAATAAGTCCGAAGGATGAGAAATGAAGTTTGGCCATCTTGGCCTCCAAGGAGCACTCTGGATGCATGTCTTCCAAAACGGATTTATTTGTTCTTTTGGCAGTCCATGGAGCTTTCAATATTCTCCTCCAACACCATAACTCAAAGGCATCAATTCTTCTTTGGTCTTCCTTATTCACTGTCCAGCTTTCGCATGCATATGAGATTATTGAAAATACCATGGCTTGAGTCAGGCACACCTTAGTCCCTTGGGTCAGGCACATCTTTGCTCTTCAACACTTTACAAAGCTCTTGTGCAGCAGATTTGTTAATGCAATACGTCGTTTGATCTCTTGACTGCTGCTTCAGTGAATGTTGATAGTTGATCCAAGAAGAATGAAGTCCTTGACAACTTCAATCTTTTCTCCATTCATAAGAATGTTGTTTATTGGTCCAGTGCTTAGGATTTTTGTTTTCTTTACCTTGAGATGTAATCCATACTGAAGGCTGTGCTCTTTGATCTTCATCAGTAAATGTTTTAAGTCCTCTTCACTTTCAGCAAGCAAGGTTGTATCATCTGCATAACGCATGTTGTTAATGAGTCTTCCTCCATTCCTGATGCCATGTTTTTCTTCACAGAACCCAGCTTCTTGGATTATTTGCTCAGCATACAGGTTGAATAAGTATGGTGAAAGAATACAACCTTCTCACACACCTTTCTTAATTTTAAAACACTCAGTGTTCCCATGTTCTGTTTGAACAACTGCTTCTTGGTCCAGGTACAGATTCCTCATGAGCACAATTAAGTGTTCCGGAATACTCATACTAGTCAATCACGAAAGGATAAATATTGTATAACACTAATATTGCAAAAAAAAAAGAAAAGAAAACTTTAGATGGTTTTATTGATAAAAGAAATAATCTATGATAGGGGTGTTGATGAGGGAAAGATTAAATTATTCATTGGCTAGAGGATAGACACATGCTAACAGGGCTTACAAGGCAGGTAATATACAACAAGAGGAAGGTTATCAGAGGAAAGATGAATGTAGCAGAAAACACAAGGAGGAATGCAATAGTTAAAGTGAATAGAGGTAAATGCTGTTAGCTTATGGTACATGGAGGAGATTGCAACCATGTAATGGAGTAAACCATATGATTCATTGACTGTAAAAGTGATGATCAGTTCTGTAAACCATTATTCAATTCACACAAAAAAGTTTTTAATAAAAGAAATAATAAAATAAAAAACAGGAAATCTGGCCACCCTGTGCCCATATTCCAGCTTTGGCTGGAACAGAATAGCTACTGTTTGAATTTAGAGTGGACACATACTGTCCAACTCTCCATTACTTCCTCTCTTTCCGACCCATCTATTCAATATGTTCTATTTTGTTATTCATTTGGTCCCTCAGTGTATTTTTGCGTGTGAGCATTGGTCTAATGCATTAACTGGATCCTTGGATAAGTGGTCCAACCTCAATTTTGCACAGACTCCTTGTTCAGGATTTCTTGCCTCAACACCAACAATTCTCCATGAGGTTGAAGAGAGCTCCTGAAATTGAAAGAAGGGGGTGGTGATGGGGAAATGGAATCTGGCTTTGAGTTACTCATGCTTCTTTTCAAATAAGCTGAATTGACATTGCTCTCTCATTCCCAATTTTCTACAGTGGAGACTAACACTAAGAATGTTGGTTTGATTCCAAACTGCACACAATTTCTCAACAGGCACCTTCTCTCCCAGTAGGAACAGCAGGCAGGTAAAGAAACCTGCCAATTCTCAATGCTTCTTTGGAGATGCTCAGGAAAGACCTGGGAGTGAAATAACAAACAAATGGAGAGAAATTCTATTCAGAAAGAGATTTCCTAGTTATGTGGTTCCCCCCCCCCCTTTTCTCTGTTTGCATCTTTATAGCCTCCCATGACTTCCCCACTCATTCAGAGTTTTTAAACAGAGCAAACACTCAGAAACAATTGGCAGGTGATTTCCAGTCATTACCTGCCTGCTATGCTAATTACAAGTCATTACCTGCCAGCAGCATGCAGTTTTGTACAGTTTGTGAGACACAGGGAAGGTCTACTTAACTGGAAGAATCATTTTTCTCAGACTAAGGAATGCTAGCATTGCCAGCCTATACCCACCAGTGTTACAAAATGTTCAGTTGGCACTCATTCTGCATGATTTATCAGTGAAGATGTACACATATGCATCTTTCATGGAAAAGGACCGAAGGAGCGCTATAGTTTTCCTGACATTCATTATTATTTGCCTCCAGTTTCACATTGCTGTGGATGGGGGGGTGAGGAGTGGAGAACAAGCCTTGTTTTGTAGGTTTTCCTACTATAATGATGCTTTTAAAACTTGGAAAATAGAGAGTGAATAGAACTCTATCATGTAGAAAATAAATTTTATGACAAATATGGTTTAGACTACCATCTATTATTATATATCAATAAGATAAAATCCCATTACAATCTTCGTTTCTACTTCTACAATAGATGTTGCTAATGTCTGTGAATTATGAACTTCTCTATTAAATTGAGGTCCATCAAAAATTGTCATTTCTAATGCATACCCAATGCTGACTTATAGTGACCCTATAGCACAAAGTAGAACTACCCCATAAGGTTATCAAGTCTGCAATCTTTACAAACTCAGATTGCCACATCTTTCTCCCATGGGTCAGCTGGTGGGTTTGAACTGTCAACCTATCAGTTATCAGATGAGCGCTTAAACACTGTGACACACCAGAATTTCTAATCCATATTCTGAAAATGTGACATAAGATAATTAAAGTCTTTAATGTTTTCCAGGTAATTTGTAAATTATGGAAGGTTCATACCTGTCTTTTTAAGCTTAATTTTATTGTTATTCACTATCAGCTTGGAGTCCTGGTATGGCACTGTGGGTGAATGTGCTGGACTGCAATGTTGGTGGTTCAAGCTCACCAGACATTCCTCAGAAACTCTGTACAGGGTCGCTATGGGTCGGAACCGACTCCATGGCACTTAACAACAACAACAATCAGCCTGATGTGGCGCCATATGTTGAACACTGGGCAGCTAACCACAGGGTGTTGTTGTTAAGTACTGTAGAGTCAATTCTGACTCATAGTGATAATGTATAGGGTTTCCCAAGGGTAGCTAGACCTTGTGAGTCCCAGTTCAGCACTGATCCTACAGCACTACACTAGAAGTCTGCAAGGTAGGCTGAGCAAAGCCACCAGCTGCTCCTGGGAAATCCTCTAGTGGGAAGTTATGAGTCAGAACCAACTCAATGACACAATGAAAATCAGCTTTTAATGGACGTAGTTAAAAATCCAATTATAATCTTGTACTGCATAAAGTTTATTCAGGCAACATCCAACAACATATACATCTGTGGTCCCACAAGGCTATAATAGAGTCAGAAATCCTAATCAGAGAATGGGATATAACAAACGCAACAGATTTCCACACGCATATGTATATCTACTGTGTCTTATATACTAAAGAATTACACTGTCAGGTATACAATAGTACAGCACATATGTAAGCTATAATATATATGTATCGATAGTTCTAAATACTTATGTTACTGGCTTATTTATGTGCTGCACTGTATTTTCTATCTAAAAATGTAGCACGTAACCATATATGCTTTCACTTGCAGGCACCAGCAGCCAATCTTTTATGTCAAGTATCTCACAAGTGTTGTAGTATTATCTCTCTGGTCAATAATCTTTATAAAATATTACAATGAAGTGCATCATGCTTCCAAATGCAGCAAAATCAGTGCCAGTAATAGTAGCAGCAAGAGGTGAAAGAGAAGTATTGATTAGAAAGTGCAACAACACAAAGGTAGAAAATCAGTGAATGTTTTACTTGTGATTTAGGCAAGTGCACTCCACAATGATCCTCAAAAGCAAAGAAAAAGTCTCTAAGTAGTTAAAGGGTCAGTTCCACTGAAAGCTGCAAAGCTACTGAAAAGGGACCTTTATCAGATATGGAGAAATTGCGAATGACATAGAAAATGTAAACTTGACAAAAAAGCAAATCCCTCGCAACATGTTGTCTATCACTGTTAAGACATGAAGCTTGTCTGAGATGCTTAAAGAAAAAGAGGAGCATACTATATGATATATTCACACAATGTCTAAATCACATACTGTCCTATTTCACAGAACATTGTGGACATTAAGCAATACATGAGTATATTTTAACATTAGTTTCCTCTTCTGCATCTTGGCAATGAAGGTAATCATACCAGGTATGACAGACATTGAATGTTGCCTGAACTTTAAGAATAATTTGCAGGATTTTCCAAAATGACACTTCCTTTTTAAAGATTCAGCAGCTTGAACATAAAAACAGGACACTTTTCTGACTGCAAATATAGCAATTATACCAAGTTATGCTTTGACACTGTTACTACAAGCAAGTGACCAAAGAGCATCTGCAGTCAAAATATCTAAGCAAGTTAACAAGCTATCTTTACTTTCTACAGAGCTGGAGAAGAAAAGCGAATCCAACCCTTAAGAAATGTTAAAATGAAGGAGAAAAGGGCTGTTGTTTGTTAAGAAAAATGGTGTCAGTGTCATGGGCTGATCAAGGTGTAGAATCTGAAGCCCTGACAGATTCCCAAGCCTACATTTGACAAGAAGCCTTTACCAGGTCAGATCTGCTTGATGTTCTCAACTAATGAATGACTCTGCTTTGCAAACCCTTGTGTTGCAACTAGACATTGCTTTCATGGTTGGGTTAAACTGGTTTATCCTCCCTATCATCCTCCCTCTGCCCCATACCTTTCCCATACTGCATTCACCTTCTCTTTATTAACATCTATTTTATAAAATACCACCACTTTTGCCATACAAGACATTGAAACTAATTAAGTAAACTCCAAAGAACTATACAAATAATTTTGCTTCAGCCAGAGATATCAGATTTAATTAGGTGATTGGTGTTGATGGGGTACAAAAACAAAAGCTATCTCCTGTTTGAAAAGGTTCAAACACTATAGAGATCCAGTCTTCCCACTATGACACAAATAATAATTGAGCGTTTCTTTAAAAAAAAAAAACAAAAGACAAACATGAAAAGAGGTTTCTGTGTTAGAAAAAAATGCTTTCAACTAAGATTTGTTTTCTCTTTTAGCCAGGTGATTTAAAAACAAAAATACACCATTTACAAAGAAATAGCTATATCCTCCATTGATATTTCCATAGCAGAGAATATAAAGTGGTTCTCACAAGTATAATTTTTAAAAATAATTCATCTAAATCTATTTAGTCCTTCCTCTTCAATGATTATCAACAGACTTACTTAATATTGCAGTGAGAATAGTTTATTTTTCCACGGGTTGCCAGTCAGAGAACAGGTTTTCTTCAACATATAAAACAAAAGGTACAGGTTTAAAGTTCATGTAACAGTTTAAGAGATCCAAGTTTCACTATGATAGATTTCTTGTTCATAAGGAAAGTAGAAGGAAAACTGTGGATTATAAACGGCTCCGCTTCAAGTGTGGTGTTGCAAATGAACGTTAGCCCATTTCTATCCTGCTAGCAACGTGTTATTTTGATATATTGGCAATAAGTATTACAGGATGGGGGTAAATGTTTTTCAATCAATCTTTATCATTAAATGGTTGACAACCCCTGATATACCAATACAATGGATTTAAAAGAATAAAAGAGATAGGATTCTTTTCAAATTTTAATAAAACTATATTAAAATATTTATAAATATTAAAATAAGTTGAAAACATGATGCCATCTTTTCATTTTCATACCACACACCTATAACAAGGGAAATAATGACAGAAAGTGGAAATTGATGTCATTATAATCCAGCTCTTACCATGTATTTTCACACACATGCACACACAAACACACATATACAGTGATTATGAAGAACAAGAATACATATTGGTTTCCCGGTGAAAAGCGGAGAATCTCTTTTGATTTTCACCGGTATTTATGGGGTGGAGAGACTCTGAATAATGGCTTTTTTTATATGCTGTTGCTAAACAATTTTCCTGGAATTTTTATCCAATAAATGCACATAACTTCATATGACAGGATCGCCTTAAACCAAGCCTGAAACAGACATGCAAGTTACCAAAAAGGCCAATGCAGTATTTCCCGATTTTAGTACACCTCCAAATTCCTTATTTTAGCTCTTAAAATGTTGGAAGGAAAATCATTTTCTACTTTGGCATTTAAATGGTATTGTTCCGTGTGAAAAGAGTTACTGAGACATTTTCTGGAAGTCAACAAAAATAATTTGGACATATTTTGAACTTATTTTATCAGACTCCTCGACATTTAATTTGGTGTGAAAAACAGCAACGGTAGAAAACAGATGTTAAGGGGCCAAGTATACAGCAAAGGTCAAAACAAACATAAAACACCGCTTTCATTTCTAAAAAGGAGAGGGGGGAAAAAAACGATTCCTCCAGCAACAGGTTCTATGTTAAACCTGCTTTTTTATTGTTCTGCTTGTGATATCTGTAGACTACACAATGCAATACTGTCTGCCATGGCGCAATACCTCTCAGCACTAGTAATTTAAGACTTTCTTCTCTGTAATACACTGAACCATCATAACCTGTCTCTTCCCATTTAGTTTAACCTACAACCACCACATACTGATTTGGCTGTGTGTGGCTTTTTCTATTGCCATTTATTACTCTGCTCGACTCCTGAAATTCTGTTTGCAATTTAAGGCCACAAATTAGAAGCGTAAGTCATCTGTTTCCTATAATCCCCCTGTCAGGACTGGAATCGCATTTGGAGCTCAGCACCGAGCCTGGGCCTGGGCCCTTACAGACTTTCTGATTGGCTGGCTTCTAAAAGCTGCCACGGAATAAATAAAATGCTGGGTAAGATAGAGCTTTCCACCAAAAGAAGGAAGAAAGAAAGAAAACAACTCAGATTTTCAAATATTTTCTTCTCTTTTCAATAATGTTCAAATCAATTGTTAAAACTGTAGCTTGTTTTGTTGTTTGCTTCCCCTCCCCCAATTAATAACACAGCTTAATATTACTTCTGTAAGGACAAAACAGTATGTATTTGAGATTCCACATTGAAGAAAAGTATAATATAATCCTGGATATGGATTTTTTTCCTGCACATGGTAGGTATATATTTCACAAGTCCTACCTTGTTTCTTACAACAACAAATATATATATATATAATATTGCAAATGTACTAATTAGATGGGTATTTTTTAAAACAGTGTCAGAGATTTTTTGTTAAATTAAAAATCTCAGAAGTTTTAATGCACTGATTCTACAAGGCTTTTAAAATTTTTAGCAACTTTAATTTAGTACCCCTAGATTTTATAGAATTATTTCAAGAAAGCAAACTAGAAATTACTTTACCATTGTAAAAGACTTTGTTTTTTTTTTTAAATAAAGTATTTCAAACATTTGGAAATATGAATATTTCTTCTGTTTATGGTTCCTCAGTCAATTTTATTAAGGTTTTCTACTAGTCTTGTGAGGTTTTAGACTTTTTCAGCATTCCATACTTTTAAATATTTCCATTTTTTTCCATTATATCTTAAGTGGGCAACATATTAAATTGCATATTAAAGACAGGAAGATAAAAAATATAAATGAAGAGAAATATAGAGTAACCACATCTAAAAGAGCTTTGAGTTCTCAACGCAATTTTGAACTACCATTGGGCTTTAAAAAATCATTAGCTAGCCCCAAGTCCACCAGACTGACTCAGGTTTATTAATATACTTATACTAGATATACCTGGGTCAAAATGTTGAAAATAAGTGGATCAATATTAGCTGAATGCCCAATTGCAAAGCAAATCCTCTGTTTAAAAAAAGAGCAAAGTTCAATGCAAAATATATATGTATATAAACATAAATGATGCAGGCTAAATTTCAACTAAAAGTAAAAATTAAATTTGAAAAATAACA
>NW_006408530.1:17992985-18000933 GCF_000296735.1 Chrysochloris asiatica
CTGGAAATGTTTATGATTCTGTAACTTAAATTTAGTTTCTCTCAATATATATATATATATATATATATATATTTTAACACCAATTTTTGCAGGCTAATAGTCTATTGAGTGGCTTGTGATTTTTGGCTATTTAAAAGAAACAAAGGAGGAAAACTAGCCAAGATGTTGAGGTTTTAAAAAACAACAAGCTACTGTACATGCGCACTCTGATTATTTTCTGGATTTTTTTTTTTTTCAACTATACTTCTGTGTTGCAGATTTATTTAATAAACAAATGCATCTTCTGGGCCCATAATACACAAATGCATGCTACTGTTAATTCATTTACAGAATGCACCATGATGGCCCCTGAGCAAAAGAGCAATCTTGTTATAATGAATGTGTACTATTCTTAATAAGCACACTGTAGCAACGACCCACACTGCACACAAAAGCACACCCAAACCATTTGGTTTGTTCCCAGAGCTCGGACACCAGCACCACTATTAAATAGCTGTGCGCTGGGAGAGCAATCCAGTATTGGCATGCAAATGAGCGCACCAAGAGGCCAGATGCTGCTCTTTAGAAAGGAAAAGTGCCTCAGTTCAAATTTAGGGGAGAGATAGCCTATGAATGTTACAAGTACCAGGCAGCTATGCATTTGTGGGCCATTATATTTCTGACAGGGGAGAAACTGCCGGTGGGATGAGCCTAGGAAAGATGAATAGAGCAAAACTTTACAAACACGTGAGTATTCACGTCCTCCATATTTCTATTTGGTCTGTTGCAAAGTGTTAACCACATTTTGTTGTTTTGTTTTGTTGAATATGTTTATTTAGGGTTTGTTCCTCCCTCCACCATCTAGAAAGATATCTGTTGTTTTGAAAACCTGAGCGATTGCACGTCAGTTTAAGTTGAAAACATAATTTTCATCAAAGTTAAATGATTCTCAAAAGCTGTATCATTCCAAATAAAATGTGGTTGTTGTTGTTAAGTGGCCTCAAGTTGGTTTCTATTCAGAGCAACCCTTTGGACAACATAACTAAACACAGCCCGGTCCTGTACCATCCTTACAATTGTTGTTTGTGCCTGTGGTTGCTGTCACTGTGTCAATCCAACTCGTTGAGGGTCTTCCTCTTTTTCACTGGTCCTCCACTTTATCAAGCACAACATCCTTCTCTAGGGATTGATCCCTTCTGAGAACATATCCAAAAAAATGAGAGATGAAGATTTGCCATTCAGCTCCTAAAGAGTATTCTGGCTGTATGTCTCCCAAAACAGATGACTATGGTCTTCTGGCAGTCCATGGTACTTTCAATATTCTTTACCAACACCATAATTCAAATACATCGGTTCTTCTTCAGTCTTCCTTATTCATTATTCAACTTTCACATGCATATGAGGCAATTGAAACTACCACGGGCTTGGGTCAGTCCTCAAAGTGACAACTTTGCCCTTTAACACTTTAAAAAGGTCTTTGCAACAGATTTTCTTAATAAAAGAGTCATTTGATTTCTTGACTGCTGCTTCCATGAGTGTTGACTGTGGATCCAAGCAAAATGAAATCTTTGACAACTTCATTCTTTTCTTCATTTATCATGATGTTATTTATTGATCTAGTTGTGAAGATTTTGTTTTGTTTTACTTTGTTGTTTTACATTTAGGTGCAATGCATACTGAAGTCTGTAGTCTCTGATCTTCATCAGTAAGTATTTTAAGTACTCCTTGCTTCCAGCAAGCAAGGTTGTCTCATCGGCATAACCAGGTTGTTGATGAGTCTTCCTCCAATCCTGATGCCACATTCTTCTTCATATAATCCAGCTGCTTTAGAAATGCTTTAAACTTGAGAAGTGCCAAGCATATTCTTCCCTTTTGGTTTTCTAACTCCAGGTCTTTGGACATTTCAGTATAATACTTGACTTTGTCTTCTTGAGCTTCCTTTTGAAATTTTATTTAAAAAAACACAAAAAAAACTTTTCATTGTCAGTTGAGCAAAGGTTTACAAATAAGATCATCAATTTTATATTCAATAAACAATACACTTTGTTTTATATCAATGATTGAGATTCTTTCCATGAAACAACAGCTATCCCACTTCCTCCCTGTGGATCCAAGCTCTATTCCACCCTTCTTCCCATCCCTTTGTCATTAGGTACATGTTACCTCTTTAATTTTTAATGATTGACCACCCCATCATTCATAGTGAGCATACCTTACTAGTGTTGTTGTCCCCCAATCCTTGAAATTTTCTGTTCAGCTTTTTTACTTTCTCATGCACTCCAGTTTCTTTAGCTTCTCCATCATCTCTTCTTATACATGTAGTCAATTTGAATCCTGTGTATTCCATCTGGTGAGGCCCATATGTGTAGCCACCATTTATATTGTTGAATTTATATATAATAAATAAGTCACTGGTCTAGCAAAATTATATCATGTGATCTCCAGAATAATTTCTGTCACCAATGCAATACCTTCCAACTACCAATCCTTTTTGTTTCCATCATTCATTCACATTCCAATCACCAGTAATTATCAGTGCATCTTGATTGCATGTTTGTTCAATTTTAAACTGAATAATTTTATAGAATACTTCAATTTCCTCCTCACTGGCTTTAGTGGTTGGTGCATAAATTTGAACAGTAGTGGTATTAACTGGTTTTCCTTGCAGGCATTACAGGTGTTATCCTATGACAAATTTCAAGATCTATCTTGAAGTACAGTCTTTAAGGAACCATTAATTTATTTGACTTCTTGAAGATAGTTGGATATGAAAACTAGTGAAATCCTGGGCATGTTTTTTGAGAAAAGGAGCAGTGAAAAAGAAGCAGGAACACTCAGAGATGGTAAAAGTCACTAAAGGAGATAATAGGATTCCTGTGACACAGTGACTTAAAATATATATAACAATAGCATTAGAGGAGAGGACCTTCTCTTAGCCTCATGATAAACAGAATATAATTAATCATGGTATAATATAAAAATCATGTTATAACATAATGTACATCTTTTCAGTATAAATATTTATTGAACACCTACTATAGACTAGACACTGCTCTAAGCTCTAACATGAGTTGTTATATAGCAAGAAAGAATATAATTTATGATTATGATAGTGGCTGAAACTACCTAGAAAGTGTCCTGGCCATATGTTGTTAAGCCCCACAATAAACAGCTCTACACAGAAATACTGACATTAGCAAGAACAGAAAATAAATGGATATAAATATATCTGATGGAATTATATATGTTGTTTTATTTCTTGGTTGATCTAAATTCCTAAGCAGTCACTTTCCATCAACCAGTTGGTCCATTTCTGTAATAAATATTTATCAAACATTTATCAAGTACCAAGCACTAAAGAATAGTCCCCATTAAAATACTTTTATGAATTGCACAAATGCATTTTATCATTTATTATGGAAAAATTCTATGAAATCTGTTATGGAATTCACTGTAAGAATGTTGATGAAGATACTGTCTGCTATATTACAGAGAACTTATCGGAGAATCTATCAGGTCTCAGCACTAGGAATTGCTTAATTTCTTTTAACTAAGTTTTATTTTTAATGTTCTAGATACTATTTTAATACTTTTTTAAATTCTAATACTATTCCAAAGAGCTTTGGTGGTGCTGTGGGTTAGGTGTTGGCATGCTAACTACAAGGATGACATTTCAAGTCCACCAGCCACTCCATCAGAGAAAGATGAGACTGTCTACTCCCATAAAGATTTAGTCTCAGAAACCCTAAATAGGGTCACTATGGGTTGGGACTGACTCGATGGCCGTGGGTGGGAGATATTACTCCACCACCTGTCTGTCAGTTTATCATACCATGGTGGTCTATGTGTTGCTGTTATGCTGGAAGCAATGCCATAGGTATTTTTAAAGCAAAGAAAATCAACATGATGGACAAGTTTCATCAGAGCTTCTAGAGTAAGACAGACTAGGAAGAAGGACCTGGCAACCTACTTCTGAAAATATTGGCCAGTGAAAACCTTTTGAGTAACAAATAGTAGAACACTGTCTATTATAGCACCAAAAGATGAGTCTTTCAGGTTGGAAGGCTCCTGAAGATAAGAGTCGCCCTTTATAGCATGGATGGAGTCAACTTTTCAGAATCTTTTTCTGATGTGGCATGACTCAAAATGAAAAGAAACAGCTGCAAGCATCCATTAGTAATTGAAATGTGGCACTTATAAAGAATTAATTGAACAATATAGGAAGGTGTCTAAAATGAAATTGAACCAGTATCCTTTGATTTAATGAGGTAAAGTGGATTAATATTGGCCATTTTGAATCAGACAATAATATGGTCTATTATTCCAGGACTGACAAATTGAAGAGGAATGGTTTCTCATTCATTATCAAAAAGAATATCTCAAAATTTATCTAAAAGTCAACAGTGTCAGTGATAATATAGTATCCATATGCCTACAAGGAAGTTAATATGGCTATTATTCAAATTTATATACCAACCACTAATGGCAAGTATGAAGAAATTGAATGTTTTTCCAAAAACTACAGACTGAAATTGATCAAACATGCAATCAAGCTACATTGATAACTACTAGTTATTGGAATGTGAAGGCTGGAAATAAAGAAGAAGGATCAGAAGTTGGAAAATATGGTGTTGGTAGAAGAAACTACTCTATTGATTAGGAGATAGAATTATGTAAGACCAACAACCTCTTCGTTTCAAATAGAGTTGACCCTGGAGGAACTCAGGTTTAAGCTGCACACATCCACTTATATGAAGATTTTTTTTTTTTTATGTGCCATGTAGTGCTAATCATTTCTGCGTGAACATTTATTCTACAGTAAATTGTGTGTTGCTGTAAAAAGTGATCATTCACCCTTCTCCTTTATTTTCCATTGTGTTTAGTATAATATTGCAAACATTTAATACACCAGGGCACCCATACAAAATGCCATTAGTGGTGCTGCAAGTACTCCCAAGAAGAAGAGATAAGTCATGACGTTACAAGAAGTTAAAGTGCTTATATGTACTGTAGATTGGGGGAGCACTGTGGCTCTGTAGAATGAGCCCTGCACAGCTAACCACAAGGTCAGCAGTTCAAACCCACCAGATACTCCATAGGAAAAAGATAAGGCTTGCTACTCCTGGAAAGATTTTCAGCCTTCAAAACCCTATATGGGGGTCTCTGTGAGTCAAAACTGACTTGACATCACTTAACAACAACAACAACTGCATATTGAAATCTTCAGATGAGTTTGCCTGCTATTTCAAGATAAATGAATCCAGCATAAGAACTACTGTGAATTTTATTTTTAAAAAAAGGAAAGGCAATCTGTAAAGGCATCACTGCAACTATGACAGCAAGTACAAAAACTTTGCACTTACTACAAAATACCTTTTTTATCTTGTATTTAAAATGCAGGTTTTCTGTGGGTGCAGTCTACATATAACATACAAAATATGCTAATGAACTGCATATGTTATTGGTAAAGCTTCCAGTAAGCAGTAAGTTTTTAGCAGTTAACTTTTTGGAGAGCCAAAATTATATGTGGATTTTTAACTTCACAGAGAGTTGGCTCCTCTACCCCCCTAATTAAACACATAGACCTGATCTGATGGATTACACAAAAATCAAATCAGCAACATCTATGGAAAAAGGTAATGAAGAAAGTAAAAATCATCAGTATGAACAAGGTCAAGGGCCAAGTGCAGCATAGGCCATCGATGTCTCATATGCAAGTTCAAGTAGAAGCTGAAGAAAGTTACAACAAGTCCATGAAAGAAACAATAATACCTTGAGCATATCCTACATGAATTTAGAGACCACCTCAAGAATAGATTTGAAACATTGAATACTAATGACTGAAGACCAGATGAGTTATGGACTGATATCATACATGAAAAAAGCAAAAGGTCATTGAAAATACAGGGAGAAAAAGAAAAGATCAAAATGGATGTCAGAAGAGCCTCTAAAATGTGCTCTTGAACATAAGGTAGTTAAAGTGAATGGAAATAATCATGAAATAAAAGAGCTGAACATAAAATTTCAAAGGTTAGCTCAAATGACAAAGTAAAGAAATACAATGAAATTGTGCAAAGAACTGGAGTTAGAAAATCCAAAGAAAATAACACGATCAGCATTTCTCAGGGTGGAAGAACTAAAGAGCATGTTCAAGCCTTAAGTTGCACTGGACTACAAACCACAAGGTCCAATGTTCAAGCCTGCCAGCCACTCCAAGCTAGAAGGATGAGGCTTTCTACACCTGCAAAGATTCAAAGACTCAGAAACCAGAGTAGCTATGGACTCTGGTAGTGTAGTGGTTACGAATTGGGCTGCAAACCTTAAAGTCAGCAGTTCAAAACTACCAGCTGCTCCGCGGGAGAAAGACGAGGCTTTCTGCTCCAGTAAAGATTTACAGCCTCAGAAACCCTGCACAGGGTCGCTATGAGTCAGAACTGACTCCATGGCACATAATAATAACAACAACAACAACAGATGGTATTTAACAGCAACAACAGATGGGCAAAATGAAGTCCTAGTATGGCTCTGTAGGATAAGCACTGGACAGCTAGCTGCAAAGTTGGTGGTTCAAATATACCAGTCACTCATCAGAAACCCTATACATGGTCACTATGAGTAGGAACCAACTGAACGACACTTACCACAACAACAATGGGGAAATTTTTGAGTGACACAGGAAGCAGCAAAAGAAAATGGAAAGAATTCAGAGATTTACTGTGCTGAAAAGAATTGGTTGACATCAAACATTTCTGGAAGTAGCATATGATTAAGAATCAGTGGTATTGAAGGAAGAAAGTCCAAGCTGCACTGAAAGCATTGGTGAAAAACAAAGGCTCCAAGATTTGACAGAATGCCAATTAAGAAATTTCAACAAATAATGCAATACTGGAAGCACTCTCTAATCTATGTCAAAAAATTTGCAACACCAAAACAACCAACTGGAAGATATCCATACTTGTGCCCATTCTAAAGAAAGGTGATCTAACTGTATGTGGAAATTATCAAACAATGTCATTAATATCTCATGCAAGTATAATTCTACCAAAGATAATTAAAATATTGTTGCCACAATATATTGACAGGGAATGTCATAGATTCAAGATTTAGTGAGCAGTGACTAAGGTCTTAAAATTTGCAAGAGGTCGTTTAAGATACAACTGTTGGTCTTGTCCCGTGCAGAGCAAAGAAGAGTGAAGAAAATCAAAGACTCAAGTAAAGAATTGGTCCAAATGACTAAAGGACCAGGGGAACCACAGCCTCCACTAACCTGAGACCAGAACAACTAGGTGCTGTCCAGCTACCACTACCAACCACTCTCATCAAGATTACAATAAAAGATTCTGGACAGAGTGAGAAGAAATGTAAGACATAACTTAAAATGATTTTAAAAAATTATTTATTCATTTGATAGATACTGGGGGAATCCCTGAGATTGGATCTTAAACACTCTTAAAACCCAAAACTGAATCCACTCCCAGAAAACACCTTTCAGTTAAACATGGTGGTGGTGGTTATGTGCCATGGAGTCGGTCGCAACTCACAGTGACCATGTATAGGGTTTCCAAGGCTGTAAATCTTTACAGGAGCAGAAAGCCTCATCTTTCACCCACGGAATCACTGGTAGTTACAAACTGCTGACCTAAAGGTTAGAAGTCCAACTCATAAGCACTACGCTACCAGATAGGTCTATAAAGTGAATGGAGTTTTGGTGTGGTAATGTATGCCACAAAATGGCCAGGTCAAACCCACTAGCCACTCCTCAGAAACCCTACACAAAATAACTATGAGTCGGAACTGACTCAACAGCACTTAAAAACAACAAGGTGAAGTGAATAGTAGTAATACCTGTGACAAATGTGCTTCTCAAATCAATTCATCTTGTGAGACCAAAAGGGCAGCATTTGCCAAAAAATAAAGTTCAAAAGAAGAAAAGGGCAAGAAAGATAGGCCAATGAAAATGGACAGCCCA
>NW_006408530.1:18003398-18037523 GCF_000296735.1 Chrysochloris asiatica
TAAGAATTAAACTGCAAGACTGATTTGAACCAGAAGATTGGTGGTTCAAACTCACCAGCTACTCCTAGAAAACCCTATACAGAGTCACTATGAGTCAGAACTGACTCAACAACACTTAACAACAATATTTTAATGTACAAGGCTCCAGGAATTGATGGACTATAAATTGAAATCTTTCTACAAACTGATGCAGCACTGGATGCATGCACTCTTCTTGCCAGGAAATTTGGAAGACAGCTACCAGACCAACCAATTGATTTGTTGTTGTTAACTGCCATTGGATCAGTTCCAACTCATAGCAACCAAATTAAGGGCTTCCAAAGAGTAACTGGTGGATTTTAACTGCTGACATTACAGTTCAAACCAACTTTGTGGTCCAGGGTTTATCCTATAGCACCACACCAGGATTCCTAACTGATTGATAGAGATCCATATATGTGCCCATTTCAAAAAGAGGTGACCCAACAGAATGTGGAAGTCATCAAACAATATCATTAATATCACATGCAAGATAAAGTTTGCTGAAGATAATTCACAAACGATTTCAACAATATATCAACAAGGAACTGCCAGAAATTCAAAGCCAGATTCAGGAGAGGATGTGAAACTATGGATATCATTATTTATCTCTTATGGATCTGGGCTGAAAGCAGATAATACCAGAAAGATGTTTACTTGTGCTTTATTGCCTTTGCAAAGATTCTCATGCAATTACCATTCAGCTGTCAGTTGTTTGCACTGTGGTGACTTGCATGTTGCTGTGATGCTGGAAGCTATGCCACCGGTATTTTAATTACAGACAGGGTCGCCCAGGGGAGAGAGGTTTCAGTGGAGCTTCCAGACTAGGAAGAAAGTGAGGCCTACTTCTGAATTGTGAGCCACTGAAAACCTTATGAATAACAACATTATGTTGTCAGATATGGTGCCAGAATATGAAAACTTTTTATGAATAGTAGCAAAATATTGTCAGATATAATGCCAGAAGAAGAGTACTGCAGTTTAGAAGGAACTCACAAAATAACTGGGAAAGACCCGCCTTCTCAAAGTGAAATTGACCATAACGATGTGCATGGAGTAAAGCATTGAGGACTTTCATTTGCTGATAAGGCACAACTATGTCTACAAAGAATACTAGTTAATACGACAACTATTCAAATTTTGACACCAACCACAAAAGCAAGTGATGATCAATTTGAAGAATTCTACCAACTTCTTTGGTCTAAAATTGATCAAGATGCATTAATAATAGTATACAAAGACAATGTTCTACATCCTAATTTGGTGAATAGTCACTAAGATCTTAAAAGCACATGTGTGACCATTTAAGGTGCAACTGTTGGTCTCTACATGTGTGGAAGAAAGAAGAGTGATAAAAGTTTGAAGATGCTTGGAATCGAATAGGCCAATGGTCCAATGGCTTATGTGAATAACAATCACCACAACTCTGAGAACTAAATAGTGGCCCACTAACACTATCAACTGCTCTGAAAGGGATCACATTACAAGGTCCTGAATAGAGTGGGGAAAATGTGGAACAAAATTCAAAATTATAAAAGAGTGGAAGGGGTTACTGTCAAAAAGAGGTTGGAAGAACACTGATTATGGTCATCAATGACCCTTAATTGGAATACAATTCATCCTCAAGTCCCAATTTTCAGTCAAGCAATAGTCAGGTATATAAGGAGCCCTAGTAGCGTAGTGCTTACAAATCGGGCTGCGAACCACAAGATCAGCAGTTCGAAACTACCAGCTGTTCCACGAGAGAAAGATGAGGCTTTCTGCTCCTGTAAAGATTTACAGCCTCGGAAACCCTGTACAGGATCACTATGAGTCGGAACCGACTCCACAGCACACAACAGCAAGTAGTCAGGTATATAGGGGGAACAACAGCACAACTAAGATATGCTCACCGTGGAGTGATCAATAAATCAAGACCAAAAGGACAACATTTCCCTAAGGAAAAAGTTGAGATGGAATGGGAAGGAGAGTGGAATGGAAATAAAGTCATAGGGAGGAAGTGGGAAAGCTATTGTTACATGGATGGGATTGCAATCATTGATATGAAACAATGTGTATGATTTGTTTAATGTAAAACTGATGATCTCGTCTATAAACCTACATTCAATTCACAATAAAAAGTTTTTTTAAAAAAAGATGAATTGTTAATTACTGTTTATTCTAACGTGAAGGTTGGAAACAAAAAAGAAACATCAGTAATTGGAAAATATGTTCTGGAAAGGAAATGATGCTGGGATTCTCATGATAGAATTTTGCAACATCAATGACTTACTCATTACAAATACCTTTTTAAAACAGCATAAAGGACTACTATCCACATGGACCTTACTATATGGAATACACAGGAATCAGAATGATTCCGTCTGTGAGAAGAGACGAGCCAAAAGAAGGCCAGGTGAAGAGCATCAAGTCCTCATATGCATGTTCAGGCTAAAGCTGAAGAAAATTAAAACAAGTTCATGAAAGCCAAATTGTAGCCTTCAATACATCTCACCTGAACTTAGAGACTATCTCAAGAATAGATTTGATACATTAAACACTAATGATTGAAGACCAAAAGAATTGTGGAATGACATCAAGAACATCACACATGAAGAAAGCCAAAGGTCATTAAACTTACAGGGAAGAAATAAAGGACCAAAATGGAAGTCAGAATAGATTCTGACATTTGCTCTTGAGCATACAGAAACAAAAGTTAATGGAAGGAATGAAATAAGAGGTAAACAGAACCTTTCAAATGGCAACTCAAAAAGACATAGTCAAGTAGCATAACGAAATGTACAAGGAACTGGAGTTAGGAAACTAAAAGGGAAGAGCACACTCAGCATTTCTCAAGCTAAAATAACTGAAGAAACAATTTAAGTCTTGATTTGCAATATTGAAGGGTTCCATGGGCAAAATATTGAGAGATGCAGAAAGCATCAAAAGAAGATGGAAGGTCAATTGGCACAACATAGTACACAAAGACAAAGTTCTACATCATACTTTGGTGAGTAGCATCTGGATATTAAAAGTTCATGAGTGGTCATCTAGGGTGCAGCTATTGGTCTCTCCATGTGCAGGAGAAAGAAGAGTGATGAGAATTGAAGATGTTTGGACTCAACTAGTCCAACAGACTAATGAAACACGTGAACATCAGTATCCATGACCCTGAGACCAGAAAAACTACATGGTGCCCAGCTACCACTACCCATTGCTCTAAATGGGATCACATTCAAAGGTCCTGGATAGAGTGACATAATATGGGGAACAAAACTCAAAATTATTTATAAAAAAAGCATGATTTACTGGTCAGAAAGAGACAGGAGAAATCTGAAACTGTGACCCTCGACCACCCTCCAGCCAAGCAGTAGATAGGTATATAAGGGGAAAATCAAAATTAGTAAGATATGTTAACTATGAATGATGTAATAGTCAAATCATTCAAAATCAAAGGGGCAACATGTACCTAAGGACAATGGCAAAAAGCAGTGGATAGTTGGGTAAAGGGAAATAGGAGCCACAGTGAGGAAGTAGATACTCTTGTTCCATGTAGGGAATTGTGATCAGTGAGTCAAAATAAAGTGTACTATTAGTTGAATATAAAACTGATGAATTTGTCTGCAAACCTTTACTCAATTCACAATAAGAAGTAAAACAATAATAATAATAAAAAAAAGAAAATGGAAGGAATACAGCGTCAGTGTACCAAAAAGAAATGGTTGATTTTCAACTATTTCAAGAGATAGCATAAGATCAAGAACCAATGGTACTGAAAGGAAGAAGTCCAAGCAACACTAAAGATATTGTGGGAAAACAAGGCTCCTGAGGAGTTAATGGGATACAAATTGAAATCTTTCAACAAACTGATACAGCACTAGAAACACTCATTCATTGATGCTTAGAAATATGGAATGCAGCTACCTGGCCAACTGATTGGAAAAGATCCATATTTGTGCCCATTTCAAAGAGAGGTGACCCAATGGAATGCAGAAATCATCTAACCATATCATTAATATCACATACAAGTAAAATTTTGCTGAAGATAATTTCAAATTGCTTGCAATAGTACATTGACAGGGAATTGCCAGAAATTCAAGCCAGATTCAAAAGAGATCATTGACTAGGGATATCATAGCTGACACCAGATGGCTCTTGGCTGAAAGCAGAGAATACCAAAAATATGTTTACCTGTGCTTTATTGACTATGCAAAGGCCTTCAATTCTGTGATCATGACAAGCTATGGACAACATTACGAACTATAAGTATTCCGGAACACTTAATTGTGCTCATGAGGAACCTGTATAGACCAAGAGGCAGTTGTTCGAAGAGAACATGGGAACACTGAATGGTTTAAAATTAGGAAAGGTATGTGACAGGGTTGTATTCTTTCACCATACTTATTCAACTTGTATGCTGAGCAAATGATGCAAGAAGCTGGGTTATATGAAGAAAAATGTGGTATCAGAATTGGAGGAAGACTCAGTAACAATCTGCAATATGCAAATGATACAACCTTGCTTGCTGAAAGTGAAGAGGACTTAAAATACTTACTGATGAAGATCAAAGACCATAGCCTTCCGTATGCATAGATCTCAATGTAAAGAAAACAAAAATCTTCAGCACTGCACCAGTAAACAACATTCTTATCAATGGAGAAAAGACTGAAGTTGTCAAGGACTTCATTCTTCTTGGATCAACTATCAACACTCATGGAAGCAGCAGTCAAGAAAATCAAATGACGTATTGCATTAGGCAAATCTGCTGCACAAGACCTTTTTAAAGTGTTGAAGAGCAAAGATGTCAGCTTGAGGACCAAGGTGAGCCTGACCCAAGCTATGGTATTTTTAATAACCTCATATGGATGCGAAAGTTGGACAGTGAACAAGGAAGTCCATAGAAGAATTGACGCATTTGAGTTAACAGAGTTGGAGAAGAATATTGAAAGTGCCATGAGCTGCCAAAAGAACCAACAGATCTGTGTTGGAAGAAGTGCAGCCAAAGTGCTCCTTGGAGGCCAGGATGGCCAAACTCCATCTCTCATACTTCAGACATACTGTCAGGAGGGACGAGTCATTGGAGATGGATATCATGTTTGGTAAGGTGGAGGGTCAGAGACAAAGAGGAAGACTCCAGCGAGATGGATTTGCAAAGTGGCAACATCAATGGGCTCAAGCATGGCAACAATAGTGAGGTTAGTCCCGGACCGGGTGGTATTTCGTTCTGTTGTGCATAGTGTCGCTATGAGTCAGTACTGACTCGATGGTACCTAAGAACATCATTGCTGATGTTAGATGGATCTTGGCTGAAAGCAGAGGATGTCAGAAAGATTTCTACTTGTGCTTTATTGACTATACAAAGATTTTTAAATATGTAAGCCATGACTAACTAAGGGTAACATTATGAAGAATGGGTAATCTAGAGCACTTAATTGGGTTCATGAGGAACCTGTACATAGACCAAAAGGCAGTTGTTAGAACAGAACAAGGGGATATTAAATGGTTTAAAATTATGAAAGGTATGAATCAGGGTTGGATCTTGTATGCTGAGCAAATAATCTGAAAAAGTGGGTTATATGAAAAATGTGGCATCAGATTAGAGGAAGACTCATTAACAACGTGTGCTGTTCTGATGATACAACCTTGTTTACTGGAAGCAAAGAAGATTTAAAATACTAATGAAGATCAAGATCTACAGCCATCAGTATAGATTGTTCCTCAATGTAAAGAAAACAAAAATCCTCAAAATGGAACCAATAAACAACATCATGATAAGTGGCAAAAAATTGATGTTGCTTGGATCCAAAATCAAGACTCATGGATACAACAGTCAAGAAATCAAATGACATATTGCAAAAGACCTTTTAAAGGTGCTGCAAAAGACTTTTTTAAAGTTCTAGAGAGCAACTATATCAGTTTGAGGACTAAGGTGCACCTGATACAAGCCTCATATGCATGTAAAAGTTGGACAGTGAATAAGGAAGAACACAGAAGAACTGATGCATTTGAATTATGGTGGTGGTGGTAAAGCATACTAAAAGTTGAGTATGGACATCCAAAGGAACAAACAAATCTGTGTTTGAATAAGTACAGTCAAAATGCTCCTTAGAAGGCAGGATAACGAGACTTCATCTCTCATCCTCTGGGCATGTTATCAGAGAGGGCCCAATCCCTAGGAACAGACATCATCCTTGATGAAGTTGAGAGTCAGTAAAAAGGAGAAAGATTGTCACTGAAATGAAGTGATACAGTTGTAACTACAATGGGTTTGAACATAACAATTGTGAGGCTGCCACAGGACTGGATAGTCTTTAGTTCTATTGTGAATAGGTTTACTATTAGAACTGACTCAAAGGCTCCTAACAACAACATTGTGATATTTATAATGATGTTTGCATCCTCGTATAATACTTGAGCTTAAGGGAAACCTTTGAAACAATAAGATTTCTGCAACTTCTGCATGCCTTATAATGAATAGAAAGAAGAAAACCAAAAGATTAATATGATAATTTGCTTAGGATATCTGAAGGCTATCAAATAGCAGAAGGAACAGACATTGTATTTTCCAGAGGCAAGACCTACTATCATTTGGTAAAGAATATCAAAAGACAGAACGAGAACTAGCAGCCCAACATGACCAATACTGGGAAAGGATGTCTTTCTTATTCACAGCTTTCCTTTATTCAAAATGTTCAGGTTGTGACATACCATGAGTCAAGAATCTGAAATAACATATCTACCAGCATTTGGTAGTAATTTGACTGTGAGGACTGTACTCCCTTCCATCCAATTCTAAAATACTAATATAAATGAATCTCTACATGGTTTATTTTTAATAAAGGAAAAAAATGCTAGCTTTATTTTATTATAATTTACCCATTTAAGAAGTTTCAATTTTATAATAATTTTATAAGTACAGCCATTTATAGAAGAAATGGGCATAGTAATAAAAGTATCTAGGCACCAGTCATGCACCAAACCTTCCTTTCTACAATCTTACTGAATAACATAGCCACAAAAACGAAGATTTTGATAAGTAGGCTATATTCCATTTTATTATTTTTTAAAACAAGCAACTGAAATTTAACTAAGGAAAATTACTCGGCCAGTGACGTTCAACAAGTCTAGCACAACCAGATTAGAAATTATCAGTTGTGGAAATCTACCTCTTCTAACTTCACCAGAGTGATAAAGAACCACCACCACTATCAGCCTGAGACAGAGGTCAGACATGCCTCCACCCTTCATGCTTTTTACCAATTTTGACAAAATAGTCTGTCCCACAGCACTCTCTACCTCTCTTCTGGATTTGGTCATTTGTTACAATGCCCAAAAAGAACTCACAAACACTAGTCACAAACAAGTAAGAGGGTTAATTAGAGAAGTTGTTGTTGTTTGTTGTTGTTAAGTGCTGTTGAGTAGGGTCCGACCCATAGCAACCCTGTATAGGGTTTCCAAGGAGCCACTGGTGAGCTTGAACCACCGACCTTGCAGTTCAAATCAACTTTACAGTCTAGTGCATTAACCCATAGCACCACACCAGAACTCCAATTAGGGAAGTAACAAGCTACAATTCAGGATCAGCAATGCTCCTGAGAGTTCTTTAATCAGAACAGCTGATGCTCAGCTCTGTCTGCAAGCACCTCTCTTCAGCTTTGGACCCTCAGTCTGGTCCCCATCCTGCTGAAGAAAGGTTACAAAGCTCTTTTATCTCTGCCAATAAGTGCTCAAAGGCATTCCACTCCACCAGCAAGCCTTCTACCTGAAGGCACTCCTCTTGCAATCTCATGATTGGTGTGTTGCAGTGAGTTTCTTAATATGACCCATCTTGCTATAAACTTTGTAATTCCCACCAAATGACTGAGTAGTTGTTAAGTGCTGTCAAGTCAGTTCCTACTCATATAGACCCTGTATAGGGTTTACAAGGAGCAGCTGGTGAGTTTGAACCATCAACCTTACTGTTCAAACTGACATTGAGGTCTTGTGCTTATCCTATAGCACCACACCACGAGTCGTTGTTGTTGTTAGGTGCCATCGAGTTGGTACCAATTCATAATGACCTTATGCACAGCAGACCAAAACACTGCCCGATCCTATGCCAACCTCACTATTGTTGCCACGCTTGAGTCCATCGATGCTGCCACTTGGCCAATCCATCTCATTGGGGGAGTCTTCCTCTTTTTCTCTGACCCTTCACCTTACCAAACATGATATCCTCCAGCGACTAGTCCCTCCTGACAATATGTCCGATGAAGTTTGGCCATCCTGGTCTCCAAGGAGCACCCTGACTGCACGTTTTTCAACACAGAGTAGGACTATGCAAATATGAGGTACTTGTGTCCCACCAAGAGGATTGGATAGCTTGCTAATAATGTAAATAGGTACTTGATACCTTTCTGGGAATGGAACCATGCAAATTAGGTGTAAGAAACTTAACATGGGGATTACTTAGCTTTGCCATGCCAATAGGTTTCAAATGAGCCTTACAGAGATGATGAAAAGCAGTTGAGAGAAATGGTGGCAGCAGATGGTGTGGCTTTCTGAACCCACGAGGGCCTTCAAGAAGGAGGCTTGCTGGTGGAGTGGGGTGCCTGTGAGCAGGTATTGACAGAGGAGAAAGGCATGACCCAATACGGAACCACATCTTTCAAGTCATGTTGTTGCTGCTCTTCATCCACTCTCCAAACATCTATTTTCTGAATCTTGTTACATAAAGGCCATAGGTGACCATGTGGTTCTTTTAGTGACAAATGTGAATATGACTACAGAGTCACATAACTTTAAGGTACATCTATGCACCTTTGGCCATTGTTATGCCTAAACTTCTCTCCTACTCACTCACGTATAACCTCAGTTTCCATTTGGCAGCATGGGATTTACCCAGACATGTGTGTATTATGCTATCTTTTGATTCTTGAATTTTCTTTTGAATGCATGTTGACTCAATTTTCTTTTATTTCCTGATGGCTGACAAACTACTGTGATAATTACTGAGCAATTCCTCCATGTTATTTTTACCTTTACCAATGACATGCTCTGTAACTTTAGACTAGTCACTCACTTTTTCTATCAATGTTGGACTACCCAGTAAGCAAAGCAAGCATGGACTTACTTGTGCTTACTTATTAATCTGTCATGGACAATTCCACATTTTTCTACCACATCAAAGATTCTGCTTCTAGCATATGTCTCTTTCCCAACCCCACAGCACTTTCCTACAGAATCAAAGCCTCTTTTCAAGTTTACAATCCCAGACAGGGAAAGAGTACCCAGTAGACAAGGTAAGCACAAGCTAACTTGTGCTTATTTACTAATCTATGGTGAACAATGTCACATGCACCATTTTGGGTAATCTGCTCCCTGCTCTCTGTGGAAGAGGCCCTTCAGTTATAAACTAAAGGTCGTTAATTTCACTAGACATGTTTAGGAAACAATGAGTTCTGCTCTCAAAAGTTTCAATAGGAATGGGAAAGTATTGTCATCATTTTTTGTTGTTGTTTATTATTAATATAGCTGCAGAACTAGGAGAATTTGCCATCTCCCCATGGATTTTACTATGGCCTCCAGAAGCTGAGATTTAATTTTGAAAGAATTCAATTTCTAGTCCACTTTGCCAAGGTGACGATGAGAATGTATGCTGACAGACTGTTGTCTTCAGAGGTAAAATCCAGACACACTGAGACAATGCTACAGCTCAAACAGGGGTGACCCTTTCCCATTCATCTTAATAGAGTGTTAAACTTGAAGCCTAATTAGGTTCACTTAAATGTCAACATTATTATACTTTTCTCTGCTTATCTTCATACCAGAAACAATCAACTAATGCACTCATTTAATCTGGGTGCGTGCAACGATCCCATCCAGACACCCTGTCATTTTGATAGCCTGCTTTGCAGTCATAAAATTACAAGTTTTAAACTTGCACTTTGGTTGTTTTTAATTATCCACATAATTAGATTACTTTCTATTACCTTGAAAATTTAGAGGTGAGAGTATATACACATATGTATGATGTTTGTAAGACAGTGAGGCCTGATCCTTATTCCCATCATGAGACACTGATATCAAACTTGCTCCCAGGGTAACAAACTAGAAAGACATGTTAAATGAAAGAACCTATTCCTGTCCCTTAGAAAAGGCTGACAGTTTTCTCATTTCTATGTTATCTGTATGCCCAGGTTTTTTATATTCCCTTTCTGATTCAAAGGTGCTGCTAGGACTCTATTTTAATGGTTAATGCCTACAACAATCTTCAGAAGGAACAGAAATAATAATATATAAATCCACACTTCCCTGTTTTGTACCAAAAATGATCCAGATCTAGGCCCTTAATGTAAAGTCTTTGATGAAACATTTCATAAAATTTATTTATTTACTCAAAGTTATAAAGAATTTAAAGAGTCACTAACTGAAAGGTTGTTGAGCTAATTCCAACCCATAGAGACCCTGTCTAGGGTTTACCGAGGAGCAGCTGGTGAGCTTGAACCAATGACCTTGCAGTTCAAATAGCTTTGCAGCCTGGCACATTAACCCACAGCGTCACACCAGGGCAGCCAGAGTGTTCCTTGGAGGCCAAGATGGCCAAACTTCATCTCTCATACTTCAGATATAGTGTCAGGAGGGATATCATGTTTGGTAAGGTGGAGGGTCAGAGAAAAAGAGGATGGATTGGCCAAGTGGCAGCATCGATGGACTCAAGCGTGGCAACAGTAGTGAGGTTGGCCCAGGATTGGGCAGTGTTTTGTTCTGCTGTGCATATGGTCACTATGAGTCGCTGCCAACTCAATGGCACCTAACAAGAAAAACAACTGAAAGGTTGATGGTTTGAACCTCGTATTTACTACAAGGCAGAAAAATGTGGTAGTCTGATCCCACAAAAATCACAGCTTTAGAAACCCTATGGTAGTTTTACTCTGTCATATACGCTCACTAGGAGTCTAAATCAATGGTGGGACAGGTTACAAAAAGTCTGGAGATCCTGGGTAACATAAATGACTAAGCACTCACCTACTACCTGAAAGGCTGGTGGTCTTAACCTACCCAGAGGTTACTGAAAACCAGGTCTTGCAATCTAATTCTGAAAGTTCACAGAGTCTTGAAAATCCTATGGAGAAATTCTGTTCTATACACATGGGGTCCCTATGAATCAGACTCAACTCAACATCAGCTAATAACAACAATAAAGAGTTTAGTCTGTTTTTCTTTAATAGTCTATGTGGTAAGGTGTAGAAAAGAAAATTTTGGAAGTTCTTTATCCAGATGTGTAAATAAAAGTACTGGTAGGTGTCTTCAATATTGGGTATCTTCATCCCTCTGCCTACACTCTCTTCCACATTATGTCATTCTCATGCACCCCAGGCATCTGAATCACCAAGAACATAAGAACTGAATGAACATTTTCTAAAGGTATCTATAATAAACATTACTAATGCTCATGCTTTAAAAAATACACAGAAGACTATGGTTCCTGGATCCTTTCACAATTGTTGTTGTTAAATGCCATTGATTCTGTTCAGACTCATGGAGGCCTTGCATAAGGCTTTTGAGGCATGATTGGTGTGTGTGAACCACCAACATTTTAGTTAGCAGTTCAGTGCTTATCATACAGTGTCACAGCAGGAGTCCAGACCCTTTTGCATTCAGGTGGTACTAATTCTGGCCAATAGGCTAGGACTGGAAGTGACATTTGTTACTCCATGAAGGAAGTACTTAAAAGCCAATGCATAATCGTCTGAGTCATTACAGCATAGAACTGCTCCGTAGTGTTTCCTTGACTGTAATCTTTAAGAAGTATATGTTGTCAGAACTTCCTTCTGTGGTACCACTGGGTGGTTTGAACCATCAAGCTTTAGATTAGAAGCCATGTTGTTGCTGTTGTTATGTGCTGTGGAGTCAGTTCGGACTCATAGCGACCCTGTACAGGGTTTTTGAGGCTGTAAATCTTTACGGGAGCAGAAACCCTCATTTTCCCCCACAGAACAGCTGGTAGTTTCAAACTGCTGACCTTGTGGTTCACAGCCCAATTTGTAACCGCTACGCTATGAGAAACAGAGCTTGTTTAGAAGTCAAGAGTTGGAGTCAGTTCAACAGCAGCTAGTTTGATTGAATTCTCCATGTTCTCTTCCTATACTTACACAAACTCTGAAGTCTTGTGCTGAGTAAAGAGTACTAAGTCTCCATATGGAGAACCCTTGGAGAGATGCCTAGGCCAACAGAAGGGTTTGCATGAGCAAAATTACACTATTTTGGTTAACCATTGAGATTTGGCGTTCTTTGTTACTACAACATTGCCTACTTTATCTGGTCCTATGAAATATCTCAGAATTAATTTGAACGTCAAGCCCCGTTAATGGATACCCATGTATAAATGTCATCACTGCTTTCTTTAAGCGTCAGATACAAAAGTGTGAACAAAAGAATATGCAAAATTATTCCAGTCTATCAAGCTCTGAAGGAGCTTTGGTAACGTAGTGGTTAGGAATCTGGCTGCTAATCTCAAGGTCAGCAGTTCAAAACTACCAGCTGTTCCATGGAAGAAAGATGAGGCTTTCTGCTCCCTTAAAGATTTATAGCCTTGGAAACCCTGTACAGGATCACTATGTGTCGGAACCGACTCCATGGTACATAATCACTACCACCACCACCACCACCACCAAGCTCTGATTTTACTCCTCCACATAGGTTACCTTTGTAATTTACAATGTGTTCTTGACAGGAGTACATTAAATCATATCTCAGGTTGCTTTTTTCCCAAGGACAGAGGATTAATATCCAAAGTCAGGCCAGAGTCAAAGAAAGTGAGAAAAAAATCCATTAGACAAAGCCCTAAAATGTGGGTTACCCAAGCAGGCATTGGGCAAATATTCATTGATCAGGTACAGAAATCGGATGCTTTCCAGAATCATTGAAGGGAATTTTTAAAAATGAGGTGTAAATATCCTCTAAAAGAGAGAGCACTAATGTTAATAAAAATATCAAATTATATCTGACTGGAGCTAAGCAGCATTTTTATTGAGACCATTAGGTGGTACTTGCAAGCATATAAACTTCTTAAACAGTTGCTTTGACAACTTTGAAAGGCAGAGAACTCATTTTTACTTTGACAGGAATTTGTTTATTGTGTTTGGAGCAAATCAGGTCACAAGGTTGTAAATGGCTTCAGACTTTGGTGGGAGTTCCTCTTCCAACTTACAGACTCAGCAATGCAAATTCTCTAGCTGATCCATAGATACCAATGAGCTCAAGCAGGAACTTAAGAAGCAAAATGAGCCTTAGGGATCTTAATAAAGAGAAAATAGGAAGTGTGAGATGAAGATAAAGGGGGAAGCTGTTGCTGGTTAAGTACAGGCAGACCACAGATTCTAGGAGCCCATTTTAGGGAAATTGTACCAGCCAAGCAAATCCTTACCATTAACTAGCAGGCTCCAGGCAGGGAGGCCATGTGCAAAGCGAAAGGCGTGCCATTTGGGAAGGGGATTGGAAAAGCAGTTCTTCAATTTAATGGATCTAAGATCATTAAGGGGACTCTGGTAGCGTAGTAGTCATGAATCAGGCTGCAAACCGCAAGGTCAGCAGTTCGAAACTACCAGCTGCTCCACGGGAGAAAGAGGAGGCTTTCTGCTCCCGTAAAGATTTACAGCCTCAGAAACCCTGTACCAACTCCACGGCACATAACAACAACAACAATGCATCAACAGCACTTAACAACAACAACAAAAGACTATAGTCAAGTTAATCTTTCCATCTGCAGAATGGGGGTAAACACACCTGCCTCAAAGAGTTAGCACAATAATTTTTTTTTTTTTTTTTTTTTTAAGATTATGCATGTCAGGTTCCAAATACATTGAGCATAAATACTTAAAATGGCAGTTAATAAGAGTCATTAATGGTGTGGTGCTGTAGGATAAGCACTGGAGTGCTAATCACAAGGTTGGTGGCTCAAACCCACCAGCCACTCCTGGAAAACCCCATGAGGGGTTGACAGGAGTTAGAACTGACTTGACAACATTTAACAACAAATGGTATAGTGGATTAAGCACTGAGCTGCTAACCATAAGGCTGGTTGTCCAAACCCACCAGCCACTTCCAGGTGAGGTCCTCTGCTTCTCTCAAGATTAATAGTCTCCAAACCAGAAGCAGCAGTTCTACTCTGTCCCTCAGGGTCACAGTGAGTACGAATCAGCTCAGTGTTAGTGGATATTATTTGAATTACATGGTATGTGAATTTAAAGTGTTAAATAAATCATATACACAGTAAATTTTAGTAATAGTGATAATAAAGGGGCTCTGGTAGCATAGTGGTTACAAGTCAGGCTGCTAACCTCAAGGGCAGCAGTTTGAAACTACCAGCTGTTCCGTGGGAGAAAGATGAGGCTTTCTGCTCTCGTAAAGATTTACAGCCTTGGAAACGCTATACAGGCTTGCTATGAGTTGGAACTGACTCCACAGCACACAACCATTAATAATAAAGCAAATTGTACACTTACTCCCCTCAATGTGTTTCCCTGAGTGAAAAGAAAGACACAATCCGACATTTCTTCAGTTGGTCTCTGTTTGTAAGTGCCTTTTGTGGTGTAAGTATTTTCCCTGGAATTTTCAAGGATAATTTTCACCATTCAAGGATAATTTTACCCTTATGCACTTCTTCAACACTGCAGAAGAGGCAATTTTACTATATCAATACAGTAAGAAATGCTTATAATTTGTGATGGGCTACTCACAATTTGGCTAAGCATAATTTTTAATATGAAAAGAAACATTGTGTCATGAAAAGAGTATGACACTGGGGTCAGCAGGCCTGGATTCATTCTAGTTTCTCTATTCATTAATTCTGATGCAAAAACAAATTCTTGAACTTCCATTTCCCCATTAGTAAAATTGGGATACTCTCAGAAAAATGCTTTTATTATCCATTAACAAGTTGCTCCCTTACTCATGGCAACCCAGTGTGTTACAAAGTAGGACTGCTCCATAGAGGTCTCTTGACTGGAATCTTTACAGAAGCAGGCCTTTCTTTCATAGTCACTGGCTGGGTTCAAACCACCAACCTTTGGGTTAGTAGCCAATGGTAAACCATTTGTACCACCGAGGCTCCTTCAAAAAAAAAGTAGTGAAGATGAAATCACTTAACATAGGCAAAGCGTCCACCATAATGAAAGAAAAAAGTAGTAATTTTTTTTTTTTTTTTTTTTTTTTCTGGCCCAAGGTCAGCAGTTCAAAACTACCAGCTGTTTCATGGGAGAAAGATGAAGCTTTCTGTTCCCATCATGATTTGCAGCCTCAGAAATCCTATACAGGGTCATTATGCATCAGAACCAACTCTACCACACTCTACCACCACCACCGAGTGTCATGTTGTAGAATAATCACTATTCTGCAAGTTCAGTTTGAACCACAAGGTCAGTGGTTCAAACTCACCAGTTGCTCCTCAGAAACTCTATACAGGGTCACTATGAGTCAGAACCGACTCGACAACACTTAACAACAACAGCTCTAATATAGAAGTACCAGAACAATCAATAGAACCTTTTGTACTTTGTATTATAAGTCCTTGGAAAGATAGAGTTAGGAATTTGGTAATGACAAAAAGAGATACCAAAGTGATCATTGGTTTCTGGACACGAATGAAATAAACAAACCATTTTATATTCCAGAAGCTTAAAAAGTCATCTGTAAGCATTTTGTCTACTTGCTTGTCTCAAAGTGTCTACTCTTACACTTGAAAAAACTTCCATTCCACCATTTTGTTACTACTTCAATCAGAGTCATCAGTGACCTCCATGTTGCCAAATCGAATGCTCTCTTCTTTATTCTTCTCTTACCAATGCAGTAGAATGCTTCCTTTTTCTCAAGATACTCTGTTTGTGGTACTATTAAGGCTACCCTAAAAAATTAATACACTAGACATTAATTTATGTACAAAAAAGTGATTCAAACTTCTCAAGTTGGGTATTAGCAAGTAGATATCAATGAATGTTTTATACTGACCTAAGTTTATCCAGAAAATAAGATTTAGCCCAAATATTTGCTGTAGGATAAAGTACTGGACCACAAGGTCAGCTTGAACTGCAAGGTTGGCGGTTCAAACCCACCATGTGCTCCTTGGAAACCCTATCCAGGGTCACTATTAGTTGGATGGCACTTAACAACAGCAGCAGCAGCAACATTTCACTCAGCTTCCTTTTGCTTTCTTTATCATTCTCCATTGTTTAGCTAATACCATTGTTGTTCAGAGCCATGGAGTTGGTTCAGACCCATGGCGACTTTGTATAGGGTTTCTGAGGAGTGGCTGATGGGTGTGAACCGCCAACCTTGCAGTTCAAACTGACCTTGTGGTCCAGCACATTACCCTGCAGCACCACACCAAGACTCCTTATCTAATACTACTCCAGTGAAATCACTGGTGTTACAGGAAAGGACTAACATCTGAGTTACAAACTAACACTTCTGTGTAGTTCACCTACACACACACACACACACACAACACAGCACCTACGGAGCTGCTAAGAGAAATTCCAAGTGTGCAGTCAAATCTAAACTATGATGTGAATTTCACCCAGTTGTTCAATGAACCAAATCTCAGTGACATCAACAAGCAGTCAGTTCAGACAGGTTTGATATTCTTAGCTACACAACCACTGCATCTACCTGCTTTCAGTTTTGAACCTAAAAATATTTCTGTGTCAGCCATCACTAGTTTTAAGATGAGTATTTACACAACTTAGTGGTTCAGGGGAGGAAAATTAGTATTTGTGTCTACTGATTCCCAGCACTGGTTACTAAAATTGATAAAATTACTATGGAATCCATGTTTTTTATTTTCAATTTTAAAACAAAAGCAGATATTGTAGGCTACTTTAGAGCTCAGGGTTTCCATGAGTTACTCTATTTGCATATATTGAAGGAAAACCTTTTCTCCACTGATCCCAAGTATATTTGTTGATACCTATCAAACTTTCCCAATTTTATATATATATATATATATAAAGTAAATCATAAACCAGATGATGGTATCATCACAGAAGCTCCAGATGAAAAGAATACAGAGAACATTCCCAGAACTTGGAATAAACTAATTGCTGATATCATGATATCATCACTTTTGCTGATACTTGGGAATTGTGAAACTAAGAAAACCAAGTTAGTAAAAACTCACAACAATGTGGTACAGTTGTTTTTTAGATTTCCCTAAGATTCTAGAATGTCACTCATTCTTAAATAGGTTGTTGGTTTTGTTTGTTTGTTTGTTTGTTTTGTCTTCTTTTTAAGGATCAGATAATGCTTCCTATGTTGCAAAAATGCTGAAACTCCAGGAAGATTAAACTTCTCCTCCATGCCAATATTATGAAAAGAGTACTTAAATATTTTTATAATTGAAATTGAATATTATAATTATATCCAGCTTGATTACCAAAGCACCTTCATATACATATAGTATGTTGTTAATTTTATTAATCTTTATGCACATGTGAGTTGAACAAAACAAAAACTATTCTCTCCATTTGACATAAGAACATGTGAGAGTTAAGAGACATTAAGTGGCTTAATCAAAACCACATAACTAATTTATGTGTGCAGCTGAAATAGTCCCTAATCCAGTACCATTTCTATTACACAATACACACTTCACTATGATTTCCAGACATGCTATGAGGTGATAGAAGAAATCTTTGTTTAATAAAGTAATTTTGTTTACTCTGTCCTGATTATGCAACTTTTGTTAGCCATAGTGACAACTGACTTATTTTAAAACTATGTTGATTGACAGATATAAAGCACCTTCTAAATACCCAGAGCCTTCCCACATTTTGTAGTGTTTCTTATCATGGTAATGTAAACTGTTGGGGGTAGCAGCAGCAGGAAAGATAGAGAAGGACACTCATTAAATGAAAAAAGAAAAGCACATATTGATTTTTCCTTCCAATGAAAAGACAAGGAATATAATTTCATTGCCTATTAAATATGGAAAGAGGACTTAGTGTAGTTGTGACTTATGATTTGGTCATTCTGTCAGACTTCTTTCCAGCCATCTCTTCTTCTCCATCACAGACTCCCCCACAGAACACTAAGTAACCAGATAACTAGGGATACTCATTTAGGAGCAAATATCCTTGGTCCTGCAGAGCATGAAAGTCTAGCAAGGAAATGATAAGTGAGGGGAAAATCATTAGAACTTTTTCACCTAAAATAACCATGGTTGAAGAACGCATGTTATCCCATAACACCCTCAACCATAGGAGAAACATCCACACTGCCCCAGAGAATATTGCTAACTCTTAGAAGGTCATAGAAAATTAAGATTTGATTGGTTATGGTAGACTTTCTACCAGAGAAGATAGTCTCAAAAAGCAAGTCCTTAGGTTTCTTTTTCTCTTTTTTGACTTATTTCCTTTAAACCAGTTGACAATTTATGTTGATTGACAATTTTTGAAGGTTCACATTTTTGTACATCTTGCCCATAAAGCGCTTATAGCCTTTGTCCTAGACTAGATTTTCAAGGATGCTTGTATAATTAACAGTCAGGAAAGACAGAGATAGTGTCTCCCTGTTGAGTAATAGACAGGCAGACATTTTGTCCACTATAAAATACTGGATTTCTTAAGCACAGTATAGCACAGTATCTGAGCTCTTGGCTGCTAACTGAAAATTCAGCAGTTTGCAACCAAACTGCAAGTGTGGCAGTCTGCTTTACAGTTATGGAAACTATAGGGCAGTTCCACTATGTCTTGCTATGCGTTGAAATGGACTCAGTGGTAATAGGTTTGGTTTTGGAAGGCTGGGGTCCTGGTATAACACTGTAGGGTCAGCACTGGACTACTAACCGCAAGGTCAGCAGTTGAAACCCACCAGCCACTGCTCGGAAACCCTATATAGTGTCACTATGAGTCGGAATCAATTCAATGGCACCCAACAGCAACAACAATGCAACCTACTTCATATGTACATATATTGCCTGGCTCTCTATAGGGTTGGGAGTTCAAGGCACCAAGTGTGTTGATTCTCCTGATGCTTGATGTGTCCTGAGTTATAAAGTCTCTCACCAAGGCCTCTCATCTTCTGCTAGCATCCATGAAATATATATAACAAGCTAACTGATTTAATTATTTTTATCACTTTGCTCCCAAATATGTATTTCAAGTGAGTCTCCACCATCCTTTGATGAATCTTTACTCATCAGAAAGAAACTTAGGTCTTCATTAAGTTAGAATAATCACTGGGGAAAGTAACATCTATTATACTTCTATGTTTCCATTCTGCTTCTTCTTCACCTGTGTGAGGTAGTGGTGGTAATGTGCCACAGAGTCTGTTCTGACTGAGAGCAATCCTGTATAAGGGTTTTGGGGCTGCAAATCTTTACAGGAGCAGAAAGTCTCATCTTTCTCCCTTGGGCAACTGGTAGTCTCAAACTGCTGTCCTTGCAGTTAGCAGCCCAACTCATAACCCACTACACTACCAGAGCTCCTACCTGTGTAGAAGTTGGAAATTTCCTTTACACCAGGACAGTCAAACTTCTCATACTTAAACGTCAGAATAATGTTCAGGAAGTAAAGGTGCTGAGAAATGGCTTTGAGAAAGAATCCTGCTGCTTGGCAATGTTTGGTCAGAATTAAATCATGTATGCAAGATCTCTTGGTGACCTGGTCTATAAACAGCCAAGTAAAAATTAAGATCATGTAAAGAGTTGTGAGCATCACACTCAGTTTTTCTCTGTGAGATTTGCTGAATTACAAATGTGTGGTATCATTCCCACTTCCCTGCAATGTAGAGTATTGCTGGATTTTCCTGTTGATCTTTCTGGTTGCCAGCCTGACCAGCTGGTCTTCAAGATCCCTGGGCTAAAGAAGGAAAAAGTTAATGAAAGCATATTTACTTCGAAATTTTAATTCAACACTGAAAAATGCTAAGAAGCTATCGAATAAGTTTCCTGTGGGGATAAATTAGGTTAAAATCACTTTTATACATAAATCACTATAACAGAACCCCAAGCCCCTTTTAAGGCCACCCCCACATGTATTTCTAGGAGTTCCCAAGGGACGTTTCCCATGAACTCAACTCCTTTGGTGTCTACACTGCTCTGCCATATGCTACCTCTAATTTATTATTCTTGCCACTCTGACAATTTAGCTCATTTGGCTCTCGTCATGCAGAGCATTAGTTTTTTACTGATGGTGGTCTTTATCCCACAAGACACAACAAGCCCTCCAATATATCCACATTTCAATTGCCAAGTGTTTGAGGACAAGCTTCCTAGGGATCTCTTAAACATAATGGTCACTACAGCTTCTTATCCTGCAATCTAAATGGTGTAGTCCTTTCTGCTCTGCTGTGTAAGTAAGAAAGGGACCTAGCTCTTCCTCCACTGTAGCACACACTATACTAATTCAGTGTTAGCAAAAATCTTCCTAGATATATTCAATACCAGATATAAAGATGAGCCACGATACAGGCTCTTTCTCCTATTCCTCTTCAGTGGTTTGTGAGTAAAGCTCATTATGTGTAGAATGCATTTTTTCCTTAGCATCCATTCTCTCTCAGACTTCTGTGTCCAATTTCACATACCTTTGTAGGGACAGTGTCACAATTGACCAGACAATCCTGAACTCCTAGCAGCAGACACACTGGAAAATACTTCCGTCAGACATCTGCATGACTCCTTTCCTTCAAAGACTTCTTTCAAGTCTTGATCAAAAGTCATCTTGTCAGAAAGGTCTTTCTTGACAACCAATTTAACGTATTAACACAATTCCCACCTATTACGGATTGGATCCAAAACTCCCAACTGTCAGTTTGACATACTGTGGTGGACTGGGTGTTGTTGTGATGCTGGAAGCTATGCCACCGGTATTCTCAATGCCAACAGGGTCAGCCATGGTGGACAGGTTTCAGTGGAGTTTCCAGACTAAGACAGACTAGGAAGAAGGAGAGGCAGACTATTTATGAATGGTGAGTCACTGAAAAACAGCAGGACATTGTCAGATACAGTGACAGGAAACAAAAGCATTATGAACAACAGCAGAACATTATAAAGTACAGGGCCAGAAGATGAGCCCTTCAGGTTGGAAGACATTCAAGATACCACTAGAAAAGAGCCACCATAATGACGCGAATCAAGTAAAGCGTTCCTGACCTTCATTCGCTGATAAGGCACAACTCAAAATGAAGACAAATTGCTGCAAACATCCATCAATAATTGGAACACGAAAAGCATGAAGTATGAATCTAAGAAAATTAGAAATTGTCAAAAATGAAATGGGACACATAAACCTCACTTTCTTACACACTAAATTGAAATGAACTGTGGCAATGGTGTGACATGAAGTCGGTTCTGACCCAGAGCGACCCTGTATAGGGTTTCCGAAGCTGTAAATATTTAGGGGAGCAGAAAGCCTCATCTTTCTCCTGTGGAACGGCTAATAATTTTGAACTGTTGTCCTTGAGGTTAGCAGCCCAACTCCTAACCGCTATGCTACCAGTGCTCCTTTATTATTACTATTACTAAAATTTACTGGAAATAAGGAAGACATTTGAACTGTGGTATTGATGCATTTGAATTGTAATATTGGAGAATATGAAAAGTACCATGGACTGCCAGAAAAACAAACAAATCTGTGTTTGAACAAGTACAATCAGAAAGCTCCTGAGTAGTCAGAAGGGGAAGACTTTATCTTTCATACTTTGGACATTATCAGGAAATACCAATCCCTGGAAAAGGACAACATGCTTAGTAAAGTGGAGGGTCAGTGAAAAAGAGGAAGACTTTCAACAAGATGGACTGATACAGTGGCAGCAGCAATGCACTCAGACATAGCAACAATTGTCAAGATTAAACAGGACCTGACAGTCATTCTGTTGTGTATGAAGTCGCTATGAGTTGAAACTGACCGCACCTAGTAACAAGAAATATATGTTGTAAATCACAATTGATTAAACTTTGAGCTACTAACCTGAAGGTTAGGAGTTCAAAACCAACAGTTGCCACTTGGGAAAAAGATGAGAATGTTCCCCGTAAGATTTACAGTCTCGGAAACCCTAAGAAACAGTTCTGTTCTGTCCTATAGGTTCACTATGAGTCAGAATCAACTCAGTGACATTGGGTATGGTATGGGTATAGTGTGCCCATGATTATAATTCCATGTGAGGATGGGCTGTCTTGGTTATGTTGACAAGGCCATGTTATGAGTCAATCTCTTTTGATATATTAAAGAGAGTAAACAATTGAGCAGAGGCGAGATGAAGGGAGAGAGATGCCAAATCATAGAAAGATCACCCGTGAGGAGCTGAGAAGAGACAAGGACCTTCTTCCAGAAAGAGAAAGCCTTCCTCTAGAGTAAAAACCCGAATTCAGACTTCTAGCTTCCTACACTGTGAGATAAACAATTCTTTCCGTTAAAACCACCCATTTCTAGTATTTCTCCTACAGCAACACTAGATAACTAAGACACCACCCAAATCTCCCTATCCCTTGCTTAGTTAACTATACTACACTTTATATCACCATATGTATTATAAAATGTATTTGTTTTGTTTATTATTTTCTTCTCCCACCAAAAGATAAACTCCAAGAGCACAAGGGTTTCTATATTTTTGGCTCACTATGTATCACAAATGAGGCATACCATCTACTTGGCGCTCAATTAATATGTGAAGAATGAATGACTAAATCCTAGATGTAGGCTGAGACAACCACTACATGTGTGTGCTTCTTTCAAATAAATTCCATTGACCACATGCCCATTAAATCTAACATCCTATAAACATGTTTTGACTGAAAGGTATTTGTGAATAATAATGCATGGAAGATATACCACACTTTAAGGACTGAGTTGTTAACAAGAAATAATACCACATTCACTCACTCTGATTGCCTTTCTCCTTTGCTATTAGGACATAAAATATAATTTAATTTGGCCTGGCTTTTCAATTTTATGTAATGATTGTTGTTGTTAGATGCCATTGAGTTAGTTCAATTTCACAGAGACATTGTATATGGTTTCCAAATCTGTAAATCTTTACAGGAGCAGAAAGCCTCATCTTTAACCCATGAAATGACTAGTGGCTTTGAACTGTCAACCCTGTGACTAGCAGTCCAGTGCTTATCCTATGACACCACCAGTGCTCCTTAGCAATGATTAGCCAATTTAAAACTTACCCAGTTCATATATCTATATATTTCTCTTTTTTAACCCTTTCTTTTTTCTGTTGCCACTTAAAGGAATTATAACTGTTAAAATTTATATGTGATTCAAGCTATGCAGATAAATATCATAATAAACTAGGACAAATTTTGTGTGTGTACAGGGAGCATTAGCAAGAAAATCCACCCAGTTACTAGGTAGGAATAACAGATCAACATGAAGAAGAAAATGATAATGTCTGATTTGGAGTTCACAAACACCCATAAAAGTGTTACTGATCTGCACAAATTTTCAGGAAAGCACAAGGAATATATAAAGTTCCTTTAAAATATTCAGATGGTTGAATGCATTCATTATATTTTAAAACATGTATGTAAAAGGATGCTCATGACAATGTTATTCATTAAGTAAAAATGAATGCCGCTGCCATTGAGCCAATTCCAACTCATAGCAATACTATAAATCAGAGTAGAACTGCTCCAAAGTGTTTCTGAGACTGTAAATCCTATGGGAGCAGAAAGTCTCACCATATATACAACATAGGGAAATATTTAAATAAGTTACAGTCTTGTCATTCTGTACAACAGGATAATACATAGTCAATTTACACTTTAAAATAGTATTTTTAAGACGATCTAAAGAAACAGTTCACACAACATAACACTAAACACGAAAAGTCAAATATATATTGTAAGCTCAATTGTCCAAACAATGGATTTATAGAATAAATTGCAATGAAATTTGCAAGCATTTTAATGGTGGTTACTTTTGATTGTGGAATTAATTTTTTATATGTTGTTGTTAAGTGTCATTGAGTTGGTTCTGACTCATAGCAATCCTGCATAGGGTTTCCAAGAAGCACCTGGTGAGTTTGAACTGCTGACCTTGCTGTTAGCTGTCCAGTGCTCATCTCACAGCACCACACCAGGACTTCCATTTTATTTATAACTCCTAATATTTCAAATATTCCACCAGCTATATCTGTCACATTTTTAACTGATATTAACAGATAAACAAAAACAGGTGTGAGACCAATTTTTTTAAAACAAATACATTTAGATGAAGGGGTACAATAAATTTTTAATAGTGATGGTAATAGCTGATGCTTAATGAGCTCTGATTTGTGCTGGGTACTATGCTAAACACTTTAGTATCTCTATGAGGTAGATACTTGGTATAGATGAAGAAAATCAAGTTTTGAAGAGATGAAACAACTTTTTCAGTATCACGTGACCAATCAGGAAAGTGTAAGGTTTGATCCAAATTTCTCACCTTCAGAGTCTTTCTTTTTTTAAAAAAAACACAACACTATGCTCCATTAAAGGAGCTTTGGTAGCACAGTGGTTACAAGTTGGGCTGCTAACTTCAAGGTCAGCATTTCGAAACTACCAGCCATCCCATGGGAGAAAGATAAGGTTTTCTGCTCCCATATAGATGTACAGCCTCCAAAACCCTGTACAGGGTCTCTATGAGTGGGAACTGACTCCACGGCACACCACCACCACCACTGCCATGCTCCATTATATGAGAGGGAGTCCTGGTGTGGCTCTGTGGGTTAATGTGCTGGACTGCAAAGTCGGTTTGAACCCCAAGGTTGTTGGTTCAAGCTTACCAGCCATTCTTTGGAAACCCTATGTAGGGTCGCTATGGGTCAGAATCAACTTAAAAGCACTTAACAACAAGTAGAGTTGTTGTTGTTGTTAGGTGCCATCAAGTTGGTACAGACCCATAGCGACCTTATGCACAGCAGAACGAAACACTGCCCAATCCTGAGCCAACCTCACTACTGTTGCCACGCTTGAGTCCATCATGCTGCCACTTGGCCAATCCATATCGTTGGGAGTCTTCCTCTTTTTCTCTGACCCTCCACCTTACCAAACATGATATCCTTCTCCAGTGACTGGTCCCTCCTGACAATATGTCCAAAGTATGAGACACAAAGTTTGGCCATCTTGGCCTCCAAGGAGCACTTTGGCTGCACTTCTTCCAAAATGGATCTATTGGTTCTTTTGGCAGCCCATGGCACTTTCAGTATTCCCCTCCAACACCGTAACCATACCAGCCACTCATTGGAAACCCTATGCAGGGTAACTATGGGTAGGAACTGACTCAGAACAACAAGTAGAATAGTGGATTACAAATTGGGCTGGAAACGGCAAGTCAGCAGTTCCAATCCACCAGGGAGAAAGATATGCTTCCATAAAGATTTACAGCCCCAGAAATCCTATCAGAGTTGCAATGAGTCAAAATCGACTCCACAGCACAACACCACCACCACCACCATGAGTCATTAAAACATTTGGCAATAACCATGGTGAGTGTGCTTAGTTTGCCTAACAATGAATTGTTTTCATTTGGTTTAGTATTCCTGATGGTAAAGACTTTTCAGATGGTTACCATCTTTTTACTCTTGGTCAGATATTCACTGTTTTTCTTTAGGTTAGGTATTTGAGTTTCGTGTTGTTGATAATATATGCAGGACACTTGGCATAGACACTGACAAAAAAAGGAGGAATGATTGCATTTTCAATCAATTGTAATTAAATAATCATTATAATGTAAAGCCGTTTTCTCAAAGGAAAAAGAAATCCTCTCAGAAAATACTTTTTCAAACTGAAACCAGGGTAAAACATGAAGCCAGAAGGTTAGAGTTGATTTCCTGATAAATGAAGAGAATGTTAGAACCATGGCAAAGGCAAATTGACCTACAAAAATCTTGACAGCTTCTTAGACTCTGCTGCTTACTGAAACGTCGGTGACTCTTGGCAGTTCTCCAAGATGTCCAGGTAGAACACTGAGCACACTGATTACTTTAACTGAAACAATCTGGTTTTACACAAACCCACCTCAGGTTAAACCAAGTGTGCTGCTTATAGAACTGTCAATCCAAGAGAAAGCCATTTTTTACCTGAGGAGGGAAGCTAATCTTTGTGTGTTAACATACATGAGTTTGTAACCTAAAATATTCATAGTCTCATGTTGCCTAGTAAAAACAAGAACAAACTTATGGATCAAAACAGATTTCCAGGGAGAACGCCAAAACACACAAAATAAAAAGAGAGAAAGTTTTTCAAATAATCTTTCAAACAAATCAAAGAAAATAAGGATAAGTGTTTTAGCTAATTTTTCAGGAAAGAATGATTTCCAGGGGAAAAAAAATACATAGATTGTAGACTTAAATCTCAAACATAATGTTGCCACTTTGGATGATAACCAGCGTAATTGCTCCAACAATTTTAAGCTATGCTAAAAAGAATAGACCCAAGCATTATCAATATGCTTATACCAGTCTGTTTGGGAGGGACCAATCCCTGGAGAAGGATATCATGTTTGGTAAAGTGGAAGGTGCTCTGGTAGCGTAGTGGCTACGAATCGGGCTGCGAACCGCAAGGTCAGCAGTTCAAAACTACCAGCTGCTCCGCGGGAGCAAGATGAGGCGTTCTGCTCCCGTAAAGATTAACAGCCTTGTAAACCCTGTGCAGGGTCGCTATGAGTCGGAACCGACTCCACGGCACATAACAACAACAAAGTGGAAGGCTGGAGAAAATAAGGAAGACCCCTAATAAGATGGATTGGCACAGTGGCAGCAGCAATGGGCTCACACAAGTGTGAGGTTGGCGCAGGCCCTGGAAGTGTTTGCTTCTGTTGTGCATAGGGTCGCTATAAGTCGGTACCAACTCAATGGCATGTAACAGCAACAGCATATGTTTAGTATATGGTGTGCTAAGTATGTGTTGTTATATTCCTCAGAAAACCTCTCCTATTTTTTATCTACTATTTTCTTAACAGATAACGTTCTCAAGCTAAGAAATAAAAAATGTTCTTATAATAATGTCTCTTCCCTTGAGGGACCCCCTTGGAAGGTAGCAGTCAGTAATCTAGGGTTATTTCAGCTGCCTGCCAAAATATCGCTCGTGACTATTAAAGTATGCTTGAAAAACACTATTACATCAATAACAGAAAAGGCATGATAGCTTTTATTTCTGGAATAAGATGTGAGTCAATTCATTGGGTGGGATTTCACTGGAAAATTACTTTAGGAATGTTTTAAACCAAGGAAGGAGAGAATCAGTGCCTTGGAGCACAGACCTAAAGAAAAACTATAGAGTCAAACTTCATTACGAGGCAAAGAAAAATGCATAGGTACAGAACACCCACCCTCATCTCTGGCAAAAATATAAGCATATTACTGAACTAGACAGTCATGTTCTTTGGCTCTGAAATAGAAAGCTTTCTTGAGATGACAAGATGCAAGATCAGGGACAGTGATGTTATGAGCAGACTCTCCATTCGCTTCTGTTACTTGAATTCCTGAAAACTTACATGCTAGTCCTGAGCTTTCTAAACCCCAGTAGGTTAGTCTCTTCTTCAGAGAGCTATACTATAACTTTCCAATGACTTTCTTACTCATTTATGCATTTATTTTTGTATTTAAGTTGTATATCTGTAGGAATACAATACTCCATAAGACTAAATCACTACACTAGGATTACAAATGAAAAGTCTATTTCTGCAGCCCAAGAATACTAGGAGGTCCCTGTAAGCACTGAAATTCAAAGAAACTTAGATGAAAAGTTGTATTCTCATGCCATAGTGAAATAGATTCCAAAGTCTCGGCTTAGTTTATTAGCATTCACCTCAACGTTATTAGGTCTTTGGAATATGATGCTTATAATATTCTAAAACCCTACCACATATAAAGTAAAGACCACTGAACTAAGATCAGGAAAATAACTGTGTAATTTGAAGCAAGTTATATAGACATTTGAGTCACCATCTTCCTTTCTATGAAATATAGGTTAAAGTAAAAGATTTATAAAGTTTTCTTTCATTGTGACAATCTCAGAATTTCTAATTTTACAAATTCCAAATAGCACCCACCTAGCGTAGTGGTTACGAATCGGGCTGCGAACCTTAAGGTCAGCGGTTCGAAACTACCAGCCGCTCCGCGGGAGAAAGATGAGGCTTTCTACTCCCGTAAGGATTTACACCCTCGGAAACCCTGTACAGGGTCGCTATGGGTCGGAACCGACTCGACGGCACTTAACAACAACAACAACAAATTATATATATATATATAGTCTATGCCTAAGTTGAGTTGGTGCTCTAAAGGAGGCCCTGCTCTCTCACTTGAAGGTATTATTTAAATGTAGCTCCAGACCACTATCTAGGTCAGCCTATGCTGTGATGTGAATTTCCTCTACAACTGTGTAGAGTCTTCTTTGTGATGGAAATCATTGCCACTCACATTTTCCCTTCTCCATTCTCCTTCTCTTGTTGGGAGGTGTGGGGGGAGAGAGTTATAATTAGAATCAAGAAAATACTGTAAGAATAAATATAATGTATCCTGTTTTTATAAAAGGTCATTCTTTCAAGCTATCAAAGCATTTACAACAAATACCTAATTGATGGTCACAGCCATCTCTGAAGAATAAAACACTATGCAAGGATTATAGATGAAGAAACCAAAGAGGGAATCAACAGAATTTCAGTTGGTAATTTTTATATCTGGGAAACAAGAAATTCAGAGCACATCCATTTCAGGCCATTGTGTTTTGGAGGGACAAATGAGCCCAGCTGTAGAGTCTTTCAATGTTGATCTAGAAATATGTGTAATACATTTATAATGAAAGCAAAGTGAAAGACTTATTCAAATAGCAAAGTCAATCCTAAAACAAATAGCTATTATTTTAAGTTTCCACAATAAGTTCTTTGGTGATTCTAGTTGATGACGTCTGTGAAAATTCAATGCAAGTGTGACAAATCTAATGTACTGTACAGTCATAGAATACTGGGATAGAGTATGAACTTAAAACCTATATATACATGCTAATTAACTGATACTGCTGATGGTCATAACAGAAACTACATGTCATTCATTTAAATCAGAAACCTACTTCCCAGCACCATCACCACCATGTTTCCCTAGAATGTTCCAAAATGAAAGAGGAAGCTGAAGTGCCTAGCTCATCAGCTTGTGCGTACTTACAGTCAATCATCCACTCTTTTTATTTATTCACAGAAATTATTATACTACTCAGTCATAAAGAGAAATGAAGTCTTGATGCATATGACAGCATGGATGAACCTTGAAAGTATCATGCTGAGTGAAAAGAACAACTATTGTATAATTTCATTTGTATGAAATAAGCAAATATATAAAATCCAAAGATCATCAAAGGTTATCAGTGATGAAAAGGAGCCGGAAAGGGATATTTTTACTTAGTGGGCACTGAGTTTATGCTAAAGGTCTTGGAATAACTTGAAAATCATAGCATGAATGGTTGTACAACTTGAAGAATATAATCAATGTGACTACAGTAGTACATGTAGAAATTGTTGTGCCAGCACATGTGTTATGTATATTCTCTCACGACAATAAAGCTTTATGGAATAATTATTGTTATTATAAGTGTCTTCTACGTGTCAAGTACTGCTGTGTACCCCATCACATTGTTCACTCATAAATTCCTTGATCACGTACTCTCTACTTGGAGGGAAAGAGCTCAGAAGAATATCTACCAATAAAAAAACTCGAAGGCTTTTCTTGTCATATTCAAAGCTCAGCATTATGAATTTTCCCTCCTGTTAGTTTTGGTGGAGTGAATGAAATTCTTCAGAAGGGCAAGGCCTCAGTCACTGTTAACAGACTCAGAAGGAAAATGCAACTGTTATCTAGGAACCAAAAGTTGGGGGAAGTGCTAGGGACTCAACAGAGACTTTTTCAGCTGAAAGTCTCTTCCCTGTTCTTAATACAAGAGACATGTATAGGCTACACCTTTGACTATGAAGGGAAACTAACACTTTTTAGCACATACTCTTGTCAGGAAGTAAATTTACTTAACTTTCAGCTGTCCTTCTTTCAATGAGACTTTCCCTGGCCACTCTATTAAAAATCGAGAACCCAGTCTGAAATACTTAACAGTTTATTTATTTTTTTACTTACTCTCAGTCTCTCCCCTTTACAATTTAAATTCCATGATGACATGAAGACAACATCTGACAATGATATCTGAATCCTTTCTCCTCCAAGTTACAACCAATTGGGAAATTAGATTACAGATTAGAAAATACTCCAATACTTTCATTTTATTCCTGGTAATTTGCTTGGAGAAAGTTATTTCTTTCAAAGATGAAATAGAAACTGTACCTGTTCCCAACCACCATCCCATCCACTCTTCACAAACAAAAGACCTAAAAAATTACAGACTTCTCCTCTGACATGCCACCACTCCACCACTCCTCTGTCAGTTTGTCATACTGTGGTGGCTTATGAGTTGCTGTGATTCTGAAAGCTATGCCACAGGTATTTTAAATGCCTGCAGGGTCACGCAGGGTTTACAGGTTTCAGATGAGTATCCAGACAAGACAGACTAGGAAGAAGGACTGACAAACTACTACTGAATTTTCAGTCACTGAAAACCTTGTGAATAGCAGAGAAACACTGTCAAATATAGTGCCAGAAAATGAGCCTCTCAGGGTGGAAGGCACTCAAAATGCAACTGGGGAAGAGCTGCCTCTTCAAAGCAGAGTTGACCCTGATGGTGTGAATGGAGTAAAACCCATGGAAGTACAGACCATGGGGCCTTCATTTGCTGATGGAGCACAACTCAAAATGAAGAGGAACAGCTATAAACATCCATTAATAATTGGTACATTGAATGTACGAAGTATGAATCTAGGAAAATTGGAAATTGTCAAAAATGAAATGGAATATATAAACATCAATATCTTAGGCATTAGTGAGCTGAAATGGACTGGTACTGACCATTTTGAATCTGACAACCACATGGTTTACCATGCTGGGAATGACAAATTGAAGAGGAATGGTGTTGCATTCATGGTGAAAAAGAACATATACAGATCAGGCGCGAGGTACAATGCTGTCTGTGATAGGATAATATCCATGCACATACAGGGAAGCCCAGTTAATACCACTATTATTCAAAATTATGCACCAACCACTAAAGCACCAACCACTAACAGTCAGGATTAAGTAGAAGAATTCTACCAAATTCTACAATCTGAAATTGATCAAAAATGCAATCAAGATGTATTGATCATTACTGGTGGTTAGAATGCAAAGGTTGGGAGCAAAAAGGAAGGATCAGCAGTTGGAAAATATGGCCTTGGTGATAGAAATGATGCTGGTGATCTCATGATAAAATTCTGCAGAATCAATGATTTGTTCATTTCAAATACCTTCTTAAAACAGCATACGAGACTATTATACACATGGACCTCACTAGATGGAATACACAGATATCAAATTGACTACATCTATGGAAAGAGATGATGGAAAAGCTCCATATCATCAGTCAAAACAAGGCCAGGGGCAGATTGTGGAACAGACCATCAATTACTCATATGCAAATTCAAACTGAAGCTGAAGATAATGAAGACAAGTTCATGAGAGCCAAAATATGATTTAAAATATTTACTGATGAAGATCAACAAGCACAGCCTTTGGTATGGATTGCAGCTCAATGTAAAGAAAACAAAAATCCTCACCATTGGACCAATGAACAACATTCTTATCAATGGAGAAAAGATTGATGTTGTCAAAGACTTCATTCTTCTTGAATCAACTATCAACATTCATGGAAGCAGCAGTCAAAAAATCAAACAATATATTGCATTAGGCAAATCTGCTGCATAAGACCTTTTCAAACTGTTGAAGAGCAAAGAAGTCAGCTTGAGGAATAAGGTGTGCCTGAATCAAGCCACAGTATTTTCAATAACTTCATATGCGTTCGAAAACTGGACAGTGAATAAGGAAGACCATAGAAGAATTTATGCTTTGAGTTATGTTGTTGGAGAATATTAAAAGTGCCATGGGCTGCCAAAAGAACCAACAGATCCGTTTTGGAAGAAATGCAGCCAGAGTGCTCCTTGCAGGTCAGGATGGCCAGGCTTCGTTTCTCATACTTTGGACATGTTGTCAGGAGGGACCTGTAGCTGGAGAAGGATATCATGTTTGGTAAGGAGGAAGGTCAGAAAAAAGAGGAAGACCCCCAGCGAGATGGAATGGCCAAGTGGCAGTATAAATGGGCTCAAGCGTGGCAACAATTGTGAGGTTGGCCCAGGACTGAGCAGTGTTCCATTCTGTTGTACAAAGGGTCACTATGAGTCAGTACCGACTCGATGGCACCTAACAACAACAACAACACATGAAATGAAAAGGGAGAGAACAAAGTATACCTGCAAAGGGCAGCCTCAAAAGAGAGAGGTAAGAACCACTGGGATCTTGCTGCTCAAATTGTGGTCCTTGGACCAGCAGCATCAGAGTCTCTGAGAATTGGTTAGAAATATAGAATTAAACTCCACCCCTGAGCTTGTGAATCAAAATTGGCATTTTAAAAAGATCCCTGGTGGCCCATGTGCACACTAATGTTTAAGAATATATGTAAATTAGCCTTTAGCAAATCAATCCCAATAGACATATATGAAAGGAGCTCTGGTAGCATAGTGGTTACGAATCTGGCTGCGAACCTCAAGGTCAGCAGTTCAAAACTACCAGCTGTTCCACGGGAGAAAGATGAGGCTTTCTGCTCCCATAAAGATTTACAGCCTCGAAACCCTGTACAGGGTCGCTATGAGTCGGAACCGACTCCATGGCACATAACAACAACAACAACAACAACACATATATGAATCAATAGGCATCAGACTTGCCATTTCATTAATCAAACCCATCTTCCTTCCATTATCGCTGTTGTTGTTAAGGATCTTAGAATCAGTTCCGACTCATAGCAACCCAGTATAGAGTTTCCAAGGAGCGGCTAGTGGGTTTGAATCGCCAACCATGTATTATTGGTTGGTAGTTTTGAACTGCCGACCTTGAGGTTAGCAGCCCGATTCGTAAGCACAGGAGTCCTGATATGGCGCTGTAGGAAAAGCACTCGATCTCAAGGTTTGAAATTGGTTTGAAACGCAAGTTTGGCTGTTCAAACTCACCAATCACTCCTTGGAAACCGTATACAGGGTCGCTAGGAGTTGGAATCAACTCTACAGCACTTAATAACAACAACAATATGAAGGGACTAGGCAGTGATAATGCACATCAAAATTCTTGTTGTTGTTAGGTGCTGTCAAGATGGTTCCAACTCATGGTGACCCTATGCACAGCAGAATGAAACACTACCTGCTCCTACACCAGTCTCACAATTGTTGTGACATATGAGCCCATTGCTGTTGCCACTCTGTCAATTCATCTCATTGGGGATCCTCCTCTTTCTTACTGACCTTCCATTTTACCAAACATAATGTCCTTTTTCAGGGACATCATGATACCAAGTCCCTGACTGATACTACCATGTCCAAAGTGTGAGAGAAGTCTCGCCATCCTCCCTTCTAAGGAGTATTCCGGCAAAATAGATTTGCTTATTCTTCTAGCACTCCATGGTACTTTTAATATTAATCTCCAACATAATAATCCAAATGCATCCATTCTTCTCCTGTCTTCCTTAATCACTGGCCAACTTTCACATGCATATCAGGTAATTAGAAATAACCATGACTTGGGTCAATCACATCTTAATTCTCAAAACTAATATCTTTTCTCTTAAAACATTAAAGAGGTCTTGTGCAGTAGATTTGTCTAACGCAACATGTCACTTGATTTCTTTCTTTCCTTTTTTTTTTTTTTTCTTTAAAGTTTTTATTTTGAGTTGAGTGAGAGTTTACATGGGAGAACATTAGTTTTACACTCATCCTATCATATTTTGTTTCATTGCAATGACTACGATTCCCTCCGTGCATTTAATTACATTTAATTATAATCCACCAGTTGTTCCTGGGAAACCCTATACAGGGTTGCTATGAGTCGGAACCCAATCAACATCACATAACAACAACAACAATGTGATGGCAACAACAACAACAATTGCCTTGGCAGGGTCAGACCAAATGATATCACAAGCTGGATGTTCCCCAGCTCCACCTTACAACAAGCAAAATTATATCAGCTACATATTGTTCCTGTTGTTAAGTG
>NW_006408530.1:18037833-18041781 GCF_000296735.1 Chrysochloris asiatica
AATTGCTTTGGAATACTCATTCTTCACAATGTTATCCAAAGTTTGTCATGATCCACACACTCAAAAGTATTTACATAGTCAATAAAGCACAAGTAAAAATATTTCTGGTGTTCTCAGTTTCAGCCAAGATCCATCTGTCAGCAATGATACCCCTAGCTCCACATCCTCTTCTGAGCTCAGCTTGAATTTCTTGCATCTCCTTGTGGATATACTGCTGCAACCCATTTTGAATTATCCTCAGTAAAATTTTACTTGCATGTAATATTAATGATGTTTTTCAGTGATTTCCTCAACATTGGGTCACCTTTCTTTGGATTGGGCACAAATATGGATCTCTTCCAATCAGTTGGCCAGGTAGCTGTCTTCCAAATTTCTTGGCATAGATGAGTGAGTACCTCCAGTCCTCCTGCATCAGTGTGTCGAACAAAACTTCAATATGTATTCCATCAATTTCTGGAACCTTGTTTTTCACCAGTGCCTTCAATGCAGCTTGAACTTCTTCCATCAGTACCATTGGCTCTTGATCATATACTAACTCTAGAAGTGTTTGAACATTGACCATTCCTTTTTGGTGTGGTGACTGTATTATTTCTATCTTATTTTGATATTTTCTGGATCACTTAATATATTACCCAGTTCTTTTAGCTTGAGAAATTATGAATGTGCTCTTTCCTTTTGGTTTTCTAACTCCAGGTTTTTGCATATTTCATTATAATAAATACTTCACTTCGTCTTCTTAAGCTGACCTTTAGAATTTTCTGTTCAATTATTTTACTTCTTCATTTCTCCCATTTGCATTAGCTTCTCTATGCTCAAGAGCAAATTTCAGAGTCTCTTCTTACATCTGTTTTGGTCTTTTCTTTCTTTCCTGTCTTTTTAATGAACTTTTGCTTTCTTCCTGTATGTTGCTCTTGATGTCATCCCACAACTCTTCTGGTCTTTGTCATTAGTATGTAACACATCAAATCTCTTCTTGAGATGGTCTCTAAATTCAGGAGGAATATATTGAAGGTGATATTTTGGCTCTCATGAACTTGTTTTAATTTTCTTCAGCTTCAGTTTGAACTTACATACGAGCAATTGATAGTCTGTCTCACAATCTGCTTTGGCCTTATATTGGTTTATGATACTGAGTTTCTCGCTGTCTTGTCCCATAGAGTCAATTTAATTTCTGTATATTCCATTTGGTAAGGTCGAAAACCCTGTACAGGGTCGCTATGGGTCGGACTCGACTCGATGGCACTTAACAACAACAACATGTGTATAGTTAGGTTTTTGTTGTTTAAAAATTGTATTTGCAATAAGTTGTTGGTCTTGCAAAATTCTATCATGCAATCTCCAGCATCATTGCATTCCAATCACCAGTAATTATCAATGCATTTTGATTGCATCTTTGATCACTATAAGACTGAAGAAGTTTGTATAATTCTTCAATTTCATTATTACTGGTGTTAGTGGTTGGTAAATTTGAAATTTGAATAATAGTTGTATTAATTGGTCCTCCTTGTAGACTTATGGATGTTATCATATCACAGACAGCATTGTACTTCAAGATAGATCATGAAACGTTGTTTTTGATGATGAATGTGATGTCATTTCTCTTCAATTTATTGTTGCAAGCATAGTAAACAATGTGATTGTCCAATTCAAAATGGCCAATACCAGTCCATTTTAGCTCACTAATGCCTAGCATATTGATCTTTATGTGTTCCATTTCATTTTTTTACTTCTAACTTTCTTAAGTTCATATATTATATATTTCAAGTTCCAATTATTAATGAATGTTTACTGCTGTTTCTCCTCATTTTGAGTTGTGCTCCATCAGCAAATATAGGTCCTGAAAATTTACTCCATTCATACCATTATGGTCAACTCAACTTTGAGGAGGCAGCTCTTTCCCAGTTGTATATTGAGTGCATTCCAACCTGAGGGACTCACCTTCTGACACTATACTGACAAGGTTCCACTACGATTCATATCTGAAAGTGTTCTCTTGCTAGTCATAAGGTTTTCAGTAACTAATCATTCAGAAGTTGTCTGCCTCTCCTTCTTCCTAGTCTGTCTTAGCTGGGAAGTTCTGCTGAAACCTGTCCACTATGAGCCACCCTGATGTTATTTAAATTACAGGTGGCAGAGCGTCCAACATAACAGCAACACGCAAGCCACCACATTTTGACAAACTGACAGAATAGTGGATCAGAGTTCTTAGATAACTATAAAATATTATTTTTTAATGTTTGATATTATTAAATAAAACCAGTAAGAAAAAAAGATAAGATTTTTATTTTTAACTTATTATCAAATTAATTTCAACTCATGGTGAGCCCATGTGTGTCAGAGTAAAACTGTGCTCCATAGCAATTTCAATGACTGATTTGTTTATAGATCACCAGGTATTTCTTCTGAGGAGGTCTCTAGATGGACTCAAACCTTCAACTTTTCAGTTAGCAGACAAACACATTAATCTTCGTACCACCCTAGGGTAGGAAGTCATGGTGTAGGGTAGAGAAACTCATAAATCAGCAGCCCTGTAACAATTTTTAAGCATTTAGCATTTAATGCCATTGTTGGATCACAGAGAATTTTACAAATATTTTTATATTATCCCACTAGTAAAAAATGTGCAACAGTAATGTCTGTCTACCAATCAATTGAAAATATTTTTTGATATGTTAAATACTTTAGAGGCCAGCTCCTATGAGATAAAAATGAGGAAATGAGAAAGAAAAGTTTGAAGATGGGCTACTGCATTTTAAAAAGCTAACGTAGTGTTTAAACTTATTACACATATCCTTCCTTTCCTGGATATGAAAATTCAGAACTAACGTCCGTCCCACTCTGCCTGCAACTTGCCAAATGACATAAAGTAGAAATGGTTGTCCTGAAATATGCCCTCAATAAAACAGTTTGCTTTTCTTTCTTTTTTTTTTTTTTTTTTCAATTAGCAGGTAATGAGCCATTTTTTTTCTAGTTACAAAAGCATAAATTTTACATTGTCATTTATTTCAAACTGATTAAACAACACATACATATTTCAAAGATTTTATGAAGCTTTTCCTAGAGACTCTCTTTTTATCTTTAAGAGAAAACAATGCTAATAGTTTCCTTTTTCCTATACTCAACAATTATTTACTATCCCTGCTTGATGTAGACTTTCAAAATACAAAGAAAGTTTGGCAAGTTTTCAACATCCTTGTGTAAAGTCTGTTCTTAAGCACTTGTCTGAAAGCATAAAGAGTACTTGCTTGGAGAATTGATAATGTCCCAAGCTCAGTATTTGTATACTAAGGACTGTCAGTTACATTTAGTGTATTCATTCATTGGAATCCACTCTGTTAATCTTCTGTTAGTAACTCCTTTCTGGGAAGCAAGGTGATCAGAAAGAATCGAAGGTAACATAACAATTCCATTTTCTACAAAAAAAATAATAACCCAGGATGTTATGGGTTCAAATTTCAAAGCATGTTACTGTATTTGCAAATTTTAAGTCACACTTGGCAGTTTTTCCAAACACAGTGGTCAGGAACTGAAAAAAATAAACATGTGTTTCCAGGATTTTCTTTTCACAAGCCACACAAAAAGGAATGTTACAACCATGTTTTCACTCTCTTTAAAAAAGTCCTCTCTTAAGGAAGAAAGCTTTGCTGCTTTATGTTATTTTAAGGTAGATGTTACAAAATAACATTAAGGAGCAAGATAAATATTACTTTCACTGTATAAATGAAATCTTAAACTTCCCCAAAGGGATTTTTTTTTTTTTTAAGCTGGTCTATCATTATGCAGAGTTATTTTGTACTACAACACTTAGCACTTTGCATCTTTCAAGTAACATAAAATTTTTAAATAAATAAATAATCTATACGTAATTCTTAGTCTGGTGCCATTCCCATTTGTCAAAAGAACAACTGAGGTGAATGCTCAACTTTCCTGAACAACTGAGGTGAATGC
>NW_006408530.1:18041881-18068865 GCF_000296735.1 Chrysochloris asiatica
CAACTTTCCTGAACAACTGAGGTGAATGCACAACTTTCCTGAACAACTGAGGTGAATGCACAACTTTCCTGAGGCTTCACAAAGTCTTTGTGGCTGTTGCTAGTGCCATCAAGTCCATTCTGACTAAGCAACTCTGTATAGTGTTTCCAAGGAGCAGCTGGTGGTTTTAAATCACCAACCTTATGGTTCAAGCTGAGCTTGTGGTCCCATGCTTCAAGCAAAGTTCTTATTCAAGACAGAGGAAATAGTCATTTATGTTATGATCCATTGCGTTTTCATTGGCTGATTTTTAGAAGTTGACAGCCAGATCTTTCTTCCTAGTCTTTCTTAGTCTGAAAACCTTGCTGAACCCTGTTCAATACCACAGCAGCAACACAGAAGGCTATGCTACATGCTAAGAACTGTCTCAGTTTGAGGTGCATTGGCCAGGAATTCAAGCCCAAGTCTCTCACAAAGAAGGGGAGGAGTCTACCACTGAACCATCACTGCCTTTAATACCAAGTCATTAACCCACTGCCATGAGTTGATTCCAACTCATAGTGACCCGATAGGACTAGGTACAGCTATATATCTTTACAGAAGCAGTCAGCCTCATTTTACTTCATCTTAGCAGCCCAACACTTAATCCATTGTGCCATTAGGACTACTTGTTGTTGTTATTGTTAAGTGTTGTCACATCAATTCCAACTCATGGCAACCCTGTAGAGGGTTTCCAAAGAGCTGCTGACGAGTTTGAACTGCTGACCTTGTGGCTCAAACCGAACTTGTAGTCCAGTGCTTTATCAATTAATTTGTTGCTGCTGTTGTTAAGTGCCAGCAAGTCAGTCCCAGCTGATAGCCACCCTGTTTCCAAGGAGCAGCTGGTGGATTTGAACCACCAAACTTGTGATTCAAGCTGACTTTGCAGTCTAGCATATTAACCCACAGCACCACACCAGGACTAGAGAACTTTTATTTCTCAATTCCCAACCAAAGACCTGAACCTACAGAGAATAAATACAGGGCAGAGGTGAGTTATGGTGAAGAACAAAGGCATAATGTATTTAGTAGAATCCATCTTCAGTTTCAAAGACCACAGCCTTCGGTATGGATTGCATCTCAATGTAAAGAAAACAAAAGTCCTCACCACTGGACCAATAAACAACATTCTTATCAACAGGGAAAAGATTGACATTGTCAAGGACTTCATTCTTCTTGGATCAACTATCAACACTCACAGAAGCAGCAGTCAAGAAATCCAATGACGTATTGCATTAGGCAAATCTGCTGCACAAGACCGTTTTAAAGTGTTGAAGAGCAAAGATGTCAGCTTGAGGACTAAGGTAAGCCTGACCCAAGCCATGGTATTTTCAATAACCTCATATGTATGTGAAAGCTGAACAGTGAATAAGGGAAGACCGTAGAAGAATTGATGCTTTTGAGCTATGGTGTTGGAGAAGAATATTGAAAGTGCCATGAGCTGCCAAAAGAACCAAGAGATCTGTGTTGGAAGAAGTACAGCCAGAGTGCTTCTTGGAGGCCAAAATGGTCAAACTTCGTCTCTCATACTTCAGACATATTGTCAGGAGGGACCAGTCGCTGGAGAAAAATATCATGTTTGGTAAAATGGAGGGTCAGAGAAAAGGAGGAAGACCCCCAGCAAGATGGATTTGCAAAGTGGCAGCATCAATGGGCTCAAGCATGGCAACAATTGTGAGGTTGGCCCAGGACCAGGCAGTGTTTCGTTCTGTTGTACATAGGGTCACTCTGAATCAGTACCAACTCAATGGCACCTAATAACAACCATAAAAATCTTCAGTTTACCCATCTTTCTTGTGAGGCATCTCTGGGTGGATTCAAATCACCAAGCTCTCAGTTAACAGCCCAGCACTTAATCCTTTGCACCTCCCAAGGATTCAAAATAACCCATCATTTGGAAAGAAGGTTACAATTGACTTTCCAACTAATTTCCTTGACTCTGGTCTCAACTCCATTCCCAAGTCTTTTGTTAATACTACCAAATGCATTATTCTTCTAACATGACTATTATTCCACTACTCAGAATTCTTAGTGTTAATCTTATTTTTTTTCAGATGGTATTCAAATTCCTCAATATGCTATTGTTAAGTGCTGTCAAGTCAATTCTGACTCACAGTGATCCTATATAGGGTTTCCTAGGAGTGGCTGGTGAGTTTGAACCACCAACCCTGCAATTTAAACTGACCTTGATGTCCAGTGCTTATCCTACAGTACCATGCCAGGATTCCCAATATGCTGTTAGAAGCCCTAATTCACAGAAATTCTCACCTTCCATTCCATTTACACCAAACCAAGGGCATCACACAATTTTTCTCAATATGCAAACATTTGCACAGAGAACTGCACCTTCCTCTGATACACTTTACCCCACAAACCCCACCTTCTTCCCCTACCATCAGCCAGGACACCTCTCCAACTTTCACACCACTTAGAGAAATCCAAGTTCTTCAAGACTCAACTCAAGTATCACCTTCTCTTGAAAGCCTTCCCTTAAAGTCCAACCTGGATCAGGAGCCTCCACTTTTATAGAATCTAATAGATCTATCTTGTGCTCATGCTACCAACTAGGAGGGGTACCAAGAAGCTGAATGGAAAAAATGAAAAGAAAAGAAAAAACAAAAACCCAAAAATAACTTGAAATCATTCCAATTTTTTTTGAAAGCATGAAATTATTTTTAATTGGTAAAATCAAAACTTGGTGGAATTTCATAGCTTAAAATTTTCTGTTTAATTATAAATAGATATGACTCAATTTATTTGTTTTCAGTTGTCAAAGCCTTAAAGACCTTGGTGATTCCACAGACCACTTTGGCTACGGCTCTTTAGGGTTCCCACATGCAAGAGACTCTCTAATTGTTGCTTTCCTTAAATATCATCTCAGCAAGTATGTGAAATCCTCTAAACAAGAAATTGGATTTACTTGTTTATGGCTAGTGGTAATTAGAATTTCTGGTAAATAATAAGAGTTCTATAGATGCTTATGGGAAGAAGGAAAAAGGAAAGGAGCAAAGAGTTGGAAAACAGGAGCTAAGAAGGAAGAGAACGAAGAAAAGAGCAGTAGAAATAAGTTCCTTCTAAACCTAGTATCTCTAAACTTCTCATTTTGAAACCAAGTTCCTAATACCCTTTTTTACCCTGAAAACTGTGTTAGCAAATACAAAAAGGCAGCTTTGAACTCTTAAGCAACCTGAAGCAGCTAAAGTCAATCCTTGTCAATCCCAGTCTACTCTAAGGATGTGTTGACTTTACATGGTAGCATAGCGGTTAGGAGTCAGGCTACTAACCTCAAGATCAGCAGTTCAAACCTACCAGTTATTACACAGAAGAAAGATGAGGCTTTCTCCTCTGTAAAGATTTACAGCCTTGGAATCCATATACAGGGTCACTATAAGTGGGAATCAACTCCATGGCACACCACCAACAGCCTGGGATGGCCTTTAATATGAATCCAGTCTCAACTGACTCTAAGCTTCCATTAAACATGTAACTAGTTATAATCTTTCGAAACTACCAGCCGCTCCGCGGGAGAAAGATGAGGCTTTCTACTCCCGTAAAGATTTACACCCTCGGAAACCCTGTACAGGGTCGCTATGGGTCGGACCCGACTCCATGGCACTTAACAACAGCAACAACAGTTATAATCCACCATTTTTCCTGAGCTGCTTGATTCTTAATAATATTTAAAATATTCTTGGGGTTACCAATGTCCTTATGTACAAAAACCAGCAGTAAATGCCAGAGGCTGGTCAGATCCATAAATCAACTTTCAGGAGAAGACTTAACCTGAGGCAATTGCTCTCTCCTCCTCCGGAAGCCCTGTTTGCACAAAGACAAAATCCTATAGGGAGTTTACTTAGAGACACATACTGCATTGTTATCCAGTAGGTCTTTGGACCATTTTTTTTTTTTTAATCCATGAAAAAAATAATAATTATAAGAAAAAGTGAAATTGAGACATATACTAAGTGAGAGCCAAACTATTCTGAAGTTATAATGAATTCTCTTATGACAGGAATTATATTAGGCATAATATAAACATCTGTATTTAAGGAAGATAACGGTTAAGCGCCATGAAATACCAGTTAAACAGTGATGACTTAAGCAAATGCTTTACAATTAATGGAAATAAAAATTATATATTATTATAGTTTAGCAATGCTTGGAGAATGGGACAGGAGGTAACTCAGACCAATAGACTCTAATGCACTAGAGTAAATTAAAGCTTCTATAAAACAGACTCTCCCCCAAAGAAGGGAACTGCGAAAAGATCAGACATCATGAAGTTCAAAGATGTTAAATTCTACTTCTTAAGTCTATTTACATTTGCAGTTACTGGTGCTGCCATTTTTTTTTACCTTCAGTAGAATTAATTCGCCTCTTAAAATGAGATATTTAAAGACTGGCTGTTGGCCTGGTATCTTAGATGGCAGATCACAGAGTCCCAAAGCCCTTAAGACTCTGTAGCACTAGTTCTTACTAAATTGCAATTAACTTCATTGGGAGTTACATGATAGTAACTTAGAACAGAATTTGGCCAAACATGTTTAGTATTCTTTCACTTGGTAATTACTACTCCAGTGAGAATCTCAAGAAACAGAAAGTAGAATTTGACCCTCAAAGAGTAGCACATGAAGGAAATTGTTGTTGTTGTGATGTGCCGTGGAGTCGATTCCGACTCATAGCGACCCAGTACAAGATTTCCAAGGCTGTAAATCTTTACGGGAGCAGAAAGCCTCATCTTTCTCCCGCGGAACAGCTGGTAGTTTCAAACTGCTGACCATGAGATTAGCAGCCCTATTTGTAACCACTAAGCTACCAGAGCTATATATATATATTGCCAATAATAGAGTTACTAAAATCTCCCACCAAGCCTCTATTAACTCATTGATTCCATCATTAATATAAATTCAACCTAAATTACTAGGATCATTTACCAAATCTCTGAGAAAGTGTGTAAAGGAGAATTTGTCTCCATAAATCAGATAGCCATTATGGTGGTGATGGTTGGTGGTTATGTGCCGTGGAGTTAGTTCCAACTCATAGCGACCCTGCACAGGGTTTCCGAGGATGGTAAATCTTTACGGGAGCAGAAATCCTCATCTTTCTTCCGTGGAACAGCTGGTAGTTTCGAACTGCTGACCCTAAGATTAGCAGCCCAATTCGTAACCGTTAGGCTGGTGTGGCGCTGAGGGTTAATGCGCCAGACTACAAAGCAGTTTGAACTGCAAGGTTGGCGGTTCAAGCTCACCAGCTGCTCCTGGGACACCCTATACAGGGTCGCTATGGGTCGGAATCCACTCGACGGCACTTCATAACATAACATCATAAGGCAATTATGCGAAAACATTGAAAATGACAAACTGATACCGAATATGTTGTTGTTAAGTGAATATGTAAGTGCCGTAGAGTCGGTTCTGATCCATAGCGACTCAGTATAGGGTTTCTGAGGAGCGACTGGTGAGTTTGAACTACTGAACTTGCAGTCCATTGCTTATCCTACAGAACCACACCAGGTCCCTGATGAATATGTTGTTGTTGTTGTTGTTGTTGTTAAGTGCCATCAAGTAGGTTCCGGCGCATAGCGACCCTGTATAGGGTTTCCAAGGAGCAGCTGGTGAGCTTGAACCGCCGACCTCGCAGTTCAAACCGCTTTGCAGTCTGGCGCATTAACCCACAGTGCCACACCAGGACTCCCAGATGAGTATAGGAAGTCTATATTTTTTAAATATATTCTTACCTTTGCTACCTGTGTTCCTCCCAGTAACCTTTAGTTATTCACCTGCGGCATTGAAGAGTATGCATTTCCTGATAGCTAACCCACAATCCTCTTAGCCAGAGTTTCAATTGAATGCCATTAACAATACTTCCCCAGCAGCTGACTCTTCTGGATCTTGAACTCCTCACTCCTTTCCCCCCAGTCCACCCTACCCTCAGGCAGCCCCAGTTCTCAGGGCCACAGAATTGAGAAACAAAAGGAAAATTATACAGGAAAGTTCTCCCAAGTAAGGCAGAGGGCTCTCCTATTGGCCCGCCCACCCATCAGTGTTCCATGTTTGTTAACATTCTGCAAGACACTTGTGCAGAGAACAAATTGAGGGAGCTCATGTTTATATCAGAAATTTCAGAAACGGCAGGAGATTTATTCGTGGAATCTTAACACCCATTCAGACTGTCATAAAACACAAAGGACCAGATTCAATAAAAACTCTGTCCAACTTCCACAACACTAAAGTCTGTGTGAGCCTTCAAAACAAAATCAATTTTTCCAGTTTTGCAAAGAGCTGTTCAGACTTCAGAAGCATGGAAGCCAGCTGGGGCATTTCCTAACTCATCCCCTAAATTAGTTTCAAAAGTAGTTTTGAGGATCACATTTGATCAGAAGAATTTGCATGCTTTTCTCTCTCTCCCTCTTTTTTTTTTTTTTAAACATATTTCAGAGTACATCACATGGAGAACAAACAACAGAACTGCAACATATGTCTCATGCAGTTAAAAGCTTCAAAACTGGCCTGTAAAACAGAATTCTTTGGTACACAGTGAAAAAAAATATTTTTTGATTCTATAATCCATAGTGCAGTAAAGTTGGGTATAATCAGTTTTAAAAGTTGCTGTGTCCATGGACAGCTGTTCTTCATACATACTGGGAATGTTTCCTTTACATTCCTAAGGACATAAGAGTTTGATACCAAGCCAATACCTCTAGAAATGGTGAAAGCTAAACACACCCCATACTGATGCCTTTACTCTCACAACAAACTTTCTCCCACAACTAAAACGTTAAAACTTTTACCCCACAGCCCACATTCTGAGATTAGTCCAATAACTAATGTTCTGTCCAAGTAAAATACATTTTGTCATAGCTTGAAAATGTTACCTTTCACAGAAGTATAGTATTTCTGACCAGCAGGGAACATATGTCAACATTATCTATTATTACCCAATGTCAGGACCAGAAAGGGAAGGTGGGTGGTGGATGTTAATAACGACTTAAGCGATTTCTAAAAGAGGCATTTGAGAAGTACAAAGCTAGAAGTTTCAAGAGTTTTGTCTTATTTTCGCTGTGTCAGCAACCTGCCCCCCCCCCCCCATCAGAACAAACCTAATGCTGCCTCCGACCCAACGCCTAGTTCTCTTTTCAATTTTAGCCAACGCTTTGCTAAGCTGGAAAGTTTGAAAAATACCCTAGAAAACTTCTCCACCAGAAAATGAAAAACAAAAACATATGACCAGCCATGATGAAAGCAACTCCCACTCGCTAAGAAAGAGATTTTCAATCACAGAAGCATACAGCCTTTGGATTTGAAAATTTATTTTCATTTTTTAAGCTACTAGTCTGGTGTTTAGATTTGGGGGTTGGGTTTTTTGTTTGGCATGGGAGGAACCGGGGAGATGCTAGTTGAAAGCATAGTTAGTTCTATTTAAGCAATTTTCATAAAAGTAAACAGAAAGCATTCTTCACATCCAAAAAGGCAGCCAGAGACAATTGCCCATCCCCAGTTGAATATTAATTTCCCCTGAAGGTGGAGTCAAAAGTCATATTCCATAAGAGCCCAGAGGAGGCAACGTATCTCCTATCTCTCCTAAAGGTGGATCACCATGTGGCACATATCTATTGTGAGCCTATGGTTCACCATGTCCCTATTCCAGGCAGCTTGGGCATGAACTGAAAATGTACTTTGAGGCACCATGATTGGGAGCAATTAAATGGTTTGTTCACAACCTTTGTATCTTGTGGTTCTAAAGAGTGTTTCTAGAGTTCTCACGTCAACTCACCTCATTGTATGAGTATCTAGAAGAAGAGATTACTTTAGGTCACAGATAAAGACTTGCTTCTTGGTTCAGGTCTGGTATAGGAAGCATCAGGGTAATATGCTCCCTGAGTTCCTGGTATGTGTGTACTTTGCATCAGGGACATAGTTTATTGTAGTTCTGAATCTATTAGAATGTAGGTTCATCTCTTTGGTAGCTTTAAAAATGAACTTTTAGCTTAGCAGAAATCATTCAAGAAAGATTACAAAATTAAAACACTTAAATGTAAAACACCACTTGGGACACTTGAGACTACAGAAAACTCAGGCTGTGGCTAAGCACGTGTCACACGCTAGGGAGGAAGGTGACAATACTTGCTGTTTTAACTTTTAGAGGAAGTTATCCTAATTTGTTCTTCCTCATCTCACTCAGCTTTGGAGGACAGAAGTCATAGGGTGATAGGTTCCTTCTAAATATTACATCACTACAGCAAAAAAGGAGACTTTAATCCTGTTACTGAAGTAATCTATATCACTACCAAACAATACTTTAATTACTAAATGGTAGAAGTCCATATTCATCCCACAACTGAATGGTGGCTCTGTTGCTGTTCGGTGCCACCAAGTCATTCCTAACTCATAGCAACCCTCTGCACAACAGACTGAAACACTGCCTGGTCCTGTGCCATCCTCACAATTGTTGTTATATTTGAGTCTATTGTTACCACTGTGTCAGTCCATCTTATTGGGCGTCTGCCTCTTTTCACTTCCCCTCCACTTTACCAGGCATGATGTTCTTTTCTGGGACTGGACCCTCCTGACCTGTCCAAAGTATGAGATTAAAATCTCACCGACTTCTTTTCTGAAGCACACTCTGGCTATACTTCTTCCAAGACAAACTTGCTTGTTCTTCTGACAGTCCATGGTACTTTCAATAGTCTTCCCCAACACCATAATTCAAATGTATAGATTTTTCTCTGGTCTTTCTTATTCTTTGTCCAACTTTCATATGCATATCTGAGGTGACTGAAAATGGTGGACCTAAAACCACCAAATTGAAAAGAACTTTCCAATCTTCATGTGATATGATTTTATCCAATGCACCAAGCAAAGGAGAGTGGTCTGAGGTTCTTCTTCTAGCATCATTAGTTCCTTCAGTTATTCAGTCCACTCTCAACAATCTGGCAGTGATTATGGGTCCATTGGTCTAGGCTGCAGCCACGGTAGAGGGTAAAAGTTCACTGGTCACCTCTCATTTAGAACATAACTTCTCTGAAGCTCATCTGAGCTAACAATTCAAAGAAGATGTACTACAAAAATATATACAGTGTACTTTAGAATCTTTAAACATTGAGATGGAAAAACTTCATAAGTTTATTTTTAAAAGATGAACAGAATTGAAGCTTAGAGACATAGGGCCATTTTTCATGCCACACAGCTTGGTAGGTGATCTGACTGTAATCTATTTGGACCTTATGCCATGGGAAACTAACAGATAGTATTAAAAAACAAAATTCTGGGATGAGTTAGGTATTTACTGAACAGAGCTAGACAAAGCCTTCTGGGATGCTGGCTACCTACAATTTTTTACTTACCATTTCGGCATTTTTCTATATATACTGCTGTTGTTAAGTGCCATCAAGTTTAAAAAAAGAAAAGGGAAGAAAGAAAGATAATTAAATACAGTAAAATATATGCACTTATAAGGAGCTCTGGCAGCGTAGCGGTTACGAATCAGGCTGCTAACCGCAAAGTCAACAGTTCGAAACTACCAGCCATTCTGTGAAGAAAGATGAGGCTTACTGTTCCCATATACATCTACAGTCTCTGAAGCCCTATGCAAGGTCGCTATGAGTCAGAATCGACTCCATGGCACACCATCACCACCAACTCGACGGCACTTAACAACAACAAAAGGGGCAGGGGAAATCTCTAAATATAAAACTTATTTTATATGTTGTTGCTGTTGTTAAGTGTCATCAAATCATGAAACACTACATACAATGGAAGCTGACTTCAGCTAGGCTATCATTCTAATTCCAACACTGTTGTTGTTAAGTGCCCTTGAGTCAGTTGCGACTCATAGTGACCCTGTGTAGGATTTCCAAGGAGTAGCTGGTGAGTTTGAACTGCTGACCTTGCGGCTCAAACCCACCTTGTGGTCCAGTGCCACATCAGGACTCCACTTGGAAATACAAATTCCAATAAGAAAAAGATGTCTTCAAAATAATAATAATTTTCATTTAAAATGTGCTAATAAGATTACAAAATAACCTGTTATTTCATTTCCCTTGATCTCCTAAACCACTGACTCTGTAAGCAGAAAATGTACTTGTATCATCACTTTACAACTATGAAACCTACAGTTCCGAGGAATTTAGTAACTTGCCAGAGGTGGCACAGCTAGTAAATGCGAACAAGAAGCATGTATATTGACCTCTGAATGTCTTCAATTTCTCTCAACTAGGGTGTGTTGCCAATAATAATACTAGCTTGCTTTTGTGGGTACATAGGATGTTGTCATTCATTCCACACAAGTGCTTATTAAAGATTAGGTACCTTAGGTATTACAAACATGAAATGGAAAATGAACTTATCTTAAAGAAATTTGCTTTTTCATGAGGAAGTGAAAGGGCTTAGTTTTTAAGATATAACTATAATCACACACACAATTAACGTTATGGGCCGATTTTGTATTCACATGCATTTTGAGAGGTGCAAAGTCTAAGAAAAGCTGAAGAAGCATTTCAGGCTAACACTGTCAAGAACTAAGTTCCTTTTTGAGGCTTGAAATTTTTTTAGGGGTGGAAGTAGAAGAAGAGTTGATTGAGATGTTAACATTTTCATTGTTTTACCCTGCTGCATATTGCTCACAAAAAGACTTTGTCTTATAGAGAAATTAATAGACACTAATGAAAATATCATCAAGTATCAGTGTTTGTTTCTGGTGTGGCACTGGCGCTGTGGGCTAATGCGTCAGACTGCAAAGCCGTTTGAACTGTAAGGCCAGGGTTTCAAGCTCACCAGCTGCTCCTCGGGAACCCTGTACAGGGTCACTATGGGTCAGAACCAACTCTATGGCACTTAACAACAACAATGAAAACATCATCAAGTATCACTGTTTGTTTCTTCACAATTTGGGATCCCAAAATATAAACAACGGTTATCTCTACCACACTTTACATACTAAATTTTGCTGGGGGAGATTTTAAAAAAAGCTTGGAAGAGACAGGAAGATTAAAAGACAGAGTTGTTTGTTCCTGGACCTTCTCCCTAAAATGTCATCTGAGCTGCAAATTTCATTAAGTTCTAGAAACTTTGGCCAGTTTTAGTGGTGAGCTCATAATTTATATGATAGCCTCCTAGGTGAAGAGACTACATGGTCTGCTTCAGAGTTATCCTTGAACCTTTCTCTGCTTAATATCATCACAATTCTTGCCTCTTACATTTGCCTATGATTAATGGATGACATTTGCCTGAATTTGGATTGAGTGTTAATATACCATATTAGAATGCAATTGAAGGCCAAGAGCTGACAAGCTCTCTTTTTCAATTTATTTGAACTTCTTGCAGAAGAATAGTAAAACATTTGATGGATCCAGATGCAAGTAGCTAAAAGCAGACATGAAAAATAATTATGCCAAATTAATACAATTGAAATAATCATGGCAATGTAGAATCTGACCAATTATTTTTTTACCCCCTTATTACCAGTTTGGAATACCACACAGTCTGGTTGGTTGTCTCAAGAAGAATGACTTGAGGTTTGAAAATGCCAAAGTAATGTAATTAGTGTAATCTTTCTGAAGAAAAAGGTACTAATATGACTTAGAAGCCTTAACATCAACATATATTTTTACTTAGCAATTCCACTTACAGAAATATTTCTAAAGACAATAACCAAGAGTGTAGATAAATATTTGGCTACATGCAATGTTTATGCTACCTTATTTATAATCATGACAAGAATGGGAACAACCTAAATGCTCAACAATAGGGAATTGATTAAATAAATAGTGGTGTAGCCAAGATAAAGGGTGTTGAGAAATATTACTGATATGTATTCACTATATGTTCTTATGTTAAAAAAGGTAAAAAAAATTACAGTAAATTTTTCATTTTACTTAAAAGATTGTATATAAATGTATCTATATTAAAAATTAGAGAAATGTACATCAAAATGTTAAAACTGTTTACTTTTGAGCTATAGATTGTGTGGGTTTCTAATTTTCTTGATTTATTTATTTGCGTTTTCTAAATTTTGTGTAATACATATGAACTAATTTGATTAAGAGAAAAACAAAGTATGAATTTTTAAAATAAAGTAAAAATGTCAACCAGCATACTACAACAATACTTTTCAGTGCAGCAAGAACAGTGCTTATCTTATGTTCTTTTCCATGCAAAGTGAAAACCCCTTCCCAAGAAAAATGAAAATAACAAAATAGATTGGTTGTTGTTAATTACTCTACTTTTCTGTGGTCCTCCCAAAATGTCAAATATTAAAATTATCTGAGAATAATATCAAAAAGTAGCATTTTAAACACAACAGTGAGTTCAGTGGGTTACAGCCTCTGTATTTCATCTGCTATTACACGTTTACATAATCTTACAGTGTCTCAGTTTAATTACTAATAAAAGGGGGGGGACAGGCTGTGAGTCATACTCAGCTCGTTGAAGAATATTAGACCAATCAAACCAAAAGGAGGCTTTAATTTCATTTGGTCCTAGTTCCTGCTTTGGAACAGAATTAAAAATAAATATAGAGACAGCGATGGAGAAAATGAGTCACCGAATTTACATGTGAGATAATGCAAACAAGTTTTTCTTTAATAAGTGTTCAATAGCTGAGATGCTAAATTATAGCAACTTAGAAGCAAACTCCTAATGGAAAATCTTAGCATTTTTAATCTTCTGGCAAATGTTTTGCCCTATCAACTCAGAATTCATCTGTTTTTGAAAAAGAGAAATCTTTTACTTGGAGACAAAGGTAGGCCACAGTACACCTCAAACTAATTAAAGATGAATCTTTTTTTGAACAATGATACAAAGAGAAAGGCAAATTATATTTTATAACTCAGACAAAACCGTCATCTACCACAAGAATATTGCCTTCTTTTAATTATTAGAATAAATCATCCCATGGAAAACTGTTTGGCACATAGTAGAGATGAAATGATGATAAACATAATACAAAACAATAAAAGGAGATAGGTTTTCTATTCAGAAGCAAACTCATCCTTGTTGCAAGTGAAACCCTTGAAGAAGCATATACCAAATGGCAACTCCAAGGCCTAACAATGTCTATGACCTCTGACAATACTTCATAGAAGCCCTAGAAGGAACTTATTTTGATTAAATTTGACCCAATTCAATCTTCAGTAAAGGCCCTTATGCAGTATTTCAACCTCAATAAGCAATTTTAGTTCATATGAAGAAAAACATGACTTTTTTATTCTTATTATTCAGTAAATAAGGGTTGAACAAGCATGGATATAGCGGCGCATGATGTACTAGTTTGAGTAGTAAGCATTTGGGGATAGAATGGTAGAACAGAGTGCTGTCTAGGAAGGAGCTTGAGTCTTTTTCCAGAGAAGTCTGTGGCACTGGGAATCCAGGTGAATTTCCAGAAACTTTCATGTCTTTAGTTTTGAGGCCCACAGCAGATAATTAAAACTTACACCCACAAGAACTCTGGTTACTTAGCAGAAAGACATTTAATTAAAAGGAAAAGAAGTCCATACTCCTAATAAATTATTATAATTTCCAGTCCTGGTAAGTCTCTCCCTCTGTTCCTCATAGTCCTTAGAAGAGGTCACTTTCCATAGGTGGATGTACCCAATCTGACAGGGTCTCTGGCAGTACTGTAAAGAACATTCACTTCTTACTTTCCCCAGTTCTTTTGGGGCCACAAAGCTAACATTGATTCATTCTCCTGAGGAACTAGAACTCATGATACAAAGTAAGAACACAGATATAAGAGAAATAGAAAATCCCTAATAATAACTATGGTGTTCAAAGAAAAATCAAAAGTGTAACATCTGACAAAGGACAGCACACTTTTGTCAGTGGATTCAGATACAACACTATTAAGAGAAAAGGGATGGATAAATAAAGAGCATATATTTCAAGAACGTTGACATGAAGGTAAATGATGTAGTAGAGGTGAGAGAATTTGAGGGTTATTTTCATATCTGCGAATGTATTTTCCCAGATAAGGGAAATGTGGTAATTTTTATAATAATTTGATAACATTTCACTTACCTCTATATCACGGAGTAATTTACATATGCATTCTTATTTTACCTATATAAATGCCCTTTCTTATTCCTATTTTATAGGTGAAAACATCAGGTTTCACAGATCAAACAGTTATTTAGTAAGAGAACCTGGGTTCAAACAGAGGTTCCCAGATTCTACAGCCTGTCCATTATGACATGCAAATGAAGCCAATGAAGAGGTAAAAGCTAGGAGTGGAGAAAAGAGGCTACAATTGTTTGAGTAAATAATGTCTCAGAAGAGGCTGGAAAAATAGGACTCAAAATACAAGGAAGAGATACGCTTTGAAAGGTGGAAAAATACTTCCTACTCAGAAACAAAAGTGATATGTGATTTAAAAATTAAATGGTTCTATATCTGAAAGTGACATTCCAACTAAGTAGGATTGGACAGAACACCTACCTTGAACATTAAATTTTGTGTCTATACAGCCTCTTTATTTGCATTGTAGGGTACATTAAGATTTGAAAGAGGAACAGAATTTAGTGTAGCAAGTTTGTCTTGGACTTTAGCCAGCCATTTAGTTACTGATCTTACAATTAGATTGTCTCTCTATTTAGACAACCCCACAGTTCAAGTGAGGAGCTATAATGTCTTAACCAGCAATAATAGTTGTTGTGCTGTTGGTAAGTGCCGTCGAGTCGGTTCCGACCCTGTATAGGGTTTCCAAGAAGCAGCTGATGAGCTTGAACCACCAACCTTGTAATCCAGTGCATTAACCCATAACACCACACCAGGACTCTAGCAGTAATAGTTGTTGTTGTTGTTAAGTGCCGTCGACTCAATTCCAACCCATAGCAACCCTGTATAGGGTTTCCAAGGTGCAGCTGGTGAATTTGAACCACCGACCTTGCAGTTCAAATGACTTTGCAGTCTGATGCATTAGCCTAGAGCGCCACACCAGGACTCCAGCAGTAACAGTAGAAACCACAATATAGTACAATGGCAAGAGATTTAGACTGAGATTCAACAGACTTAAACTCTAGTCCTAGAATTACTACTAACTGATCTTGTAAATCTAAAATAATCACTTAATTTCTTTCTGCTCCAACTTCTCTGTAGAAAAAAAAATCATTTACTCAACAACTATTCATTGAATGCTTATGATGTTTCAGTCATGGTTATAAGGACTTTATTGTGCTAAACTCCATACGTAGTGTCTCAGCTTACATTCTAATTAGAGGTAGCAGAACCAGAAAACTCACAAAGGAATCAAATAAATATGTAAGATTTCAGGAAATAATATGTAGAAACTAGCACAGAGTAAGAGAATATACATCAAGAAAATGAGTTGGAGGCTCTGACCATATCAATGCAAGAGATGATGGTGACTCTTGAAAGAGAATTGGATTGATTCAGAATAACAAGAAAACAAGACTTGCTGTTGGATTGAATATAGCGTGATGAAGTTGACAAGAAATCAAGAACAAGTCCAAAGAGTTTCTTTTAACACTTGTGTAAATGAATCTGGCATCTACTGAGCTGGAGGAAAATGATGAAGAGCAGGTTTAACGGGGTGGGGGTGGGGGGGATAAATGAAAAGTTCTGTTAGGCTCTAGGGTGTGATCAGACAAGTCATTTGGAAAGGCAAGAAATAATGAGCCATACATTTATCCATTTCAATGGGTGATTGAGGTAGGATACATATGGTGGTCAAGAAAATTGAAGACCAGTAGAAACTGTATGTGAGACCTCTTGGTAAAATTCATGGATTAGGCTGCTTAAATCATTAAATATTAAGATCCAAACTTGAATAAAGAGTAAGTTTGTTGATCTATAGCCAAAATTATTGAAGACCTAACAATTGTGTCTTGAAGATGGCATGTAGCTCTGGAAGAAAGGGAGCAAAGCAAAACTGATGAAGACCTCGCTTCACTGTGATTGGAAACATGAGTTATTGCCTCTTCATTCTCAACGCGGGAGAAAGATGAGACTTTCTGCTCCCGTGAAGATATAAAAAGCCTCAGAAACATTATACAGGGTCGCTATGAGTCGGAACTGACTCCACAGCACTTAAAAACAACAACAACTTCAAGAATTAATGAGTTAGGAAATTACAGGAATATGCCTGGGTGGGTTTAGTGTGAAACCTGCCATTTTATTTTATGAGGGCTGGACTTATCACCTCAGAAGTGTGAAAACAGGTGTGAAAATCAGTCCCCTCCCCACCCCCCCTTTTTTTAGTAAATGAATTATTTTTTAAAACCATCTATTCATATGTAAATCATTCTAAATAGGTCAGAGTCCTTCTCCCCTATGCCTATTCCTTATCTTCTTCAATATAATCACCTAAAACACCTGTGATAAGGAATGTGGTGCCATGATAAATTCAGGAAGAAATGAAGTTAATTGCTACAGCATACGCGTTGATTTCACTTTGCTACAAGTTACTATACATGAAAACACTAGTTTGCTAGCATCTGCTTCATAAGATGCTCCTAAAATTCTGATAGGCAGAAAAATAACCACATGGCTGGAGTGATTCTCATTGAGACAGGACAAATGACCACATGTTACTGCTTCCATTTACAATTAGAACCAGATACAACCAAATATCTCAGGGTGTTGCAAGTGAAAGCATTGTATAAATTGTAGTGAAATGTACAAATAAAAGATATAATTATTATACTCTTATTCAATCATGAAAAAAATGGGTGTTGGTTATTGCTTTTTCATTCCTGGAAGCTACACCACAACCAAAGCTAGTTTAGATCAATCTAAACAATTACTCTTGCTGAGGAGAATGGTTGGTGATTTGACATGTGTAGCATCAATTTGACCATAATAGCTTCATTTAAGCACTAGATGTCTGATATTTAATAGCACTGAAAAAGGTGAAGGGTGGCTTTTCACACTTTATATATTTGGTAAGTGACAGGTTCCACCCTATTAGAGTTCCAATTTATTTTAAACGACAGATACTATAAAAGTAATTTTTTAACTCATCTAAACCCTTATCGCATATATGTCTTTCAAATGTTAACCTTATTCTTAAAAGTTCAGAGGCAGAAATAGTCACTAAAATTGTCCCATGGCATACTTATGTTTCTAATGCTTTTAACTTATAAACTTGTTTATACCCTTATTTCCTACTCACCAAAAAAAATCTAGCTTCACTATTCGTTTTTCTCTCCTCTTTATACTATACATTCTCTGGGTCTAGTTTTTCTAAATGTCCATTATGAACGTTGGTTGTTTTTTGTTGTTGTTGTTAAGTTCCATTGAATTGGCTCCAACCCATAACGACCCTATATAGGGTTTCCAAGGAGCAACTGGTGAGCTTGAACCACCAACCTTGCAGTTCAAGCCAACTTTGCAGTCCAACTCATTAACCTACAGCGCCACACTAGGACTCCTCCATTATGATAGGAAATATTATTATTCAGTCCTTTATAACTTTCATCCTCAATCATGTTTTAAAGTTTTTATCTTCTCCTCCTCCTTGTGTGCCAGTAGTTTCATAACAATAATAATAATAATAATAGTAATATATTTATTAAGTGAAAATACGATTTGGCAAATTTGACTTTGTTCTCAGTGGCTCTCTAGGACTAACACAGGACAGCTAACCACAAGGTTGGCAAGTTGAGTCCACCAGTTACTCTGTAAGAAAAAAAATGGGAGTCTCTTCTCCCATAAAGATTCACAGCCTCAAAAACCCTATACAGGATCACTATGAGTGGGAATGAACTTGACAGCAAGACACTTAACAACAACAATCTGCTGAGTGTTTCTAAATGCCTCTCTTCCTTTATGAGCTTTTGTATACTAAGGATCCTCTCTCCTTCCAACTTTAGCACTATTAATCTTTCATCAAGGAGGCCACTATGCTGATGTCTCTCTTAATCATTGACTCCAACGTAGGGAGCCATCTTTATTTATAACTATTCATATTGCATTAATGCACTTGGCTGCTAACTAAAACTTTGGAAGTTCAAGTCCACACAGAATACCTCAGAAGAAGAGCCTGGCAATCTACTTTTAAAATGTCATCCATTAAAAAATCTATGGAGTACAGTTCTACTCTAACCCACCTGGGGTCATCATCAGAAGGCATCCACTCTATGGAGTACAGTTCTACTCTAACCCACCTAGGGTCACCATCAGAAGGCATCCACTCTATGGCAGCTGGTTGGGTGGTTGAATTTGTGTGCATGTTTAAGTCTCAATTCACAAACAAGACCAGATACATTACCATAAAGCTAACACATACATCATCTTGCCTCCATACCAGCCAGCATCACCAATTTAAAAGAAATAGTAATGTTGAATTTACATTAAATTTTCTTACTATTCATTTACCCAAGACAAAAACACTTACGGTAGTTCATTAGTAAGTTTTTTCCTCTTCTACCATTAGAACTCATTTTGAGAGACAATAATCATTGAGAGAAAATAACCAATCTATTCCCTTCCAAGCACATCCAAATTGTTGCCAACTCATAATCTCTACAAGTTATAGAAACCAAAATGCCATGGTGAAAACGTTCAGATTAGCAATGCTTCCTAAATGTACTGTTTTCAGGGTCAGAATCAAAATAACAATGCCACTCAAAGGACACACTGGTCATCCAATCCAAAATCTGTTCAAAATGAAAGGTTGAAAAATGAAGTGATAAGACAACTTAAAAATTTTATAGTTTTATTTAAGAATTGCTGTTCAAGCTATAAAGGATTTCCTATTGTATTTGTTTAAGATAGTTTTATAGTATTTTTTCTTTCTTGAGTTTTTCTATATCCAAATAATTATGCATGTAAATTACTCAATACAACAGTGGTTGCCTCTGACAATATAAACATTATTGTTTATCCAGAAGCATTATATGTTCATGCAAAAATGGCATTAAAAGCTTGTGGTCAGATCAAAAAACCACAACTGTAATTGTTTATTTATATAGCTAACCATTACTCTGTAGTGTAAGTTTACATTTTTAAAAAATTTCTAAACAATGCTGAATTCGTATTACAGGGTGAAAAAATGCATTGTTCGCCTAAATGATTAAAGACAAACAACTTAGGTCTACCCATGCAGTAAGATGCTTGTATATGAAAATTATTTACTTTGCCCGGGCTTATAGTTTTCATTTTTATTCTGCACTTGAAATGCCATGATAACAGGGCCATTCAGTGGAATTTCTGCATTTTTCTCCCTAGTTCAGGGCAGCTGGTTTCTTTCCTCCCTAAGCAGAAAGCTAAAGTATATTTATCACTCTAACAGTGACTCAAAACAAACAGGAAGTCTTCATCAGCCAGCTCCTGGGCATAGCTGATATTAGGTACTGGCAGAAAGGAAACAGAGACCTCATTCTGTGGGAGTCCGACAGAATGTACATGCAGATGCAAACGATAACAAAGTTAGGGATGCTCCAAATGACCACCATGTTCTCCCAAGATTAAGTGTTCATGCAATGCCCACCCGTTTTCAGAGTCTGTGAAAATTCCTCAGGAGTTTTCCTTTCCATTTCAGTTTAAAAGAGAAGTTTGAACTGGACACCACAAGCCTTAGTATCCTTGTGAACCTATGCGCCAAAGGAAACCTGGGAGGGAGCTATTCTGGGAGATTTGGCTTTGATCTGGTTGCTAGGAAAAAGCTCTGCTTTTGTCTGAAAGTCTTCTGAATGGCTCCTTCAGTCGGAATGAGGCCTGCAGGTCACTATCTGAATTAAGTGAAGAGAATTTTTTTTTTTTTTTAACGTTAAAAATGAAGTTGTCGTTGTATGCTGTAATAAAGCTGGAGAGAGAGAGAGAGAGAGAGACTGCTATGTTGCTGAGCGATGGCAAAGGCTCTTTTACTACAACTTAAACTCCAAGGTATACTGTGAAAATCGCTGAAGCATGCTTGCAGATCAAATATATGCAAATATTCTTCACGGGCACATATGTTCCTAGAGACCTTCACCTTCACCTTCTTTTTCAAATAAAACCTGTTTCAGATTCAAAGCCCACTTTGTTTTTATTAATACAAATGCTCACTATCAAACAATTCTTTCACATTCACAAAACATCAAACACTCACACCTAACTTTTTTCAGGCAAGTCCAACTCAGAATGGATTAGACCTCGAACTGGTACTAATTCAAAACTATACACACTTTGTGTGTGTGTGTGTGTGTGTGTGTGTGTGTGTGTGGTTGGGGGAAGGGGCAACCCTTTAAAAATGTTCTTTTTTATTTGTTGACTAACTAATCTCCTTGTTTATGATAATGCTTGTACCTTTGTCCATTATCTAATCTTCACAGATCCTGGTAAGGTAGAAAGGGAGCAAATGTTATCTCCATTCTGCAGATGAGGAAACAGAGACACAGAGAAGCTGAGTAACAAGTGCACATTTTTAATGGCACATTCTGTCCAGAAACAAAAATGACAGAAGAAAACAGACTTTGTTTTTCCAGGAGAGATGCTGGATTTTCACCTATTCATCCATATGATTCCCAGTCTCCATGACTCTCCATGCAATCTGTTAGAAAACACACAGAAAACTGGTCCAAGTTAGAAACAAACCTTTGAGCCACTGATATGGGGTACCCATGAGCTAAACCATAGTCAAGTAGCCCAAAGCAAAACTGGGTCATCAGAAAGTTTCATTGCACTCCTTCAGAATCCATCAAGAAGGAATAGGAGAAAAGGAACTGATTTTTACTGATGTATTGGTTTTGTATTCCCCCTTATCTGAAACATATTTTGTACCTGAAGCAAATCTAAAAATGGGAAATATAAATCCAAAATAAGAGATAACTAAGAGGTAAGTTACACTAATGAGAACTTACCCACAGTATGAAAACAATTAAATAAAGAAGAAAAACATATGCAGAGGCTAGAACCTTCTGGATCACGCATACTTTGTGGTCTGAAGCTGCTGTTCATGGTGTCTTTGTACTTTTAAACCTAAATGGTTAAAAAATAAAAAGGAACAATTAACAATGAAAGGACCCCTTTTCCCACACAGAATGTAGAGCTCCTTAGTCCTCAGAAAAAATAAAAGTGATAGAGAAAACATAAGACTACCAACTGCTCCTAGGAAACCTTATACAGGGTCACAAGGAGTTGGAACCAACTCCACAACACTTAACAACAAAGGAGCTCTGGTAGGGTAGTGGTTACCAGTCGGGCTGCTAATCTCAATGTCAGCAGTTGGAAACTACCAGCCATTTGGCTGAAGATGAGGCTTACTGCTCCCATAAATATTTACAGCCTTGGAAACCCTATACAGGCTAGCTATGTATCCGAACTGAATCCATGGCACATAACCACCACCACCACCCATATTAATAGGGACATGCAATGGCTCTGTAGGATAAACATTGGACTGCTAACACTGTACTTTGAACCACAAGGTCGGAGGTTTGAACCCACTAGCTGCTCCATGGAAGGAAGATCAAGCTTTCAGTTCAAACGCACCTTGAGGTGCAGTGCTTATCCTACAGTGCCACATAAGAACTCCAAAGACTTACAGTCTCAGAAACCCTCCACAGGATCGCTATGAGTCGGCATTGACTCCACAGCACTTAACTACAACAACAACCTGTACTAACCAGGTGATAGGAGACTATCTCCCCAAAACAGGTTGTGGAAACTTCTATTCAACAGAGTACCTTCCAGAGGTTTCAGAAGCAGGAAAGCAGTCTGCCCTATCTGTTGGAATGCAAATGATTCTGCAGGCCACCAGGCAAAAACCTCATGAAGCATGAAGCGCAAACCAGACATCCCTGCCAAAAGACACTCCCTAGCAAACAGAAGTGTTTTCAGGATAGCATATCCTCTCTCAATCTACCTCCTCATTTACCCAATTTTCTCTTCAAGTTGCATATATAGCTGTAGATTTGTGAACACTACAAAAATTGCCTACTTCATCTCAGAAAGCCACAAAGCTGGCCTAGGTTTTAGGATCCAGTTGTGGATCCAAAACTTTCAGTTCAAGACTACTAGTGTATTGGGCCCAACATTTAATGTGGACAGACACCAAATTGCTTTCCTGGATCCATGAAATGGCAACAGGCTAACAGTACCAATTAGCCAGACTACACAATGACTCTTCGGGCACTGACTAAGACCAACAATGAAGAACTCCTACTAAGCAGGACCCAAACCCTGGGGCTTGCACTACCCTTACTTATTCACCACTGTCTGTACAAACGTTCCAGCAACCCCGGAGAACTTGGCATTCATTTCTCAGTGTGTCGCCATGGCTAGAGCAAAGCAAGAGCCAAAAATGAATTAGGTAAATATAGTCGGCCTCAGGCACAGATTCAGCAGGTGAATTTATTTGCAAATTACTCTTTTTATCCTTCTCATTCAAGGTTCTCTTTGGAGAAATAGAAGGGAACTTTATCATTCTTAAAGTAAAGCCATATTTGATTTCAATATTTGGTTCATAGCCAACTATATAAAAATACTCAATAAAAGAATCTTTTATGAAGTTATTATGCATTTATTATGGGATTATTGATTTCAATGATGAGAATTTTATTGTTAAGATTGGGTTAAGACCATTTTTTTTTTTCCTAGAGATTTTGCTGTCATTTAATTTAGTCACCTTATTTCTTCTGCCCCAATACACAACTGTTCCTGTTATTCTTTGAATTAATTTGGATAAAAGCCTTATGCAAAAGCCATTTTTCTAATTCTACAACCAACTCTCTGAACATTTGTTAGCACATTACATTATACCAAAGTGAATCTACCAACTAGAAATTAGGCAATCTATCCTGGTTTTAATATTTTTTGAAGGCTTACAAAGTACTAATCGCTAGAGCAGTGATTCCCAGCCCTGGTTTTGTGATAGCCTAGGGTATCTCCAATTACCTCATATATCTTGGGGGAGAAAAGTCCAAAATTTTTCAGAAGATAATTCATTTAATTTATTTTAATTTGAAGTATAAATATCTGCCATTGGAGGTAGAAAATGTGTTACAGTGGGACTTGGTGGGTTGAAGTGTTGTGAAAAAGCAAGTAACAATAGTCTATTGAAACTCTGCAAAGCTCAAAATCATTATGCTTTCCAAAAAGAAAAAAGAAAAAAAAAAAAAGGAAAGGCTATTCTTCTTCCTAGGAACTTAAATTCTAACACACACATTATGACAGGCACAAAAAAGGAACTGGGACAAAACCTATTCCAGGATGTTTCCTCAAAAAGAATACAAATAAGGTGTGTCACACATTTTCATGAATAAAATACACATGATAATATCTAGTAACACTATTAGACTATTATTTGTGCCCAAATTACAGTTACACTAAGAAATGAGAAAAATCACTGGAATAAGACTAGGATTGCTTTTTTAATTGTCTATTTGAAAGAGCAAAGAATAAAATCACCTGCAATGATTTCCTTTAGAGACCATTCACCTTAATATTAAGATATAAAGTAAAAAAACATATTGAGATGCATGGTGAGGCTGGGCAATAAAACTGAAGCAAACTGTCTCCTTCCTTCAGCTCAGACTCAGCAGCTACAGCAAGCCCACAGTGCCAGCTTGAGACTGGCAACGCAACTAGCATTGCACAAAACAAAAATCTTAATTTCTCAGTGCTGATTGTTTCCACGGAGAACATCTCTCTTGTCTCACCTTTTCTCTTTCTTTCATTCTGAATTGAGGTCTTTCTATATAGGGATGTTCTTCCATTATATGCTATGCTCCCAAAGCCAATCAAAAACAAAGACAAATTTCTGTTCACAGTAAGATTCCTCTCCCAAGTCCATATTCCATATTCCAACTGTGCCAACACAAGTGTGAGAAAAGCACAGGGGAGCTCAGGCTGGCCAAAGGAATTCTTTCATACCTACAGCAGCAGATTCCTTCCAAGAAAGCTGTTGATTCTGTTTGCTTATTTACTTGCTTATTTGCCAGAAAGGTAGTCCTTTAAGAAGTAAATATAAATAGTTCCTACACCTGTTTCCTAGTCTTGAAATCACCATTTCTACTACAAAATAAACTCATAAACTCCATCTGTGAAGGTACATGAGAACTGTACTGGATAAACATAGCAAAATTTGTTGAAGGAGCAATCCTATACTGGCTGAAAAAAAAACTTGAAACAAGGAGATCATGTCCCATTCAGATTTTAATGTTGCCATGTGACACTGTGGGTTCATGTGCTGGATTGCAATGCCAGTTTGAACCTTAAGGTCAGTGGTTCAAACTCACCAGCTGCTACTAGGAAACCCTATATAGGGTTGCTATGGGTCAGAATTGACTCAACAACGATGTAGCCTAGATCAAACACATGTCACAAACTCATCTCATCTGACTTCGCCAACAATTATGCTTACTGTAGTGCTATTGCCACTGAATTGTCCAAATGCCAAAAAGCATTCTGAAAAGGAAGGCTGAGCTCTCTCTCGCCTACCCTGTGGATGAAGTAGGACACTTCTTCTATTAAATTTCAGGCTTCTTTTCATACTGAACACAGTGATTTTAGTACATCTAGTAGTGGTTACGAATTGGGCTGTGAACCTCAGGGTCAGCAGTTCGAAACTACCAGCTGTTCCGCTGGAGAAAGATGAGGCTTTCTGCTCCGGTAAAGATTTACAGCCTCGGAAACCACGTACAGGGTCGCTATGAGTCGGAACTGACTACATAGCACATAACAACAACAACAACAGCGTAGTGGTTACAAGTCAGGCTACTAATATCACAGTCAACAGTTCAAAACTACCAGTGGTTCCACCAGAGAAGGATAGGCTTTCTGCTCCTGTAAAGATTTACAGCCTCAGAAACCCTATATGGTGTCACTGTGAGTTGGAACAGGCTCCACGGCACATAACCAACATGACCACCATAAGCACTAGAGTCTTGGTGTGGCACTGTAGGATAAGCACTCAACTACAAAGTCAGTTTGAACTCACCAGTTGCCCCTCAGAAACCCTATACATGGTCGCTATGGGTCAGAACCAACTCAATGGCACTTAACAACAATGACCATCAGTAAACTGTTATGTAAAAACAAAACAAAACATAGAGAACTTCAATAACTATTGAACTAGAACTTGTAGATATATTTAAGTGCCATGAAGTCAGTTCCAACCCATAGCGACCCTGTATAGAACTTCTGAGGAACAGCTGTTAGGATCCTGCGTATCCTACAATGCCACACGAGAATACTGAAACAGAACATACTTTAAAAATATATCCACATCATTTATTCTACTTTCTATAGCATTTATTGGGGGGGAAATGTAAACTTTTAACTATTACTTAAGACATCTTTATCCTCATATCTTTTGTTCATTCTTTTTTCACTTAATGAATTTTTTTTTAACATCGCCTGTGTTCAAAGCACTTTACCGTGTGTTCAGTTGCAGGTTCAAACCGACATTGTAGTCCAGCTGTGGGTTAATGCATTGGACTACAATGTCATTTTGAACCACAAGGTTGGTGGTTCAAGCTCATCAGCTGTTCCTCAGAAACCCTATACAGGGTTGCTATGGTTCAGAACTGGCACTTAACAACAACAACAGTCTGAAGCACTGGATAAGATACTACTCTGTCCTCTGGAGTTTAAATTATCCTAGAGAAAGACAGAAATAAACAAAAGGATATATTGTTTTTAATATTTAATTTCAGAAAATTTCTAATAACTTTGGGAAAATAAATTGAGTAGAGGATAATTTGAATAAAAATTCCTACATACAAAAAAAACAGGGAAAGAAAATAATCATGGACATAGTACTTTAGATAATTTGCCCAAGGAAAGATTCTCTAAGAATGAGATATTTTGCTAAAAGAAACATCAAGTTTAAAAAAAAATTAATAAGTTTATTTATTTCCTAATAGAAATAGTGATTACAACTTTGTAAAAGGAAGCAGGTATAGAATGAGTGGGGTGAATCCAAGGAATGGAAAGGAGGCAGGAAGGAGGCAAGAGTAAAAAAGCAAAATGAGGTAAGGTTTAAGAGATTTAAGGGTTTGAAGTTTATTCTAAATGAAATGGGCAACCTTTGGAGGATAGAAAACATTAAGTGACATGATCAGATTGAGGTTTCCAAAAGGGCAGTGAATCCGCTCTCTGGAGAATCTAATGAAGTAAGGTAAGAACTGGCGTCTGACAGATTAAGGATATATGATAGATCTAGAAAAAGAAAAAGGATCAAAAACAACTGTCACATTTTTTACCTGAGCAACTGAGTGGATTTGTTGATGTTGTTGTTAAGTGCTGTAGATATTGTGGAAGCAAAAGCCTCATCTTTCTCCCTAGGCATAGTTGGTGGACTCAAACTGCTGACCTTGTGGTTTGCAGTTCAGTAACTGAGATGGAGAAGATTGGGAGAGAATAGAAAATATGGGGTGTAGGATTTCACTTGTACAACCTTATGCCTTGTAGTCCTTGAACTCACAAAAAGTGGCCTTTGGTCAGTTCTCATTTTTCTGTGTATCCTAGTCTCCTTGTTGTTGGTGTTATTGTTAGTTCTATGAAGTCGGTTCCAACTCACAGGTACCCTGTATAGAGTTTCCAAGGAGTAGCTGGTGGGTTTGAAACACCGACCCTGTGATTAGCAGTCCGATGCTTAGCCTACAGTGCCATACCAAGAATCCTTATGCCTCATAGTCCTTGAACTCACAAAAAGTGGCTTTCAATCAGCTCTCATTATTCTGCGTGCTCTAGTCTCCTTTTTAGTTCACTTTATTCTAAATTGTTGGCATGCTAATTATTCTTAGCAACTTCAAATTCTAGTTTAAAGTACTGTTCCTCTAATAGGTGTGGCTAATGGAAATTCTCCTTATCATGTTGTTGTTTTTAAATGCCGTCAAGCTGGTCCTGACCCATAGCGACCCTGTACAGAGTTTCCAAAGAGCAGCTGGTGAGCTTAAACCACCAACTTTGTGGTTCAAATGACTTTGCAGTCTAGCACGTAAACCCACAGCATCACACCAGGACTCCCCTCATGATGTTGTTGTTGTTGTTGTTGTCAGGTGCCATCGAGTTGGAACCGACTCATAG
>NW_006408530.1:18069210-18071059 GCF_000296735.1 Chrysochloris asiatica
TTCCTTATTCACTGTCCAGCTTTCGCATCCATTTGAGGTTATTGTAAATATAATCATTCTTCAGATTTTACTACAAATCTCTTATTCTATTTTATAGTCAACTGCAGCAATATAGGATAAACACTAGACTGCTAACCATAGGTTAGCACTTCAAACCTACTAACGGTTCCTTAGAAGCCCTATACAAGGTCTCTACGAGTCAGCACTGACTCAACAAAATTTAACAACAACAACCTACTGAATTTAGACCAGATCCCATGGCCTTTCTCTCTTTTTCAGTCCCCAACTGCCCTACCTCCCAACTATAATTAGTTGCTGTTGATTCCAACTCATGGTAATCCCATGTCTATCAGAGTACAACTCTGCTCCATTAAGTTTTCAAGTAACTCAGCAGGCCTTTCCTCCAGTGTGTGTCTGACTGGACTTGAATCTCCAGCCTTTTGCCTAGCAGCTGAGCATATTACTTATTTACACCTCTCAAGAATTCTACCTCCCAAGTATAGCCCTTTCATATCCCCAATGCCCTACTGGGCTGTATGTTACACAAGCCTGAGTTTTTATCTCCACACATGTTCTCTAACTGGTATTCCCTCCCCATGCCTCTACCTACCACAATTTTGTCAGTCCTTTAAGATCACGGGGCTTTTTCATCAGAAACCATTCTTGACACCCCATTGCCATCAGTCCCCCAATCAGACGTGACTTCTTCTTTCCCATCCCCTTGGAGGAATTGGAGTATCCCTGTTCTCATGCCTACCTCTTCCAAGTAGTAGCTGTGTGCCATTGGGTTACATTAATATACAGTTGTTGCTTCATCTGGAAACTGGTAGAGAATAAGAGTATAAGAGTGTTTGCCTTCTGTAAGAATTAAATGAAGCAATATATCTAAAATATATCAGATATTGTCCAGCACACAAGGACTCTTATGTTAGATATTAATTATTATTATTGCAGGTTCTTTGGCTCTCTTATAAAAAAATAGACTTTGTACTATGACTGTCTTTAACTCATCAAATTAAAAACTCTCTGAGCATATAACGGAGCCTTCTTCATTTTTGTTTTTTATCATTTTTTAAGAATATTTACTGAAGAATTCATATAAGCACTAGATTGTGAACTATAATGTGTGCCATTTAAGCCTGCCAGCTGCAACATGGAAGAAAGATGAGGCTTTCTGCTCCCACAAAGTTTTAAAGCCCGGGAAACCCTATACAGGGTATCTATGAGTTGGAACCAACTCCATAGCACTTAACAACAGCAACACTTGAATGAATGACATAAAAATGTTACAGACTATATATTCTCTGTACCTAAATCGATCCTCCTTTAAAAACAAATAATATCTTCTTTTTTCTTATTTAAAAATTCCATATTGCCTGTATGCATACATTATCCAGTAACCAATACACCAAGCTGACCCTGACTCACAGTGATCTCATGTGTGACCATGTAGAACTGTGCTCCACAGGGTTTCCCATGGCTGATTATTCAGATTGCCAGAACTTTCCTCCAGACACCACTGGGTGGACTCAAATTTCCAACCTTTCTGTTAACAACTGAATGTGTTAACAGTTTACACCACACAGGGATTCTATATATACATACTAAATCCCTTTATATGATATTATACTGTATTATGTATAAATATGCACACACTTCTTATATGTATGATGTTGCTCTTATTAAGTGCCGTCAAGTCAGTTATGACTGTAAGTGATTTTCCGAGGAGTGGCTTATGAGTTTGAACACCAACCTTGTGGTTCAAACTGACCTTGCAGTCCAGTGCTTTAGCCCACAGTGCCACGCCAGAAACTATACAGGGTTGCAATGAGTCAGAACTGACTCAATG
>NW_006408530.1:18075154-18076972 GCF_000296735.1 Chrysochloris asiatica
ATATATATAGTCCTGGTGTGGCACTGTGGGCTAAAGCACTAGACTGCAAGGTCAGTTTGAACCACAAGGGTGGTGTTCAAACTCATAAGCCACTCGGTCACTTTCAGTCATAACCGACTTGATGGCACTTAATAAGAGCAACATCATACATACAAGAGGTGTGTGCATATTTATACATAATATAGTATAATATCATATATATATATATAGTGGTGGTTATGTGCCATGGAGTTAGTTTCTACTCATAGCAACCTGTATGGGGTTTCCAAGGTTGCAAATCTTTACGGGAGCAGAAAGCCTCATCTTCCTCCCACAGAACAGCTGGTAGTGTCAGACTGCTGACCTTACAGTTCTCAGCCCAATTTGTAACCACTATGCTACCAGAGGACAAACAAGGATGCTATTTATCACCACTCCTATTTAATAATCCTCATAGTGTAGTGGGTTATCCATTGGATTGCTAACCACAAGGTCAGCAATTCAAATCCACCAGCTGCTTCAAGAGAGTAAGATGAGGCTTTCTGCTCCCATAAAGATTTATGTATGGTAAACACTTTACAGTATCGTTATGAGGTGGAACTGATTCATGGGCACACCACCACCACTATTCAATATAGTGCTGGAGGTCTTAGCCAAAGCTATAATGTAAGAAAGGGAAATTAAAGGCATCCAAATTGCCAAAGAACAAATAAAACTCCCTCTACTTGTAGATGATATGAACATATACACAAAAAATCCCAAAGACTTAGCAAGAAAATTATTGGAACTCTTTGAAAGTCTCAACAAAGTGGCAGAGTACAAGATTAACATACAAAATTTAGCCAGATATCTTTTCACTAATAAAGAGAGCTCTAAAAAGGAAATAAGGAAATCAATACCATTTACATTGTTGCTGCTATTGTTAAATGCCAATAAGTTGGTTCCAACACATAGCAATCCTATAAAGGGTTTTCAAGAAACAACTGATGGGTTTGAAGCTTGTGGTTAGCAGTCCAGTGTTTATACTACAGAGCCATACCAGGGCGTCATTTATAATAACCACCCAAAAGATGAAATACTTTAGGAAAAAATCTAACCAAAGAAACAAAAGGCCAGTACAACGAAAACTACAAAACACTGCTAGAAGAAACCAAAAGAGACTTGTAAAAATGGAAGAATTACCATATATGGATAGAAAGACTTAACATTGTGAAAATGTTAACACCACCCAAAGCAATCTATAGATATAATGGAATACCAGTCCAGATTTCAACATCATTCTTTAAAGAGATGGAAAAACCTTATATGGAAAAGGAGTTCTGGTAGCATAGTGGTCTGCTACTCTAAAGGTCAGCAGTTCAAAACTACCAGCCATTCCATGAGAGAAAAATGAGGCTTTCTGCTCCAATAAATATTTACAGCCTCAGAACTCCTATACAGGGTCACTGTGAGTCAGAACCAACTTCATGGCACAAAAACAATAACAACAACTTTATATGGAAAGAAAAGAGAACTCAGATAAGCAAAGCATTAGTAAAGAAATTGGAAGCCTCTCACTTCCCAACCTCAAAATACACAGTCACAGTGGTTAAAACAGCCAAGTACTAATACGAGTGACACATAGATCAACAGAACAGAATTGAGAACCCAGAAGTAAGTCCATCCACATACTGTCAGCTGATCTTGGACCAAGGGTTGCTGTTGTTGTTGTTGTTATGTGCCGTGGAGTCACTTCCAACTCATAGAGACCCTGCATAGGGTTTCTGAGGCTGTATCTTTACGGGAGCAGAAAGCCTCATCTTTCTCCCGCAGAACAGTTGGTAGTTTCAAACTGCTAAC
>NW_006408530.1:18077887-18083556 GCF_000296735.1 Chrysochloris asiatica
AGAAAACCTCATCTTTCTCCCGCGGAGCAGCTGGTAGTTTCGAACCGCTGACCTTAAGGTTCGCAGCCCGATTCGTAACCACTATGCTACCAGAGCTCCCTTACATGTGTATTACTGAGAGAAATTGTTTGCAGTCATCCACTGACTGCAGAGACATGTTTAAACTTGTTTTGTTTGGGATGCACCGGTGCATGTATAAGCTGGAACCCTTGGATACCCACAAAACAACAAAAACTTATTTACTTACCCTTGTATGTTTAAAATTGATGGTATTTGTTTTAAATTCATCTAAGTTGGTCTTTGCCACTGAATTTGTTTCCCTTTTGCCTACTGAAAATTGGAACATGGATAGTAATGAGTGCGACAGGTCTCTGGAAAGAAAGATATTTGATATTACACTAATATTGCAATAATAGCGCTCTTTTCCCCACATAATTCAAAACCAGCTCAGATTTTAGAAAATGAAGCACAATTTCTTTTTTTAAGTGTAAATTTAAGTAGAGTATTTTAAAAGTTCAACTGCCCACAGGGTGATTTTAGCTCTGTTTTGTTTAATGTGAATTCCCAGTGCCTACAACATTGTCTGCCACATAATAGGGATTAGTACAATAAATGTGTTAAATGAATGAGCTACTTTACAAAAAACATACATATGTTGAAACATGTTTACTAGTGTTAAAAGTAGGTTCCTTCAAGCACAAAATAGCACCAACTGTGTGATTTGCCCTCACTTCCTCCTTTTGGAGAAAGTCAACAAAAGAACTGTAACTTTTTTACCTAAGGATCAAAGGTGTCAACCTATCGGCTCATGCCACTTTAAAGTTGTGCATAACAGTCTTTGGTTATTTTTAGATAATGTCTTTTGTTTCAAGCTTGAAAAGAAGTATTAACAAAGATCAAAAAATAAATTACTGATTCAGAGCAGGAAAATGCATATTAAGCAGTTCAAAATATAGTAGTAGAGGCTGTGAGCTAACCTTCCCTGAATACCAGCTAGATCTAGCTTTAGATATTAAAGTTCTATATTGTTCCCACTCAAGACCCATCAACATAAAAGGAATGAGGAGACTAGAGCAGTCAGAAAGAAAATAATTACACATATCTTTTAAAAACAAGAGCAAAGCCAAGGATAAAAAATCATTTATTATATGAAGAAAACTTGAGATATTAAGATTGTATAAGCCAAATAAGAAGGTTTATTGGGACATAACAGCCTTCACATGTTTAAACCATTAAGTGAACCTACTTTGCAATACATAGGATGGATTTCTTATTAAAATTTGTGTGTTTATATATATTGTATTTTTCAGTGTTAAAATATATATGTTTGTGTTCACATTTAAACACACACAAATATATATAATTACAGGGAATCAGGCTCTTAGGAAAAGGCACATAAACTGTGTAAATGAAGAAAACATGCCCAGATAACTTGTATATTGTTTAAGACAGCAACTCTTATATGGTGGTGGCATGTGAAGATGGTGAACTTGAAAAGGGAAAAACATTATGTCTCTTAAGGGAACATCAGACAATCTCAGGAAAAGTTGTGTTTATTAAAAGGAGACATTGTTTAAAATAAATTAACAAACAATGCCTATTGTACCACTGCCAAAATCAAGGTATACTATGAAAGTACCCATATGTGATATATGTCCATCCATGTCTGTCACATCCAATCTGTAGTAGAAAATGATTCAGAGTCCTCAAGGTTGGGTCTTCAAGGTGAAGAGCCTTGGATACCCACAAAACAACAAAAACAAGTTTCTCATAGACTAGAGTAGGTTGATTAGAAATGAAAGGTCATCTTGACAAGGAAGAAAAGCCCCCAAATTAAACCGTGTCTGTTTAACAAAAGAAACCCTAGTGGTGCTGTAGAATAAACACTGAACTGCAAACCTCAAGACAGGTTATTCAAACCAACCCATAACTCCACAGGAGAAAGATGAGGCTTTTTGCTCACGTAAAGACTTGTACACTCAGAAACCCCATATGTGGTTGCTATGAGTCAAAATTAACTCAGAGGCAGCTGGTTCTCTTTCACAAAACTATGAATTTTCCTGATGTCTGTATGTCTTGAGGAATCTCTGAGTGGTGTACTTGGCTGCTAACCAAAAACCTGAATCCACCCAAAGATGCTTCAAAAGAAAGTTCCTGCGATATACTTGCAAAAAATCAGCCTTTGAAAACTCTAACACCAACCAAAGTCAAGTGTTGTTGTTGTTAAGTGCTGTTGAGATGCTTCTGACTCATAGTGACCCTGTTTAGGGTTTCCAAGGAGCATCTGGTGAACTTGAACCATCAACCTTGCAGTTCAAATGACTTTGTAGTCTGATGCATTAGCCCACAGTGCCACACCAGGACTCCAAGTAGTTACTGGATATATCTTGATCCAAAATTATCTTAGGAAATATAAACCCCAACTCAGTGACCTCCTTGACTCATTCTGTGGTCTAGAAGTTACCAAAGCTCCATTTAACTGCCATTTGAATTCAGTTTCCCCCTTTCCAGTTGTCATTGAGACAGTGAACAATGAACCAACATTATTCACATAACAAATGGTGGCCTCTCTCTAGTACCAAGATTACACCATCAATAGAGATATCAAGAAAATATGCTAGAACCAGAGGAATTTCTCTATTTGCTGCACTATTAGAAATGGTAGCAGGTGCCATGGTTACTAAGTGAGACAACTAGATGGTATATGGGTTATTCCAGACTTCTCAAATCAAATCCCCTTTGACCTCATGAGAAGAACATGTGACCACACATATGTAGGGTTGGAATAATCTGGGCCAATGCATGTATTCAGACTTTCACACTAGCTCTGGACCAAGAAGACAGGAAGCACAACCAAGCCTAAACCCACCATTCAGAATGGTGACCTCTACCAAGCTGTCAGAGTCCTGATGTGGCACTGTAGGATAAACACTGAACTGCCAGCCACAAGGATGGTGGTTAAAACCCACCAGCCACTCCTCAGAAACCTATATAGGATCACTATGAGTCAGAACCTACTCAATGGCACTTAACAACAACTACCACCAAACTCTCAGAACTCCCCAAGTACTGTTTCAGTTGACAAGCACAGTCAAATGAAGTATTGAACAAGAAATTCAAGTAGCTTCCTTTAAGACGAGACATAGTATACATTCACCCAGCACTTACTATGTGTCATCTACTATTGAGAAGATTTTACATCCGTTGTTTCATTGAGGTCCTGAGGCTCTTCATTTATAGCTATTCTCCCTGAAGTTGGAGAAATTCAGACATCCTTGGACGTCCACCCTTATCTCCACTTCCCAGAAGTAAGTAACCAAGAGCAGTGTCTAGGCAGAGTCCAAGAATGGCCTTGTCCTTCCAATCACTACAAGAGGATAGGGCTACATAGTACTATTGAATGGGGAAGGCTGAAAAATGCTTTATTATGGAGGGCACACCTACTTTGAAGCAAAGCAAATTGTGATGGCATTCCAAACCTGAATCATTCTCCTCAGGGTTACTTGCACACCATATTTGACTCCTATACATATTTATCATTTTGTCTTTCTCTCTCTTGATCACTCACTTACTCGCTATCTTCCTCGTGAGACAGATAGTGCGCACAGAGTTGGAGAGAGATGGCAGCGATCAAAAGGGAACATCACCTTGCGTGTTCCAAGGTGTTAGTACTGCTACTCTCCCTTCCATCCAGAACCCTTTTATATTTTGATGCTTATTGAGCCTTGACAACAAAGCATCCCCTTCCCCATCCATTTCTCTCCAGCCACTCCCTTGAGTATCCTATTCCTTCTATTTATATGCGTGCATGCATGCACACATCCACACTCACATGAACGTACCCTTACACATATCCCTTTAATTTCGAAGGCATCACACATTCAACAGAACCATTCAGGCCTTACTGAAGTGATACACATGGACCCAAAGTTTAAATTGATTAGTTTCAGAGTCACTTATCAATAACACACAAGGGTCGATTTCAAATACCCTTTCTGTTAGCGGAGCTCTGACAGCCCAAGTTTAGAGTAGAAACTAAAACAAGATGGAATCCTTCACATATTTTTTGTGTGTGAATACAGGATGTTACCAAAAGATTATTAGAGTAACCTTGTTTGTCAGTTTTCCTTTGTTCTCTATATATGGAAAACATGCAAAATTCAACAGCTTGCAAAAGAATGCAGAAGTTCTTTGATAGCAGCAGTAATGCACCACTTGGAGAGATGGCCACATGAGTATTGGAAAATCACTTTTTGAAAGTTAGCATTACCACCCAAGTATTTTCTTCCTATTCTTTAATGCCACAAAATGTGGCATGGTGCTCTCTTACTTTCTGGGTAGTAGACTGTTCGCTGTTTTACTCTTCTGGTCTGGACTGAAGAGACATGAAGGTAAAAGCTAAGAAACCCCTAAAAGGTTCTAAGTTTATGTGCAGTAACAGGCATTCATATCCTTCTGCTTTCCCCTGAAAATCAAGTATCACCTTATCATTTCCTCACCAAGATTAGCTCCTGCTTCCTGAAGAGTATTTCTAAGGTAGAAACAGAGGTGGTGAAAAAAGGGGGAGCTGAAAAGTCCAATCTGTCAAGCTTCATTTTAGAAGAAAGGAAAACTGAAAAGTGAACGTATTTAACATGAGCCATTTCCTGCACTCAGGAGGGAAGAAAGCACGCTAGTAACTGTGTGGAAGGAGATCCGCACTGGTGTTATCTCTGACCTGCAGCTTAGCCCCAGCGTCTCAGCTGCCAAAAAGCTCCCATTCAACGTTATGCTGAGTTCATCAATGCTCCACGTGTCAGGATCCTAACAGGAAAAAGCAGGACAGACAGTCTCTCCATTCAACTGCCTGGGGACCCCATGACAACTCAAATCCCCTCTCAGACCATCCATATCAACCTTCGGCAGGTCAGAGCACACAACCCCTTCAGAACCACAGGCCTGGGCCCACACCCTTTCCCCTTGTCAACATTGTCACTTTAAACAGAACATGGAGCCTTATCACGAAACCTGAAGTAAGTATGACAATTAAGATGGATTGCAAATCCTGCTTGTGCTTCACAATTAACAATCACTTGGCAACGGGATCTACACAACTGTTGGGGGGTATGGCAAGAACTTTATCCCTGCTTAGTGCTGCATTAGCATATTTAGTAGGCTGCAAAACATAATTCCTAAGATATGAACATATTTTTGTCTTTCTAAAAAATCTGCAATTAAGCTATTATATGTAGAAACTCTGCACTAGAGTTTCAACGTGCAAATACCAACATGGGGTCAGGGGAAAGAAGAGCAAGTAAAACAATAACAACATGCACCTCAAACTGCTTCCAGTGTCAAGGGTAGAGAACCATGGTTCCTTCCTTTCTGTGGCAAAATGTAGGGGGCATCCAGGGGGCTGGTGTTTCTCCACCATTGCTGGCATCAGGCGATGGCTCTGTAACAACATAGCTACATGCTTTAAGACCCACATATTTTAAAAAGCAAGCCCTCAAATGACCCTAATGGTTACTTAGAAAACTATGCATTTTTCACAGAAAGCACCTTTGATTCTCAATCTCTGAGTAATAAAAGATGCTGATAAAAATCATAATGGCACTTTATTCTATAAATATGAGGTCTCTTCCTCAAACTTTCCATTATTTTTCCTTGCTTCTTCACACATCTGATAA
>NW_006408530.1:18083776-18099010 GCF_000296735.1 Chrysochloris asiatica
CAGACTGCAAAGTCATTTAAACTGCAAGGTTGGTGGTTCAAGCTCACCAGCTGCTCCTTGGAAACCCTATACAGGGTTGCTATGGGTTGGAATTGACTCAACAGCACTTAACAACAACAACAACTATAGCTGAAAGGTTAGTGGTTCAAGCCCACCCAGGGGTATCTCAGAAAACAGGTCTGGAAATCTGCTTCTGAAAGACCACAGTCTTGAAAACTCTATGAAGAAGTTCTATTTTGCACACATGGGGTCACCATAAATAGGAATCAACTCAATGGTAATTAACAGCAGAGTCCAAGTGTGTTCTGGGTCGGAGCAGAGGAGGAAAAGAAACCTAGCCAGATCTTTCTGAGATAGCCAGGACTTTGTCTTTCTTGACATCTGGTTGCAAGAAGGCAGGATATCCTGCCAAATACATTATAGTTGTGAGACCCACCTTGTGACTAAGAAACTGCAAAGGCTGAGGAACACAGAAGACAAAGGTGTGGAGTTTCCTGGGAAAGAAATCACAGGATTTCTTTATAGATACTTCCCTTGTAAACACACACACACACATACATGTTTAGGTGAGTAGCTCCCTGGCTGCATAAAAGAAAGCATATGAAAGTAACAAATGCAATTTCATACACAAAGTCTTTCTTTACTAAACCGGAAGAGTAGCAGATTAAGGCACCTGGCGATTTTGGCACGCCAAAGGAAAATCTTAGCTGTGACAAAACAAAACAGGTGTACAGGTATAAAACTTTGGCTTTCCAATATTGCCCCTCTCTTCACTGGAATGCTTAGACAGGTGCAGAAGTTCAAGTTACAGTGGGGAAGTGGCAAATAAATACACAGCATTAGCGTCTGATGTGCTCGCTGAGCACCCGGGGATGTTAATAACTGGCAAGGTACACTAATCTCTGATTGCAACATTTGGTTTACCTTAATCTGGAGGGACAGCTGTATTAAAGAGGGAATTATACTAATCAGTTCAAGGCCCTTGCATATAAAACTTCCCATTAGGCTTAAAGTACACCAGCTTATGCTCATTCCCTAGCAGTCTTACATCTGGTTCTGAATAAGGCTGCCTCTCATTTGCAAGGTACAAACTGAAAACAAGGGGGAGGGGCTGACAGTTGCTGGAGGATGGGTGATAGAAGAGTGAGCTACTAACTCTTTGAAATTTTAACAGGACAAGACTAGCTTCTGGGCATCTTAATACTAAAAGAGAAAAAAAAAGAGAGAGAGAGGGAGTATGTGTTATCAACCCTGGGCCATTTTTTCCTGTTACCGGAGGTGACCAACATAAAATAAAATTGATGATGTCAGTCAAAAACAGCTAAGCACAAAGCATGGCTTTGTTATCTTAAGTCAGAAGGTATGATAGGCCATGCCATATGGCTCTAATCCGCCTCTATCTCCCATCACCTAACAGGAAACCTTCATGTAGCATGACCTTATTTGGCTGGTTCCAGGTTAGGGCTACCCAAAGGGGATTTTTCTGTTTCTGCTATATCCAAAGGTTTATGTTGATTTTTTTTTTTTCCCTGAGCCCTGCAAACTATAAATCCGACTGATTACTCTGCACTCTTTTGCTTGACTGAGCCTTTACAATCAGACATCCCCGTTAACAATAAGCTCCTAATGAATCAAACATCTATGGCATTAGTTTCACCTAGCTGCCTCTTTCCCATGCACTGTGCTACTTTGTCAGACCTGGTTTGATGAGAAAAGCTAGTGACACTTGCTGCACCTATTGATAAACAATTCAGTAATGAGGGGCATAACAAAAATTACCTAAAACAACCTGATTAAAAACGACAGCAAGGCTTACTCCATTGCTCTCTAGCAAAGGTAACCCTAGTTCTATGTTGGAAAAATAATATAGGCAAAATAAAATTGCCTTTTTTACCAAGGAGTTCCCTTTTTAATCTGTTTTTAGGAAGATGTTTTTTATTAATTACTATTGGTATTTTATATTCTTTCAATTTACACGATTATCAAATAATAATGTTAGGATTTCCTAGAATTCAGGGTACCTGCCTTATAACTTTCTGAAATGAATTCCCTTCTTTCCTACTGTACCTTGCTGAATGGCCAAATTAATACTGCTTTCTTAAATGAGAGTTTAGCCATTGAGAAGCTCAACAGTACAAATGCTAATAACTGGGGGTGGGGCAGGTATTAAAAAAATAGGGGAACAAAGTAAAAAATGTTTTAAAAATTAAAACTTGAGGAGCACTCCTACCTCCATTAGAGGTATAACTTAAAAGTCCATAGACATTGAAGTTCCTTCTACTGGGGGTCACTAAGAGAACCTTTCCTAAAACAAGCTTGTACTCAGGGGAGACAAAGCACTCATGAAAGCTTGATTCAAAGACAGAAATGTGTGGGTTTTGCAAAGTGTGGCAGCATGTTGGGAGGGCTTCCATCAGTGCACAGATGCACTTGAAAATCAAATATGGACATGGGGAATGTTTTTTGGAGATGGAAAATGAGTGCTGATGACATGTTTATACTTCACAGATGGATCCAGTACAGAACCGTTTTTGTAAAGAAACAATATCCACCATTTGCTAATCTTTTTTTTTTCTTCTTCTTTTTTTGAACAACTACAAAATGGTGGCAAAATTCACCCAAACTGTATTCTCCCATCATACATACTGCACCTGTTCCTTGGGCTTGCAACTGTCTTCCATCCTGAATATAATCACTGACTGTTATCGTCTTAAATTTCTCAAATGTTATCCAAAAGAATATGAAAAAGAAAATACAATATACAAAGACACTTGGAAGAGCAAAATGACTTGAAATTAATTAGCTGCATATGAAAAATTGGAAAATGGCAAATGCTATTAAAAAGCAAATGCTCAATTTTATCCTAAAAAAAAAAAAAATGCATTTTCTTATTGACACATTTCCTCCTTAGATCTCATATTAAATCAACTTTTGAATGTTTTCTATCTAAAATCAAAAATGCCTCTTTTATTTCTTCTTTTGACCCCACCATTAGCACTACAGGGTATTTCAACCTATGGAAAATGCAAACTCTTAGATGATACTAATTTAAATTTTTGAATGTTGTTGATACTTTATAGTACTAAATATTTTATCGCTATAAATATCAATTATGACAACATGGAAATGTACAATATGTAGGGGATATGTACTTATAAGAAGATAATCTAAAATACTTCTCTACCAGAGACTATTATTGATAATATTGTTTGCAAACCTTGGTTTGTCAATAACCTATATCAGAATAATCAAATCTTAATTTATTGTTACTATTAATGGTATTAAAGTGACATTGCAGGTGTGAAATATTGATGAAAGTGACCCATTTCAAAAATGTAGAACTTCTCATACAATTAAGTGTGGATATGAGATATATAAATTGATTTTTATAATATTTTAGAGCATTTTTTTTAATAAGTGAAATTCTGAGCACATTTTTAGACATGGTGATGAGTGTATTTTTTAAATTAACATTGATAACTGAATATTTTTTATAAGTTTTCTAAATAATATGTGACATTTTGAGATTAAATTTTGGCAGGGCATTTGATCAAACTAACTTTTCCTAATGTTTTACCTTTCTTGAGGTTAGGAGATAGAAATAGAATGTGAATACCAGCAAATGCTCAAACAACCTGAGCCTGGGTAACAAAATCTTGAGAATATACATAAATCGACATGTTCTTTCAACTCTGTAGCTCTGGCAACAGAAATCTGCCATTGTACATTCTACAATTCGAACACCTTAGCATCCTGAAACTAACAAAAGTCTGTATACACTTTTCTAAATAAAACAGGTCTCCATTTTTATTGCTGAATTTCTGACACTTGTGAATAAGGCCAAAGATTTTACAAATCCTTCATTGTTTTTTGTTTATGCATTCAGAAAATTTTTTTTTTAGTCAAAGGCTTAATGTATTCTTAGATTTCTACAGAAAACATTTATAATCTGCCAAAAATAAAGTTATGAAACTTGGAGACAGTAAAAAAAAAAGGGGGGGGGAGTATATCCTTTTCATTATTTGTTGTTATTGTTAAATGTCTTCCAGTCATAGCAACCCTATGCACAACAGAACAAAACCTTGCCCAGTTCTCCATCATCCTCACAATTGTTGTTATGTTTGAGTCCACTTTTGCAGCTACTGTGTCAATCCATCTCATTGGAGGTCTTCCTCTTTTTTGTTGACCCTTCCAATTTACAAAGCACAATGTCCTTCTCTAGGGGCTGGTCCATTCTGTCATGCTCAAATTAAAAGAGACAAACTCTCCTCATCCTGTCTTCCACGAAGCATTCTGGTTGTACTTCTTCCAACATAGATTTGTTTGTTCTTCTGGTAGTCCATGGTACTTTTAATATTCTTCATCAAAACCATAATTTGAATGCATCCATTCTTTTACAGTCTTCCTTATTCATTGTCCAGCCTTTCACGTGCACATGAGATGACTGAAAATACCATGACTTGGATCAAATTGATATCTTTGCTCTTCAACATTTTAAAGAAGTCTTTTGCAGCAGATTTACCTGATGCAATATGTCATTTGACTTCTTGACTGTTGCTTCCATAAGTGTTGATTGGGATCCAAGCAAAATGAAGTCTTGGACCACTTAAATCTTTTCTTCATTTATCATATTATTTACTAGTCCAGTTGTAGAGACTTGTTTTCTTTAAATTGAGGTGAAATCCATACTGAAGACTGTAGTCTTTGACCTTCATCAGTATTTCAAGTTGTGTTCAGTTTCAGAAAGCAAGGTTTTATCGTCTGCATATTGGAAGTTGTTCATGTCTCTTCCTCCAGTTCTAATGTCATGTTCTTCTTCCCGTAATCCATTTTCTCAGATTATTTGCTCAGCATACAACTGAATGTTGTTATTGTTGTTAAGTGCTGTCAAGTCAGTTCTGACTCATAGCAACCCTGTATAGGTTTGAACTACTGACCTTGCAGTTAGCAGTCAAGTGTTTATCATACAGTGCCATGGAAGGACTCCACAGAATGAATAAATGTCATTGAAGAATACAACTCTGGCACACACCTTTCCTGATTTTAAACCACACAGTAGCCCCTTGTTTTTTTCCAATGTCTGCCATTTGATCTATGTACAGGTTTCTCATGAACACATTTAAGTGTTCTAGGATACTCAGTCTTTGCAATGTTTTCTATACTTTCCTATGGTTCACACAGTCCAATACCTTTGCATAGTCAATGAAATACAAGTAAACATCATTCTGGTATTCTCAGCTTTCAGCCAAGATCCATGTGATGTCAGCAATAATATCCTTCGTTCAAGATCCTCTTCTTAATCTGATTTGAATCTCTGGCAGCTCCTTGTAGATGTACTGCTACAACCATTCTTAAATTATCTTTGGCAAATTTTTTCTTGTATGTGATATTAATGATATGGTTCTAAAACTGCTACATTCCACTGGGTCACCTTTATTTGGGATGGGCACAATTATGAATCTCTTCAAAGCCATTGGCCAGGTAGCTGTCTTCCAAATTTCTTGGCATAGATGAGTGAGCACCTTCAGAATTGTATTAATTTGTTGAAACATTTCAATTTCCCTGGACTTATACTTCATACATTTCACATTCCATTGTTAAGGATGTTTGCAGTTGCTTTTTCCCCTTTTAAGTTGTGCCACATCAGCAAATGAAGGTCCTTCAAGCTTTTCTCAATTCATGTCATTAAATTCCACTCTAGTTAAAGAGGCAGCTCTTTAAGTCATATTGTGACTGTCTTCCTATCTGAGGGGCTTATCTTCTGGCACTGTATCTGACATTGTTCCACTGCTATTCATATGGTTCCCAGTTTCAAACCATTCAGAAGTGGTCTACCTCGCCCTCTTCTTAGTCTCGCTTAGTCTGGACGTTCAGCTGAAACCTGTCCACCGTGATAGTATTTAAAACACCGGTGGCATAGTTTCTAGCATCACAGCAACACACAAGCCACTGCAGTATGACAAACTGATAGATGAGTGGTGGTTTTAATTATAGCACTTTTTATATAGTTATATTCTTAGTCACCATTCAAGAACATAGACCTTGAAAAAATTACAGATTGTCTTGTTTCATTTTTTTTAAATTTAGAATATTAAGGAAAGAACGTCAGAGAGGTAATATAGACTTTCTAAATTCATATATCTAGAGTGAGTCTTGAACTCATGTAACTTTTACTAGGTGACTTTATTTTTATGTTTTATAATGTTTAGTAACAGTGGAATATTTTTATGTTTTAAGCCATTCATTCTCTAAGCACTATATTAGATATTGTGTTATGTAGTGATACATTGTTTAAAGCATATATTACTTAGAAAGTAAGTGACTAGTAAGATACAAATTAGTAAACCAGATTCTTTCAGTGCCTAATTTGTAACCTGGAGGTAAAATTGGCACACGTCTTTAAGATCAGTAGACCATTAGTCAGTAAGTTAATTGTGTAATAATATGACCAGGTTGTTGATGACAAGCAGAAATTATGTAGCTTGTAAAGTACTGCTAACCAAAAAACAGCTTAAACAGACTTCCTGGCTTAAAAACTGTATCATTCTTCCTTCCAGTGTTAACATGTTGTCTGTTCAGTTACATCACTAGAATAACATTGTTTACCGTCAAACATACATAAGAATTAGAATCATGGAATTATAAGGTGAAGAAATTCTGATCCCTGGTGATTAAGTGATTTGCCAAGATCAAATAGATAATTAGATACATCTATAAACAGGATCTCTGGTGTGGTGCTGTGGGTTAATGCGTCAGACTGCAAAGCCATTTGAACATCAAGGTCGGTGGTTCAAGCTCATCAGCTGCTCCTTGGAAACCCTATACAGGGTCTCTATGGGTTGGAACCGACTCGATGGCACTTAACAACAACAACAATATAAACAAGCAGTACTGGATTACAGCAGTGTCTTTAGCATATTTTGTTTTCAGTCTATAATAACTAATACCAAGTTGGTAGTGGTGGTTGTATTTTGTCAAGTTGGTTCCAGCTCATAGCGATCCTGTAATATGCTTTGCAGGCCATAAATCTTTAAGGGAGCAGAAAGCCTTATCTTTCTCCCATGGAGTGGCTGGTAGATTTGAACCACTGATCTTGCAATTAGCTGTCCAACATGTAATCCACTACAATATCAGAGCCCATTAATGTCAATTTAGCTAATGGGAAAAAAACAATCATTTTTGTATGTTAGGCAGCATATCTCTGCAATTGTAACAACTATCACTCTGGAAGAAATGAAAATTATTTTGGTCAGTAGATATACAAAAGACTCAGGGATCATGTACCATGCCAATGTGAAAGGACTGTTGTTGTTAGGTGCCATCAAGTGGGTTGAGACTCATAATGAATATTTATATAGGGTTTCTGAGGAGCTACCAGTGAATTTGAACACCAACTTTGTGATGCAAACTGACCTTGTTTTGTTGCACTTATCCTATAGGGCCACACCAGGACTCCCAAGTAAAAGGATTGTTGTGGTCGTGATATGCTGTGGAGTTGGTTCCAACTCATAGCAGCCCTGTACAGGGATTCCAAAGCTGTAAATCTTTACAGGCGCAGAAAGCCTCATCTTTCTCCAGTGGAAATGCTGGTAGTTTCAAACTGCTGACCTTAAAGTTCACATCCCAATTCATAGCCACTTATTGTTAAGTGCTGTTGAGTCAATTCCAACTCATAGCAACGCACTGAGGGTTTCCAAGGAGTGGCTGGGAGTTTGAACTGCCACTTTGCAGTTCAAACCGACCTTGTGGTCCAGTGTTTATCCTACAGTGTCACAGCAGGACTACTGGTAGAGTCAGTTCTGACTCATAGAAACCCTGTATAGGGTTTCTGAGGAGCAGCTGAGAACCATCAACCTGTGGTTCAAAACTACCTTGCAATCCAGAGCATTAACCCACAGCACCACACCAGGATTCCTAAGTGCTAGTAAATACATGCGTGTGTTTGTTCAGTTAAAATTCTGAAAGACTAGATGGTATCATAAGACCAAAGGAGACTTTTATTTTTCATTCTTTGATTATCTTTGTATTTTCTCTATAATAAATAAACATTATTTTTTATAATTTAAAAAAAATTCAAGAAATTCTGGTCACAGAATTAATTAGTTTATGGATGAATTCAACAGACATTTTCAAAATAGATTTAACCAAATAAAAAAAAGAAGCCAGGAAAAGATTTGAAAGGGAAGCCAAGTTTCCAAAGAGTGATATGCAATATGCTGTGGTGCTGTGAAATAGAGCACTGGACCGCAATGTCAGTTTGAACCACAAGGTCAGCAGTTCAAGCTTACCAGCCACTTCTTGGAAACCCTACGTAGGATCACCATGAGTCTGAACCTACCAGAAGGCACTTAACAACAACAATATCACTCTTTGGAAACTTGATTGCCCTTTCAAATCTTTTCCTGGTTTCTAATTTTTCATTCAATTGTATCTATTTTGAAAATGTCTTTAAAAAAAAAGTTCATAATTTATCTGAAATTCAAATTTAACCAGGCATTCTTTATTTATTACATATGGCAACCTCAGTACCGATTGCAAACAAGGACAGAGAAAAAGTTGCTCATGAAAACAAAACTGTAAACACTCTGAAATGTTCTGCTAGGGTTCTAGGACTTATCAGTGGCAGGAGAATTTCAAAAGTTGACATGTGAATTTACATATTTTCTTCCTTAAGCACATTTTTAAAAAACTTTTAAAGCATTTCAGGAATTTATTTTGTCACAACATTGCAATTTGTATATTGAAAAAACACTGGTACACTGAGAGAAAAAGCTCATTTCAAATAATCCCAAATGAGCTTTCAAAAGAGTCCCACTTACTTGTTAAGAGTCAAATAAGCATGCTTTAAAATGCTGTTCATATTATTTACCTAAATATTCCCTTCTAAATAAAACTGAGATCAACTTGTAAGTCCCAGAACAGTACAGTAGAATTCTTTGATGAAGAGAAACATCCAAACACCACATGCAGAGTTCCTTCATTTTACTGGCAAGATTTTTTTTCTCCAGCTTACCTTCCAAAACAATTTATTCAAGTAGAAATGTTCTGACAGTCCTTGCTTAGAATGGCAAATAATCCCTGCCTTTTGATTCATTCACTCATTACCTCTCTAAAAAGAGAATGTGCAGTTACCAGAATTTTATACAATTAGTGCTCCAAGAGTGTTTTAAATGCAAACCTATAAGAGGAAAATAAAAACAAATCAAAGTTAATTGTGACTGGCTGGAACAAAATGCTTAAATCAATACAAGGATGGTTCCTCTGCTCATCATTTACCCATTACCTGGGAGACCAACACCTCCTGCTGTGCCTGAGTTTTGATACAGATTTACCAGTGCCTGCACGCTCCAGACACAAGTGAAGGAAGCCCAGACTTGCTTTGATTTCCTCTGTCTTTATCTTTGCACTCAACCTATTCATTTATTCATCCTTTTACTTTTTGTGTGTTTCTTTCTTCCTCTTGCATGTGTGTCCTTCTTTACAAGATAGACATTACCCAAGGAAAACTAGATGTTTTTTGTTTTTGTTTTTTAACTTTACAAAGAAGCTAAGGGCCTTCCTGAAAAGCAATCAGACAAAGACCAATATCAGTCTATGAATTATTTGCTTTCTCCCAACTCATCACCACATTGATTATTGTAATTTTCAGTAACCCCTCAAAACATGACATCTCATGAAAGAAAATTAAAATAATGGAGGCAAATGAAGACAGATGAAAGCCATCTTATTCGAGAGTTTTTTAGGTAGCAAATGTCCTTAATGGAAGAGTGGCCTTAAACACAAACACACAGTGTCCAGGTGAAGGGCCTTGGAGAACAGTTCCCTGCTCAGGGATGGAGCCTCTGGCTTTAGAAGGTTCTCATCAATCAAGGTTGATAGTGTAGGATAAAGACAAGCTCATTTCTAACTCCATGTTGCCTCTCTGCAAATATTCCAAACTATAGTCAAGTGATGATCAAAAACGAATGCAAAATGTTATCTACAAATGGAAGTTAAAATGAATTTAATACATGTCAAGCAAATATACTTTCACAACAGTTTTATTAATACATTAACTAGTTATTTTTCATATAACTGTAAAATTATGATTTTACAACTGTCTCTTTTGTATTCTTCCTATTAATAGTAATAGTAGTAGTTGTTGTTGTTGTTGTTAGTGCCATCAAGTTGGTTCCAAATCATAGTGATCCTGTACAGGGTTTCCAAGGAGAGGCTGGTGAGTTTGAACCACCAACCTTGCAGTTCAAGCCAACCTTTCGTCCAGTGCTTATCCTACAGCCTAGAGTTCACACCATCCAGTAACTGTCGTTGTTGTTGTGAAGTTCTGTGGACTCAGTTCTGACCCATAGCAACCCTGTATAGGGTTTCTGACCAGAGTCCTGGTGTGGCACACTGTGGGTTAATGCACTGGACTGCAAAGTTGATTTGAACCACAAGGCCAGCAGTTCAAGCTCACCAGCCCCACCCTGGAAACCCTTTATGAGGTCGCTATGGGTCGGAACCGACTCAATGGCACTTAACAACAACAACATAGGGTTTCCTAGGAACAGCTGGTGAGCTTGAAACGCCGACCTTGCAGTTCAGAAGGCTTTGCAGTCCAGCGCATTAACCCACAGCAGGACTCCAGTAGTAGTGGTGGTGGTGGCTGTGTGCAGTGGAGTCGGTTCCAACTCATAGAGACCCTGAACAGGGTTTCTGAAGCTATAAATCCTTACCGGAGCAGAAAGCCTCATCTTTCTCCCACGGAGCAACTGGTAGTTTCGAACTGCTGACCTTGCGGTTCACAGTCCGATTCACAACCACTACGCTACCAGAGCTCCTTCCAATAATAATAGTAGTAGTTGTAGTCGTAGTCGTAGTAATTTCTAGGAGGGAAGAATACGCAACAAAATTTGAAAGAATCCTAATTTTTCTTATTCTATTTTAAAATTAAGTGGAGAACATATTTACTTTTTTTTTTTTAAACTTTGTGGGGTTTTTTTTATTTGACATATGCATAACTAATAAAAAATATAGAGATGACCCCTATGAAACATAGATTAGAAGTACATTTTTTCTTTTTTTTTTTTTTTAGCCAAGTGCTTCTAAATAGGCTAAATGTGAAGGCTAGAAAGACAGTTCCCATTTTTAAAAAGGAGTGTAAATAAAAATGAAGAAAAAACCTAGGAGCACAATGATACAGCAGAGGAAAATAACAGCATAGTGCAAAAGATGACAGGAGGAGAATTCGTGATGGTATACAAACGGAAAACAACTTTCACAATTGGATACAACAGATAGCCAGCCTTTTAATTGACTTTGATTTGTGCTCCACCTACCACTTTCTTAATGTATCCTGTTATTATTATTATTTAGGAAAGGATCTTCATGTCCAATACAAATGTTATAATGGTAGTAAACATAGGATTTAAGATACATTGAAAAAAAAAAATTTAAACCTCTAAGCAACACAGAAAAAACCTCCAAGAGTTGGTCTGAGGGTAGGTACCTAGCTCAAGGTTTTATTTAGTGACGGTTCCACTTTTTCTCTCTCTGCCTGCAAATCAGCATCTTTAGTGGACAAAGGGCTCAGCAGTGGCCTTATGATTGCTTCTTTTCAAATGGTAATGGCTATCCTAACTCCTCTGCCAGGTTTTTCTTACCAGAGCACAAATTGCAGTTTACAAGGCTCTGAGGGGGGAAAAAAAAAATCTTAGCTGAATATCTTTTTTTTTTTTTCCCCGACAAACTGACATGTAAATTACCCTTTAAGTGCTCCACTCTAGGGCTCTGATCATCTCCTAATTGTCACAGTCAATTGTAGCCAACAGTCTCTTCAATCCCAAACGCTTTGACAACAAGCACAAGGATCAAAGCAGAATCAGCTCCCTTCAATATCCTTCTGTTTAGGATGCTACAAAACGCCTGAAAAAGAAAGGTGTAAGGGCATTGCTGTAGAGGAAACTGAGAGTAGAAAGTACTACAATGGTAATTTTCTCCATCTCTAAAATTATGCTGTATAGGTTGTTGTAATCTTTAATCACATGCAAAGAACAAATATATAAATCTCCAGGGCAATTAATATACTCTTAAGATTATACTAATATGCAAGCTTAACAAACAACACCATCTCCATGGCTTGTAAAACTATGACACAGCTATGGGATAGCAATCATTTCATAGCAACTTGAGTGCTCAAAACTATTACCAAACACACTGTTTTTGAGCAAAAATTCCAAAGCATAGCTTTCACTGCTTAGTTGTCAGGATTCATTGCTCCCCCAGACTAAATTGCTGTTGTTAAGTGCCATCAAGTCATTTTCATCTCATAAAGACCCCTGTATAGGGTTTCCGTGGAGCAGTTGGTAGGTTTGAACTGCCAACCTCATGCTTAGTAGTCCAGTGCTTATCCTACAGCACCACACCAGGATTCCAAACTAAATAGTCTGTTGAAAATTCTAGAGGTTTTGTTTTTGTTTTTTAATTAACCTAGAAATGTCCAAATGAAAATGTGCCACAAATAAAATGTGACATAAAAACTAGTCTCAGGAGAACACAGTTTTCCTTACTATAGGCAGCTGTCTTATACTTTTACTAGAAGCAACCTAACTAAAAGTATTCAGTCACATGGTTTACAAACATGATTCCTAAATAAAATGCACCTGCCAGGATCATTGTGTCCCTAGGCTGTGAAAATGGTTTATGTGCCCATCTGCTAACCAAAAGGTTGGAGGTTTGAATCTACCCAGAGTTACCTTGGAAGAAAGTCCAGGCGATCTACTTGAAATAACTCAATCCTTGGAAACCCTGTGGGACACAGTTCTTCTCGGACACACATGGGCTCACCATGAGTTAAACTCAACAACAACCTGCTTAGTTTATTTTTTTAACCAGGATGATGATTTAATAAAATATGACAATTCTTTCTACATCACTAATTTTTATAAAGACTAATGTGTCTCCAATGATACAAATGGTCACATTATAAAAATCAAGCAATATAATTTAAAATATGAAGAAAGAAAATCTATCAATAAGTCTATAAAGTGACTATTTTTTAAATAATCTTGACAGTTGTCATAAAATGACAAATGGAAAGAAATACCAATATCCAGGTGACATCCCATCTATGGCTTGTCTTAATGTACCCAAGTATGCACAGACTGTATGTGAGGCTGCACACTGATTGACAAGCCCCCTATGCTTAGAAGAAAGAAGCAGCAAGTACCCAGCTCCTTTCTCAGCTACTTCACTCAGAACCCCTTGTAGGGGGTTCCCATCTTTCCATCAATTTCACCTTGAATTCTCAGGTTTGATTGAAGACCTTCACAGAAGGGTCTATTACAAATTGAGGAATGATCCATTACACATCTGAAGCTCCAAAGAGCTACTTGTGAGGAGTCTTTGAGTGCATTTATCTTACATGTGATGCTTTCTGAAAAATCAATATGAGTATTTTTCAGTTTGACAAGTCAACATGAAATATAACATAATAATAGAAAAACAGAGTTGTACTTTTAAACACACCCAATACAGTTATCTACAACAAAAGTCATAGTTGTTACTGATGGCTATCCCTGAATATATCTAATCTAAATTCATCCAAATAGTTGGTCTAAAGAACAGAAAGTATGATTGAGTGATCACCATATTTGGCTCCTGTATCCTAATTAACTCAGGTAAGGAGTAGAGACTGAGCAGGAATCTTATTTCCAGTCTGAAAATGATATAATAAATGGGAAGAATATAACCAAAGTTGAAGAAGATGAAGGCAGTGAAAATTATAAAAGATTTTGGATTTAACTGATTGGCAACATAGGGAACCCCCAAGAAGAGTAACTTCATCTCAAATCATCGCCACCATTATCTTAGCAAGTCCTAGATGATGATTGGTATTTGTGTAGGGGTTAATCTTTGGATGAATTTCAGATTTATTTTCCTATCTATGTAGCCATGATTACCATGACTTAATATCTCTAAGTCTCTGTTTTTACATCTCAAAATGAGATTGATCATTGTTGTTGTTTTGTTGTTATAAAGTCAATTCCAGCTCACAGAGATCCTATATAGGGTTTCCGAGGAACGGCTTGTGGGTTTGAACAACCAACCTGTAGTTAGCAGTCCAGTGCTTACCCTACACTGCCACAACAGGAACTCTAATCATAGGACATACTTTATAAAGTTTTGTAACAATTAAATAAGATGATGCATACAGTTCCCGCCACATAATGGACTCATGTGAACATACCAGCGATCATGAAGATAGCATAGGACTGAGCAACATTTTATTCTGCAATTCATAAGATCAAAGCCAACTCAACAGCAACTAACATCAGCACATAGGAAACATTCTGTTGTTAGTATTTACAGGTGAAATTTTACAGGTGATATTAGTACAACTGCCTTAAACCTACCTCAAGGTCTGTAGTGCGTTAGCTTGATCACATTTCTGTTCCCTGGATCTACTCCACGGTGTTTAATGTTTCCAAGTTCTAGCTCTATCCACAGTGTGTATTCAATACATTAACTCTGGTGCAGGTTCTACTAGAGAAGTGAAGTTATCCATGTACTCTTGTCTTAAGGATAGCTTTCCTCCAACCAGCAAAACTGTCTTCATCAACCAAGTGGAAAGGAATCAGATGCACAAAAAGGAAAAGAATCCTAGAGACCAAGTCAACAGAATCATCTCAAGCAATGATTGAGGTGAGAGATGCAGAGAGATGTAATATATGACTTACCTTCAATATGTTATAATTATGTCAACATGGCATAATTAATAGTGGATTTATCTCTATATTCCTCGCCATAGGAAGGATCTTGAAGAAAACAAACAACAGCAACAGAAACCTAAGGACCATATTCCCAGCCCAGATTTAGTTAAATTGTTGACTATAATTGTTCATTTCTCTCCATCTATTTCCTATATCCCCTGTGGGTTAATGCACTGGACTGCAAAGTCGCTTTGGTCACAAGGTTGGCAATTCAAGCTCACCAGCCGCTCCTTGGGAACCCTATACAGAGTCACTATGGGTCGGAACCGACTCAACAGAACTTAACAACAGTAACAATCACTTCTTTAGTAGTATTAACAGCACCTGTACTTCATTATCTGTGCTTACACCAACTAATTTGTATTTTGCTTGATTTTAAATTAATTCTCCCCACCACTAGGATAAAAGAAGCTCTAGTAGTATAGTGGTTACAAATCAGACTGCTAACCTCATAGTCAGCAGTTCAAAACAAAACTACCAGCCA
>NW_006408530.1:18099240-18117388 GCF_000296735.1 Chrysochloris asiatica
AGAATTACAGCCTTGGAAATTCAACCTCAGAATTGACTCCGCAGCACACCACCACCAAGATAAGCTGAGCAGACTTACAGTTTGAATTTAGGGAAATGAAGATTCATGTTAATATCAAACCAAGAATAAAATAACCATAAAATTCAATTGAAGGATAATAACACATACTCTATATTCCAAAGTCAAATAACTAAATATAAATGTTGAATTTAATTAAATCAATTAATATGTTGTTGTTGTTGTTAAGTGCCGTTGAGTCAGTTCCGACCCATAGCGACCCTGTACAGGGTTTCCGAGGCTGTAAATCTTTACAGGAGCAGAAAGTCTCATCTTTCTCCCACTGAGCGGCTGCAGTAGTACAAGGCCTTGATCTTCTCTAGGTCATTTGTTGTTGTTGTTGTTGTTGTTGTTGTTAAGTGCCATAGAGTTGGTGAAGTGCCATCGAATTGGAGCAGCTGGTGAATTTGAACTGGCAACCTTGTGGTTCAAACCAACTTTGCAGTCCAACGCATTAGTCCACAGCACCACACCAGGACTTCTCACTAGGTCATGGGTCCTTATCAATTTAACTCTAAGAACGTGTAGGAATTATCAATTCTCAAGTTTCCCAACTTTGTGACATATCTGGCAAGAGCTCTGATACAAGGATGGATTATTCAGGAGGAGTTCATGTGATCACCATCATCATTGGCATCATTATCATTATCACATTGCATGGCAGCTATAAAGATGATGATTATAAAAAGCCAATAAGATGCTATCTCATCACCTTGACTTCTAAAATGGGTAGAAGAGAACTAACTATATTAGTATATTAGGCCCTTACTCTCCCTCTGGCACTACACCTTCTTTCCTAATGTTTATTTCCCAACCAGGACACTGAGAATTTTTCAAATGCATTCAGTGGAACAAATGCAGGTTCTGAGATATTTCATTCAGTGGAACAAATGCACTTCTATCAACATTTCCTTCTTCTGGATTTTGTTTGAACTGTGGTCACACCCATTAAGTACTGCTCTGAGAGGTCTAGGATGGTGCTAGCTCAGGTCTTGTTTAGTCTATTCTTTGGCTTTCTTAACAAAACCACAATATTGAAATGGGTATTTGTTTTTTTAAAGATCTCAATGGAAAATAATTTTACAACTTCTTTCAATTATATAAATATTTCAAAAATGACCTTTCGTTGTCAGAGTTTTATGCCTTAGCTATTTTTGATTTTTATTTCAATTATAAAGCTTACTACTCAAACTGTAAGTGATACCCACCTTTCAGGAACTTCAGATGTGCCAGCAACATGGTAGCCTTTCATTCAACTAAGGCCAGTGGCAATTCAGTGATAGAACTCTCATTATCCATAAAGGAGACCGGGTTCAATTCCAGACCAATGGAACTCAAGTGTAGCTACCTCCCATCTGCCCATGGAAATTTGCAAGTTGCTATGAGGATAAGCACTGGACCACAAGGTCTGTTTAAACCACAAGGTCAGCAGTTCAAACTCACCAGTCACTTCTCAGAAACCCTATACAGAGTCACTACGAGTAGGAAATGACTCAGAGGCACTTAACAACAATAACAACAACATGTTACTGAAAAGGTATTATTAGCAGAGCTTCTTGACTAAGACAGACTATGAAGAAAACCCAGTTCTATCCAGGCCTATAGAGTCACTTTAAGGTCACTACAAGTCAGAACCGACTCAAAGGCAATGCGTTTGTTTTTTAATTTTATTTCCATGAAAATAGGGCCTGTGGGATTATCTATAAAAGTTTTCAACTCCAAATGGACTGCCATATGAGTTGACATACAGGACATTACACATGCACATCAAAACAATATCAATCAATGAAACTCAGGTGATAGAATTTCACTTCTCTTCTGAAAGATTCAAAAAGTGAAAAACAAGAAAACCACCACTCCCAGGTGTTCAGTTCCGAGACTGTTATTAACACACATTGTTACTATTTGGTTAGAACCCTCAAAATTTCACTCTATTTTCAGTGGGCTAAACAAACTGAAGTTCACTGAGACAGAAATACATTTAAGCCAGACCAGACAAGTTTTCAGTGGTTTCTCCACTTCTGTATCACTCACTTTCTAATTATTGTTGTTGTTAAGTGTTTTCGAGTCTTCTCCATCTCATAGCAACCCTGTACAGAGTTTACAAGGAGTGGCTGGTGGGTTTGAACTGCCAACTTTTTGGTTAGCAGTCCAGTGCTTATCCTACCTACCTCACCACATTAGGAGTAATAATTATGTTTTTAAATTTTTACTCAGGTGAATTTTTTTAAAAAAATTTTAATTATGTTACAAAATAAAGACTTTTCAGGATTCAGGATCTTAATTCCTTCTTTGAACAATGCTATACAAATTTACATTTGCCTCACTCAAAAGTAAGAGACAGAAACTCCCAATATGTGGACCTGTAAGTTGATCCATCTCAAATAGACAAAATGAAATGAGGGTCATTTACAAAAACAGTGTCTTTATTTGCAGTCCCCCTTCACATTCATAAAATGAAATAAGGCAGAAGTAGATGCCTACTTTGTAAGATGCCAAGCATAAAATTATAGGGGGAAAAAAATCAATGCATATACATGGTAACAATTTTTTAAAATTAGAACATTTTTCCTCTGCATGTACATCTTTCTATCATCTACTTGTTTGTTTTTAACACCACAATTTATTATATTGACATTGTATTTAAGTGGTGTCAAGTCAATTCTACCTCATGGCAAGCAACCCTGTATAGGGTTTCCAAGGAGCAACTTGTAGGTTTGAACCACCAACCTTTTAGTTAGCAGTTCAGTGCTTATCCTACAGCGTCACACCAGGATTCCATTAGATTGTTGTTGTTGTTGTTTTTAAGTGCCACTGAGTCGGTTCCAACTCATAGCAACCCTGTAGAGGGTTTCTGAGGAGCAGCTGGTGAATTTGAACTGCCAACCTTGTAGTTCAAAGTGACCTTAAGGTCGAGTGCTTATTCTACAGTGCCACACCTGAACTCCTCTGTTAGATTGTTGTTGTTATGGGCTGTGGAGTCGGTTCCGACTCATAGTGACCCTGAACAGGGTTTCCGAAGCTGTAAATCTTTACAGGAGCAGAAAGCCTCATCTTTCTCCCATGAAACAGGTGGTAGTTTTGAACTGCTGACCCTGAGGTTAGCAGCCTGATTCGTAACCACTATGCTACCAGAGCTGGGCAGCCAAACTCTGATGGCCATTATTAAGTTGAAGTTTATAATAATATCAATAATTTTCATGGTAACAGTTATCTATCACTAACACAGGATTCCTGGTGTGGTGCTGTTGGTTCAACACTGGACGGTGAACCACAAGTTCAAATACACAAGCCGCTCCTTGGAAACCCAACGCAGGGCCTCTATGAGTCAGAACCTACTTGACGGCTCTTAACAACAACAGCCTCGTTAACATACGCCAAGTATTTATACCATCTCCTTAGGACAACTATATGAGCTGAGTATTAATATCCCTCTTTGAGAGATGAGGAAACTGAGACTCAAGGAGGTTAAATACTTGGCTCAAACACCACACTAAACAATTCTGTGCTCTTAACCACAAAGTTCTTCTTCACTTTGAATAATTGCCATGAATGTAGCTTCATGTTAGTATAAATTACTATTCCACAGTATCTTTTCTGAACTCTTAATTATTCCCTTTAGTCTGAGTACACTCTTGCTTTAAGGGTCTTCTGTTGCTCAACAGTTCCTGAATAGAAGCCACACCTTTGACACAAATACTTGTTTTGATTGACACTGTGATTGAACCAATCATTGACTAACAAGGCTACCGATCAGCAGTAGCAGTTCCCTTTGTTCCACTGAAGCCCCTCAGGCACCAATGCATAACTTACTTATACAGAGTATTTTCATCAGCAACAAGGTTACTGACCATTTACTACATGGAGCAGCAATTGTAATGGCATGTATTTTGAAATCCACTTGAATTCAGGACTATCACTAGAAATTCAGGGTATCTCAGAAGACAGTAGTATCCACTGTAAATATCATAATCAACACATGTGAAGGGCATAAAAGCAGGACAATGGACCTTTTCATTTCCTTGTTTCAGACTTAGATTCATTTCCTGCAGACCTCTCTATGTCCATGTGGAAATGTAGTTGTTGTTAGGTGCCGACGAGTCGATTCCGACCCATAGCGACCCTGTATAGGGTTTCCAAGGAGCAGCTGGTGAGCTTGAACCACCAACCTTGCAGTTCAAATGACTTTGCAGTCTGACACATTAACCCACAGTGCCACAGGTGGAAATAGTCACACCTAATAATGGAAATCCTGGTGTGGCGCTGTGGGTTAATGCATCAGACTACAAAGTCGTTTGAACTGCAAAGTCAGTGGTTCAAGCCCACCAGCTGTTCCTTGGAAACCCTATACAGGGTCACTATGGGTCCGAATCAACTCAATGGCACATAACAACAACAACAATAATGGGAGGCTATGAAACATCTAGCCTATTTCTTCTTCATCCAGCACTGTCTAGATTCATCTTTCCTAATTTCTCCCAATGTAGAGGAACAGACCAAAATTGGTAGTCTGTGCTGCAGACCCAAATCCCAGCCTGACCTGGGCAAAGTGGGCAAAGTGTGCAGAGCATGTAAAGCCAGGCCAGGAGAGATTTTAATAATGGTGTGCTCATAGATGTGCTCATAGACCCATGGTCACGTTGAGTGAGGTTCTGTCTCTCATGAGCAATGCAGTTACAGGAAGTCTCAGATTCCATCAGCAAACCTCTGCCCAGGAGCTATTCTCTCATTCATTTCCTCATTCATTCAGTCAGTTAATGAATATTTATTAGTAATTATAATGGTTATATGCCACGGATAACAGGTGAGCAGGACACACAGCTCTCTTTTAATGAAGTTTTGGATTAGCTTCTCACTGATAATGCTCTTAATTTGAACAACTCAAGCTAGAGAATGAATGACTGAACTGTATATCCTGCTTTTTATTCTAAAGGGAGAGTTTGTCTGGAAATTTGGGGTGCAGTTAGCACTCACCTTGGGATGAAGTGAAGACTGTGGCCTTGAAATTTATCTCAGCAGTTCATGCCTTCAGTTGCCACATCTATTAAAAGAGGATGAAGTGAACACCTGCAGCAAAGGTTTCTCAGTAGTTTATAAAGGCAAACACAGTGTTAAAAAAGATGATCTCCAAACATTGCTCTTCTTGATAGAATGGATATTACAGCTGTTATTACATTGCTGTACTGAAATGTCTGTCGTAGTTAAAAACATGTGCTAAAAAAGCAAAATAATGAAATAAAAATGATCAAGTTTATTCTATCTAAATACTAAACAACTATATTAATTAATACCATTAAATATCCTGCACTAAAGGACTAACCAAATTGTAAATATAGTCGGTCAGAGTCCTTCGGTGGTACTGTAAGATAGGCACTGAACTGCTAACCACAAGCTCAGAAGTTCAAACCCTCCAACTCCTCCTTGGAAAGCTTATACGGGCTTACTATGAGTAGAACTGACTCCACAGCACTTAACAATTAATAACGATGAACAATAGCCTGAAATGGAGGCATGATACACCCTCATCTGTTGATTTGCAAATAATGTGATTATGTAAGGAATGAACCACACTTTAAAACAGGCTTTTAACATTAATGAGCCAAGTTCAGGGCATGCTAAGAAATAACTCTATTCCAGAGAGAGTTGTGCATTCCTTACAACTGAAACTGAAGTTGTCACCTCCTTTTCCAACTTGAGTTCTTGTTATACCAAAGAAGTGTAACCAATAAAACAGAATGAGCACTTATCCTGACTCTACATATTAAACTAATTTTAAGCATTTTTGTATCAAAGATATATCATAAGAAGTGCTGTGTTCCCATGTTCTTCATAGCACTATTCACAAGAGCAAAAAGACAGAATCAACCTAAAAGCCCATCTATGGAAGAATTTATAAACAAATTTAGCTATGTACACATAATGGAATACTACACTATGTCGAAGAATAATGACAAATCTGTGAAAGACCTCATGACATGGAAGAACCTGGAGGACATTATGCTGAGTGAAATTAATCAGTCACAAAAAGACAAATAACACTGCATGAGACTACTACTGTAAAAAGTCAAAAAACAGTTTTCGTACTAAAAGAAACATTTTTGATGGTTACCAGGGGTTGAAAGAAAGGAGAAATAATTCACTAGCTAGAGGGTAAACATGGATAAAGAGGAAGGCAATATATAAGAGGGAAGCTGACAGAAGAATGATGAGGGAAGGAGATGACATGAGGAGGTAGAGTGCACAAGTTAAAGGGAACAGAGGTAAATACTGTTCTATACACAATCCTGCAATAACATTGATACATGAATAGATACACAGACTGAACGGGTACGGAAGGGATAGGAGAAGTATACCCACGCATAGATCGAGGTTCTTCTTCTTGTTAAGTGCTACCAACCAAGTCAGTTCCAACTCATAGCAACCCTGCATAGGGCTTCCCAGGAGTGACTGATGGGTTTGAAGTACCAACCTTGCAGCTAGCTGTCCAGTGCTTATCCTACAGCATCACACCAAACAAAGGCTATTTGTACATGGGTAGTCACCTTTGCTGCAAACATATCCAGGAATGTGGTGGGCGTATAAGGGACAACATTATGAAAAGTTCTTGGACATTACCAATTACCTTGAGGGAATGAATTGCTGGGTCTGAGAGCTTCAGGACCATAATCTTGGGGACACCATGGTTAATTGGCATAACAAAGTCCCCCAAAACAATGTTTTGCATCCTACTTTGGTGAGTAGCAACTGGGATCTTAAATTCTCACGAGTGACCATCTAAGGTGCACCTACTGGTCTCCGTCTCTCAGAGGAAACAAGAGTGAAAATTGAAGATGCTTAGAAATAACTAGTCCAGTAGACTGAAGGACTACATGAACATCAGACTCCACAAACCTGAGAGCAGAATAACTGGGTAGTTCCCAGCTATCGCTAAGAAATGCTCTGAAAGGGATTACATAAGAAAGTCCTGAATAGAGTGGGAGAAAATGTAGAACAAAATTCAAAATTATAAAATCATAAAAAAGGCCAGACTTACTGGTCAGATATAGACTGATGGAACCCCAAGACTATAGTCCTTGGTCAACCTTAATATCTGGAAATGAACTTACCTTGGTGACTCAATTTTCAACCAAGTAATAAATAGGTATTTAGGGGGACAATAACACTAGAGAGGCATGCACATCATAGAATGTTAACCAGTCAGGATCAAAAAGGCAGGATGTTACCCAAGGACAAAACTCAGATGAGCTGGGAAAGAAGGAGGATTGCAAGTACGAAACACAGGGAGGAAGTGGGTAACTTTTTGCATGGAAGGGATTGCAATCATTGAGATAAAACAAAATATATGATTTACTGAATGTAAAACTTCTGGTCTGTTCTATGAATCTTTATTCACAAACACACAAAAAAATTTTTTTTAAAGAAAAGAAACTCTGTGTTGTTGTTTTTGTTAGCTGCCATCAAATTAGCCCCCAACTTATGCTGACCCCGTATGTTATAGAGTTGAACTGCTTCACAGGGTTTTCTTGGCAGTTTTCTTTACAGAAGCAGTTTTCCAGTCCTGCCTTTTGCAGAGTCTGTGGGTAGGTCCAAACCACCAACCGCCTGTGCCACTCAGGCTTCATACAAGAAACGTTATTTAGTATTATTTACATGAGGTTAAAGTATCATTTTCATTGTGCAGATTAGCTAACAAATACTATATGTTTAAAAATTCCATTCATTGTTCCCAAATTTATCTGCCTACATGCCATAAAAGACGGAGGTGAAATTAAAAGTCTCATTGCATACATCACTTTATAAATAAACATTAATACGAACCTATGTAATGGTCTCTTGACACTCTTTAAAATATACCTAAACTCTTACCTCTTCACACTTATTCTTGCAGATTCAGAGCCATTTAAATGACCTGCAGAACCCATGCACCATTATTTCTGAAGGCCAATTATATCCATATTAAAACATACCCATATCCCACATTAAATATAATCATTGTGCTGTGAAATTCTTACAGGATTTTTGTAATTTCATTATTCAAATTATTAAGTTTAAGCAATACATCAAATTTACTATTGGCTATGATTTCCAAACAATCATCAGTCACATTTAGGCACGCTTAATCTAAAAATTGTTTTCAAATGTATTTTTATGAATCCTATTTTTTACAATGAATGAAGCTAACATTTTAACCATATTTATTTGTTTGAATTTTTGTGATTCCTTAGATAATATAATTTGACAAGCTCTTAAATATTTTCCTAGAAACATAAAATGTGTGGACTCTGAAGTATCATTGGTTCCTCGTGAAGATGACCTGTCCACATCAGCCCCAGGTGTCATGTTAACCAGATACCTGACCTAGAAGCCTTTGGAGACCAAACCACCCAAAACCTAACCTAAGGGTTGGGCACCAAAAAATACTTACTGCCTGGCATTCTCTGATTGAAATCTGGCACCAAATTTCTGGCAACTTGCTCCCATGTTGATGGAAATGATACCTGTTCTGAACATTCAGAACTCCCCAATACCTGGTGGCTGTATTTGGATCCTTCTTTGAAGCCTCTATGTGTGTATGTATGCATGTTCTTGCTAAGTGCCGTCGAGACACATAGCTACCCTGTATAGGGTTTCCGAGGCTTTAAATCTTTGTAGGAGCAGAAAGCCTCATCTTTCTCATGTGAATCAGCTGGCAGGGTCGAACCAGGGACCTTGTGGTTCACAGTCCAGTGCTTATCTTTTGGAGCCACCATACTCCTATATTGTATATATATGGAGTCCTGGTGTGGCGCTGTAGAATAAGTACTGAACTGCTAACTAAAATGTTCCTGGTTCAAAACCACCAGCTGCTCTTCTAGGTTGTTGTTAAGTGCCATCGAATCAGTTCCAACTGGGGTAACTGGTGAGTTAGAACTGCAGACCTTGCATTTTAAACCAACTTTGTGGTCCAATGCTTATCCTACTGCACCACACCAAACTCTGACTATTATATAAGGTTTCTGATCATGTAAATCTTTACAGAAAAAACAGCCTCATCCTACAGAACAGCTGATGGGTTTGAACTAGCAACCCTGTGGTTATCAGTTCAAAACCTAGCCTACAGAATCCTATCTGTCTGCCTATCTATATATTTGTTTCAAAATAAAATTCTCTTTTGAGATCTAGTTGGTTGTTAGAAGAACTATATAACTGACCACATTCCCTCTTGTTCACACACATACACACGCAAAAGCCCACACTGGAAAACCCTGTGGAAATAAATAGGCACAATGAATACCTCTTAATATCTATTGTAAAGGTTTCAGAGGCTTTTAAAGTCAACCCCTGCAGCTAATAGCCCAAACAACTCTGCAGTACTGGCTTAGGCTGCGGCCAGAAATCTCCCAGCCAGCCCATCACTCCCAATGTCATTCTCTCTGTCCTGCTATGGTGCTGTAGGATAAGCACTAGACTGCTAACTGCAAGTTCTAAGGTTCAAACCCACCTGCTGCTCCCTGCCCTGCATGTACAGGGTTTATGTGAGTCAGAGCTGACTTGATGGCCCATAACAACAACCTTAGATAGGGTCCTGGTGTGGCACAGTAGGACAAACACTGGACTGTTGACTGTAGCATCAATTGTTCAAACCTACCAGCCACTCCTAGAAAAGAAACCCTATACAGGATCACTATGAGTGGGAACCTACTCAACAACATTTAACAAAAGCAACAACTTTAGATGGAAAATGTCTGTGGAAAAATTGGGAAACTGTGTTGGTAAATATGAGACATTTCTTTCGCTTAAAGTTTCAAGGAGATTTTTCAGTATTTGTGATTCTGTTTTCCTTGTAGATAATATTGAACTCTGAAAACAAAAACACCATTAAACCTTTGAAATTATGCCTGACATTGGGACCAATAACTATGATTTTTAGTCCAGCCCAAATCAAACCAGTTGCAGTCATTCCAACCTTGATCCCTGTGCCTCCGAGTAGAATTATTCTCCACAGAGTTTTCAATGGTCAACTTTTTTTGCATGTAGATCACCATTTTCTTCCCAGGAGTCTCTGGGTAGGTTCAAATCTCTAACTTTTTGATTAGCAGCCAAGTGCATTAACCATTTGTACCACCCAGGAACTCTGACTACTTTTACTCAGATCACATTCGTTGAGTGCCTCACCTCAGTGACACTAGTGGACACCAGGCAGAACACTGGTGAGTTAAGCCAATATGGTCTTGGGGAATAAAGAAGCCAACCATTGCTACCCATTGAGGTGTTGTATGTAAATGCTTCTATATGACTAATTTAAGCCCATTTTACAAAAATCCATTCTCCCTTCTCTTTATTCAGCCCACAAAGTCAGCTGAATATTTCCAGTATAGCTTTCCTGGTACATGAAGTGCTCCTAAATTCTTTTTTCTTTTACAAAATAAATACTCCTTTTCCTGCAAAGAAAATTTTACAATTGATGTGTGCACCAAGTCAACAACTCCTGTCATCATATTGGTATGAAAATATATAGAATATAAATTTTCAGTCTCATTGAAATGATAAAGCAAAGAATAGTCCCATATTATAAACCAGTTTCTTAGGCATGAATCATATACTAATCCTGGTATTGCCATCCTAAGAAAATGCACTAGAAAGCAGCAAAAATTTTGCATCACTGCCCTAGCCAAGGAAAAAATAATGAATAGATTGCCATTCCTTATGACTCATATCAGGGCACCCTGCCCTTAAATAAATCAAGACTAATGTCACAAAATCACAGTGTTATCTCTTAATAAGACTATAAAATGTGTACATCATTTATTCATTGACACTGAACTGGTGCTGAAACTATTAAGAGCACATATTAATAGATATCCCAAATATGTAGGAACAGATACAGAACAAAATGCAACACCAAACTGGTATTCACTATCAATGTGGATTTTATAAGTGATTAAACAAAGCATATGAAGGAAATTTTAAAAAGGGCAAGAAATGCCATTTTATCACAAACTGGGGGATTTCTTTTACTCTGAGCTTGCATACAGTAAGTTTAGGAATATGTATAATTGTCTATGGTCAACATTATATCAATGCCAGATCACACATTAAACAGATAACCACTGTCATTATAGAACCAACTTCCTTGACCTCCTATTTTGGTTTGGCTTGGAACTCCTGTATTTTCCCAGATGGGCTGTCACACACTGCCAATCTTGTGTTGTGCCTGTCAATTTGCACCAGTGTAAGTGACTGGTGCCTTTTGGAGTTTGCTCTAAAGCACATTTATGTGCATATGAATAGCATAAGTTCAAGAAATATGATCATAGTTGTTCTTGCAGTGCTTTTTAAACTCTGAATGTGTGTGTGTGTTTATAGCTAAGGTACAGTGTGTGTTATTTGGCAAACGAATTTGACATGAAAATATAAAAGGTTTGGGCAACCACATATTTGGAAGTAGAAATCTTTCCTGAAAACATGGCTTTGGTTTTTAAACACAGCTAAATTTCTGGAGACTTCAATTTGTTAAAGACAGCCAAAACTTCAATCATATTTAACATATTCCTGGGGTTTACATATAGTGTTTCAAAGTAATAAACAACATCTTGTTTGGAGTAGCAGGAAGAAAATGAGGCAAGCACTACTTTAGAGTAAAAGCTCCACTTTTAAAAATAGTTTGGAGACTCATTCTTATGTTGGTAAAATCACAAAACACTATTCAGCAAACAAAACATGATGAGCTCAATTCAAGTTGGTAAACATTTTTAGCTGGCTTCATTTGTAGTAAGAATTTTAATGCAACCATAACTTCAGGAATGCATCCTTCATAATGGAAAGTTGAGGGGCAAAACTTCTTTTTATAATGGTTAATAAGAACAATGGCATCAAATTTGCACTTGAAAATCAGAATAGATGTGATGACAACAGAAAATTGATTGTTTGAACAATTTTTAAAAATCACATTACATACAGTACATCTGAATTTACTCACTGGCACTCCCCCAACAGTGTCCAAAAATCAAAACAAAACAAAACAGCTCCAGGCCTGACTCGGCGAAAAATACCTTCTTTATATAAAGAAGGATCTATATCTATACCTTAACCTCAGCACATGAAACTTGCATTAAAATCCTCCACATGCTTCATTGGAATAAACATTAATAGTAATGTCCAGAAACTCTAAAGTTACTTAGTAAGAATAAGAAAGCAAAAATATGATGAGCCAAAATAAAACCATCTGAGAAAATGACTGTCCTTCCTTTACAGGGCTTTCTCTATACTACGTATAAGAACATTTCCATACAACCGTGTTTTGTTTTGTTTTTTCCTTATACAAAAATAAGTCAAAAAGTAAACAAAAATACCAAAATGGGAAACTATTGTTTCTGGAAATATCCTCTATCTGGGTCTATACACTTCTAGACGTGGTGTTTCCATGTCTGTAACTGTCCGTGTAGATTTCTGTGCTCTCCAGTTTACACCACATCAAAAAGGCTGTTTTGAATTCCTCGAGGGACTCGAATTGTGTTCCTTTTCAGCCTTTTTTGAGTTTGGGGAACAAAAAGGAGTCTGAAGGGGCAAGATCAAGGCTGTAGTGTGGATGGGATAAGGTTTCCCAATAAAATTCTGGTAAGACAACCCTTGCTACCCTCAAAAAAAATGAGCAGGTGCATTGTACTGATGGAAAATAATTCCTCTGAGCATGTTTCCTGGCATTATTTTCACCAATGCAGTTTTAAATCTTCTTTAAACTTCTGCATAAGCCCTCATGATTGTTCTGTGTCCTTCAAAAAAATCTATTAAGATCATCCCTGGGGAATCCAAAAATCCTATCACCACACCTTTCTGAGCTGACCTCTCTGCCTTGAATTGAACTGGCCCAGCAGAGTCCCTCAGAAGCCACTTGTTTTGAGTGGATTTTTTGTTGTGGTGGTTTTTTTTAAGGCACCCTAATGAAACAAGTGTACTCCTGAGAGAACTTGTCTGTAGCCATCCACTACTGGCAGCAACATGTTTAAACACAGATTGTTTGGAATTAACTTCTACATGTAAGAACTGTAACTCTACTAGCAATACTTTAGGACTTACTCTCACCTAGGGATTCGGTGAATAAAATGCTTCAGTTGGAATTAGAGCAACTAAATATGCTTCACAGCCAGCTACTTTATGGTTGCTGTTACTGCTATTAAGTGCCATCAAGTCAGTTCCCACACATAGATGGTGGGTTTGAACCACTGACCTTGGGGTTACCAGACCAGTAGTTATTTATCCTCAGTGCCACACCAGGACTCCATTTTATGGTTTAAAGAAAAAAAAAAAAAAAAAAGCCAGTTTCTGTTGGGTCAGTTCTGACTCATGGCGACCTCTTGTGTCAGCAGAGAAATGTGTTCCGCAGATACGGTTTTTAAAAGAAAATCACCAGGACTTTCTTCTGAAGTATCTCTGGGTGGACTCAAACCTCCAATCTTTTAGTTAGCTGTCAAACACTTCACGATTTATGACTCAAAGAATGCCTGATTTAGGGCAAGCTAGTTAATAAACATACAAACGTCTTACTTCTCTTATCAACATCTTTTGAATTTCACCGGCAGGCTATTCTTAATCCTTTTTAGGTAGTAAGTACTTTTAGCAATTCAGCTAAAAGTTGATTGTATGTTAATGATGCTTTCCCTCCCCCCAACAACTAGAGTCAAAACCTCTATTGGAGTAGGCCTCAAAATAGAGAGATCTTAGACCTGAATTTGCCTGAAACAGTTCTGTTTGTTTGTTTACCAAAACTGCAGTAATTATTAGTAGTACCCACTTTCAGTCTAAAGGAGTTCTGGTGACACTAAGGGGGGCGTTCATATCCATCAGCCACCCCAAGGGAAAAAGATGAGGCAGCCTGCTTTTGTAAAGATGTACAGCCTTGGGGACTCTATGATACAGTTCCGCTCTGTCTTACAGGGTTGCTGTATGTAGGGATTGCTTCAAAAGTGATCTGGTTTAGATAAACTATAAGCCCAGGCTCTGTATAAGATAACCAATGACCACTTACTTCGAGTCCCAGTGTGGTGCTAAAAGAGCAGCCCTGGGCTGCTAATTACAAGATCTAAGGTTCAAACCCAACCTCCACTCCTCGAAAGTTTGCTATGAATTGGAACCGACTCGATGGCACTTAAAAACAGTAACCTGATATGACCTACGGGGTACAGATGGACTCAAATGTAACAATGATTGTGAGGTTGGCACAGGACTGGGCAGTGTTTCAATCTGTCGTGCATGTTGTTGGGATGTGCCGTGGAGTCGATTCCAACTCATAGCGACTCTGCACAGGGTTGCTGAGGCTGTAAATCTTTATGGGAGCAGAAAGCCTCGTCTCTCTCCCGCGTTAACAGCTGGTAGTTTCGAACTGCTGACTGTGAGGTTCACAGTCCGATTCGTAACCACTACACTACCAAAGCTCCTTTCTGTTGTGTATAGGGTCACTATAAGTCGATACCAACTCAATGGCCTCTAACAATAATAACTCTGGGTATTTTCTAAAATTCCAACCCCCTTCTTAACTTCCTATCCTCTTTCCTCATTTTAGTATTTTCCCCACGTATCACTAGCTAATATTGTCTATATTTTACTTATTTAATTTCACCATTTGAATGTATATGCCTTAAAAGAAGGATTTTTTTTGCCTGTTTTTGCCCTCTGTTATATCACCAAGTCCTGGTGTGGCTCTGTAGGATAAGCACTGGACTGCTAACCACAAGGTCCGTGGTTCAAGCCCTTGGAAATCCTACACAGGGTCTCTATGAGTCGGAACCAACTCAACGGCACTTAACAACACATCACTCAGAAGCCCTGGTAACATCATTGGAATGCTAACTTCAGAGTCAGGAGTTCAAATTCACCAGCTGCTCTGCAACAGAAAGATGAGGCTTTCTGCTTCTGTAAAGATTTACAGCCTCGGAAATCCTATATAGAGTCATGAGTCAGAACCAACTCGATGGTCTATAGCAATAGCAGCAGCTATATCACCAATGCCTAGAGCAGGGTCAGTCACAGACTTTGTTGTTGTTGTTAGATGTCGCTGAGTTGAGTCTGGCACCAAGGGACCTTGTGTACAACAGAATGAAACATTGTTCATTTCTGCATCATCTTCATGACTGTTGGAATGTTTGAGTCCATTGGTGTGGCCATTGTGTCAACCAGTCTTATTGAGGGTGTCCCTTGTTTCCACCGACCTTCTGCTTCACCAAGCAAGTGAGCCAAAGTAGAAGGAGCATTCTTGTTGCATTTTAAAAAATAATTACAATGACTAAATAATTGTCAAGTCAGAGGAATATCATCAATGGCGGTAGCTATATTACTATTGCTATTGTTTTGAAGTGTGTGTAGTCTGGAGATCAGGAATAGACACATCACATTATTTTATCATCTAACCTTTCAGCAACAGAGGGCCATGTGTGCTATTATGCCCATATGACAGAGGAGACCATTGAGACACACAGACTCCAAGCCCTCTGTCCTGTTCATTAGTGAAGCCTGCCTCGCAAACTAACCTTAATACCTTGTTGCTCGTTCACGTATGACGGGCCTTCAAAAAGTGTGTGGGAAATTTCCATTATCTTTTCATTCCATTTTTTCACAAACTTTTCAAAACCCCTTTGTATTATTGATATTAGGAACCCCAAACAGCTCTCATTATCATTCAGTTACTAAGATATGTGCTCAACTTCATCTTATGCCTATTTATTTGGCACTAACTCAAGACTGGGGTACAACGACAAGGTTCCTGGCTTACATAGTTTCCAGACCAGCAGAGAGAAATGAGCATGAGAACAAAGACCTTGGCAGCTAACTGGAAATATAATAGATTTACAGCCCACTTCTGTAACCTAAAGGAGGAATGGAGACTGCCCAGTTAGGAAACAAATGGAGGCAAACTTTCGTCTTCTATGTAGTTTTATCTAAGAACATCTCTCGTTGATTTAAAGGATACAAAGACCTGCTCCTGCAACTTGTACAATGCAGACTGCCTTTCTTATAGCCTCTTTATCTCCTCACTTATTCATATAAAGTGCCCATTTTTAGTATGAAATGGAAGCCAGAAGAGCCTGTATTAAATGCCTGTTTTTAGAGTTTATCTAAAAGAGAATCAGATCTGTACGAATCTCCGACCATTCATGGAAAAGAGAAAACAGTATGAAGCATTATTAAATATTTGACTAAATCGCTTTCTCTATAGTCTAACAATGGATAAATAAATATAAGGAGAAAAGAGAAAAGTCAGTATCTTAAAACTATTTGCCTGACTGATTCACAGTTTACAGAATCTGTCGAAGTCCTTATAAAAAAGAAAAAGAAAAAAAAAGATTCTTTACAGTGTTTTCCAGAGAAACAAATTTTACAAATTTCCTATGTAAGCAGAAAAGGACAAGATAGAGTAACTTTGGTAATAAACTTTGAAATAAGGCTTTAAGAACTTAACAACACTGTTGCAGAAGAACATGCATATAGAGTCATATTTATGTGGGCTGAGGAGAGCATTGGAGAACTGGTGTGGCACAGTAGGATTAGCACTGGACTGCTATCCACAGGTTGGTGGTTCAAACCTACCAGCTGCTCCTTGGAAACCCTATACAGGGTTGCTAGAAGTTGGAAACAATTCAACGACACTTAACAACTAGGAGAACTTTGAAAATACCCATACTAAAAAGTGTGTCCTTGGTTGGAACAGGGAGTCTTATCTCTTATTTTATATGATTTTATGAGTATATTATTTATTGGAGTTCTTTGGCAATTTTCCAAATACAAAAGAAAAACTAGGCTGGGTCAATATTAAATATATTCCTATATGTATGTTTTTGCTGTTATTGTTAGTGCCATCAATTCATACATGTATGGTAGTATGGTAGTGGTAGTTGAGTGCCATCGGACTCATTGTGACCCTGTATAGGGTTTACTGAGGCTGTAAATCTTTTTTCCTTTTAATTGAAGGATTCTATAGGCAAATTATTTACTTTTTAATTAAGTTTTTCTTGTGAATTATGTGTTAGTTTACATGGATAAACATTATCTTTACATTCGTCCTATCATATTTTGTTTCATTGCAATAATCACAATCCCCTGTAAGCATCATCAAACAACCAAAGGATACACCCACATGCCTGCCCACTCCCAGCCACCAGCACACAGTTCCTCTCCCTCCCTGAGTCCAGAGTCCCCAGCCGCTCCTTCTGTCCACATCATGGTCTCTGCCTCCATCCCTAGTGTCACTTCCTCCCTGGACAGGGTCTTGCACTTCAGTTTTCTCCCTTGATGGTTCCAGGGATCTCTGCTCCTAGACTGCAAAATCAGCCATTCCCCTCTTTTGTTGCCAAACATTTACCTTTACCTTTCCATCACTCACTATCACACCTGATAGCAGTCATTCACTATTGAACCACAGGAGTTCTTTCTCCCTCACCTTTTATCAACCCCATCCAGACAGGTTGGAAACAATTCAGTGGGGATTCTACCTTTCCCTGTATCCTCACTTCTTGCCTTTGTAGTCCCCCTATTTTGGGTAGCCAATGTCTAAGTTCCCCATCTCTGTCAACCCTGTGTACCAAGGGGGTGGGAATGATCCTCACTGTAGAGATTTGTCTGCTTCTACAAGCATAGCTGAGTTCATGCACTTGTAGTGGGCTATTCCTTTTTTTTTTTTTTCCTCTTCTTTCTTCCTCTACTCATGTTGTGATCCTCTAGCCATTGATGCCAGGTCAAATGGGTACTATCTGCAAGTATGAGTGTTCTTGTGCATCTCCCCTCACTTCATATCAACTGGATGCTTCACACTCCATTCTAGTCCTCTGGGGCCATATCCCTGCCCCTGGGCCCAGGGGTCCCCAGGTCTCATCATACTGCTGGTTAACCAGATCTCAATCCAGGTAAACAGGAGTCTATTGAATGTGGTCAGACTTAGTTCACAACTTCATTGATGTTTTTCTCTCTACTTCCCTTTATCGGTGACAAATGTGATCAGCAGCAGGATCATATGCCTGCTAGTGTATTCCATTTGAGTTTCAGTCTTGGAAGGGGGTTTGCCTCGAGGGGACCTGACCACTTGCCTTGATGGCTCCCTGGGGAAAAACTTGTTTGTTCTTGT
>NW_006408530.1:18117688-18128262 GCF_000296735.1 Chrysochloris asiatica
CGATTCAAAAAACAAGGCTGTAAATCTTTACAGGAGCAGACACCTCATCTTTTTCCTCAGAATGGTTGGAGGATTCAAACTGCTGACCTGGCAGTTAGCCTCCCAACAAGTAATCCACTATGCTACCAGGGCTTCTTTCATAGACGTACACTACAGAATAAAAGAAAGAAGTTCCTAGTTAATGAATATGCTGATTTACATAACAGACACCTTCATCTAGGGTTAGTAGGAAGTACTGTGTAGCACAGTGGTTAAAAGTGTGTTTGTTTTGTTTGGTTTGAATCTTTGAGTCTCATTTGTATTGCTTGGAAGGCTGAAAAAAGGATTTACCTTCTCAAAGTCTATTTTCCCATCTGCAAAAGGGGACAGTAATACTAGGCTCTCATGTTCATTGTTAAGACTGGAGAGCTTCATATCCCTGTTACTAACCCCTTAATGAAATACAATCATTGCTAGGAAGATGGCAGTTAACCAAAGTGAACAGACAATTTTACATTAAATTCCTCAAATGCAGACGTGGAAGATCAGGAAAAACAAACTGATAATAGTTTGTTCAGGAAAGCCCAGATTTGATAATAAGACAGCTTAATTACTCAGATATAGATTAGGATAGTAATGATACTAAATTTGGATCTTGTTTCTAAAGATATTTCGTGGCGGCTTACTCTTCTAGACAGTCAACGCTTTCAAGAGACTGCTCTTGAGACTTAACCATATATGATTAAAAAATAATAGATGATATTGCAAGCATCTGGTTCAACAAATGTTTCCAGGGCTGAAGAATCAAGGTACTCATATTGCTTTATGAGATAATGCAAACTGCCAAAAAAGAAATGCTGATTGAATTGATAAAAGGTGAACTGTTTAACTAATAGAAATGAGGAATTATTTTTTTAAAAAGGTAGAGGAGGTTCAACTGAAACATATCACAGTTAAATATCAAACCATGAAAAGAAAAAAAAAACAAAAAAAGTGATACCAATATAAGTGGGTAAGCAGCCATTTTCAAAAGCAAGCTATTTGGGCAGTTTGTGCAAATTCTTTCATGTTTAGGTAATAAAATCTCAAAAAAAAAAAAAAAAAACAGAAAAAATGAGGGTAAGTTAAAAGGAAAATGAGAGGCAATGAATTTGAAATCTACAAAGTTTTCAAATAATCCTAAATATCTTTCTTGATTTTATTTTTGTTAATGTTGTGTTTTGTTTTGTTTTGTTTTTTTAAGAAAAAAATGTTTGGGTGAGGGGAGGCAAAGACTTAACAGTGGAAAGGGAGATTTGTCTTGCTATCTTAGCAAATAATATCATAAAGCTAGTTTTCTTTCCAACATTGTAAAAAGAACATTTGAATCCATATACATATCAAAATTAAAAATTATCTGATCATATCTGGGACATGCATGCAAAGCTGGCCCAAGATACTGACAGATTAAGAAGCATCTTTGTGGTAAAATATGGGGGATTTAGCATGCTCCAAGAAATCTGCTCCATCATACAGCTATATAACATGTCTTTGTCTCATCAATAGATGAAGCCAAGGCATTTGGCCACTTATGCTACCTGAGAGGACCAGGAACATACTGGGAGCATATATTCTCCTGACCTTGTTTTCCTCTTGCTCGTTCATTAGCACAGATTAGTTTACTGTTCACATTGTCCCCTAGACACTATGCATAGCGAGCATGAACAAGTGGACTGTAACTGAAACAAGCCTTTGATGAGAATGGGAAGTGGGTTAGGGGTAGGGCATGGCAGAGGAATAGCATAGGGCATCAGGCCAGAAAAAACAGGTTCTAATGTTCATACGGCATCCATATTTTCCAAAACCCAAACTCATGACACGTAGCTTGACAAGCATGATTTTACTTATGGGAACGACAGAGCAGAATATTTACAACCCAGAGTTGCCCTGGAAAAATCTAAGGTCCATAAACACCACATCCATACACCCAAGAAGGCATGGAAAATGGGAAGGCCAACATAACCTATTTTAGAATTCTGCAAGTACTATGAAGTCAAGTTTGTTAAGTCACCTTAGTCTCTATTTATTTTGACCACAAACACATTACATATTTCTAACACATTTAGACTCTCGACTCCGAAGACTTGCCATAAAAGTAGCAGGCAGTATCTGAATGAAATCAAGTGTATCATACCAGACTAGATTGTGTGCCAAGTTTGCCAAACTTGTCTACCCAGCTGTTGGGAGCACTAGCCTCACCCAAAATCCATAATGTAGGAGATGAAATAGTCTCCAAAAGCCTATACACTGTAACTCACAAAATTTCAGGTTAAGATCCATGTGATTTTCAGAAAGAAAGTTAATAAATTCATATTCATGTCACTTTTCCTTCTTGACATCTATTTAATTGCTTGCATGTGAGCATCACTGTTTCTCACATGATTCCCGTCCCCCACACCAAATACTTTAGTGAAAGCTTCTTATAGAAAGAAAAACAAAGGTCAGTAACCTAATATCCCCTAGCAACCTTACAGCAACAAACCAGACAGGGGAAAAGTGAAGAAATGCTCTGAACAGGGAAAAAGATCTTAGTTTGTTTATTCTTTCAACGGTGAATAAAAGTTAAGATTTTGCCAATAACTATAAATTGATAGTGCTCCAAACTTTTAAAGAACATATAAGATGACATTATAAGGAATTATAACAATGATTTATATTGTTGTTGTTGTTCAATGTTCTCAAGTCAGTTCCGAATCAAAGCAAGCCTGTATAGGGTTTCCCAGGAGCAACTGGTGGATTTGAACCACCGACCTTGCCATTCAAATAACATTTCAGTCCATGTTTATCATACAGTGCCAAGGACTAGAACTATATTAAATATGATATATCAAAGATTTCATGGCACCATAGAACCTTGAAGTGGTAAAATGTCACAGACATCATCTAATTAAGGGAACTCTCTCGGAGGAGGAAACTGAGGCACAGAAACACATGCAAGGTTACTTGACTAGCTGTTACTGAGTGAAGACAAGGCCTCAGCACCTATGGAGTTTACAGGTGAGTTTACTCAGCTGATAAATGAGGATACTGAACCCTGAGGTCAATGCCAACCATAACATCTTACAACGCTTTATTGATTGATTGCTTTGTAATCTAGTTATTTGTATTTTGGCTCTTAAATAAAGGTAAGGTTGCCAGGTTTCACATACTTCTAGTCCCTAGAAAGCTGACCTGTCAGTAAAGTCCTTCCAAAACATTATTGAGACAGAACAATTTTCGGAATTTAATAAGGTGACACATTGCAAAGCACAGCGCATTTACAGACAGCCAACCTGAATTGAGGCATGTAATGGAGGGTTGATTTTTGTTTTATTTTGTTTTGTTTTGTTTTCAAGGTATTATGGTCAAGGGAGACATAAGCCAAATGGTAACATGTTGTTGTTGTTGTTTTTATGTGTTGTCAAATTGGTTCCAACTCATAGTGACCCTGTATAGGGTTTCTGAGGAGCAGCTGGTAGGTTTGCAGTTAGTAGTCCAGTGCTTATCCTACAGCACCACACCAGAATTCCAAATGGCAGCATATTGTTGTTAAGTGCCATCGAGTTGATTCCGACTCATAGCGACCCTGTATAGGGTTTCCAAGGAGCAGCTGGTGAGCTTGAGCCACTGACCTTGCAGTTCAAACAGCTTTGCAGTCTGGCACATGAACTCACAGCGCCACATCAGGACTCCAATGGGAGCATAGACCTCTATTTAAAAAAAGAAAGAAAGAAAATCTCTGGAAAACTTATGAAGAGCATGACACAAGAAGACTGAGTGAAAAGTCAAAACACTCCATTGAGAATGAGAAAAGACATTGATGAAATGTTTCAAATTTAAAGGAATTTCATGACTCTGCTGTTCCATATCTGCTACTGTTGTTAGTTGTGGTCAAGCCAATTATGATTCATAGCAACCTTATACATCGATTCCAACTCATAGAGACCCTGCACAGGGTTTCCGAGGCTGTAAATCTTTATGGGAACAGAAAGCCTCATCTTTCTCCTGCGATATGGCTGGTAATTTCAAACTGCTGACCTTGAGATTAGCAACCCGACTGGTAACCACTACACTACCAGAGCTCCTTCATGTGGAGAGTAGAACACCGTATTTGTCTTTCTAGGTAACTCTGGGTGAGTTTGAACTGCCATCCTTTCAATGAATAGTTGAGAGTTTAACATTTTGTACCATCCAGGGACTCCTTGTTTTCAATTCCATGTTTTGGGACAGTGTAACTTCCAGAAAGTAGCTCTGAAATCCACAATAGCCCTCAATACACAACAAGAAGTTGACATTTTCTCTACTAGTTATAATGTTTCTTGTGTTCCTTTGCCATGAATTTTTAAAACAAGTATTTTATATAGCTCTAAGGTAGAATTTATATGGTAAGAAAAAAAACGTGGCTACGTGACATAAATATTGATTAAAAGAATGAATGAGTGTGTGACCAAGCAGTTAAAAGCTAGAATCACCAGCCATAATATAACTCTGTTAAAAAAAAAAGGGGGGGGGGCATTCAGCTGTACTGTTTATACTTTACAAATACTAAAGGCAAGGTGCTTAATTAACACAGTAATCTAGTGAATAGGACAATTTTTTGTAGTTATATCATGCCTTTTCCTAATATACATATTTAGCCAATAATCTACACCGCTAAAATCAAGTCATAATTTGAGGCAGTTTGGCAAACAAAACGTACTTGAAAAATATTGTTGGGCAGTCTAGTTGTCTATTCTCAGTAGACTGTTGTTGTTTTGTTGTGAGCTGCCCAGTCAGCTCTGACTCAGAGCAACCCTGTATAGGGTTTCCAGGAGCGATTAGTGGATATGAACTGCCAACCTCATGGTTACCAGTCCAGTGCTTATCCTACAGCATCACACCAGAACCCCAGTAGATTGTTAAAATGATTACATTAGATAATATCCAAAAAGTGCTTAGGCTAGACCACCTCAATATACCTCACATGCAGCCACCACATAGCAGTCAATGGTTGCTTGCATGTTGCTCTGGTGAACATATTTCAGCAAAGCCTCCACATTAAGACAGACTAAAAAGAAAGCCCTGGCAATATGTTTCAGAAAATCAGCCAATGAGAATCACATGGCTAATAATAAGCATCTCATCCTCTACCAATCCAGGAGATAAAACAAGACAGGGCAGCATTTTGGTCCATTTGGCAAGGGGTCATCATGAGCCGGGAGTCAACTCCGCAGCAGCTAACCACAACCACCACATAGCCTACAGCAGACAGAAAGAGTCCATTGATGCTTAGTAGTTACAGTAGTAGTAATAAAAGTAGTAATGTGATACACTGTCATGAAATGAACACAAGTTTTGGATTCAGAGAAACTTGGGTTTGAAACTGTGCTTTATTCTCATTGGTTGCGTGACAAGAGATCATCACTGGTTTTGGTCTCCTGTTCTGGAAAATGAAGACTGTCACACCTGTTTCAGATCATTGTTATGAGCATTCAAAGTGGGAGTACATGTTAAGCACAGCACAGCACAGTGCCTAGCAAAATAAAGATAAACATTTAAAAATACTAGTTCCCAAGCTTCCTTCTAGTCCCCACTAGTCCTCTCATTTCCTTTATCCATTCATTCAACACATATGCACAGAGCCTTAGGCACTGAAAATACAAGGATGATTAAGACTGTCCTAGTTGTGGCACTATAGGAAAGCACTGTACTGCAAATCACATGGTCAGATGTTCAAACCCACCAACCACTTCTTGGTCGCTGAGTCAGATCCAACTTGATGGAACTTAATAAGAGCAGGTTCAAGAAAGAAGGCAGTGGTGCTGGGGCACAGAATGAGCCAGAGACAGACAGACAGAAAGGAAAGAGATTTTACGGAAGGATGTAACAAATACTTAAAAGGAGGTAGAAACCATTGCATAGGAGAACAAGAGAGAAAAGAAAAGAGTATACAACCCCAAAGTACCTCATGTATAGCCCCCAGCTATCAGTCGGTGGAGGCTTGCATGTTGCTCTGATGACCATGTTTCAGTAGGGACTCCACGCTAAGACACATTAGAAGAAAAGCCTGACAATCTATTTTGGGAATCAACCAGTGAAAACCGTATCAATCACAAAGAAACTCATCCACTCCCAATCATGGAGATGAAACAGATACATCTGGAGGGAACTGGGAAAGCTTCAGAGGAGAGATGATCCCTAAACTGGGATCTTAAAAAACAACTAAGTGTGTGTCCGGCAGAGAAGGTGAGATTTGAACACTATATCCAATCCTAGGAGGCAGTGGATGGCCTTAGCATCTTCAGAAACAGGAGACATTTAGTGGAAACTAGAACATGGTAAAAGTGGCAGAAGAACAAGATTTTGGACCACAACAGAGTTTGGAGTCATTGGCTCAGCTGGAGAACAGGCTCTGGCATGAGTGACAGAGTCACTCACCCGGCCTATGTGCAGACAAATTACATAATCTTGCATAAGAATGTATTTCTTATAAAATGGTTCTGAGGATTTAATGAAGCAATAAAGGTAGTGCATTTAGCACAAAGCCTGGCTTACAGTGCACAATCAAGAAATATTAACTCCTAGAGGCTGTGGGAAGCCATGAGAAGGAAAATGTTGAATCAGGAAAATGTTATAGCAGATGATAAAGGTTCCAAGCTTTTTGAACCTCTGAGTAGTTTACACTAATGTAGCTTCCTCTGACCCATCAAGACATACACATGATCTTTCAAAAAAAAAAAGAAAAGAAAATTATAGTAACTGTCTCCTAGACTAATGATACTTATCTGGCCTCAATAGCTTAAGCTAAGCCATAAAAATAAGTACCTATTACCATGATATTCTAATTAAATATCCTAAACTTTATTTCAGGTATATGCAATTCAATTGGCAGAGTTAATTCAACCAAGAACATTGTAGCCAGCAAATAATAAATTCTCAGAAGCCAAAATTTCCATTTACACCTGTAAATAGAAAATTCAATTTAATGCAAATTGTTAAATAATAAGACCAGTGGGCAATGAACCATACTAAACACATCATATGAAATGGATCAGTCATGCAGCATGGTGACCAGGAAAGAAATGTGTGACATGTTCTGTAGCTAAATGGCACATGTTTACTGATATATGCACAAACACACACACACACACACAACACAAACACATTGAGCAAGGCACTATCATAGAAGCACAGCATATGTATGAAAAAAATGTCAAAATCATGAATGAGTGGCCACGTACATTTCTCCGTTTTTAAAAGCTCTTGGTCATCTTCCATGGGATCATGTTACCATGGAGAGTGTTATTTTATACAACGCTGGGCAAAGTAGTTGTTAAGAAAGAAGAACCTTGAGGATGGCTCCAGTATGGCTAAAAATCATTCATGAGTGGACTGAAGCCTGCTCTTTACTGAAACTTCCACCTTAAGAAACTTCAGAAGTCACAGTTCACACATTCAGAATTTGTAAAATACCTACAGAATTCCTCTAATTGCATACATACAAAATTAAAATAACAGCATAGATCATTTTTTCCCCCTGAACAATTAATCTGAGCAATTAAAATGCCTTGGATGTCAGAGATTTCAGAGGTCATTCAAGGTGTTAGTTTTGGGGCCGATCTTATACTATGTATGGACAGCAAGTAACTGAGGGGAACATTTTGGTAGAAAATGGGCTTGATTTTTTTAAAATATTTTTCATCTCTCTCTCTTTAAATAAACCATCATGCATCTGAGCTCAGAAAAAAAAATTTTGAAATACAAAAACACATAGGTCACCTTTCACCAGGCACCAAGGTGCTGACACCCTTACTCGGGCTACAATAACTACAGAACAAAATCCTTAATGCTGATGTAACTATTTGCCTTTTTGTTCCTAGAGTCTTAAAACTATGCAGCCCAAAAAGACAAGCAAAGATCAGGGGCAAATTATTTGCATTTTATTTACATGTGTTTATTCGTTGCTGGGGGTCCATTTAAGCTTATAACAACCCTGTATATTGAGAGTAGACCTGCTCCAGAGTGTTTTTGTGGCTAGGACCTCTCAGAAGATTGTCAATTGGGTTTGAACTAACAACCTTTCAGCTACATTAGTCCAACACTTAGCTATTTGCACCACCCAAGGACTCCTAACATGGAGTTGTTGTTAAGTGCTGGCTCTTCGTGACCCTTTATAGGGTTTCTGAGGAGCGGCTGGTGAATTTGAACTGTGGACTTTGCGGTTCAAACCGACCTAGTGGTCCAGTGTTTATCCTCCATTGCCACACCAGGACTCCTAACATGGAGTTGCTGTTATCGTGAAATGCCTTTGAGTCAGTTCCTACTCATAATGACCCTGTAGAGGGTTTCTGAGGAGCGGCTGGCGGATTTAAACCACTGACCGTATAGTTCAAACAGACCTTGCAGTCTTCCTCATTAACTCAGATCGCCACCTAACCAGGAGTTAGGCCAACCAAAATAGCACAACAGATCCGTCCTTAATTATATCAGTTGAGCTTAACATTTTCTTCTTGCTAAAAGTTTTGTTAATGAGACTAATATAGCAAAAGGAAGAAAGTTTCCATGTTTAATTATTTCCCACTTAACTTTCACGTCTTTAAGAAAAATTACAATGTAGTTAACAAAATAGCAGTTGTTTCTTTTTAAATTCATTGTAGTTCTATTTGTTTTCTCAGTTGATTTCTTCCAAATATCCAATTATATCTGCTGTAAATATTGTATTATTGAAATATTTCTATGTAATTATTTAATAAGTAGTGATAATGTAGGACTCCATCCAAAGAGCCACGGGCATATGGAAAATACTGCAAATTACCAAATAAGTCCATTGAGTGAAACATAAAGTAAAAGTGAGTTGAAGAGACAGCTGGACATGTTTATGTAGGCAAAGGGGTTGGAAGATATGCTGACAACACAGAGGTGTGTTGCAATAAACTTGAAGGAGACAGGCCACTGGGCCAACCACCCCTTTTCTATCCATGAATTCCTTATGTTCTCATTAGTGTCTCACATATGGACAGCTGTGTTACTAAAATTTGACCCTAAACTTGAATAAACGAAACAGTTTGGTGGTTCCATTTCCTTCTTCCTTTAAATATTAAAATCATACACACACACACTCACTCACAATTTGGACTGTTTCAACTTTTGTTCAGGGAACAATTTCATGTCCAGACATCAGATTTTTGTGACCCAAGGCCAAAGACAAGGGAAGAGTTTTGTGAACAAGCTTGTTCTAATCATGGCCGTCTCTGACTAATGCAAGTACATGTTCATGGCACCTCACTCTCATAAATACAACATTTTAAACAGTTCTTCAAATGGCCACCTTTAGTACTGAGTACTAAGGCCTCAAGTTTCTACATCTGAAGAGAAAATGTCTTAAGGGTTATAGAAAAAGGGCAGCTCTCTGCATCCCTTTATCTTTCTTCATCTTTTAAAATGTGCCATTAGGAAGACTTTGTAGAGGGTTGGTTGGAAGCCAAGAGTTTTGCTGAGCCTTTTACTTATTATCATCATGTCCCATTTCTTGCCTCAGAAACTGGTTGAGCTTTTGAACACCTTCCCATTTTAACTAACACAGGATGGGTATGACCTACATCTGAACATAAACACCAAATGCCTGCACTGTTGTTGTTAGGTGCCATGGAGTCAGTTCTGACTCATAGCGACACCATGCTCAACAGAATGAAACAAAGCCTGGTTTCACAACAATAGTTGCTATGTTAATGTCACTGTGTCAACCAATCTCATTGGGAGTCTTCCTCTTTTTCGCTCACCCTTCAATTTAGCAAGTATGACATCCTTCTCTAGAGACTGGTCCTTCCTGACATCATGTCCAAAATTGGTGCTTTATAATTAGCAAACACTTGGATGCCTACTACTGTCTCCTTTGTTCTAAATTATCATCCCACTATGTGGGATCTAGTATCTTATTTATCTATTAGAGATGTAGAAACTGAGACCTAAAGAAAAGTTAAGTGACTTGGCCAAAATCATTAATCCAAGTGATGGTGGCTGGCTTTAAAACTGTGTTGCCTGGTTCAGGCCTCTAATACACCTAGGAACAAGAATATAAGCACGAACTTAAACTCTAACAGAAAGCAATGCTCTATTTTAATGTGGTTTTTTTAAATTAAAATTGAGCAAATCATCAATAAAGGATGAGTTTGTGTCCATTGGGTCCATTTCTAAAGATCCAATTCATTGTATGAACAACACGTACATGTACTTCCTAGTTATCTCACAAGAATAAACATGCTTAAAGGGGAAATGCATATATCCACTAAGTAAAGGTTTCTTTGAAGTCCCTGAGGGATGCAAACAATTAACCCATTTGACTGCTAAAGGAAAAGTTGATGATTTGAGTCAATCCAGAAACTCCCGAGGAAGAAACGTCTGGTGATATACTTCCAAAAAATCAGCCATAGAAGAAACTCCTAAGGAGTACCGTTTTCCTCTGACACACATGGGTCACTGTGAATGGGAATCAATTCTGCAGCAACTAGTTTAAAGACTTCTTTATAGTGTTCTTATCAACCACTGGTGTTTAGGTAAAAAAAAAAAATGTAGCATTGGAGTCAATAAGTAATATTAAA
>NW_006408530.1:18128362-18158211 GCF_000296735.1 Chrysochloris asiatica
AATGTCCTCAAGTTGGTTCTGAATCATAGTGACACCATAGAGAGTTCTCAAGGCTGGTGGGTTTGCTTAGTAGCCCAGTGCTTATCCTACAGTGCCACATCAGGTGACTGAAAATACATGTCTAGGTATTTCATCAGGTGATTAAAAGTACCATGACGTGGGCCTGACACACTTTATTCTTCAAATAATAAGTAATATTAAAATATTATATATATATATATATATATTTCAAGTCCTATACCTTTTGCAGCAAAAATTCAAGCCCTAACTACATTTGAATGAGCTGACCTAATCAGCCCATAAAATCTTACTGAAAACAATATTCTACAAACAAATGCAAAAGTTCACAGACAGTATTAATATTTATTTCAAACATAAGCCTTATTTAATACTTTAATGTAACAGATATCATTGAGGTATAAATAGATAGATAATAGAGGTGCAGTGCAGGCAGGGAGAGAGAGGTTACTGCATAAGCCAAACACTGAGGAAGGACCCAGGCCCCCTAAAGCCCACTAAGGAGTAATCACAGCTCCCCATCCCCTTATGATGTACCCATTATATCAGCAGTGGTGTCTGTTTTGCCCTCTGATTCTCTTTGGGAGCAGTTTCCCTGACCTGAACCTCATTTTGAGGCTGCTCCTCTGATCATCTGTTTAGTCCCTGCAAATCACCCTGTCATGGGCTAGAGGCTCTTCAGGAGATCCAGCAGCTGATTGGGGTCCTATTACAAGTGAGGCAGAGCCCCCAGAAAGTCAGAGACACTGCCTCATAGTTGGCAAGAAGGGCTACCACCCACCAGAATGAACCCTTGGATATTGAGGTCAGCTTCTTGAGAGCTTTGTTCACCAAAGCCCTTTTAGATGTCATAATTGGAACGCTGGCCTCCCTCTTTGTAGCTCTGATCCTAGGCTTTGTCTCCTTTCTCTTCCAGCCTATTCTGAGGGCCTAACATGCCTCTAGGCCAGCCTGAAAGGGTTATAATATGTCTCAGGTGATTTAAACTAATTTCAGTGGTGGTTGATGGATTTTAAGGGCCTGACCTCCTGTGCATTAGGAAGATCTACTCTCGCCTTCACTTTATTTTGTAGCTATCATTTGACTAAATGGGCTTGCCTTCTATACTCCTGATAGCATTCATCACACAGAATCTGTCTTCTCTACCCTCTACCCTCCAGTAAGGACTAGATCGATCTTGATCACTGCCATATCCATATTCTCAACAGGTTGTGCAGCATATGTTGTTAAGTGCTGTTGAGTCTGTTCCAACTCATAGAGAACCTGTATAGGGTTTCTGAGGAGCAACTGGCGAATTTGAAACACTTAGCATAGTGGTTGCAAATCAGGCTGCTAACCTCAAGGTCAGCAGTTCGAAACTACCAGCCAGTTTCCACTGGAGAAAGATAAGGCCTTCTGCTCCCGTAAAGATTTGCAGCCTCAGAAACCTTGTGTAGGGTCACTATGAGTCGGAACCAACTCCGCGGTACTTAACAACAGACCTTGCGGTTCATACTGACATTACAGTCCAGTGCTTATCCTACAGTGCCACACCACATATTTTTGTTGTTGTTAAGTGCCATCAAGTCAGTTATGACTTACAGCGACTCTGTACAGGGTTTCCGAGGAGTAACTGGTGAGCTTGAACCACCAACCTTACAGTTCTAACTGCCTTGCAGTCTAGCCCATTAACCCACACCAGGACTCTACCATCACACACCATACATGGTGGTGGTGTACCGTGGCGTTGGTTCCGACTCATAGCGACCCTGTACAGGGTTCCGAGACTGTAAATTTTTACAGATGCAGAAAGCCTCATCTTTCTCCAGCTTTCTCCCGCGGAACAGCAGGTAGTTTCAAACTGCTGACTCTGAGGTTAGCAGTCCAGTTCGTAACCACTACGCTACTAGAGCTCCTTCCACACCACTCTTAGTAGGGCCTTAATGAACATTTGCTGAATGAACAAATACACGATACAAGTGTATGACTGTCAATTAAGAAATCCATTAGCTTGGGAAATGAAATGCCCAGTCCCATGTTTGAATTTATTAATTGTTTGATAATGTTGATGCATTAGCCAGTACATTTACATTAGTTTCAACATGTTTATGAATAGAAAAATAGTTTGAAAAACTGCTTAACCCATTTCTGTGGGTAGGGAGAGGAAGATTATAGGTATTTTTGCATTCAGTTGTTACTTCATCCTATGTTAGAATTTATTTTTTGTCACTGCCTTCTAAAGAATGAGCAGCACAAATACCTTCAATAGTATGGTTTCATCGACCACTTTAATTTCTGCAAAATATTTTTCCCTTCAAAGGTGTTTTTACTAAATTTGCTTTACAAAATTCTGAGTAAAGATTAGAAAATGGCAACATTTTACTTGTTGTTAGGTGTTGTTCAGTCGGTTCTGATTCACAGAAGCCTATACACAAGGAAACGAAACACTGCGCAGTCCCGCGTCATCCTCACAATGGTTGTTATGTTTGAGCCCATTCCTGATACCATTGTGTATCAGTCCATCTCTTTGGGGGTCTTCCTCTTTTTTTGCTGACCCTCCACTTTTCCAAGCCTAATGTCCTTTTCTCTGGTAGCGTAGTGGTTACAAATCGGGCTGCGAACCTTAATGTCAGCAGTTCGAAACTACCAGCTGTTCCACGGGAGAAAGATGAGGCTTTCTGCTCCGGTAAAGATTTACAGCCTCGGAAACCCTGTAAAGGGTCGCTATGAGTCGGTTCCGACTCCACTGCACATAACCACCACCAACAACAATAATGTACTTTTCCAGGGACTGGTCCCTCTAGATAACATGTCCAAAGTAGGAGAGACAAAGTCTCACCGTATCTATTTATTGGAAGTAACATATCACACAACAGAACTATTTCTTTAATCACTTTTATCAGGAAAATTATCCTGGAAAATTGCAGTTAACATCTGTTTAGACATTATCATAGAATACATAAAACTATGGCTTTTGTAAATTTTATGAAGGGACAATTTTTTTAATGTTCCATCTCTGTATAAGCCCTGACGCTGGTTTCTCATCATAAGTAAACCTAGCGATTTTTCCAATTTCATTCCCAAATGATTCATTATTTCTCTTCAACAACTCTGTTTATAACTTGGTCTCTTTGTGTAGAAGAAAAAACAAAAATACTATTACCCCTGCTACTCTCCTAAAACCAATGTGTGTGTATGTGTATATATAGATTCATTCTTCTGGTATATGTATAAATCAGGGGCTGCATCAGGACTAAGCTGAGTTTCACAGGACTAGGACTTCAATTTCTACCTGAACTGTTACACCAAGTAACTCTGAGTCAGTTCTTTCACCACCCTATTTTTTCATTCAACACACATGATATAGCACTGGAGGCACTCACTCATCTATGCCAAGAAATTTGGAAGACAGCTACCTGGCCAACAGATTAGAAGACATCCATATGAGTGCCCACTCCAAGAGAGGTGACCCATCAGAATACAGAAATCATTGGACAATATCATGAATATCACATGCAAGCAAAATTTTGATAAAAATAATTCAAAAATGATTGTAATACTACATTGCCAGGGAACCCTCCAGAGAGAGGTTCAAGCTGGATTCCCACGAAGATGTGAAATGAGGAGTATAATTGCTGATGTCCTTTGGATTCTTGGCTGAAAGCAGAGAATACTAGAAAGATGTTTATCTATGCTTTACTGACTGTGCAAAGGCTTTCTTTTGTGTTGATCATGACAAGTTATGCACAACATTTCAGAGAATGAGTTTTTCGGAACACTTAAATGTGCTCATGAGGAATCTCTACTTAGACCAAGAGGCAATTGTCACAACAGAACAAGAGAATACTGGATGGTTTAAAATTAAGAACCGTATACAACAGGGTTGTATTCTTTCACCATATTTATTCAATCTGTGTGTTGAGCAAATAATACAAGAATCTGTATTATATGAAGAAAAATGTGGCATTAGGCTAGGAGGAAGACTCATTAACAACCTGCAATATGCAGATGATACAACTTTGCTTGCTGAAAATGAAGAGAACTTAAAATACTTACTGATGAAGATCAAAGACCATAGCCTGTAGTATGGGTTGCACCTCAATATAAAGAAAACAAAAATCCTTACCACTGGACCACTAAATAACATCAAGATAAACTAAGAAGAGATTGAAGTTGTCAAAGACTTCATTTTGCTCAGATCAACAATCAACACTCATGGAAGCAACAGTCAAGAAATCAGACAACACACTGAATTAGGAACAAGACCTCTTTAAAGTATTCATGAGCAAAGATATCAGTTTGAGGACCAAGGTGTGCCTGACCCAAGCCATGGAATTATCAATGGCCTCATATAACGGAAAATTGGACAATGAATAAGGAAGACTATAGAAGAATTGATTTGTTTAATTTATGCTATTGGTGACGAACATTAAAAGTCCCATGGACTGCCAGAAGAACAAACAAATTTGTTTTGGAAGAAGTACAAGAATACACCTTAAAAGTCAAGATGACCAGACTTCATCTTTCATACTTTGGACATATTATCAGAAAGGACCAGCCCTTGGAGAAGGACATCATGTTTAGTAAAATGGAGGGTCAGCAAAAAGCTCTCTCCAATGAGATGGACTGACACAGTGACAGCAGGAATGGGCTGAAGCACAGCAACAATTGTGAGGATAGTACAGGGCCAAGCAGTGTTTCAGTCTGTTGTACATATGTTTACTATGGGTTGGAAAATACTCATAGCTATCTTCAATAGGATTTCCAAGGCTTATTCAGTACTATACCAGGACTATATGCGTGTGTGTGTGTGTGTGTGTGTGTGTGTATGTGTTATGTATACTTCTGGTGTGGTGCTATAGATCAGCATTGCACTTTGAACTACAAGGTCAGCAGTTCAAACCCACCAGCTGATCCTCAGGAAACTTATACAGGGTCCCTATGAGTTGGAACCAACTCAACTGCACTTAACATACATACATGTGTGTGTGTGAGAGACAGATGTTATTGTTAAGTGGCTTTGAGTCATTTTCAACTCATAGCAATCCTGTATATGATTCTGATAAGTGGCTGGTGGGTTTGAACCACTGACCGTGTGGTTAGAAGTCCAATGCTTATCCTACAGAGCCACATCGTATTTATCATATGTATTTCTTTATAAATATATTTCTTTATACATATGCATGTACTTCTTTATACATATATATTTATTTATACATATATATTTCTTTATCCATACTTATATATTTCTTTATATATATAAACACACACACATACATACATATATGGAATCCTGGTATGTTAGTCTAGGATAAGCACTGGACTGTTAGCCACAAGGTCAGAAATTCTCACCCATCAGCCTCAGGCTTCCTGGAGAAGATAACATGTGAACTAAATTCAGGGATGAATATAAGTCAGGCAAATGAAGAGAGTAAAAAGGAACTTTCCTGGTAGAGTAAATAGCATGGGCAAAGGTCTGCATATTTTATATGATATAGTTTACTCAGGGGAAAATACAAAAATATTATTGTAATCTAGTATCTGAACTCATCTATATCCATGAGCAAGGATTAGAATTAGGATAACATAAAGTTGGTTCCAATAAAGTGGAGGTCCAACACACTCCTACTCTCACACTTTTTTTTTTAACCATTTCTGACACTAACTGTCCTTTTTATAGTACTCTCTTCTTTTCTGCTGGGTTTGATCATTTCTTATCAAATTGCAAAGTCAATGCTTCAAACTCACAAGTCCCTCTTCAGAAACCCTATACAGGGAAGTTATGAGTCAAAACCGACTCAATGGCCCTTAACAATTCAAAAATGGTTACAGCAGTACATTGACAGAACTCCCAGGCCATATTTATTATGTGATCTACTAGGAAAGCCAAGACATTTGGAAGACAGCTATCTGGCCAACTAACTACAAAAAAATATAATGGTGCGCCCACTCCAAAGACGGTGATCCAACAGAATTCAGAAATTATCAAATAATATCATTAATATGACATGCAAATAAAATTTTGCTGAAGATAAAAAACAAACAATGGAGTCCTAGTGTGGTGCTGTAAGATAAGCACTAGACCACAAGGTCAGTTTGAATTGCAAAGTCAATGGTTCAAGCTCTCTAACCCCTCCTCAGAAACCCTATACAGGATCAAAACCTATTACTCAAAACCGACTCAATGGTACTTAATTAAAAAGTAATTACACCAGTACATTGACAAGGAGCTACAAGAAATTCAAACCAGATTCAGAGGTGGACATGGAAAAAGGGGTATCATTTCTAAAAGCAGAGAATACTAGAAAGATGTTTATTTTTGTTTTATTGATAATGCAAAGGCATTCATAATGCACCATGGATAACATTGCAAAGAATGGAATTCCAGAACACTTAATTGTACTCATGAGGAACCTGTACATAGACTAAAACAGTTGTTTTGAACAGAGCAAGGGGATACTGAATGCTTTAAAATCAGGAAAGGCATGTTGCAGGGTTGTATCCTTTTACCATATTTAATCTGTATGTTAAGCAAATAATCTGAGAAACTTGACTATATGAAGGAGAATTTGGCATCAGGATTAGAGGAAGGCTCATTAACAAACAGAAATATGCAGACAACACAAACTGACTGTTGAAAGTGCAGAGGGCTTGAAGTATTTGCTGATGACTATAAAAGATCAGAATGGATTTATAACTCAATGTAAAGAAAACAAAAATCCTCACAAGCGGCCCAAAAGCAGCATCATGATAAATGGAGAAAAGGTTGACGTTGTCAAACTTTTCTTTCACTTGAATACTCAATCAACACTCATGAAAGCAGCGGGCAAAAAACTGAACATATTTCATTGGGCAAACCTGCTACAAAAGTCCTTTTTAAAGTACTAAAGAGCAAAGATCGGTGAGTCTAACCCAAGCCATGGTATTTTCAATCACCTTATATACACGTGAAAGCTGAGCAATGAATAAGGAAAACCAAAAGAATTGATGCCTTTGAATTATGATGTTGGGGAAGAATACTGAAAGTATCATAGACTGCCAGAAGAACAAACAGCTTAGAAGGACAGCCAGAATACAAATTAGAAGGGAGGATGATAAGACTTCATCTTGTGTAATTTGGATGTGTTACTGGAAGGGACCAGTCACTAGAGAACAACGTCATGCTTTGTAAAGAGAAAGGTCAAGAAAAACAAAATCTATTGACACACTGCCTGCAACAATGGACTCAAACATAGCCAACAGTTGTGAGGATGGTACAGGACCAGGTAGTATTTCATTCTGTTGGACATTGGCTGTGAGTCAGAACCAATTCCATGGCACCTAACAACAACAAAGGGAAGTAACAGAAGCCCTGATGGTGTCGCAGGTTAAGCACTGGGCTGCTATTTGAAAAGTTGGTGGTTCAAATCCACCAGCCCCTCTGGAATTAACTTGATAGCAGTGGGTTGTTGTTGTTAAGTGCTGCCAAGTCAGTTCTGACTCACAGCGAACCTGTTTACAACAGAACGAAACACTGTCCGATCCTGTACCATCCTCACAATGGCTGCTACTCCTGAGCCCATTGCTGCTGCCACTGTGCCAATCCATCTCATTTGGGAGTTTTCCTCTTTTTTCCTTACCCTCCACTTTACCAGGCATGATGCCCTTCTCTAAGGACTGGTCCCTCCTGATAATATATGCAAAGTAATAGAGACAAAGTCTCTAAGGAGACTTCCTGGCTTCTAAAGAGTGTTCTGATGATATTTCTTCCAACACAGATTTGCTTGTTCTTCTGGCAGTCCATGGTACTTTCAATACTTTTCTCTCACACTATATTTCAAATTCATCAATTCTTCTATGGTGGGTAACATGCTACATTCAGAATAAACTGTCTCTCTCTCTCTCTGAACCAGCAAGTCTCCCTTCTCTACTGAGACCCGTCTCCTGTTTCCTGCTGCTGCCATTTCTTTACCACCATTTCTCACTATATTCACTGTTAACAGCTCTCTCTACTGTTTCTAAAAGGTCCCCAGTGCAGTGACCCCCAAATTCCAAGGACACACTATGCTTCAGACTCTTGTTGATGATAGTAGAGTGCCCCTCACCCTCTGTGGGATTTGCCCATATATTAAATTTCAAGGCATGGCCCTCCCAGATGAGCCACAGACTGACCAATACCTACAAGCTCACTTAACCCTTATTGGGTGGTTTTACATACTCTATTTGCAGAGTAAACAGCCCAATCCCAGCAATAGGAATACAATGATCAATAGACTGTGATCCAACAATTACTTTTGGTAGAATTATAAACCCAAGTTCAGAACTGCCATATATAAAGAGAAACCATTGCACTGCAATAACAAAAATTACAAAAGTAATGTGGAGCTTGACAAGTAGTCGGAGAAATTGAAGATATGAAAATGTTCCACCTGAGAGGGTCTCATATACTTTACTTTGTCACTATACTTTTAACAATGAAGTATTCAAACCCAGGAGATATGCAAGACTAATATGACAAGCTTCTTGGAAGATAAAAAATATATTTAGGAGAGAAACACAGTTTAAATTAAAGTACTATTAATTCAAAATGATACTTGTAAGCATTAAAACACCCAACAAAAGAATTTGAGAAGTACAGGCATAAGTAAATTAATGAAGACTTTTATGCTTAGATGAAATATTTATTTAGATCCATCACTCATTCTGGGGAGGTTTTGAAGACTAGATATGAGGGAACAAAGGTAGGAAACAGGAAGGCCAATTAGGAGGTTGGTGCAGTCTTCCGGGAAAAAGATAGTGAGCAGCCGACATCAGGTGGTCGTGATTGTGTGTCGTGGAGTCGGTTCCGACTCATGGCGCCCCTGCATAGAATTTCCGAGGCTGTAAATCTTTATGGGAGCAAAAAGTCTCATCTTTCTCCCACGGAACAGCTGGTAGTTTCGAACTGCTAACCTTGAGGTTGTGAGCCCAACTCATAACCATTACACTATCAGAGCTCCTTTGAGATAGGATATGGAGTCATGAAAATAGGACCAACCATCCCTTCCGCAGCACTTTCTACTCAGCTGGGTTCAATAAATCATTGCAATGGCCATGCAACTCAGACACCATACTCATAGTTAATAGGGTCTATTAGTGAAGTTAACAGGTTACAATTCAAGATCAGATAATGCTCAGGGCACAGTTGGTCCAGTCAGGACAGCCACTCTTCAGCTGTACACACAGGCAGGCCTCTCTCCTCCTGGACAGTGTTACAAAGCTCTTTAGGGTTACCAATAAATGCCCACAGAACATACCACTCCATCATAAGTCTCAACCTAAAAGGACTCGGCTCTAGTTCCCACGGTTCAGCAAACCTAGCTCCCCCAATTAATTCCCTGGAGGCACCCCACTCTGCAAGTAAGCCTCCTGCCCAAAGTCACTCAGGTTTACTTTCTCCGTGGGTTGAGAAGCCTACCACTCTGTCTTGCGCTCAGGTTCTTGGTTGTACTGCTGTTACTACTCTGTCACATCTCATGTGTCACAGTTTTCTGACCCTAGGTCAAGAAGGTTCCCTGAGCAGGGATCTCTGAGGCCAAAGGACGTGCTCCACTCCAGGTTCTTATTTAACGCTGATGAGATTCCACACTTCCTGCTTCTGAGATGGCTAATTTTAGACATGTTAGAGTTCTAGGTTTTTATAATTACAATTAATTGTAAACTTAACAACTTAATCATATAATCTTGTTAGGATCTTCTCCCATCTTTCCTTAGCCAGACCTATCAGGAAAAAGTTGTTCGGTGGGATATACGTCAGCTATTGGAAACCCTGTGCAGGGTCGCTATGAGTCGGAACCGACTCCACGGCACATAACAACAACAACAACATGGGTAGAAGAGCCATATGAAATAAGTCACTGCACTGTAAAGGAGAATTTAAAGAAATAGAAATGCATTAGAAAAAGCAAAAAGGGGTTGGAACAGTAGCACTTTATTGCATGGTTGAATATGGAAGCTAAGGGAAAAAGGAGTCAAGAATATACCCAGAGTTTGAGCTTGGAAGATTGGATGGAAAATGGTTTCATTAAACAGGCTGGGTAGTATGGGAGATAGTGGTAAGTTTGAAGATAATGAGTTCCGCTTTAAACATACAAATTTCTGCATGTTTGTGGAACTCTAGGTGAAGAGGCCTATAATTCATCCTAATTGTATTCTTCCTTGTGAAAAATAGCAAACGTTAGCAAGGTGGTCAGAGTTAGAGAGCACTTCATTTGATCTCCTTTCCGAGTTTCAGCGACCAGCTTTAGCTTTTGTGCACGAGCTAGCCTTTGATCTTCCTTGTGTTCTTTGGCAACACATAGGGCAGAATAGTAAGTGCCAAAGTGTGATTAACTTAGATAGACATTTACCTATTAGTTCTGTGTAGTTCCCTGGGTTTTTATATTTTTCAACAGCAATAACATATGCCACTGACAATTTGGAAATACCATAAATAAGTAGTCTAGAGGAAAATTCAGTATCATATCATCCATCAATCTCTCAGTCCCAAGTTCCTATTTCTGCACTCTATTTCCCCTCCAACAACTTCTTCAGCATTTCCAACCTAGTTCCTGGTCTACCAATTGTAATAAAATAGATACTGATCTCAGGTGAGGAATAAGCATCAGAAACAGATGAACTCATAATACAAAAATTCTTATGGCCCTATCCTCTGTTTTCATGCAAATGTTCCTAGTAATTAAATCAGGAAAAGAAAATGTAGCAAAAACATATCAGCCAAATGGTTTCCAATTTTCAAAAGAAGCTGTAAATATGGTCCTTTTTAGAAGATTAGGTTCTAACTAGAGTATGAGAAAGGGTAACAGTTGTTCTGATGAAGCAGTTTTTAAATTCTTATCAGTGATTTGAAGAGGAATAACTGATGTATGTTGAAGAAGCTGGTGAGATTTTTAAATAGTTCGGACGCTGTGGGGAGCTTTTTTTAAAAAAAAAATTATCTTAAAGCAATGTACTGAGAAGTGTTGGCAAGATTTTATTTTAATGTAGTAGTGCTTGTGTGAGGAAGTTATTTTGAATTACCCTAGTATAAATATGTATGACTTTATTTGTATTGAAAATTTCCTTTGCAAGTGTGCGACTGAGGGACTGCTTTGTAAATGATTAAGGTATTTCATTTAAAAATGAAATATTATATCCAGAATTAAAAAATAATGACAGACTCCTGTGCCCACAGGTGATTTTTGCACCTATACTAATATCTTTTTTCTAATTTGCCATGTAGAACAAAGGGCTCTGTTATATTTAGTCTACCTTTCTTTATACAGCATTCATTCATTCATTCATTCATTCATTCATTTGACAGTAATTTATTCAGCATCTCTTATATGCCAAGCATTATGCCAGGTACTAGGCATACAGCAATAGTATTGAACTGTCCTTCCTCATAACCTATTTAGAGATTGTTTCTTCCAGGTAATATTTTATAAAATGAGGAAAATATCACATTCTAGGGTCATATTTAAAAGCTAAGCCTGTTGAAGGCTATGGACAAGCTTATCTGTTTTGTTTGGGTCTTTTCTGGAAGCATTATTTACTTTTATTTATTATAGTTTCTTGAAAATTTACATCAAGAGCAAATTCATTTTCCATTCAACAATTTATATATTTTTCGTTTCTCGTGACAAAGTTGCAATTCCCCTCAATGTTATAGCACTCTTCCCACTTCCTCCCAGGGTTCCTCATATCCATTTGTCATTGTTTCCTGTCCCTTGAGCCGTGTTTTTGGACAAACGCTGCCCTTTGGGTCTCATATGGTTAATTACTCTGAGGAGCACACTCCTCACTAGTGTTATTTTTCACTTTATAGGCCTGTCTGTTGTCTGGCTGAAAGGTGATCCCTGGGGATCAAGTCCAGGTTTTAAGGTTGTCTTGAAACCACACTCTCAGGGTTTCACCCATCTCTGTCAGACAAATAAGTCTGTTTTTTTTATTCTTTTGAATTTTGTTCAACAGTTTTCTCCCATTCTGTCCAGGACCTTTTGCTGTCACAATCAGACAAGCTCATTTTTCTCTGAATAATTTCTATTCTTCCAAGAAATGCTGGTGATGGGATGGATTTAAGAGCTCTGCTACTAACTCTAAAGGTCAGTGGTTCAAACCCACCAGCTACTACATAGGAGAAACGTCCTGCTCCTGTAAAGATTACAACCCAGGAAACCCTGTTAGACAGCTCTGCTCTGTCCTGATATATGCCCACAGTACACACCACTCTACCATAATAAGCCCCAGCCTAAAGGCACCTGGCTCTAACTCCAGGCTCAGATCCCAATTAAGTGGGTCGCTATGAAGAGGGAATCAACGATATACACAACAATTCTTACCTAAAAATTGTGAGGCAAGGGGATAACATTGATGAAAACATTATAAACAGGGCTCACATTATTCCCCCTAACAACTTTGGGCAACTGACGGCAAGCAGAAAAATGAATCCAGTTCATTGGCTTATAGGGCCTGTCCATTTACTTAATTAAGGAAAAATGAAACAAACTACCCAGCCTTCTCAGTTTTCTTTTATTAACTACTGTGTGGTGTTGAGTAGGGGTTGGGGGGATCATTTAACCTAAATTACAACTTTACACTTGCCCTCGTTAGCAAACCATAACTTTAACACTCAGCTCCATTCACTCCTTATAATTTCTTTCCTTTTTTCAGAGTAAAACCTCTTATTAAATTTCAATATATGTACCTAAAAACAAACCATAAAAAGATTCATCAGAGCCTGTTAAAGCAAGACAAACATATACACACAGCTCTGCACTTGCTCCTGCATTTTTTTCTGGCTGTGTATAAAACTGACACAAAAGAAGGAAAGTAGCTTGTGGTAATGTAATATAATTAGGTACATAATGGTAAAAAGAGGTTGTGTGAGTCTAAATGGACACTAGCCCTGCACACTGCCATCTATCATCTATCCTCATTCTTATGTTAAACTGTTACAAGTTTGAAATAGGAGATGTAAGAAAATGATACCAATAATCCCTCCCACAGAACTCTCTAATCGGTCTGTGTTCAATAATCCACTGCAACGACAACACAGAACTCAGAACCATACTCACAGTTAATGGGTTTATGTGCAGGTTACCATTTAGGGTCACAAATGCTCAGTATACAGTTGTTCAATATAGGACCACCTCTCCTCAGCCATCCCCACAGGCAGGCCTCTCTCTGCCTGGCCAATGTTACAAAGCTCTTTGGTCACTGTTGTCTAGTGCCATCATATCGGTATCCACTCATAGCAACCTTATGCAAAATAGAAGGAAACATTGCCAAGTCCTGTACCAATCTCACAATTGTGGCTACACTTGAGCCCATTGCTGCTGCACTGTGCCAATCTGTCTCATTGGGGGTATTCTTCTTTTTCAATGCCCTCCACTTTACCAAACATGATGTCCTTCTCCAGGGATTGGTCCCTTCTGATAATATGTCCCAAGTATGAGAGACAAAGTCTGGCCATCCTGGATTTTAAGAAGCATTTTGGCTGTACTTCTTCCAATACATGTTCTTCTGACAGTCCATGGTACTTTTAATATTCTTCTCCAACACCATAAATCAAATGTATGACTTCTTCTATGGTCTTACTTATTCATTGTCTAACATTCACATGCATACGAGGTTATTGAAAATACCATGGCTTGGACCAGGCGCACCTTAGTGCTCCAACTGACATCTTTGATCTTGAGCACTTTAAAGAAGCCTTATGCTGCAAGCTTTGCCTAAGGCAATACATCTTTTGATTTCTTAACTGCTACTTTCATGGGTGTTGATTGTGGATCCAAGCAAGATGGAATATTTGGCAGCTTCAATGTTTTCTCCATTTATCTTGATGTTATTTATTGGTCCAGCCATAAGCATTTTTGCTTTCTTTACATTGAGGTGCAACCCATACCGAATGCTGTGGTCTTTGATCTCCATCAGTCAGTAATTTTAAGTCCTCTTTGCTTCCAGCAAGCAAGGTTGTATCATCTGTATATCACAAGTTGTTAATGAGTCTTCCTCCAATCCTGATGCCATGTTCTTCTTCATATAAGCCAGCTTCTGGAATTATTTGCTCAGCATACAGATTGAAGAATTATGGTGAAAGAATACAACCCTAATGCATACCTAGCCTATTTTTACACCATGCAGTATCCCTTTGTTCTGCTCAAATGAGCAAAATTAAGTGTTCCAGAATCCTCATTCTCTGCAATGTTGTCCATAACTTTTCATGATCCACACAATCAATAAAGCACAGGTAAACATCTTTGTCTGCTTTCAGTCTTTCAGTATGCTCTGCTTTCCCATCTAACATCAGCAATGATATCCCTTAGTCCACCTTCTCATGTGTATTCAGCTTGAACCTCTGGCAGTTCCCTGTCAATATACTGTTACAGCCATTTTAAATTTTCTTACATGTGATATTAATGTTATTATCTGATGATTTCTGCATTCATTTTGTCACCTCTCTTTGGAATGTGCACAAGTATGGATCTCTCCCGATCAATTGGCCAGGTAGCGGTCTTACAAATTTCTTGGCATAGATGAGTGAGTGCCTCCAGTGCCGCATCAGTTTATTGAAAAACATTTCAATTTATAATCCATCAATTTCCTAGGCTTGTTCTTTGCCAAAATCTTCAGTGCACCTAGTACTTCTTCCTTCCGTACCATTGGCTCTTGATCATATGCTACCTCATAAAATGGTTAAACACCAGCCATTTCTTTTTGGTACAGAGACTCTGTGTAATCCTTACATCTTCTTTTGATTCTTTCTGCATTATTAAATACTTTGCCCATAGAATTATTCAATACCACAAGTCAAGGCTTGTATTTTTTTTTTTTCTTCAGTTCTTTAAACTTGAGAAATGTTAGGCATGTTCTTCCCTTTTGTGTTCCAAGTCCAGGTCTTTGCACATTTCACTCTAATATTTGGTATTAACTTATTGTGCTGCTCTTTGAAATTTTCTGTTGGGCTCTTTTACCTCCTCATTTTTTCCCATTTGCTTTAGCATCTCTATGCTGGAGAGCAAGTTTCCAAGTCTCTCCTGATTTCCATTTTGGTCTTTTCCTTCTTTCTTGTCTTCTTAATGATCTTTTGCTGTCTTCCTCTATGATGTTCTTAATGTTATCCCACAACTCTTCTGGTCTTGGGTCATTAGTGTCTTCTAATGCATCAACTCTGTTCTTGAGATGATCTCTAAATTCAGGTGGGATATGTTCAGGGTCAAACAAGTTCTAATGGACTTGTTTCAATTTCCTTCAGTTTTAGCCTCAAATTACATATGAGCAATTGATGACCTGCTCCACAGTCTACCCCTGACCTTGGTTTGGCTGATGATATGGAGCTTTTCCACCACCTCTTTTCCACCATCTCTTCCCATAGATATAGTTCATTTGATTTCTGCATATTCTATCTGGTGCGGTCCATACATAAAAGACATCTTTTTTGTGGTTTAAAACAGGTATTTTTTTTTAAGAAGTCATTGGTCTCTCAAAATTCTAATCATGCAGTCTCCAGCATCATTTCTATCACCAAAGCCATATTTTCCAACTACTGATTCTTCCTCCTTGTTTCCAATCTTTACATTCCAATCACCAGTAATTATCAATATATCTTGATTGCTCATCTGATCAATTTCAGATTAAAGAAGTTGGTATAATTCTTCAATTACATCATCACTGGCTTTAGTAGTTGGTGCATAAATTTGAATAATTGCAGGAGTAGCCTTAAGTGTCCACAAGATACACAACTCCACCATGAGTCTCAGCCTGAAGGCACTGGACTCTATAGCTCCCTGGGTCAGCAAACCTTCCCCCCCCACCTCCAACAATAAAGAGGCTGAAGGCAACCATTTCTGCAAGCAACCCTCCTGCCCAAAGTCACTCAGCTTTACTTGTGCCATGGGCTTACAAGCCCATGGCTCTGTCTAGGACTCTAATTGTTTATTGTGTTGCTGACGTGCCTTTTCTTCTATTCTGATGTCACATCATTTGGTCCCTGGGCCAAGGAGGCTCAATGCACAAGGAACTCTGGCTCCAAAGGACATGCTCTACTTCTAGCTCTTCTTTGATTGTAGTGAAATCCCCCATCCTGCTTCTGAGATGGCTCATTTTCTACCCCTGCTAGTTTTCAACTTTTTACTATTATAATTATAATTTGATAGTAGTGAAATCCCCTATCCTGCTTCTGAGATGGCTCATTTTCCACCCCTGCTAGTTTTCAACTTTTTACTATCATAATTAACTCTTTTAACACCCACAGCTAAATCATATTACCAGTATCTTCGCTCAGCTTTTCTTACCAGATTCCTCAGGGAAAAGTAGTTTGGTGGTAGTTAGAAAGGCTATAGCTAGAAGAGACATATGAAATCGTTCACTACTGTAGGGGATCAATTTAAAACTTTTCAAAGAATGACAGATTCCACAACCACTACAAATATTTACTACATAATAGGTATTTTCCAAATGATTGTAAAAAATACATCAGCAATAGGTCGCCTTCCATAGTCAAATAAATTTTTATTTGGACATCCAATGTTAACAATGGTTAAAAGTTTTCCGAGTGATAGTGATGTGCTTCAGTATCATAAAAGCATTACTTTGCCCCCAATAAATCCAATTTACATTTCCAATGACATTCATGAGCACATTCACCTAATCCTAAACAATTTCATTTCCCAAAGCCATAAAAGAATCCTCTCAAATAGATGCAAAACTTAAATGTGTATCATCTTTACAGAATAGAGAAAACTATTGTAAATTTTTCAATATACTACAAATATGTTACATGATAATGTTGTTAAGTGCCATCTAATAGGTTCCAACTCATAGCAACCCTGCATAGGGTTTCCAAGGAACAGCTATTGGGTTTGAACTGTTGACCTTGAGGTTCCCAGTCCAATGCTTAACTTATAGTGCCACACAAGGAGTAGATAATAATATATCCTAAAGCCAGGCTGGGGAGCCATGTTGATTTTTCTAAATTGAAATTTCATGTACTTTTTGTTATATTTAAGTGCCATGGAGTCAGGTCCAGCTTATAATGACCCAAGGCTTTAAATCTTCACATGAACAGGAAGCGTCATCTGGTGGGCTTGAACCACCTACCTTGTGGTTTCCAGTCCAGCATGGAGCCACCATGTTCCCACCATGTACTTAGCAAATGGATAAATTAAGGTTTAAAAAGTATGGTTTTAAATTTTTTTATCCTTCTTGTTTTAAAAGGCCAAGTATTTGCTGTGAACTTTAAGCTCTATTCTGCCCCTCGTGTTTCAAATGGGGCTAGCTGTGTGCCAAAAACAATAGGTAAGCCAACCTCCCTCAACCCAGAAAAATTACCCCTTTACCACAGCAGCCATACTTATGGCTTCACAATGGCCTAGGAAAAACCTAATAGGAACAGATTTGTGTGTGTATGTAGCAAAATCAGTTCCAGAAAGACACAGAGAGAGAGAGAGAGAAGCCTGGTTTGCACTGTAGCAGAACCATTGGAACAATATGCTCCCTGTGTCCATACCCCAGTTATCCTGGACACCCTCCTTTCTAGGGCATAGTGTAGAAAAGTCACATACACAGTACATCATGCCAGGGCCTGCTGACACAACCCTACTTCCAAATTTGCAGGCAAGAGAGTGAAGCAATGTCCACCCTATATACATATTCTTACCTTAAAAAGAAAACAGAAAGCCCAGCTATTTCAGCACTCAATTGTGGGGGTGGGGAGAAGAAAACACAAGCAGATTTTCTGAGTGCTATTCCATTCCTCATTACCTCCCTCTCCCCACCCCCCAACTTCTGTAAGCTGCTGAGGTTTTGCCAAGAGGAGGTAAAGAGCTGTGAGCAGTATTAAGAACCTCTTGTTTTTAACCTTGAATAAATAGGACATTGACACTTCTTCACCACACTTAGCTGACAGAAAAGTGCTTCCTCCCATGGTAGGTCATATTGTTGTGGTTGTTAAGTGCTGTCATGTCAGTTCCAACTCATAGTGACCCTGTATAGGATTTCCAAGGAGCAGCTGGTGGGTTTGAATCCCTGACCTTTCAGTTAGCAGTCCTGTGCTTACCCTACAGTGTATATAGGAGGAAATTATTTGGGGAATTTCTTTTTTCTTATAATTGCAAATGAAAGTATAGAATAGTTTATCCATTTTAAAGTGTATTTATTCATCTCAGCTGTTCATATTGTGATATTTACTATCTTGAGCACCCCATTTTCAACTTAAATTAAAAAACTCTCTAGACATATTACTTTTCCAATTTTGTTATCAGTTAATATAAGTTTCTATAAAATAGAGAAATGAATTAAATAATTCCTAATGAAAATAATAAACCAAATAATAATAAAATCATAAAAATACAATAAAAATGGCCTAAAAGCCATGCTTCATGTATCAACCAGATATTTCATAGAAAATAGTTACTATTTACTGAAAACTACCATTGACAAATAACCACAAGGCTGGTAGTTCAAACCCATCAGCTGCTCCTTGGAAACAGGGTTGCTATGAGTCAGAACTGACTTCACAGCACTTAACAATAACAACCGCCTTGGACCAGATAGTTTATTTAATCATCATACTGTTTTCACCACAATTAACTTGAACTTTTAGTCATTTTATAAAATGAGGTTTCCCAAAAGCCATTGCCATTAAGTTGATTCTGACTCATGAGGCCCCATGAGTGGCAGAGTAGAACTATGTGTGGACCCTAGGGTTTTCAGTCATTTATTTTTCAGAAGCAGAATACCAGACCTTTCTGTAAAGGTGCCTCTGGGTGGACTCGAATGTCCAACTTGAAAAATGAGGTTCCCAGGAGTTAAATAACTTGTGCTTAGTATACAATTAGTAAACACAAGGCAGGGAGCCAAACCCAGTTAATCTAAATTCTAAAACTTATAACCTTCTTACTCTAATTCACTATTTTTGCAGAGAATATAAAGATTTCCATTGTCAAACACACTGGCATCTACTTTCTAGTTAATAAATTACAAAATAGGAAGTAAGAATTATTCCTAGGTATAACTGGGTCATGGAGTCCTGGTGTGGCACTGTGGGTTAAAGCGCCAGAGTGCAAAGCCGTTTGAACTGCAAGGTCAGTGGTTCAAGCTCACCAGCTGCTCCTAGGAAACCCTGTACAGGGCTGCTATGGGTCGCAATCGACTCAACGACACTTAACAACAACAACATACTTGGGTCATAACATCTCCTTCAATACTAACATGACCACCTTGGGACATATGCTGAGCTAGCAGGAACCTGCCTATGAAGTACTTTTGGAGGGATGCAGGGGAGGAAGTGGACAGAGGTGAGGTGGGTCCTGAAGAGATTAGACCAGAACAGGAAAATGTGCTTTATCTGGGAAGCTAGAGACAGCAAAGCCAGAGAAAGCATTTAAGGACCTAAACTAGTACTATAACTGGAAAATGAGTGTAAGTGTTAGATCCAAAAGGCAGAAAGGGGGAAAAGAACACAACAAAAACCAAGCCATATATGAGAAAACAAGAACCAGGAGGGCTGGAAGTAGGTCATGATGCAGTGTTCCAAGTGGTTCAGAAGACACCTGTGCATCGTGGTGATGCCATACTATATCACATGTGTATGGTGTTGACCATGGCAAATTGAAAGGTCCATGAAATACCAGACACTTGAATTCTGTGGGAAATTAATGATTCGCTCTAGGATTTCTCATTGAACAAAATGGGGTCAATTTTAATACCTTCAGGTCTATTATCAAAATTAAATGATATGTGAATGGAATTAGCATTGTTCCTGGTTTTCAGTAGCAGTTCTCTTCTTAGCTTTTATTATTTCATAATTCTGACAGCCATAAGATTATAATTTTTAATATCAAACAATTATGCAAAAAAATCACCCTCAGAATGATGCAAAATTAGAACTGAGTTCAGTAAAAGCTTGTAAATTTGATGTTTCATTAGAATGTACTTGTTATTGTGTGCCACCAAGTTGATTCTGACTCACAGCGAGCCTATATGGACTTTCCTCTAAAGAGTGGCTGGTGGGTTTGAACTGCCAACTTTGAAGTTAGCCAGCCAGATTGAAGAAGATCACAGAGCAGCTTGGGGTTATCACCAGGTCACTAAACATTTGTGGATACACACCACTTCTGTTCCCATTATCCTTTAAATAAGGAGGGGAAAGTACACACTACCCTTGAGTTCCAAGGCAGGTATCCAAATGTCCTTTTTGGTAGTTTTGTTCTTCAAGGAACAAGAAATGGGTCCTGTGAGAAAAGAATATTTAGGCACCCTTTAAGAACTCCAAATAGATGTGTTTTGGGAGGAATACAGAAAAGAGTCCTGGTGTGGTGCTGTGGGTTAATACACCAGACTGCAAAGCCGTTTGAACTGAAAGGTCAGCAGTTCAAGCTCACCAGCTGCTCCTCAGATACTCTATACAGGGTCACTATGGGTCGGAACTGACTCTACGGCACTTCACAACAACAACAACACTGAAGAAAGAAAGAAGAAAAAAAAAAAGCCACCAGTACTGAGATTAAATATCACAAAAGTTTTCCCACTAGCACTTGCATTGATTTTTCAGCTTTTACATCATAAAGAAAATCTAGATTTGTGAATGTTCAAGAAACAAAGGGATTTTATTTTCCATTTAATAAATGGATACTCACAAACTCACACACATAATAAGCACTTGAAATTAGCACAAACCCCAGAATGACTTCAATTCCAACAGGGAATGCTCAATTCCTTATGAATGGTCTTACAGCAAATTGTGCTTTGACAACCAAATTCCTGGTCTCCAAATTTGTAAAGTTTGCCCTCTTTTTTACAAGTCTTACTCAAGACTGCTTCTTAGCTTCTGTACATTTAACCCTTACACTCACTCCAAGACTCAACGTTACTAAAAGGCACGTTAAATTTCTACTAATAAATTTGTATTAAAGTCCTTTACAAAAGAAGTCTGATCTTTAAAAGCAAAGTATGACCATATTGAATACTAGAAATTAATTGCTGAACTAACCGAATATGGAAAATACTGTATTTTCACTTCTGAGGCTACAGACACTTTGAACAGTCCCGAAGGATCATACAACAGTCATAATCCCTATGATGCTTTCTACTTTATTTCTTCACTTAAAGACACAACCTTCATTTTTCAATAGAAACAATCGGAAAGACTAGTCAAGTAACTATTAATAGTCAAAACTATTTTATGCTGTCTTTAGTTCATCTGTATGTTTCATGTTATTTTTCACCCTTACATTATTAAAATACTAATAATAAAGCTGCAAGTTAATCAAGTTTTGTGCACTACTTCATTTGTCTCTCTTTAAAAAAGAAAAGAAAAAAAAAAAAACTTAAGGAATAGGACTATTAGTGTATCCATGTTATAGATAAAGGAAATAGGCTTAAAGTAAATTTCCGGTGATCACACAGATATGAATCTGCAGGGATAGTAATGAAACTTGGGACTTCATCTAGTATGAGAGGCATAAAAATATCATGGATATGCATACTAAGTCATATTTAAATAACTTCAAATCAGTCCAAATATTAATATGTAAAATTTGAAAAAGTATCCTAAATACCAGGCCTGAATTATTTATCAGTGACCTCAATTGTCCACTTTTTGACATGTATAGACATAACTGAAACGTTCAATTAATTTTACATCGGATATTGTGGTTAATGCTTACTTGTGCTTCTCTCGCATATCTGTAAGTGCTTGCTACATAAATTGTTTACAGATTGTTAAGAAATATTACAGATATATGAAAATTACAGCTCAATGAACAAACTTTTTAAAAAGTCCAGAAGAGAAATTTTACATTAAAATGTTACTTTGTTGCTTCATCCTGAGAGAATGCATTTAAAAACACACACACACACATACATTTAAAATCAAGCATTAGATATGCAAATATGTTTTCAGATCAGAGATACCAAAATTATTCAAATGATTAATTATTCATCATAAAATGTCAATTAATAATTATGAAACATAAAAGGCATCTTTCTAATGCATCTTTATTTTTCTTGGCCTATAAAGGGTTTAATACATATGTTCAATTGATTTCTAATAAGTTTTTTAAATTCAACAAAATAAACTGTAAATAAGTGCAAACTGAGTTTTAATAGGAGCACAATAAACGTGCCCAAAGTGAAAAGAAGACAAAAAATTAAGGAAAACAAAAAACATCCACATTTATGACATATTCAGCTTCAAATTCACTTATCTGCTAGTAACAGGCAGCAACCTAGTCCACATAATTAACAACCCCAAAATTCAATTTGTGGCTCTGCTTAACAATGTGCAAAATCTATACCATGATATTGCTACCTGAATTGATCAATCTGTAGGAGGAGGAGGTACTTAGGGAACTTTTTACATTCTCCAAATAGTTATTAAAAGGCAAGGCACAGTTTAAACTTCTTAAAATTACTGATTGTAATTTCAAAAGTCTGCTATTATGGTTACGTGCCATGGAGTCCGTTATGACTCACAGAGATCCTGAATAGGGTTTCCAAGGCTGCAAATCTTTATGGGAGCAGAAAGCTTCATCTCTCTCCCATGGAACAGCTGGTAATTTCGAACTGCTGACCTTAAAGGTTAGCAGCCCACCTAGAAACCACTACGTTAAGTATTGCTAAAATATCCCTGTAAATGAGAAATTTTTTCACACTGCTTTAATTCTGAAGAACTTCCCTATGCAAAACATTATTCATTTTTATCCCGGGAAGATTGAATCATTGTAAAGAAAAATTGTCTTCTTAAACTGTTATGATAATACGTAATAATATGGCATTATGATATTATGATCACTGATATTGATTTATTTTTAACTTTTTTAAGACACTTGGTGAACTTGTATCCTCTGACGACACAGTGAGTACTTTTAGGCAGGGTGTCCCTGACCTCCTGCTGGTAGATTAATTGCATATTAAAATTTGTGTTTCAAAACAAAATGGTAAGTATGGACACATAAAGAAGGCAGAAGAATCAGAAACGAGGGAGAAGATGAATGTTAATAAAGGAAACAAGAGATTGCAAAAGGAAAATATCAGATAGAAGGGCAGGGGAATGTAGGAAATGCAATTGGGAAAGGATTTCAAGAAAATAAGGATAAGGGGCAGGGAGGACTGAAAGGAGGACAAGAGGGATGGTGGGAAGGAATGAGGAAGAGAGATTTCTCGTTTTTAATTCCCTGTCGAGGCTGCTGGCTCCCGCGCCCTTAACGCCCTAGACTTTCAAGTTGAGACGAATGCCATCTTCTTGGGCCTGCGTCGCATCCAACTTACTCCAAGTTTTCTGGCGACTCCTATAGGACCCCCTTTCCGCCCTCCCTTAGTAAGATTGACAGTCGCGTGGAGGAGGCTTTCCAAGGCTCAGCCTTTCTCATGGTAATCAGCCCCCAGCATCACCTCCCGACCGACTGCTGCCGCTCGGGCTCTGAGCGCTGCGCGCGGACCCCGGGGACCGGAAACGGGGCGGCGGGCGGGGAGCGGGCCAGCGCGCACGGTCAGCTGACCGGTCGGCGGGGCGGGGGGCTCAGGGTTTCCGGGCGGGGCCAGGTCTGGGGGAGGCCGACCCCCCACACACGTGCGCCTCTCCCTGCGCGGCGGGGTCTTTCCCTGAGATCAAATGGAGGGACCTAAACTGGGGGGACGAGGGGCGGGGAACGAGGGGGGGGTGGGCAGGGAGCGCTCCGAGAATTGAGGGCAACAAGCAGACCTGTGTTGCATCAATAAATTAAAACGCTCTTTTGGGTGCTGAAGTTTGCTGGTTGTTGTCAATGGAGGCGTTGGCAAAAACCCTGAAGCCGAAATTCAGCTTAACTTCAAAAAATAAAATAATAAAATCAACCTCGAAGTGGCTGCCCTGCTGAGGCCAGGTGACAAGCGAGATTCCACAGCCCGCGGGCCTAGCAGCAGGAATGTTAGGGACGGTCTGAGGTTTCCTGGTCCTGTTTTGATTCTGTTGGAAAAGGCTTTTCCAGGAGATGCTGTTGAATTCTTCTCCTCCTCCTCTTCTTCGTCTCCTTCTCCTCCTTCTCTCGCTCTCTCTCTGATTTTTTTTTTTTTAAATACACTTTACCCTCTTATCCTAGGCTTAACTCAAGAATAGTTTGGATTGAGCGTTTGCACGTGAAAAAACCTTTTGGCTTGGCTTGGACCACTGTTACCCCCACGCCACTCACAACCCATCACACCCCACCTCCACACCCCCACAATCCAGGGGTCTCTAATCACCCTTGCATATATCTAAAGGAAGTCACCCACCTACTTCGTACCAATTTTGGGTTGAAATTATTCCTCTGGATGTAAGATCAATTCCGTTTCAAAACTAGAATAGGTTCTATTTTATTTAAAAAAATTCACAAAGTACAAAATAAACAGTTTGCAAATAATAATAATAATAATAAATCATTAGCTGTGGCCAAATTAGAATTCCTTCTGCAGCCTTGTGTGTTCAAGGGCACAAACATTGTATCTCTTCGGGCATCTGGGCCAGCGAGCAGGGGGGTGGGTAGCAAGAGAGGAGGAGGCAGTGACTGAGAAAGTTGAGGAAATTGACAGACAGAGAGGTGAATAGGGGGACAGACACCAAGTCCTGACTGAAGAAAATTGGAAACCAAAAGTGCATCCTTCTCACCGAGCCAAGGTGGAGGGAATCCTGAGAGATAGTTTGTTTTACCCAAGGAAACCCCCCAAAATTATCTTTTTCCATTCAAGGTCGATTGCAATATTATTTCATATTTGCATGTATCTGTGGTTTTAATCCCTTTCTTCTGCGCTAATCTCGTAGTGGATTATTAATGGGGAAGACAGACGGGGAGAGAGCGATTCATTAGCAAGACTTGCTTTGCTGTGTGAGGAGCGAAAGCCAGCAGCCCCCTGTACTCTCTAGACTTTCTCTGCATCCTGAGCTCCTGAATCCCATCGATGCCACGATCCCCATTGTCCCCGACCTGGCCCTCGGACTGAAGGACTGTTCCGAACAATTTATATTGCGGCTTCCCCCACTCCCACCGCCTCTGCTGTGGTGGAGACTCTCTTTGCCAAATGTCTGAGGAGGAGCTTATCAAGCAGGGACGGGGCAACCTAGTGGGCGCTCACACATCGCGGGGACTCTACATGTGCCACCATCCAAAATATTCACCTTGATGGGACCCTTGGTTTGGTTTGCTTTTTTTTTTTTTTTTTACCCCAAATCAAATACTTGCAAGGTGAAACTCCAAGCGCTAACTAAGTATTGGGGATTGCCTCCTGCTATTTGAACAATTACTGGATCCAGGGTAATCAGGTGTTTTTAATGGAAATACTCACAAGTCTCTCTCGCTCTTTTTTTTTTTAAAGTCAGAGCCTAAGTAACGTGACATTTTAATATAGATAATAAAGGTAAATGTTTTGCTAGCCGTTCGATTGGATCCTTTGACCTGAGGCTTTGGGGGGGTGTGTATGTCTGGGCTATAAGCTCCAGTGCTCACAAGGTCTTGTAAAGAGAGGTCTTGCCTGAAGTCGCTCTGTGCAGTGGACTCCTTTGCCTTAGAAATGGGAGAAGGGAGGCAGGAAAGAAAACTTATAGAGATATCTAGTGTTATTTTTTATGAAAAAAAAAAGGGAGAGGAGGAAAAGGAAAAACAGATACTAACAGTAGTGATAAATCTCAGAGGAGGAACTTGATAAGAAATATATACATATATATTTACTGCAGATAAAGCATATTAAAAGAAATTCAAAATATGAAACTGGGAATGTGTCACACCCTTGTTAATGTTTCACTTTCTTTTTATTATTAATTTTTAGACTGAAGATCTTGAATGCTCTTCTTTTATGGTGATTTATATAGGATGGGGTAGGGTGGGGAAAAATTAGTTTCTCGGGTATTCTCACTGTAATAAATATATACTCCAGTTAGGACAGAGCTGAGTTCTGTGACCAGTTGTGACTATCTACTTGCATGCATCCTACAGTAAAATCGGACTGTAGTCATGCTTGGTGGATAGTTCCTTCCCCACTGAGACTCCCCCCTCGAAAAAAATAAATACAAAGACGTGTACCTCTAGGAGTGTGGATGTAGCAACCCATGTGGTGGCTTTTCCCTCCTTTAAGTGTGATTGCCAGAGACTATTGCATTCAAAGTCTTGCTTTAGGCACACATTCAAAGCACAGTTCAAAGCAGTTTATCTTAATGTAAGTAAAGGTCCAGTGTTGGATCAGGATATTATTTGTTTCTCATTTCATTAGACTGAAAACAGGGTGCTGTAACATGTTTAACAATATGCTAAAATCAGGAAAATTGGTGTGAGGCAGCTATTTGGTCCTCTTCACACCCCTACCTCCACCTTTCCGAGAGATCCCAAAAGCTGTGGAACTGGAAATATATGTGTACTCTGAAATTTTCAAACACATTCACTTTTTTGAAAAAAAAAAAAAAAAAGCCTGTCAGTTCTTTAAGAAATTGAGCCTGAACCATTGGAGGCTAAGAGATTTCTTCCTTTTCGGATAAATGCCTGTGTTCAGCACCCTCAAATTTGGCTGTCTTTATTTACTTCTATATTAGTTCCAATTATGTGCAGTGTAAACCAGCTTTTTGATTAACAAAACAGCAGAGCATTGGTTAAGAACACTTAAACTTCAAAAAAAATTCCCCTGGGAAGTGGGCTCTGAATTGGTTAATAATGTGCAGTACTTGCTAAATTGCTGACTTCCAGATGTGGAAAATATCTTTCTTGTTTAGGACCTATGTAACCTGATTGGATTACGACAGAAGCGTCACGTTGGAAGCTTTTGAGTGATTATTTAATTAACCATACAGTAGAAAGCTGTATTCTCCAGGAAATCCCTTCCATATTTGCATAACCAATCCCTTCAGAGCAAAGGTGGAGTCTTTCTTTTTAATTTTACTTTAATTGCAATATCAAAAAATATATACTCCAAAACTTAGACCCCATGCCGTTTTATATTATTCTCTTTCTTCCCTGCTAAGTTCTTGTATGGCCTTGCTCTCTTTCTTCCTGCCTCCCTACACACACTCACTCACTTTGTAGTAAGATCTCAGTGAGATGTAGAGAAAGAAATTCAGAGACCAGACAACCCTGGGTTCTATGTTAATTTACTTAGAGACCCTTTTTAAACACAAAAACAAAATGCCAAAATAGGTTTGGACATTGGGATCAAATCCAGAAATCCATCATACACACACACACACACACACACACACACCCAACATGTACACACCCTAAGATACAGTTCACATGCAGTATTCCCCCCACACCCACACACCCGCTCTGGCATCTAAAGGGGGGGGGGGAGGTGTGGAGGGAAAAAGCAAAGAATTTAGTTCAAGAAGCCGTGCTGAGAAACCCACACAACTTAATGTGCACCTCAAATCTGGTCATTAGAGATATCTGTTTAAGAAGAGGCGATCCGGATTGAGGACCCGGGATCTTTTCCTTTAACTTTCGCCCCTTAGACTTCTCCAGTTCTGTGAATGGTGTGCACCGTTTTCCGCCCTGTACTCAGTAGGATTTAGTGATGAGGATAATGATGCCAAAGGCTTGACGAGTGGAGGGGGGGCGGGGGGGCGTGGAGAAGGGAGGGAGAGAGGGAGGGAGGGAGGCGTGAGGGAGGGAGAGAGGAAGGGAGGGAGGTGGAATTTCATTTCTTCCACTAAAGCGTTTGCGGAGACTTCAAGGTATAATCTATCCCAGATCCTTTCCCAGAGAGAAACTTGGCGATCACGTTTTCACATGATGCTCACGCTCAGGGCGCTTCAATTATCCCTCCCCACAAAGATAGGTGGCGCGTGTTTCAGGGTCTCTCCTCTCTCTCCTACAGAAAAGAAAAAGAAAAAAATGTCATTAGAAGAGGCGTAACACGTCAGTCCGTCCCCAGGTTTGTGTTTCCTGGAGTGGCCGAAAGAGATCAGTTCTAACCTGCTCCGCAGGAATAACGGTCCTGCCTCCCAACACTCTTGGCGAGGTTTTGTACAGTTTGCTCCGGGAGCTGTTTCTTCGCTTCCACCTTTTTCTCCCCCACACTTCGCGGCTTCTTCATGCTTTTTCTTCTCACCATTTCTGGCCAAAACTACAAACAAGACTTCGCAGGTAGGTTTTTTTTCCCCCATTTCTCTCTTTTTATCCTTTTTTTTTTGGGGGGGGGGTGCTCGACCCCCACCCTTCTTTCCTGGTTTTCTCTTTTTGAGTGGGAATGTGAGTCTGAACTGAGAAGGGGTGTCTGTGGGTAGGAATTTCAGGTGGGTTTGGCTCCTGTGTGGCAAGCTTTTCCCAAGAGTGACTTCTTCGCTTTCTCTGGCATTCTCGCTCTCTCTCCTTCCTTTTTCCTCCCTTTATCCTCCCCCCAAATAATTTGTCATATACCTGTCCATTCAGGTAACCAAAGGTGCCTTTGCCTACACAGCCTAGGAAAAGTTTTATTAAGAACTATATGGTAGGAATAAGAGCTCATCAAAGGGAGCTTCTGCACAATTTTTACATCTAATTTCAATTTCTTGTATTCATCAATTAAAACTTGGCAAATACCTGTTAATAATTATAAAACTTGATTAATAACAGAGCTAGCAAAATTCGGGTGCAAATCTTTTCTTTAGGCATAGCAGTCCATCCTCTCCCAGCGGAGAAGGCTGTTTTCTAAGCAGAAAGTTGCCTGTTTTTGTCTGCTTAGCGAGTTTCATTTCTTTATTTCATTCTTTGTGTGTGTGTGTGAAGTAACACCTCAGCTTCTGTGATCATAAATAAAGAAGTGAAAGTCCTCATGGAACTTGAGTCGTTTACCAAAGTGGGGGTGATCACTACAGCTGGGAGGAAAACTGCTGTCAGGATATCAGGATTTTAGATTAAGGATAACTTTTGGAATTGCATTTTAAATGGCAAAGTCATATAAACATGGATTTTACAGAAGACACATACACACACAATTGCATTCCATACTTTGGCACTGAAAAGTGGAGAGAGATATCAGGAGTTCCCAGGAACAGTGGTGAGCTCGGCTGACTCGCCTGTTTATCTTCCACCTACTATGTATTTTACATGCTACCCCTATAATGATGAGGGTAAGACGAACTCCAGAATAAGAAATAATAGGCAAAGATAAAGTTTACAACACAAATACCCTGTCTCTCCCTCACACACACATGCTCATAAAACTAGCAGCTTACTTTATTAAACATGTATTTATATGCAATCGTGTGTAAGTCTCAGCATGAAGACAGACAGGCCAGCTGTTTCGTCCCAGACACTTGTGTGACCATTTCTTTATTTCAGGATTTTTTCCCAACAATTTCAAAGCAGTAGATGAACCAAAAAAAAAAAAATGCCAAAATGTGTCAAACTTAAAAGTCTCCTTCTATGCCTAGGTTAAATTTAAGGTGCTTTCTAAAACATCCACTTCCCCTTCTCTCTGCACCGCCCCCCACCCCCCACCCCACCCTCCACCCTCTCAGTAAATGAATGTGTGGAAACTGATACTCACTTTCCAGGTTTTCGGAAAAGCTTCTAGCACAGGAGACAATAGGTGTGGGGCGTGGAGACTGAGTGTGCTCGGCAGAGAAAGGGTTAATAGCCCTTGTGTTACAGTTTGCATCTGTTACATCTTTTATAGCCCCCTGTTTAAACTAATCCTCGAGGCACAGCATCTTCCCAACCTCCACCGAGTTTCGGGATTCTCCTCTCCTGCCTGCCTCCGAGAGATTCCCCTTCTCCAAGTTTTGACAGTTTCAGCTGAAAAAATGCAGCGCCTCTCTCGATTTTTAGGTACAAAAGTTTCGAAGCCAGAAATGATACGAACATTTATGAGAGCTTAAAAGTATTGCCATGCTAGTTGGACTTTCTCTTTCCTTTCTCGAGGAAGGGGAAAAAAAA
>NW_006408530.1:18158361-18179488 GCF_000296735.1 Chrysochloris asiatica
TCCAAAGAAGCTTATAATTATACTTATTGTGGTGTTCAACGGGGAATCGTAATTTGAGGGGTGGGGTGGGGGGAGGAAGAGACAGTGCCTCGATAAACTCCAAAAGGGGAGGGGAGGGGGCGCGGGGCAAGTGGGCTTTCTATAATTACTATTATCAATTTGCCAGAGTGTGCTTCATCTGGGGGCTCTTTCGCGTGGTTTGTTTGTTTGTTTCCTCTGGGGAGTTTGGGGTGGCAAGATGAGAGCGAAAGAGAGCCTCACCTCACCCCAAGTTCCCAGCCGGGCTGAGGACTTTTCGGAGGAAGGGGTCCGCCTAGCCCTGAGTCAAACAGCCTACTGTACCGCCGCGTGCATTCCCTCATACGGTCAGGAGTTATGACTCATTTTGAAGATGTAATTCTTGTCTCTCTGATCCCCTCTCGGGTTCAACACACTAAACAGTAACAAACACAAAGCGCCTTGGGCCACGGCTGGAGGTGGGGGGGGGGGCGCCTAAGTTTCGCTTTGGCGTTGGGGGGCGCGGATGGGTGCTCGCCGGGGCCCTGGCCCGGCTCCCCTGGGCGGCCCGCGCGCGTTTCAATGGGCGCGGGCGATGCCCACATTGTCGCTGTGTTTGGTTGCTAGATCGAGCCTGCGTGCTGCCGAAGCAGGGCGCCGAGTCCATGCGAACTGCCATCTGATCCGCTCTTATCAATGAAGCAGCCGATCATGGCGGATGGCCCCCGGTGCAAGAGGCGCAAACAAGCCAATCCCAGGAGGAAAAACGGTAAGAAGCGGCCCCAACCAAACTTTTCCGGGCCACTCCGCGGCTCCAGACCTGGGGAGAAAGAGGGGGAAAGGGAAAAGAAACCGAGGCGGCGGCGGCGCCAGGGGCTCGCGGGCGAACCTCTCTCCACGGCCGGCGCCGGAGCCTGCGGCGCCCGGCCGCCCGGCCGGGGGCAGTTAGTGGAAGTGCCGGGCAAAGTGAGCTCCGGGGCGCCGGGTGCTGGGGTTAGACCGGGCCCTGCGCCCCCAGCCCCGCCACCACCTTCTCTCCGCCTTCTGCTCGGCTAGCACAGGCTCGCGGGATCCCGGGTCGGGCTGCGGGAGCGTCGGGGCAGGGCGGGGGCCCGGGCGCCAGGTCCGGCAGGCTCCCGGGGCGGGGGTGGAGATGGCCCCGGGACTGCGCGGGCGGGTGAGGGGACCCGGGGCTGTACCTCAGCAAGGCTCAAAGTTTCTTGCCGGATTCGCCCAGACGCCTCTCCGTGCGCCAAGTAACGGTCCGCGGGCAGCGGGGGCCGCCAGGCGCGCGGGGACCGCGGGTGGGAGGGACTCGATCGGCCCCGAGGGGGTCTGGTGGGGTCCGTGCTGGCTCGGGGGCGGGTAGCTCCTCTTCAGTGGGCTTGGGCCCCTGCACTGGGGGCTGGTGGAGTCGCGGGGCGCAGCGAGACTTTTTCGGGCAGTTTCTACATGGGCAGGAGGAGCCCGTTATCCAGACTTCAGTCAGGAAGGAGGAAGGAGGTGGGGGTGCGAGGTGGACACACTATCCAGAGGTAGAAGACTGAGGGGGGCTGACAGTCTAGTAGGTCCATCTTGTAGAGAGACAAGAGAAAGGAATGAGTGAGAGAGAGAGAGAGAGAGACCCAGAGAGATCGAGAGAGACCCCTAGGTATAACCCAAAACAAAATCGTGGGAATAAAAAAGTGATTGGCAAGAGCGCGGAAGGCGCCTGGGGGAGGGGAAAGGGCTAGGGACGCGAGAGGGTGCCAGGGGGGTAGCTGACGGAAGATAGTGAGTTTAAAAGAATAAACCAATCCCCAAAACAAACAAACAAGCCCTAGCTTTAGACTCAAGAGAGGAAACTTTTCGCTCCCTTCGCTCCCAGACGATCACCCGATGCGGGGCCGCGTAGACGCTCCCGAGCTGGGCGCGAGGACGCAGCCCGCCTGGCCTCCCGGCCTCCTGCAACCGCAGCCTGCGCCTCGCTACCCGGGCCCACTTGGAGCAACTTTCCTCTAGAGAAGACAATTGTGCGCCCCCCACCCCCCGCCTGCCCTAGAGCTGTGAGGCGCGGGGAGGGGGCGCAGTGTGGGGTGCTGGAGAGAGAAAAACACAAAGACGAGAGAATTTTGATTAGAGACAAATGATGCTTCTCTCCCTCTTTCTCTTTCTCTCTCTAGGTTTTGTGTGTGTGTGTGTGTGTGTGTGTTGCTTGCTTGTTGTGGTGGAGGTGTCGAGCCATATGGGGGAGTGATAGAGGAATTTTAGTCAGAAACTGTTCGTTACGTTATCCTTGCCTTTTCCCTTTGTGCTGCCTTTCATCTATTTGCTTGGCTTAGTATTACAAAAACACAAGTACAATAATATATTCCGAGATCCAGTTCAGGCTGCTTCTTTTTAAGTCTCGTTCCCTCTCTCTCTTTTTTAATTTAATTTTTTCACTCTAGTGTCTGGCATTATTTAAGGTGGTTCATACACAGGAGACCTCCCCTTCCCCATCTCTGGGTAATTTAGTAGACACTAAAATTACACCTAATGTCCCCTTCTCCTCTCTTGTGTTTCCTCTGTTCCTTTTATTAAATGTTAGTTATTGATTTTCTAAAATCAATGTCTGTTGTGGGGCTCCCCCCCCCAATACAAGTATCTAAAGCCGTTGCTGATCAACTGGATAACAAAAAGCTTTGTGTCAAGGAGGCTCTTTTTCTTCTTATGTTCAACAGTCTTTTTTTTTTTTTTTTTTGAGAGAAAAGAGAATGAGATTTAAAGCAAGGCTCCCAGAAGTGTTCTTTTTCAGGAGAGATTGTTTAGAGTGTTTGTTTCTTCTTCTTGCTTCCTCCTCTCACCGCCTTGGAGATTTTGCCACCGATGTCCAGCCTGGCCTGGCAGTGAGATTAGGCTAGAGTTCCCAAGTCTAGGCTCCCTGGGACCCTAAGGGACCAGCAAATAGTCAGGTCCAGTGGGGGTTTCAAAGGTGGACCAGAGAATCAGGGAAATGCACAGTCATCGACAATGCAAACATTTCCCCTTTGCCAACCCAGAATTTAGGAGACACCTCAACATTCAGGAGTGAAAAGTTGAACTATATATTTTAAGACGTTTAGTCCAGATCCTGCACATGTAACATCAGCCTGCCTATTGCTTAGGGCTTCTCTGACTATTACTTGTCTCTTTTTCCAAATCATTTGTGGGAAAACAGCCTGTGAATTGGTTACCTGCCAGCGGTACTCTATGGATTTAATTTGACTAGCAATGTCCTGATTTTGAGAAGCAGGTAGAAGACTTTGCCCCCTCCTCTTTCCACTGCCTCCTCAATTCTCTTTCTCATCAAGCACGTATCTTTTCCCTTTGGGAATTGCAAGGATTTATCTGAACTGAGTGGATTTTTCTTCTTTCCTGAATTCATGGGAAAGATGTCACTTTTGCTCTTGTGTCTTTGCTGATAACACTAAATATAATGATGCTTATCAAAACCATATAGAAATTCCTGGAAAGGAATAATGGCAATAATAATCATAGAAGTAAAAGCTTAAGAAGAAGAAAAAAGATCATCCAGGAAAGTAGAATAGCTAGAATAGCACTTTTTGCAATTTTAATGAAGTAAACTATATATGTGCATTATATATATATATATATATATACCTAGAAAGTGAGGTGACGAGATTAAAACATGTTAAGCAGTGTGTATGTTTTAAGGGTTGATCGAAGTATGGGTTAGGAAGCAATATTGTACACAATTATTAAAAAGCAAAGGAGGACATAGTTTGAGGAAAGGAAATGTACAAAGAAACAAGTCTATAAAATCCACCCTTCAAAATTCTTAGGCTAACAAGATGCCTGGCAAAAGCAGTTCCAGGATAAAGTTAACCCATAACAATCAGGAAATCCCCTGTACCACACATGGAAAGGGATGAAATATCTTCTGAGAAAATAAGATGTGCTGGAGAAAGAGGGAGTGGGGTGAAAGGAAAGGACTCAAAATTGAGTTTTGTGCAGACAAGAATGTGTGTCAGTTTCAAGAAAGTTCAGTCAGATGATCCCCAGTCGCCTGATTCACTTTGTAACACTTTCACTGAAGTTGGAGAGGAGGGGGGAAACCTACCCCCCCTTTATCCCTTGATTATACCCCCACTATCTCTACATAGCCTTCAAGTCAGAAATCAAGCACCCTGAGCTGCAAATGCCCAGCTGCTGCCTTTCTGCCACCAGCGCAGCAAAGTTGGTTGCTTTTGCCCCCATTTAGGGCATTGCCACCTGGGGATGCTCCTGCTTCCCTCTTGCCTCCTGCTAAGCCTTAGAAGAGAGGCCTACCTTCTGCTTTCCAGCATCAGCCTCTGAAAACACACTCTCTCTCTTTCTCTCTCCTCCCCCCCCCCCACATACACATGCATGTTGTAACTAAAATAAAATCCAGAAATTGCTTGTTTCAGAAAAGGGAGTGAAATTGTCTTTGAGAAAACTGAATTAGGGAGAAAATTTTTTTTTTAAAGCAAGGGAGAGAAGAATGAAAGAAGGAAAAGTAAAGTTAAGCTTGATTTTTCTCTAAAGTTTCAGTGAAAGGGTTAGGAAGTAGGTGGAACAGATGGGGAGCTTTTTCCAAACTCCTTTGGACTCTGATTTTCAGTGATATTGAAAATGGATAAAGTTTGATGTTTTTAGAGCTTTGCATCCCAGGGCAGAAACAACCAGATGAGCAAAAAGGATTATTCCTGTTTATTATGAAGCCCCACTTCTTACCACTCCCTTGAAGGGAGTGAAGGTGCTGGTGGTGATGCCTAGGGGCAATGGACTGAGACGCTGCTCCCTTTTCAGAGATGATTAAGTGAAAAGGAAAGGAAATGCAATGAGCCCCTTCTAAAGGATGTAGCTCCTAGCTCTCTACCCTGAGAGTTGAAATTGGAATGCAGTTTTGAGTCAGAGTCCCTCACTGAGGCAAGGAAGTTTCTCCAGAGTACAGTCATTTCAGACTTTGTTACCTTTGCGAGCATGAAAATCCTTTGCTGGTAGCTTCCTTCATAAAGTTGATGAGTTTATAGGAAGCATATTTTACCGATTCTGGAGGCGCTAAGTGGCAGTTTATATGGCAGGTACCAGCCCTAAGAGCACTCCAAAGATATCCATCTCCATTCTTTTCTCTCTGTGCAGATCTTCTTCAAATTTTGCCATGCTGCACACACACCAGGCTGCGGGCTATGTATCTAGGCGAATCTATTTATTTGATTTTGGTTTGGAAAAATTAACAGAATTGGGGTAGAAACCTGCCCTCCTAGCACAACTACTACTAGCCTGCTGGTATGCACAGACAGAGTGATGCTCTCTAGTAGGGGTAAGTTGCGCTTAGAATTTTAAACTTTACATGATCTCTTTGTTGCCAAATACTTTTTAAAAAATGATTTTACATTTTTAAGCATTTATTTTCAAATAATAAAATCCAGATTAATGTTCCCTCCTAAACTGTAACATCATATGCTTCAGATCTTTCTTCATTTGCTCAAAGTAGAGAAAATACCAAGAGGTTAGCAAAGACCCTCATGCCATCTTAGTAATATGTCCTAGAGAAAACGTGTCTGCCCTGAAGGTAGAAGAGGAGGGTGTTGCTTGCTCTCTAGCACTGCCGCATTTATTCCAAGATGTGGGAGATTCTTTTCCTTAGAACAGTTTTTGTCATCTGCATTTGTCCAATGCTTTTAAGGTGCATTTTCTTCTGTGTGACAGGGAACTCTTTGTCCTTTCCCTCTCCAGCACCAAGGCTTCCCAAGGTAGACACTATTTTGTGCCTGTCACAGAGAGAGGGAGTGCAGGTTTGCAATGCTCACAGACAATTGATTGTCTGCCCTAATGTGTTTCATTTACATGTTTATAACGTCAATGGTGCTGGGGTGTCCACTGTACCATTCATTCCCGCATTCCCACAAGGGGGCAATTGTCTGAATGGCCAAGTCAGACACCTTTTTGATTGCTCTTTGGTTGTCTTTTTAGAGCAAAGAAATAAAGGAGGAAAATCTGTGATGCAGAAACACTAGTTGAAAATATACAGAATTAAATGTCACCACAAAAGCAGATGTTAACATAAGCCCAAATATGCTTCTTAGCCAAGATGTGAAGGTTGAAAAACATATTCAGAGCAGAGGGAAGAATTATTTAAAACCAATAAATAGAGCCCTATCTCCTCCTTATTTCTTTTCTTTCTTTAGCAATCAGAAGATGAAATGTGATTTTTCCTTTTCATTTTTAAGCCTTGAAACATCCAGGCATCTCCTCATTATTTGTATGTTTGCTGTGATTTGTGAATTTTGTATATATTTGCATAGCTCTGTTTATGCCAACAGCATCAGCTTACCACTTGGAAAATCTATTGAATGACTATTTGAGCGGTGAGGAGTATAAACTTTTAAAAAGTCACATCCAAGTATTTCTTCATCTAGCATTTTTTAAAAAGGAAAACGATAATAATCCATAGACTCTGTGGAAGCCTTTGCTTTAATAGCTATGTGCCAAATACTTTTATCTTGGGAGACAGTCGTGTCAGACTGAAAGCTCTCAGGAAAAGTCTAACTAGTAGTTACAAAGTAAATAAAGGATTTCGTTTTAAGGTGTTCTGTCCTGTTTTTATACTGTGAATATGTGTGTGTGTGTGTGTGTGTGTGTGTGTGCTGCTGTGTTTCCTCTGAGGGGGTGAGAGAAAAAATCATTTGTGTGTGTCTGTGTCTTTTGGCTTTTATATTCATTCAGTTCTCCCCTACATATTATGTATATATGTAGCAGACATGAATACACCTGTTTAAAAAAAAAAAGAAAGGTTTCACAGTCAGATGGTATCTTGTTGATTCATTTAGATAATAGAGCTAGCTAGTGGAAGTTGGTCTGATTTTGCGTGTGGTCCATGAGGAGAGAACATACTAACTCTTATGTTATCTGGTGGGAGGTAAACAGGGTGGGGGGAACTTTATAATTTTGTAGTAAATTAAGGAGAAAAAATCACCAGCCTGTGAAAAGATTTTTGCCTCTCCGGGAAGACACACAGTAGCTGCACCGTTAGCTGAACCCCTGACACGGCGGTCTTTTGAATGCCTTAGGTATGATTTCACTTTCGCTCACATCAATGCTGACCTGAATGCCTTTCATATCTGATCCGCTGTGTCTCTCCCAGTAAACATCCCCTGAGGGGAGAACAAAGAAAGGAGCTCTTCTTCTTCTTAATCACAATTCAGCCCTTTCACCGCCGGCAGGCTCCATTTGCATTCTGCCACTGAAAGCCAAGATGAAAAGAAAGAGAGAGAAAGAGAGAGAGAGAGAGAGAGAGAGAGAGAGAGAGAGAGAGAGGCACAGGGTAGTGGCTGAGTGAAATGACTTAGGTGTTTGTGGATGTTTGTTGGGCTTCCCCTAGTTACCAGCCTTATATAGTTGATGCTCAACCAGGCCCTGTCCCTCCTGACAGGCATATAGTGTTACAAGATGGCATGTCTGTACTATTCATGGCCACCCGCTCAACACTTGAGGTAAAAAGTGTCAGGGAGGGATCAAATTCTACCCGGAGAAGCCTGTTAGACTTGAGGTCAGGTGTGTAGACTTCCAGTTCCTGAGTGCTGCCTATTATTTGGCTTTAATAACTATTATTGTTTACCATTAGAGCAGGGAGGTGAGGGGCTTGGGGTGGAAGTGAAGGAGCCAGCTAAAAGCTACTGTGAAGGAGAGTGGGGATAAAGTCCCAAGAGCCCCTGTTGTGTTTTAGTGATGGGTGTCTGTGTCAGAGGGAGAGGGAGAAGTGCTTACACCCAGCCTCAACACATGGATAAATCCTCAGAAAAACTGGAAAAGACTTTCCCATTTTCCCCCTGACTTTTTATGATAATTCATATTTTCAAATGAAAGGAGAAAAGCCAAGAAAGAAACTCTCAAATGAGCCAAAAAGGAGGGGGAAAAATTCTCTGAAAAGAATTTTAGGGGGAAAAGTTGTTCTATTTTAAAAAGCTTTGAGGGCTGTAAAGTGCCACGTTTTTCACACCTTCTCCATACTTTTTTTTTTTTTTTTCAGATTTTTTTAGTATGTTTAACATTTGTGAGATGACAGCCTTTTCGTATCTCAAACTGGATGCTTCAAGATTTGTAGGGAGGGGTTGGTGGTATTCACGTTCTCACGAGAGAGAAAGTTTATGCCTAAAGGGCTCCTTCTTCCTGGGAACAGTTTAAACCCTCGAAGGCGGACCTGTCAGGTTTTACTGTGTTATTTGCCTCCATTTTCAACATGTAAAACTAACATGCAGTTAATGGTATTGGAATGGGACCACAGCAAGAGTAGAAAGCTCTCGTGACAACTTTGCAGCTACATTATCTTGCTCCTAAACTGTCTTCTCTCTCTCTCTTTTTTTTTCTTCCGTCTGAAACCACTTTTAAGATACCAACAGTTTCTCTTCAACAATTAGATTAAGCATACAACACACTTACACACACACACACAACTTTGGAAGTACAACCGCTTCAAAGAACACAGTAAATAATTTAAAACAAGGGCTTTTCTAATAGCCACTGTGGCAGATTTCACTTATAAGAACAAAACTAACAGATATATTAGAAGCTGTACACTAGCATGTGACATAGATTCCTAATTTCCCCCCCCTTTTTCCCAGAAGATTTATGAAATCTACAAAAAAAGATTATCCCTACACCTTCCACCCTTCCTATCCACCCTCATGACCCAAGCAATGAAGGATTTAGGCAGATTTACTTCAGTAAACACCTTTGGACACTTGGGGAGAAAGTGGGAGTCTGTTTGCAAAGGAGGCTTTTGTGAAGTGAGGTACCAGGATAATGCTTTACCAGGCAGCTGCTACATTAACCTACCAGCAATGTAGGAACCCTCTTTAACTCTTTGAATACCTAGCCCTTTTTGCTCAGCAGATAAAAATTGTAACTCTCTCTAAAGACACTCAGAATTCTGGCTCTAGCAGTTTATTATTCAGACAAGTCTTGTGGACATGAAAACTGTTCAAGCTTTTAAAACAATGTGGTTTAATTAGATGAGGTGGACTTACATTGCTCATAAGCCCTCCAAATGGTGGTTTATAATTGGCAAAGGAAAAAGAAAAAAAGAAAGGAATCAAGGCTTAGCACATTAAAAATTCCAAAAAAAAATCTTTAGAAAATCTATTTTCACTATAGCTTTTAAAATATTAGACTGTGGTAGCTAGAGGGAATGAAACAGCTGGGCCCTCCCTCCTTACTCTAGAAGACACCAAAAATTTGTGAAGAGGAAAGGGGCTTCAAGTAGAAAAGCTGTGGGAGGCCAATTGGACAGTGACATTATCTCAGCTTTCGCATCTTTGCAAGGGGAAGTGTTGCCTATCTTTTGGAGGTAGGGAGGTCATGTGAACCTCCGAGTCAGGGCCTCAGGCCAGCCGTTACCAACTTGAGACTTTCCAAAGCAAGCAAAGAAGCATTTATAAGAGGAAGGGGTTAATGGTTATTTTTTGCTGGGCACCAGAATAACTTTACAGGTGTTGCATTTAGGCTTAAATAAGATTGCCTTTATTTAGTTTTGAAAAAGAGTGTAGGTGTCAACGTTCGAGCAACCATAAATGTGTGAGAAAGTAAAGGGTATGAGACATGACAGAATTGAAGGTGTTTGCTATGTTGTTACACCGTGTGTCAGGCTGCAAGCTCCCTTTGTCACAGCCTCCTGGTGATTTGACAGCGCAAATCTACTTCCCTTCTAGGTGAGACAGCATTTTTTAACTGGAGTTATAAATATGGTACACCCTTCCCATTGCACCCTTGCCTCCCAGATCCGTGAGTCTTATTTGAAAGCATCTTGTCCTGAGACACAATGAACAAACGCTTGTATACAGGGGGCTGTGCGCTCGGGGGCCCGGGTAGCGCCAGCATTACAGTAGCTGGCATTGACTGTTGTTTGGCAAGAAGGTCCTCTGCCAAATCATCCAATAATTAAGTTTTATGTTATTTGTATGAACGACCAAGCATGCAGTATTCCTTTTCAAATCAAAGGGAGGCTTAAAATTACTTTTTGAACACTTTCAGACCATGGTCAGGTCACAGTTTGGGGACTGAATTAAAATGATCTCATTCATGATCTAATTGAGGTTGGCAAAACCTTTGCAGTAGCAGGAGTACATAAATATAAATCAAATACCAAAATTTAGCAAATCATATCATTTGCTAGAAATCTGCTCATGAATTATTCTCCAATTGCCAACCCAGAAGTTAAACTTTGTATCCTCTCAGCAACAGTAACTGTGCATATTTTTTCAGGCTGCTGACAGGAAAGTTAAAGGAGCTGAAAAGAGAAAGGAGAAGGAAGATGATCAGTGTCTCATCAGATGCTGTGTGTTTGTGACTCAAGAAAGTATGATAGTTAATAGAGCCATATACATTCTCAGTGGATGCTGCAGTGTTGGTTAGAAATTAATATGGGCTTCTAAAAACCAGACTTTCGAAGAGCAAGCATCGCAGGCACATAAGGGGTATAAGAGAAGCAAGCATTTTGAGAGGGATCTGATTGAACTTTGCTTTCATTTTTCAATTGAGGAATGTAATCATCCTAATGATTCATGATTATTTACAAATTTAGATCTATTACTATGCTGAGATGAGAGGATGAGATTTGATGTAGTTTCAAGAATTAGAAAACAGTACAGATGTTAGGATATATATTTGCCACCTTATTTTTTTTTTTTTTTTTCTTTTACACTACTTAGAAAAAACAAGCCTCCAGATAACTTTTCCTATAATGTAGAGGATTAAATGTCATCTTCTGTTTCATTTAAACCATTTTAAAGTTGTTTTAATTTTTTCTTAGTGCCTGTCTGTTATTTCAAGTTAAATCCATACATGTTAACAAACTAGAAAGGCTCTAATACTGAACTTGAAATTTTTGAAACTAATCATTTAAATCCCACTTACAGAAAGATCAATCCAGGGGGAAAAACAAAACCACAAACTGGTCAGTTCAGTAAATTTCATCATAAGAGCAAATACCTGAAAGTTTATTAAAAAAAAAAAAATCACCAGGAGATGGTGGAAACATCTAAAATACTATCAGGTGATAGAGGTAAATGACTGTATTCTTTTGGGACTAGATAATTGTCATTAGTGGTTTCCCAAGACACAATGACAAAACATATTCTACATAAAAAACTATAAAGAACTCCTCATTAATAGCTACACTGATAATATGACAACATAGATTTTTGTTTTGTATATGATCTTTCATATTTCTTTTTATAAGAAAGAAAGGCACTCTTGACTAGTAGATAGCTACCCCTTCTCTACAATAAGAAGCAATCAATAATAGATCAACAGATTAAGATATCATGCTATATAAGATCTGAATCTCTGTGTGTGTGTGTCTCTTAAACAGATGGGTAAATTTCAAATAATTCATTGCCCCAGTGATATCTAAATGTAATACAAACATTCACAATTTCTTGGTTTAAATTGCATTTATGTTTTCATATCTATCTTAGTAGCTGTAATCAAAGAAACTTTCCAGTTTGCCTATTCTTGGAAATACCTAAGTTTCTATTTTAGACACAAAGCACATCAATGGAAGTGTATCACATCTTGAGATTTCTCAGTTTTGAGAGGTGATATTTATATATAAAGAACTCAGTAAGCTGTGTGTTCATAATAAAAAGGCCCATTAATAGGGGAAAATCTCTAAGAAAATGTGTTTTCTGTAAAGATTTCTCTGCTGATGGGCATTTGAAAACCCAATATAGCTCACATATGCACACATTCCCAAGACCAAGGATAAATGCACCCTCCTAATACAACTCTTAATACTTTCCTTTTATAACTATCACTGCAATCATATACCCTGTTAATGAAATATACTTACATAACAATAGTAAAGGTGAAGAATTAACACAGATTTGTTCAATTGAAGTTATCATAAGAAGAAAATCATGACTCTTAGGAAACTTACTTGCACCATCATGTAAACTTCAAATGGGTCATGTAGGATAAATTACTAGCTTTATGCCTTTAAACTGTTTTCTCTCATTTTTCTCTTATATTGAAAACCTTAACACAGATGATTCTAAATTGATTGCAAATTATTATAGTTTTCAAAATAGCATTATGGAGCCCTGAATAAAGACAGCATTTGAAAGTAGTGTTTACAATATTTTAAAAGAAGAAAGGGGGAACATTTAGAAATGAGTGGAGTTTTATACTTATGGAGATAAAGTGTGAGGTAGCCTTGCCCTGTGAAACCAAGACCACAAATGGTACGTGTCAGTAGGTTCTTTGATAGGGCTTCTGGCCACAGTGTTTTTGTGCTGTCAAACTGCTATGTTGAACAAACACCTCCTCTGGGACAGAGTGATAAATGCAAAGACAGGCTGGCTTCAACCAGTCTCAGCAAACCTCCTCAACCACACACACCCCCATCCCAGGCCCACCTCCCACATCTTACCATCCAACTACTTCCCGCCCCCTTTACCCCTTTACCTGAAATTGACATTTACCGAGAGGTGCCTAGGGATTTCCAAGGTGTCAGTGGTGAGTAATTATTGATACTCCCCAGATCTATGCATCAGTACTCTGAAACTGCAGGCTGAAGTCCTTTTTTTCTGGCAGGCTTTATCTAGTCTTTGTAAATGGAACTGGACTGAGCTTCTAAACTTTTGCCAAGTTGAACTTTTTCCACCTTTGCTTAATCATTTGAAAATCACTTGCATTCTCCTTGTCTTTCCCCTAGTCACTTGAGTTTTTCTTTTCTACCATACAAGCAATTCCATTATGCAACCCCAAACAAAATTTTGCCTTAAAAAACCCAAACACTATCGACTCCTTCTTTTCACTTTCTGTCATTTTTTTCAGAGCTAACATTTCAAATGTATAGTCATCTGGTTTCCTTTTCTTCCCCTTCTCTCTTGGAGCCATTATTCTCTGATGAAAACCAGTTTACTGGTGCCTTTGTGTGTGTGTATGTGTGTGTCTCTGTGTGTGTTTTCCCCTTGACATTAAATGAATTTCCATCTCCTACTTCTGCAATCTCTAAGAAATAGATAAACCATTATATTTTTTTCCCTGCTCGTATTTTAAAGCGGTGATCCTGACAGCAGGACGATTATTGCACTTTATGTTTTAGTGGATGTTTGCTATTGCTAGTTACAGCAACACTTATCATAAGACAGCAAGAAAAGAGTAGTCCCTGGTAATTAAAGTAATGAAATATTCATTTACTCTACCTTTTCTGTAGTCTCACAAATTAGGCTGCTACATTTAATGCCTGCACTGCCTCTGTTTTTATTATAATGGCAGCTTTCGCATCTGCAATTAGGACTAATTCTGACAGTTACAATTTCTGAGGGATGGTAAACAGTGAACGAGATGCGCAGCAGAGGTATTACACGTGAAAAGCCCTTGTCTCTTTAACCTTGTTGTTTTTTCTCTCACAGAGGTTACCTTTTCCCGATGGTGCAAAATCGACTTGACATAACTGTTCATCAGTTTCAGGGTTTTCCCTAGAGGTATTTGCATCAAATCAGCCCAGTCAAGCTTCAAGTTGAAATTGGCAGGCCAGAAACTGACAGGGTAGAGACTGGAAAAGAGACAGCTAAAGTACAGGCAGCAAACTGACAGCAGCAGAGTGAAAGACAGAGTGAGAAGGGGGAGAGAGGTTGGGAGTGAGAGATTTTCAACTTGAGTGTAGGGGGAATCTCATGTCCACATGTACAGATTTCAGTAGAACTGTATCCTGGAGAAGCTTGAAGGTCAAGATTCAGAATCCCTCCAGCTAATTCTCACCACTAGGGCTCCCCAGCCCTGCTCCAGGGGTTTGCTCTTATTTAATCCGATTGGCTGTCTGAAGAGGAGTGGGCACACTTAGTTAAACAGAAGAAAAGTTCTGAGGCACCTCCATAGCACTTATTAAGGCTTGAAAGACAAGTCTCATGATCAGTGCTATAGAAAGAAAACAAGGCTTTCCTCCTCTAGTTGTTAACTTGTAGGAAAGCTGACAGTCCTTCTCTTCACTAGTTTTGTTTTCTGGAAGTTCTTTTCTGAAAAAAAATTCAATGTTCACAGAGACTAGGACTCAGGACATATTGCACATTCAAAAGCTAATGCACTGGGGTCAACAAAAGCCACCACATATCCAAATACATATTTGATGAGAAACTCTTTTTGAATTATGTGTGGTTGCCAATTTCTTTGTCAAACAACGCCCTCTGGTCCTGGTGGTAGAGTCCTGGTGTGGTGCTGTAGGTTATGCGCCAGACTGCAAAGCCGTTTGAACTGTAAGATCGGTGGTTCAAGCTCACCAGCTGCTCCTTGGAAACCCAATACAGGGTCGCTATGGATCGGAACCGACTCAATGGCACTTAACAACAACAACAACAAAATCCTGGTAGTGCTGTGGGATAATGCACTGTACCATAAGGTCTGTTTGAACAGCAAAGTCGGTGGTTCAGGCTCACCAGCTGCTCCTTGGAAACCCTACACAGGGTCACTATGAGTCGGAACTGACTCGACAGCACTTAACAATAACAACAACATTCTGATAATGTAAGAAACATTCATTCAGTGGCGTGAAGGCCAAAAATGTGGCAACATCTTAAAATCATGATGATGTAAAGCTTTTATTTCACTCTCAGGGTTGTCACTTTAAGAAATATTCTTACCAAAAAACTTATATAATTATTTTCAATAAGAAAACAAATACGAAAAGCACTTCCTTTGCTTGAGTACTTTTTTTTAATCCTTGATGTCTTTCTTTCTTTCCTTTTTTTTTTTTTTAAACACAGTATTTTTTGTCATCCTTTGCCATCTTTTCTGGCTTTGGTGGGGGTGGGAGGTGTCTTTACTAGATAATTTAAAATCCTCTTCACTTTCCAAGTAAACTTGAGGGTCGAATAAGCCCTTCCTTTCAAAACCGTTTTCTAGCTCTGTGTATGACAGGCATTGGTTGATCTGCTGATGCCCATTCGACAGGCACTGTTGAACTAAAGTGGTGTGACGGTACAGTTTTGTTAAGCTGTGAACAAAGGGCTGAAGATGCCTTGCTGGCATCATCCATGTGCATATTGGCCTTGTCACAGTTTTGCTTGATTTAATGCTCTGTTTATTCCTAGATATTAAAACTTAAATTCCGAACAATGTTTTCAAATACTACCTACCAACTTTATTTTAAAAGCTTTAACTTTGAAGACCCTGAGGCCTATGAGCTGGTCCAGTTTCTACGAAACCAACATTAAAACACAGCTTGGAAAATAAATAAATTGCCAGTAGCCTCTTATCTGTTATCCATTTTAAAAATGGGATTCCAGTCTTAAAAAGTCTTATTAGGGTAAAAGATTTATTTTTCTTTGATCGTTGGTTGAAAGTCATTATTTACTTCCAACAGTGGATTCTCATATAAACTCCTTAGGAAGAGTTCCCTTATGTGCCTATACTGCAATCTGGGTGGACTTGCATAAAAATTCATAATTTAAAAATGATTCTCAGTTACAAAAGAAACCATTTACAGATACTTGTAGGGGTAGGCATGTTGCAGCCAGGCAGAAATCAAGAGAGTTGATGTTAAAGTGAGCCCCATTTAAGAGATAGCAAAAGAATTCAATTTGAGACTTAAAAATAAAATGACTGTTGCAAAAAACCCTGTTCCAGAGATAACTAGTTCTTTAAAAACAAAACAAAACAACACTGATATTTGATACTAAATTTAGATTCCAGGTTCCCATTGAATATGTCATGAGTTTTATCTATGCCGGGGGTTTTTTGTTCCCCCTGTACCACTTTTTCCTCTCTTCAGGTTTGCTTCAAGTGTTTGCTAACAGATTAGTCAGCGAGTTTGTATTGAGAAGGTAGTCATGGGAAGCAGCTCTTTGCTGGAAGGAACGAGCAGTGGTTCAGAGTGTGAAGATACCAGCAGCTAAGACTAAGACCTGGGATCAGGTACTTTATTTCTCTCAAAGACAAACCGTTCATAGGAAGGTTTGTGAGAGGACATCTCATCCCAGCAGGCACACAGATGTTACCACTTTTAGAAACTTCCAAACAAGCATAATTGCTGGAACAACTTTATAAAAAAAAAAATTTTTTTTAATCCATTGCCAGAACACTCCCTTTTCATTATGTAAAGAGCCTATAATTTGAGATATTCAAGGTTATTTTTACCTTCATTCATAAAACAGCATCTTTCCTGAGAGCTGTTATGAGGAAGGTGAGGAAGGTGGCAAAGTAAAGAAAAATATTCTGCAGCATGAAAGTATTGCTGCTAATAGCTAGTAAGACTGCACTAAAAATCTGAAATTGCATCTCCAGGGTGAAACACATACACATTTTCACTCGCCCTAAGCACATTGTCTTAGCAATTAGTTTTACTAACTGAAATGAATTTCCATTTTTTCAGTAGTAGTAATTTTTCTCTATGTTCATTTATACCAAGTAATTCTCACTGTCAAAAAGGGTAATACAGGTAAGGGGTGACCAGTCAAAAATAAACTTTTATTGCTAGTTTTTTTGTATAACATCATAAGTGAAAAAGATGCAGACTTAGTAAAGCATAATGTCGTCTATTTTCTTAGTTTCACAAGTGATTTTTATATCCAATCCCTGAAGTGTGAGCACGATTTATACATGTAGCTCTCTAACCTGGCAAAATAATATACTCTTAATTTTATTAATGGGATGGATTCTTACTTAAAATACAAAGTGAACTTTGCCATTGGTTTGATATAACTAGTACTTAGTTGACAGTTGTCTGTAAAGAAGACAGACAATATAAGATGATGTGTATTCTTGCCTAACACCCATCTCAACAAATCAACTTTGTCCTGCCAACTCATAACTGTCTATCTTTAAATTACTCTAAATGAAGTCATGATACTAGCTATGTTTTGCAACAAACACAGCTAAGAACAACATTACATCTCACCTTTTAGTGAACTGTCCTAGTTCAGGGTCTTCTAGGATTGGCATGTTAAAAAAAAAAAACAAGCAAAGTAGATGAAGAGATCTTGTAAATAGTTTCCTTTGTACTTCCACACTCACTTGTCCCCTTTTTTCCCAGGCTATCAGAAATGGCCTATCCCAGGACTCATCCAAGGGAACACATTTCAGAACTATTCATTAGACAATCTGAGGGCAATACCAGCCCTGTGATACCAATGGAGGGCAGTCACTGAGGAGAACTTTCCAGAGACAGGAATGGGTGTGATATTAGTGTAGGTATTCCTAAAAGAATCTCTAACTAATCTGAGAAGAGTAAACATAGATCTTCTAGCTATTAGTGAGGTTTCAAATATTCAGGTACTGGTGACTGTCTTCCCCCATCCCATTCTAGCTGAGTGAGAAATGAGCTTGGCTTCACATAAATGAGATCTTTGAATTTATCTGCAATGAGGTAGGGCTTTAATGATCTGTATCTGCAAGCCAGGAGCATGAATGTGATCTTATTGTATCGCAGTGTAGAGATGAGATAGTCTAGCACTACAGCACACCAGTGCATTGTGCCCAGTGTCGAGAACAATCCTTCCTTTTCCAAAGCAGCAACTCTTTATTTTCCATCATTGTTTCCTTACCTCACTTGTATGCTTCTTGTGATACAGATCTGAGTGAGTTTTGCAAGCTTCAGACTTGCCAGCCCCCAGCTCCCAGGCCTAGTACAGAGCAATTCATAAACTTACCACATTAGACTATCAGATTGAAACCAAGGGTTTCTACTAGTGGTGGAATCGGAAAGCCCATTGTTTGATTATCATTTCATCAGCCCCAGCTGATACTAGTATGCTCAAGGAAAACATACTTCAGTTACAGTTGATTTTCAGATTCCAAAATGGTGCTGCAAAGCCTGTGCATCTCTAATTATATTTTATGCTAGGCTGTGCAATACCAAAATATACACCGCAGCAATCAGTGAGTGAACAGTATCAATCAATTTGTAAACAGATGAAGTCACTCATTCCCAAACTGGTTTTCCAAAAACAATTACTAAATTACAATAGAAAAAAATTGTACAGTTACTGTATTTGTGTGCTGTGTTACAATCAACATACCAGGGAAACAAAACAATTTAATGCAGAAAAATCATCATTCATCTACATTATAATTGCTTCTTTTTCACATCTACAGGGCGGTTAATTAAAATTGTGATTAAATGCGGTCGCGCTGCCTAAGATGTCTTGCCCAAAACAGGTGGTACAGAATTTAAAAGTAAAAAAAATGTAATTAGCATTGGAAATTGAGAAATTGCCTGTAAGAATCAGTGTTAATTTCAGTCAGTGATGAGGTAATTTATAAATGAATGCAGTGGAGGCTGTGCAAATGCACAATTGCCTTCCTTGCCATTCTTAGCATTCTCAGCATGCAGGTGAAAATGTTTTCAAAATATTGAGGTAATTTGAAAATCAATCCATGCATTCTGTATCTTTTTTCTCCCGTTTCTACCAAATGCTGAACAAATGCTGCCATAGATGGCACAATCCATCACTTTTTTTTTTTTTTTTTTTTACTTTTCTAAAAAGCAATGCTGCAAATATTTTAGACCAAGATTAAAAAATGAAATGACACAAATTGCAAGCCAAAATTGCTACAAGGGTCAAAATTGCACTCTTGAAATTCTGACTACTGCAAAGTCTGTTTGCTACAAAATGCTCCCATAGATAAAACAGAGACATGGGGGAGACTATTCACCAATGCAATAAGTACTTGGTCTGATTTTTTTTTTAAAGTTTAAGAAAGAAGCAGAAAGTTATAATAAAGCTGATATTTTCTTTAGAATCTTTAACTATATTATTATTATTCTACCTATAAGCCTCTAAGACCAGTTACTAAGGTTTTCACTAGAAAAATGTTTTCCAGTATTGAATTCTACTCATTAATATCGTATCTCCTTTCAGGAAAGATTCAACTTTCTAACAAAACTATACTGTCAACCTATTTTACTTCAAGTGTCCTGTTGACACATTCTATTGGTACATGAGTAAACTGAGAATTTAGATTTTCTTTTTAAATCACTTTTATTTATATATTTTTTATTATTAAAAGAAAAGCCACTACATTTTTGTATCTACTTAATGAAACAAATTAAACTTTGATACTTGCTTATCCAGACCATCTGAGCAGTAGAAATTAGAGGTATTTTAATTATTGAGTAGAATATTGGGTTTGGTGACCTGATTGGCATCGGAATTAAAAGACACTGGGGCCTTGTTAAGCATTCTCTCCTGTATTTGGTATTCTCTAAAGTGATCTGGTAGCGTAGTGGTTACGAATTGGGCTGCAAACTGCAAGGTCAGCAGTTCGAAACTGCCAGCTGTTATGCAGGAGAAAGATGAGGCTTTCTACTCCCATAAAGATTTACAGCCTCAGAAACCCTGTGCAGGGTCGCTATGAGTCAGAACCGACTCCACGGCACACAACAACAACAACAACTAGAGTATATTGGGAATCCTGGTGTGGCACTGTGGACTCCTGGGTCAGACTGCAAAGTCATTTGAACTGCAAGGTCGGGGGTTCGAGCTCACTAGCTGCTCCTTGGAAACCCTATACAGGTTTCGCTATGGGTCGGAATAGACCCAAAGACACTTAACAACAACAACAAGAGTCTGTTGACAGTTGCAAATCAATCTAATCTTCAGATTGCCTTGCACAAAATATTCTTCATGATTCCTTGCTCTTTTAAGCAGAAAGCAGTGATTTCATCCTGAAGACATTCTTTGGGTAACATTGACATTTTGGGGAGAGATACAAGTAAGAAACAATCCGTAGTCCTAGAGTGTCTTAACATTCATCTTTGGATTCTAGACCCGGCATGGAGCCGTCTGCCATCACTCTTCATCACCATCACTTTTAGGATACAAATGAGACGAGCAGTTTAGAGGTGACAGCTCGGCTACTTGCTCTGAGTGGCACACCATCATTTCTCCCCTATTTAAATCTGTTTCTCATTTAATATTACAAGTTGAAATAAAATGAGACCTATAAATGGAGGAAACCGAAAGGTCACCAGTTAACTTCATGATCCCTTTCCTTTCACCAGCTCTTACCCCCCACTAACGCTGATTACAACTATTCCGTATTCCATCCATCAATTCACCTTTCGTGAGGGCGGGGGCATGCTTCATCAAAGAATGGCTTCCAGGATTCTCTTCAGGACCTGTGAACATACGATCTGCAGCCACATGGGACTTGGCTCCAATTTCAGGAGAGTGGTGGGCCAGGGGAGGTTCTATTACGGTCTCTAGGCTGCACTATTTCTGAGTTTACAAGGGGTCACAGAGGTTAGAGAATCACAGATGTCAACAGAGCTTCAGGCCTTACCTCTTGAAAAGTTTGCAGTAGAAGCCTTCCTACCTCTTCCTCTTAGGCCCACAGTCCGCTATAAATTAGCAGGACAATTTGGATTTATTTACTTGGAAGATTTCATCTATGTTGTATCAAATCCTTAAGGATTCTGCATCTTTTATACAAGCTCCCTCGCCCCAGCATCTTTTCAATACTCCTACAAAGTCCACAGGATCCTTGAGAAAGGCTTGGTCTGTATACATGACTATATCAGCACTGGGTGGGTCAAGCAATTTGTTTTTAAGTTTGTGCCTTTTTCTTTCCAAACTTTGCCACATGAGCTGTCTTGCTTCCGTTTGCTCTTACTTGAAGCAGCACCTCTTTGAAACTGGTATCAGGTTCATGAAAGGAAAATGCACACTTTCTTGCTCCACTCAATGCTGCTTTGACCTTTGATCCCGAGGGTCAGTTGAGCTTGGCTTTATGAGGAAAAAGTGTCTAGCTGCAATGATAATGGGAAAGAATGCCACCACATCCTTGTGGTGGTGGTGGTTGTTAAGTGTTCTCGAGTCAGTTCCGACACATAGCAACGCTGTATAGGGTGACTGAGGAGCAGCTGGTGAGCTTGAAGCACCAACCTTGCAGTATAATCGTACCTTGCAGCTAAGTGCATTAACCCGCAGCATTAACACCAGGACTCCATCACCTTCTTTGTTGTTGTTGTTAAGTGCTGTCGAGTCGGTTCCGACCCATAGCGACCCTGTACAGGGTTTCCAAGGCTGTAAATCTTTACGGGAGCAGAACGCCTCATCTTTCTCCCACGGAGCATCTGGTAGTTTCGAACTGCTGGTCTTAAGGTTCACAGCAGTAAACCATGTTTATATGCCCTTATATATACATA
>NW_006408530.1:18179588-18206671 GCF_000296735.1 Chrysochloris asiatica
AAATCTTTACGGGAGCAGAACGCCTCATCTTTCTCCCACGGAGCATCTGGTAGTTTCGAACTGCTGGCCTTAAGGTTCACAGCCCAATTCGTAACAACTACGCTACCAGAGCTCCTTCCATCACCTTCTTAGGCCCCTGTGATTTGGCCACTCATTGATTCTGCATCAATTGAGCTCCTAATGTGAATGATAGAGACTCTGCCTTATAGGTGCTGCTTCCTGTTTGGTGGGAAACTTGAGCCCGTAAGAAATTATAAAAGTTGGGATGTGTGCGCTAAGAACTCTGTGCTCAGTCAGGATGGAGTAAAGAGGATGGACTGTATCTTGGAGCAGGCGGGGAGGGGGATGCTTCCTGGGGAAAGTAGCTTCTGACAGGAGGGTTGACTCGAGATTGGGATTTCTTTAATGGATTGAGGGAAGGAAGGGTAACCTGAGCTAAGAGGATGGCAGGGTTTTGGAAGAGAGAAGAGTGAACAGCTCAAGCAAGTGTCAGCAAACTAATATCACTGGGACATGGGGAGTATGAAAAAGGAGTTTTAAATGAATGTGCAAAGGTGGACATGGAGTCCAAAAATCCTTTCTAGCTTTTATCCATTAGATGGTGTCCTGGTCTGGCACTGCAAGATAAAATGCACTGGACCTCAAAGTCAGTTTGAGCCATAAGTCAGCGGTTCAAACCCACCATCCACTCCTCAGAAACCCTATACAGGGTCTCTATGAATTGGAACTGACTAAAGGGCACTTAACAACAGTATCCATTCATTAGAGGAGCCCTGGCGGCACAAACCATTTAGCCCTCGGCTGCTAACCAGAAAGCTAGTGGTTCAAACCCACCCAGCAGAAACAGCAGAAAGACCTAGTGATCTTCTCCTGTAAAGACCACAGTCAGGAAAACCCTATGGGGTAATTCTGTTCTGTCCCATGGGTCATTATGAGTCAGCATCAACTTGGTGACACCAATAACAACAAAAAGGTCAGTAAATAGGTGACGATGAGTTTACGAGCAATTTTGAAGGACAATGACATACTGGTCATAGTTTTACTTTAGCAACTTTACAAACGGTAACATCATCTATCATTCATTGAATACTTTTAAAAGGATGGGACCTGTGCTCAAAAGTTTATGTATGTCACTGATTTAACCCTGACAGCAGTTCTATCAAATAGGTACTATTATTATAAAAATGCTCATTTGAACAGAGGAGGGAATCAAGGCATAGAAAGGGCCTGAGTCCTGAGCCTGGAAGAACACTTCTCATTAAACATTGCTGGAGTTGTGGAGTTTCCAGACGAATACAGGCAATGATGATCATTGACTGGAGGAACATTTGTGAAAGGAAACCCTAGATTTAAAAATAATTAACATGGGGCAGTGTCCTTTTTCTCTGAGTGAATAGTAAGGCAGAGTGGGAGATGAGGATTCTTCAAAAATTCTTCCTATCCTTCCTTTCACTATTCTGGTTTGATAAAATGAAAAATGTTTCTTGGCCTTAAGCAACTAATCCTAAAATGTGTTACATCTTTGGGAGTTTGGGAAGAGATGATTAACAGATAGCCCTTCAGAATAGTGGCATTTAGTCAACCCTGGAACACTGGACTTGCTGATTTAATTCATGACATTAAGTCCTCTCCAACCTATGAGGAAGCAAATGAAAATAATCCCTTTGTGACCACTGTTTTCTCAGTTTCTGAGTTCATTTTTCTAGAGCCTATTAGACTCAATAGTCCTCAAACTTTCAAATTCTCCACACTGCCTTTTTTCAACCATCCCATGTTGTTTTTGTTAAGTACCATGGAGTTGGTTCAGACTCATAGTGACCCTGTACAGGGTTTCTGAGGCTGTAAATCTTTACAAGAGTAGAAAGCCTCATCTTTCTTCCGTGGGATGGCTGGTAGTTTCGAACTGCAGACCTTGAGGTTAGCAGCCAGATTCATAACCACTACGCTACCCGAGATCTTTACCCAAATCTGCTAACATTTTGTAACAACTATGTGACAAATTGTTGTGCTTTTATTCATGTCCGACATCTTTGCCAGCCTTGCTTGTTGTGTTTTCTGTTTGGCTGTGTCCTGGGACCAAAGGTGCCTGCCTTTGTACAGCATGTCAAATCTGGTTAACATGCAGCCATTTATCTTTAAAACCACTCCTGCACAATGGCACTGGTGGGCCAGGCCACAGTGCTCCAAGCACAACCCAATTTTAAGGCCATCTTTTCTGCATATGGGGAGCACATTGAACAGCAGACAAGATGTCTTGTAAATTGGGGACTCTTTTTAAAAAGACAAATTGTAGAATACAAGTGCAGTGAAACTCTACTTCTGGGTGCCCAGTGAAGTGAGGAAAATCAGATACAGCATGGGCTTAAAGAATGAAGCAAGAATTCTTATCTCTGTGTAGAACCTGCATAGTCCTATGCACACACAGAGAGTTCACACATAGACAAAAGCATGCTGGCTTATTAGTTATTTACAGGGGATTCTGTAGTCACAATCTGTGTGTGTTGTACATACTCACATGTAAAGCTTCTTTATGCATTTTGTACTTACTGGCCAGTGTGTGGACACATGGATATGTGAATGTGGTTGTGTGGGAAGACGATTTGTTGTTACAGATTTAAGACATGGGAAAGACCTCATAGCTCAGTGAGGCATTTCCCTCCTAATGTAGTAGAAGCAGAATCTTTGCATTTGCTACAATTGTCTCAATAAAAGACTCTGTGTGTGTTTAAGGAAAACACAGAGCTGGTGAATGCCAAGAACTAGGATGAAAAATATCAAGGACTTTTCGTTCTCTTAGATGACTGCAAACTTTATAACCTAATTCAGTTTGGGTTTTCATTTGTCCTTTGTTTCAAGGTATCTTGGTGATGATTTGCCTTTAAATTATTAATTATTAACTTGAAGAAGAGACAGCAATAAAGAATGTGATGAACTTCGTGTTGTTGTTAAGTGCCATCAAGTTTAACTAAAACGAGGGAGTTACTTCCTTGGAATAGTTAAAGAACTGAACATAGCAAATTAAAAAGCAATTGTTAATATACATGCATACATATACATACATATATACATACACATATGTGCATATAGAGTCTGTCCTGGTGTGGCACTGTTGGATAAGCACTAGACTGATAACCACAAGATTGGCAGTTCAAATCAACCAGATACTCCTTGGAAATCCTATGCAGTGTGGCTCTGCGTTGGAACTGACTCAACAGTGTTTAACAGCAACAACTATATATGCATGTGTGTGTTTCTATGTATCATGTACTGAGGTTACTTGTAGGGACAGGGACAGTTTTTCTTTTCTTTTTTTTTCTGAGTAAAGGACCCAAGAGATTGCCTTTCACTTTGAAAACAATCTCTAATATCAGGAAAATGCACTGTTTGTTTATGCGTACATAATGCAAGTTTGTCCGCCTGGGAACTACAGCAAATGGGAGAAGTATGCATGGATTTCACAGGTAACAGGATTACGTGGGCACATAATTGATCCATTTGGAGAAAAAAAATGACAGTGCTCTAAAGATGCCTAGGCTTTGGAGATGGAGTTTATGAAACAGGCATTTGTAAATTCAAAGGAATCAATATGTCAATTTTATTACATCTCAGAACCAGCTGGGCATTAAAGGAACAGTAGCCTTTTTTAAAAAGTGCAGCTGCACATTCCTACATTGTTTATCTCTCTTAAAGGGCTTAGAATTTAAGAAAATGAACTTGAGATTGTACCTTTTCAGAAATTCAAGTACATTGTCAAAATGAGCAGTAATTTGGCATTTTGTCACTTTTCAACCTAACCAGTTGGTTAAAATGTCTGAATTATCATCCAATTAAAATCTATTTATAGATATAGATTACAAACAGAATAATGTGACTACCATATAGGTTGGATACGGTCAAGGACTCATTAGTGCTCATATCTGCATTGTGTTTTTCAACAAAGTCTACATTTTACCTTTTCACTGATGTAAGGACACAATTTAAAAACTGAGTTTTGGAGTGTCCCACAGGTTTTGGTTTGGATAAGTGTGAAATATTCCTGTTTCTGACTCAAAGTAACCATCGAGTCGGTTCTGACTCAAAGTGACCACCCTATATATGATTTCCAATGAGCAGCTAGTGGGTTTGAACCACTGACCTTGTGATTAGTAGTCTAGTGCTTATCCTACAGGGCCAAACCAGGGCAAAAGTACCACACCAGTCAAAAAGACTAAGATACTTAAGTTCTCCTATAATAAGATTGGACAACAACCATAGGACCCAGGAATGTGATGTGAATTCAAGGTATTTTTTTTTTAAGGTCCCAAAGGACTTGCACAGTTAAGAATGATCTTAGAAGCAATTACTGATCCACTTGTAGATGAAGGAATGATCTTACTATGTGTTCTCTGTATATCCAGCTTCTCTGCTCACATCTCTACTAACCATCCAAAAACATCTCCACAGTCATTCACCTATAACAAATGGAGCCCAGTTCTCCTCTCTCCCCCAGATGAGAGGAGGATAGGAATTCAACATAATAAAAACAACTCAGGTCTCAGACACAAACAAATCTGTTCATAATTAGATTCTGTCACTTATTTTCTATGTGGTTTCTTACCTTACTGAGCTTCCTTTCTTGGAGCATAAAACCGGGGCCACTGCTTATTTCATAGGATATTTGGAAATATTGAACACATTTCTAAAAACAGTATATGGAGCCTAGAAAATACTTAATGAATTCGATAATGCTATTTTGAGTTATGGTTAATCAGACTACCAGGAATCCTATGATGGAGGTATTTCTATCCCTGAACCCTGTTGAAATATCACTTAAGAGGAAACATGGCGATAGTTTGAGGTATCCATTATTTTTAATTTCTTTAGGGAAATTTAAAAAAGGAAAGAAAAAGTTTCAGTGATGGGCAAGCATATGTACCTTTACGATTTCAGAAAGCATGTTATAATAGCTAAATGCCGTTGAGTCCGTTCTGACTTACAGTGACCCTGCAGGAGTTACTACCGACTCATAGCGATCTTGTACACAACAGAACAAAACACTGCCCAGTCCTTTGCCAGCTTCACAATCATTGCTACACCTGAGCCCATTGCTGCTGCCACGGTGCTAATCCATCTCATTGGGGAGCTTCCTCTTTTTCTTCCACCCTTCATTTTACCAAACATGATATCTTTCCTTGGGAATTGGTCCTTCCTGACAATATGTCTGAAATATGAGAGATGAAATCTGGCCATCCTGACTTCCCAGGAGCATTCTGGCTGTACTTCTTCCAACACAGAATTGTTTGTTCTTTTGGCAGTCCATGGTGCTTTCAATATTCTCCTCCAACACCATAACTTAAATGCATCAATTCTTCTATGGTTTTCCTTATTCATTAACCAACTTTCACATGCAAATGAGGTTATTGAAAATACCATGGCTTGGATCAGGCGCACCTTAGTCCTCAAACTGACATCTTTGCTCTTATCTCTGTATACACGGTACTTTTTCTAATAAGAATACCACCCTCCCCCAAAAAATTACACAAAGATTCTATCTTGGCTTACGTTTATCACAGCACTTATATTATCTGATGAAAATTTGTCTCCCCATAAATGTGTAATTGCTTGGGGACAGTCTTGCCCATCTCTTCACCAGTGACTAGCTCAGTGTATGGCATACAAAAAACCTGTTTTATAAAACAAGGCTATACTTCTCACATTCTTCTATACTGCCTTCTGAAAATGAATGGTGCACGTACATTAAAGGTTTGTCATATATTGTGAAATCTAGAGCTAAACTTTTTAATAAGTTTATGTTAGACTCCCTATCACCATATTAATAATTTCTTGAGTTCCACTTTGTGACAAAGATGTCATTTCAGTACTTGAAATTTGACCTTAAATCAACTGTTTGTCTGCCTTTCTCAATGACACCTTTAAGACCTATGAATCAAAGAGGCAGTCAGTTACAGAGGCCATGTGGGTGTTCACAATAATCTAGGCTTTGGACATCTGGGATGAAAGCTGGTTTCTACTTCACATCAGCCCTGCATCTTGAGCGAGTTGCTCAACCTGACTGTATCTCTGTTTCTCATAATAGCACAGTAAAACCTGTGAAAGCTGAAACCTGTGTGGCACGGGTGGAAACCTTCCACAGAAGGAAAACTCTAACATTTTCCACTAAAAGGAACCAGAGAAAAGTAGCAGAAACTGTTCCCTATCCAACACAAAAAACTTTCAAGAACTAGAAATACAAGGATGCCGATTGGAGTTCCAGCTCTCACAGGTTTCAATGTACCTATGTTGAGAGTTGTTGTGAAGAAATATTCATAATAGGAACCAATGATACTAAAAAAGAACAGAAAAAAATTAAAAACCCAAACTCACTGCCATTGACTCAATTCTGAACGTCTCTTCCCTGCCCTCTTCTATGTGTATTGAGTGTTCATTTGGTGGTGGCATCTAGTAAGTTCTACTTTGTTCCTGTCAGACATCAAGTCAATTGGTGTTTAATTTATATAATGATAGGTATCTTACTGCATTTACAAATTTTATTATAATAATTGGACTGTTTTCTATTCAAGGAAATGAGCATGTAGAAGTATCTTCCATACTTAGTATCACAATAATTCTCAGGTTTTTTTCTGCCTAATCTGTTTCTTTGTTCTACCATTCTTTTTAGTGAAACACTCTGATATTTCTGAAAATCTCCCTCACCATCCTGTGTTTGGGTCTCTCAGATCCCTCTTCTTCCATGAGCCTTTGAAGAAACTTTAAGTTCTCTTGACTTTATATGTTTCCCATGCAACTATGTGAATTGGTTAGTTGATAGAGTCAATTAAAATACTTTTATTCTTAAGTATACCAGAAATACATTCAGAATCTTCAGCTACAAAATGTAAAAAAGGTAGTCCAAATATAGTACTACATAATGAGTTTCCATGCTTGTAGTATATAAAATAAACTATAGCTTCAAATTCTAATGATTTTCATTTTAAATCTTGCACTGAATTGTGAATTTAAAATTCCCATGTTCTCCATAAGTATCTGAAGAGGGGCATGTAAATACCATAAGTGAATTAATTACTGCATTAAGTTGGTGAAGAATGTGTGAATCCAAACTTTATTCCTGAACTTGTGTTTCTCTTCCCAAGGTTTTTTGTTTTGTTTTTTTTTTTAAGATAGCTTCCTATATGTTGAGTTCTGAGTACCTTTTCAATTGCTGAGAACATATTAAAAAAGGACATTTTTCTTTGCATGGATTTCATGTTTCTATCCCAAAAGCAAACATACCAACAACAAAAATGATGCCCAGCACATTATACATGCATAGTACCAGCTGTTCTGTGGGAGAAAGATGAGGCTTTCTGCTCCTGTAAAGATTTACAGCCTCGGAAACCCTGTACAGGGTTGCTATGAGTCAGAACCGACTCCACAGCACATAACAACAACAACAACAGTATGAAGTTCATAAAGCAGAAAAGAGAGAGTTACACTTTAAATCATACAAAAACTTGAAAAAATGTTTAATTTGACTTTTGTCCTGCCCTTTCATGTTACCAGCATTAATTTTTCCTCTTCAAACAAACCTATGACTAAAATACAAGAAAGTCTTGTAAGTCTTGCTTCTATATTGGCGATGTAACATGGGGCTGCTGAAGCTATCGGATCATTTTTGCAAGCTGATTTTGTAAGTAAACCCAAAGAGGAGGGGAAATGGAGCTGCTGTTAGGCTCACTGATGGCGCCCACACCACACTAGTTCCTTCAGAGACTCCATAATTTCCATGGCAGGGCCAGAGGCCCTGCCAATATCCGCACATCATTGGCATGATAGGCCATAACAGCTTCTTCTGAGCTGTTCCGGTCTATCGTGTCAATGCGTACTCAGGGAGTCCTCAATGCACGGATCATTGACACGGCACTACATAACGGCTCCTTAGCAGCCATTATTGGGTATCAAGTCAATGCATACTCAGGGAGCCTTTAACGCACAGGCCTGCACAAGCAGACACATTCCGAATACTAAAATTCCTTCGGAAAATTAGTCATTGCCCATGTGTGATAGCTGTTTTCCATTTTGAATTTTAACCATTTTGGGAAAGGGAGAGGAAAATACCAGAGTAGTCTGACAGACCTTTAAAAACTAGTGTGAAAGTGGTAAGGATAGGATGGGCAAATGAAGATGGTAAACTTCTAGCATTTTCTTTTCCATAGCCTCATTTTATGGTGTCAAAGTTGTAGAAAACACTGCACTTCCACTGAAGTCCTCTTTTAAGCAGCGTACAATTCAATGCTTCTTTGTGATTAAGATAAAAATTCCAGAAAATGTGGAAATGGTGACAAACTAACTCTAAAATAATCATCCTATGTATCATTATAAAAATGTATAAAACTATACACTCAAAAATTGTTTTGTAGTGATCTCTATTTCACTTGGCTATCATTCAAGACTTAATAAATACAGTCATGTGTCATATAATATCTGGGCACTGCCTGACCACATACATGCCCATTGTCTTAAAAGGCTACAATAGAGTTCAGAAATCTCAGAGAATGGGTTGCATCAAACAAAACAACTTCCCACATGCATCACATGTAGCTGATGTCTGTGGTATAAAAAATGATTGTGCTGCCAGGCATATAATTTGTTGTTGTTGTTGCTCAGTGCCATTGAGTTAGTTCCAACTCACAGCAAACCTGTATAGGGCTTCCAAGGAGCAGCTGGTGGGTTTGAACCATCAATCTTGTAGTTAGTAGTCCAGTGTGTATCTTACAGCTCCACAGCAGGCCTTCAGGTATATAAAGGTATGGTACATAGGTAACTTATAATGCCTATGCCTTGATAGACATAGTAAATGCCTATGTGACTGGCTTAGAAATATACTTTACTTCTTATCTAAAAAGTAGGCAGCAACATCCAATCTCGTATATCGCCTGCCTCTTGAGTGTTGTAGTGTTATCTCATCGTTTAATTTTCTTTTGAAAATATTACCGTGAAGTGCACCATGACTCCCAAATGTAGCAAAACCAGTTCTGGTGATAGCAGCAGCAAGAGGCAAAGAAGAAGTATTGATTTGGAGGTAAAGCCAAAGATTATTAAACAGCACAAAGGTGAAAGATCAGTGGATGCTATTGCTTGGGATTTAGGCACGTTCCACTCAACAGTCACGAAGATCCTTACAAATGAAGTAAGAATTCTCCAAGTTGTTAAAGGATCGACTCCACTGAAAGCTACAAGGCTAATGAAAATGTGAGAGGGACTCACATCACCACATAGGAGAAATCGCTAATGACTTGGACTGAAAACCACACATAAAAGTGAATCCTTCTCAGCACTTTGATGATCGTTGCTAAGCCATGAGGCTTGTTCAAGACATCTAAAGAAAAACCAGTAGACACTACGATATGGTGTGCACACGGCATCCAAATCACCCAACGTCCTAATTCACAGAACATAACGGGCATGGACGCTAAGCAATGAACGATTGTAAAATGTTAGTAGGAAAGGTTCTGTAAGGATCAAAACAATGATAATAATACAGCTGCCATTTATTAAGTCCTTACTAGGTGGTAAGCACTTCGTATACATTATCTTATTTAATGTTCTCAAAGATGTTGCAGATCAGGAAACTGTGGCTTAGCAAGGTTAAGTAACATAACTGGTGTCATGCAACCACTAAGTGATGGCGGTAGGATGAGAGTAGGTATGCTATGAGCTGTGCTCTCTCTCATCATTAAGTTGTTTCTAATGACAGTCATCTTCAGAACACTGGGTTTTGCTTTGGAGCATCCAACCTATTGTCTCGTTACTGATCAGGAAACTGAGGCAGGTTACTTTTCATAATACCTCCCAGGATCACGCAACAAATAATAAAAACACCCTTTTCTCTCTGATGATACATTAGCCATAAATAGGACTTGGGAATTTCAGTCTCTGTTTGTGTTTTAAAAGGCGTGTCCGTGTTGTCATCACTCTTGAAAAGATTTCCCGGCACCAAATCAAAATGGTGCGAGTTTGCTGTTGTTGGTATTTTTTTTTTTTTTCCTTTTGTGTTCTGCTTACTGACTGACATCTGCTATCATGCTAAGCAGGTGTTCCTATGTAAACGAACGTGCCCTGTTTGTGTTTCGCCATCCTCGCTGCTGCGCACCCAAATGAGCAGCGTGATTAAGAATCCTGTAAATTTTTGAAAGGAAACGGATGGCTACCCTACTAGAACATAATTACACCGTTCCAACATCCGCAGCTCACTGCTGCAGCAGAGTTGGAGAACAGCAGAAATTAATAATATATAATAGCATCATTCTCGTAATTTATAAATGAAATAAAGTAGAGAGGAGATTTTGCTGATAAGCATTTTCTTCTTAATTCTAAAAGACAAAGTATAGATTAGAATTTTAGTGGGGTAAAACCTGGCCAGCAGTTTCCCACTAGTTGCCTGATTCATGATAGGAGTGTTTTTGCTTAGGGAAAAAGAGCTAATATATTTTATTAGACTAGAAAGGAAAAGAAAAAAAAAAAAAAAAAAGACTAACCAAGTTTCTCTAAAGGCAACACTAGAGAAAGGGGGTCAGAAAAAAATCTCTGCTGATTATATGGCCGCTGTGTTTTCCAAAGGTATGATTACTTTAAGACTTCAATGTGTGCTGCGTTTTACCTTGTATTACAATAACGTACCGCCATAGATCAAATCCTCCAAGGAAAGAAAGGTCTGATCAGTTAAAGATGTAATCCAACATAAACGTTATGTGAAAAAGCAGTTGTCTTTTCAAAACCAATATTTGAACACGCTAGGTGTGCCAATGAGCTTCTTATTACAAATGACCATTAGAGTCAAGGATGTGACACTTTTATTAAACATACACTTCCAACCATGCCAGAGAAATGAGGCAAACAGATTATACCAGGGCCTTCACAAAGTTCCTGAAATTTTTATTTTTTCCTATTTTAACTTGCTATTGGTTAAGTTGCCCGACAAGTGGACACACTCAGTTGTGTCAAGGGTTTGTGTCCTGTGAGTCCAATGCCAACCACACACACTTTTACAAATGGGCAATTCACCTTAAGAAAAAATTACTTACATTACTTAATACTGTTTTATACATGTTTTTTCCTGCTCAATTCCAAAGAATGACAATGTCTTTGAAAAAAAAGAAAGAAAGTCAACATGAATTTCCATGTTTTAATTAACTTTAGGGAACATGAAAATACTGTTTGCCTTTCAAGAGAAGCATGTCCGTTTAAGATGCTCATTTAAAGGTCCCCTTGAGTATTACTCTATGTGTTTTGATTTGGTTCACAGAAAATAAATTCATTTAATAGATTTATTTCATTAACAGGTATTTATTTAAGTGGGTTCCACTGTATTTAAATCTCCAAACAGTTTCCATTACTTCCTTCGCTCACATGCTTCATGTTGACTAATTTTAATAAGCCTAAGGTGCCTAGGGTCTTATTGAGTGTTCCGTTTGATCAATATGGTTAAATTAAAATTGTGTAAAATATAAGCAAATGTACTCTAACAACACAGTGAAAAATGTGCTGTGCACTAAGCATTGATTGATACGTGCGGACACAGATGTGTTGTGGTGGGTGAGCCTCTAAACTACCTCCGACTGCAATTCTCCTCTTAACCCTCTTTTTCCTTCAGACACAGCCACACCATCTCCCACCCATACATTCAGGCAACAGCACAGGCACGCCCATTCAGATAGAAGAGGAAGGAGATTTATGTCAAGTGTTTTGCTTTTCGATTGAATGGAAAGCAGAATGTAAGACACACAGTGAAATCCCATGTAAAGAAGAAAGCCAGGATGCTTTAGGCTATGGTAATTTAAGAATGCAGAGCCTAGCTCACTTTCAGGGGATAACTTTTTATTTCATTGTAGTTATTCGTAAGTCTTAATAACTTGGTAGCTTGTATTATTTTTCAAAGCTCCTACTTGTCAAGTTTGATTTGGCAAATTACCAAAAGGAAAATAAAAACTAATTATCAAAGTATGATACTAAAAATCAGCCTTGCCATCACACTGAATTTGAAAGCCTATATAAAGTAATAGCATTCTAACAAATCCATTGCCTTCTATAAAATTGTTGCACTAAATAAAGAACAAAATATATTTTGGTGGATTCCTTTTAGCATGAATAAATTTATACCTTCTATTCCTAAATCTAAGTCTTCACCTTCCCTCTCTTAATTTTCCTTTCTTGCTTATTTTATGAGTTACAATAGGATCAGCATGTGTACTATTAAATGTTAAGTTTTAAAGATTTTCAAATAATATACCATAATTGCTTAATAATCAAAATTATATATCATGCCAAATTTTTCTAATATGTGTTGGCTTTTAGGGCAATTTCTTTTTCTTACCTGTTGTCCTGTTGTATGCAGTCTTGTATCTCTCTTTAATTTCCTTGCTAAGTGATAGTTACCATCACAGCACTGGCTTTCCTTGATATCATCTCTTCCTACATGTCCAAAACACAAGTTCACATGAGCAGAAGCTGATCTTATCGAAGGTAAATCAGAAGTTAAAAAAAAAAAAAAAAATGGACAGGAAGATAAAAACATCAAAAGTCTACATCTTGCATCTTGCAAGCAATGACAAGTTATATTTAGGAAAAGTCGTTCTGTTGAGATGAAAATCATTCTCTAGTTTAAACTGACCACAGAGGTTTATAAGCATAATAAGAATTTGAAGTTTACTTTTCAATTAAAGCGAATGCTTGAGCTTCCTACCCTTTAGTAGTACAATCACCAACAAGCCTGCAAACAAAATAATGTTTGAGTCAAATCATCATAAATAAATGGTCCGATAAAAGTTCAGAAGACCTGATTTTATTTTTGTGGTGGCGCCAAGAACAATACTTAGGATTTTGTTTAGTTTTGCGCATGTTAATCTTGATTTTTCCCAATGTTTTGCATGTTTTGAGTTTTTAATATCAAAGGTAGTGTTCTTTGTAAACAAGTGTAAGTTTACCCAGGCAGCTTCACTTACACCCTTCCCTTGTAATCAGATGTGAAAATTACACACTCCCTTTTGGATACATGATAATTACACATTTCAACATGCAAAGAATTGTCTCTGTTTCAGTTGTTGGAATGAAAAAGCTGAGACATTCAGTAAAATATATTATTATATTAAAGATCATTTCCATAATTGTTTTCAGGATTTGTAATCAAAACCATGATCAAGGTACTTTTAGTTTTTAAAAGAATATACGGGGAAATAAGAAGTGGATAAAATTAATTGTCAAGTTACACTTGAATGACCATTTATTTGATAAAAATGCAATTGAGAGAATACACTCTATTCTTTCATTTAAATAAGTAGAAAGCTTTAGTATCCTATTTTACATTTTATTTTTTTCTGTACTTTTTGAGGAGTCCTGGTGTAATGCTGTAGGATAAGCACTGGACCACAACTTCCATTTGAACCAAAAGGTCGGTGGTTCAAATCCACCAGCCATTCCTCAGAAACCCTATACAGGGTCACTATGAGTTGAAATTGACTTGATGGTACTTAACAACAATAATGCTTAGTGACATACCTACTTTTATATAGATCAAAAACAGTAAAGTTTATATTTTTATAATCAAGGTGAAGGTGTGAGCAGAATAGAGATCTACATACAACAAAGGAGTCTTTTCAGGAAAAGGATTTTTGTTGTTCTTATTTGGAGAGTCCTTTTGAGTCAATTATAAAAGTTTTGTAAATTCTGGCAAGATACCTCAAAGTTCACCATCCGAGCTCTGTGTTTACTTGGAGTGTCATTTGTACCACGAAGTAAAGATATGGAAATCAGTGTGTGTATAAGACAAGTTAAAGTCTAAAGAATTCAGAGGTTTGGGCTTACAATACTAACTTAGAAATGCCTTTTGCTTGTTTGGAAGGTAGTTTTTAAATTCTTTTTATTTTCTTGAGAAAAGGAAAAGATGAGAGAATGCAGATATACATAAGTGATGCTATGGCTTCTTGAAACATTATGTATCATCTGGCATACCTCGCCTCCTTAGCCCTTTACTCATCCCAAAATTCATTTGCTTATATAGCCCAAGTCTGTCATTTTATATATATATACTCATATAGCCCAAGTCTGTCATTTTATATATATATAAATTATAAAGGATACCCATAGATTTTGGGGGTTGAAATATATAACAATCCAATTTTCAAATATTTGCAATTTCCTGTCAATACTAATTAGCCCTTATCGAGACATCCTCTTCTATTTAATAATCATTACAAGCATAGTGGTTACGAATCGGGCTGCGAACCTTAAGGTCAGCGGTTCGAAACTACCAGCTGCACCGCGGGAGAAAGATGAGGCTTTCTACTCCCGTAAAGATTTACACCCTTGGAAACCCTGTACAGGGTCGCTATGGGTCGGAACCGACTCGACGGCACTTAACAACAACAACAACAACAACGTAATCTTTGACATTTCTATTTACTTTTTCAAAATGTTTTCCCTAAAGTGTTTTCATATTATCTTAGAAATTGGAGGGGACCATAGAATTCAACTCTGTCACCTCCAGGCTCCCTCACTGGGTCAAAATTAAAACGCAGATGGCAGAACCAGGATTTGAACTCCAACCCTGCTGAATCCAAATCGGGACAAGATGCTGTCTTGAACAATTTTTGTTGTGTTTTGTTGCGGTTGATATTTTCTTCAAAGTCTTAATCTGAGATGATGTCTTGTTCTTAAGCTAAGTCATCCTCTACTTTGAAGTATTAGGTTACAGTCGTTGAGTGTACCAATCAGAGAACCAGAAAACCCAGGAAGCCTCTCTGGAAGATTATTGGATTGTGCAGCCACATGTTTTGAACTAGATCCTTTGGTCTCACTACTTCTCTATTCCTAGAAAAAGTAAACAGGTCTTTTTTAGGTGAGGCATTCCCATTTTCATACTATCCATACAGTTGTCTGACAGAGAGCTCAGAAAATGTTTCACCTGTTTATGGATGTTAGACATTATTAACTGGGTTTTCACTTAAGTGCCATTTCAAGGCTAAGTTTATTTTGGCATGGTAGGAAGGCTGGTGAGAAGGAAGAGGCAGAGGCAAAGAGACTTCAGAGGGTTGCCAGGAAGGAAAGGGTTCCTGCTCGCCCCACTCTCCACATCTACCTTCGTGACTTTTAGCTTTGCAGGTAGCAGCAATGGCAAACCGGAAAAGTGTTGGTAGGAAGAAAGTGGCAGGGTTCTTTCCTGGTTAAGCCACGTGTCTTCTATTATTTTCCATTCCAGCAAGCCAACCGATCCCTGGAGATCTGAGATCACAATTTGGTGTACAACAAAAAGAGTCATGGACTTGGCTCAGGAAACTTGGACTCATGGCCCACCCAGCCTGACCATCCAATCTCAGTGTAGCCTTGGGCACATTCTGTAATATTTCTGGGCCTCACAGTCCTACTTGTAAAGTGTAGGGATTGGGCAGAGGTTGCAAATTGGTGGCTGACAGATGTGTTTGGTTTGGCCCACAAAATATTTTTAAAACATTTGAATTGGTTGTCAATATTTAAAAATTGGGCAATTTAATTCAAAAAAGCAGATTTTTAGCTCCTCTGGAGAACTCGGCAGATCTGGCATCACTGGCCCATGTGGCTTCCTAGAAAGACCATGTGGGACTTCTGGACCCTTGTTAGAATGATCATTCAGTCTCCCTAAGCTACATGGCCTGTGTAGATATTTGTGTGATACTATTTCCCTCCAGGAGTCCTGGTGTGACACTGAAGGATAAGCACTGGCCTGCTAACCACAAAGTCAGTAGTTCAAATCCACCAGCCACTCCTTGGAAAATGTATAGAATTGTGAGTCAGAACTGACTCAACAATGCTTAACAATAGCAGCATTTCTCTCCAAGGCACCTTCAAAGCCCTACTTCTGTCATTCCAAATCTAATTGGCTATCGCTGTGGTTTGTGGGATAAGCACTGGATCTCTCACCACAAGGTCAATGGTTCAAACCCACCAGCCACTCCTCAGGAAAGACAGGCGACTGTCTGCTCCCTTAGAGATTTACCGTCTCAGAAACCTTATCGGGTCACTATGAATTGGAAACAACTCCATGGCAGTGCATTTGGTTTGGGAATTTGGGGTATGCAAAGTATAGGAGTTCTCATGCAGTACAAATGGTTTATGTGCTAGGCTATTCACCAAAGGATCCCTGGTGGAGTTGTAGAATATGCACAGAACTGCTAACCACAAGGTCAGAATTTCAAACCCACCAGCTGCTCCTTGGAAACCCTAAAAAGGGTCTCTGCGAGTCAGAACTGACTTGATGACACTTAACAACAAAATCACCAAAAGGTTGGGGATTTGAGTGTACCCAGAAACACCTCTGTTGTGGCACTGTAGAATATACACTGGGCTGTGAACCACAGGGTTAACAGCTCAAACCCACCAGCCAGTCCTCTGAAACCTTGTACAGGGTCACTATGAGTCGGCACCAACTCGACAGCACTTAACAACAACAACAGAGGCACCTTTGAATAAAAACTTGGATATCTACTTCCTAAAAATAAGTCAGTGAAGTTTTTATGAAGCACAATTCTACTCTGACACACATGGGACTGACCATGAGTTGGAATCCTCTCAAAAGACAACCACTGTTTTTGTTGTTTTAATTGGTATGCAAAATATACATAATCCTCAATGGTTTCTATGCTCATAACAAAATGCCAAGATATTTGTCTATTCAACAAGCATGAGATAACAGTTGGAAATATTTTAGGTTCAATACATTAGCCTTAAGGAGCTCTGGTAGCATAGTGGTTACCAATCGGGCTGTGAACCTCAAGGTCAGCAGTTCGAAACTACCAGCTGTTCTGCGGGAGAAAGATGAGGCTTTCTGCTCCCGTAATGATTTACAGCCCCGGAAACCCTGTACAGGGTCGTTATGAGTCGGAACCGACTCCACGGCATATAACAACAACAGCAACAACAACATTAGCCTTATTTGTATCAAAACTTTTGAGTTCTTACCATGGGAGGCTCAGAAAAGGTATCATGTATTAAGGCAGGCATAGAAAAAGGTGGTTTGGCCATTGTGCATTTTCCACCTAGCAAAATAGAAAAGTATCTTGTAAATTACCATAAAATTGATTCTTTCAAATCTAGAGAATATAGGTTCCTTCAGTTACCGTAGGGTTTTTTTTGGTTGTGTTTTGTTTTTGTTTTCAGTCTCCCACTAAACTAATATTTGCAGCCACTTATTTGAATAATGGGTTCCTGGATGTTTTCTCTTCACACAACTACAAACAAATAATGCTGGTCTGGGCTATATTTAGACTTCTTCAAAAGTAAGAAATTTCATTGATTTAGTAAGTCATAGTTTTAGAGAGCATTATTCCAGATATATCCAGTTAACATTCGCAATTAATAGTTATAGAATGTTACAACTTTACAAAGTACTTTGACAGAAATATCTTAATGGATCCCCACAACAATTCTAGGAGTTGGACAGAGAAGGTGCTCATAGTTGACATAAGTGAGTCTGAGAATCAGAAAACCTGGATAACTTCTGGAAAATCTTCCTACTATGACTTGATAAAAGAGAGAGGCATATTCAAACCTACAGCTCTGGCTTCACATTCAATTCTTCCCATGCCATCAGCATGTTTCCAGGGGCTTCATTCCTATTTATATCCTATCCAAACATTGATTTTTTTTTTTTCTCTCTCTCTCTCTCTCATGAATTGTCTCAGTGGTTTCTAAATTAAACGGAGACTCTTTGTAAGCTGTTGTTAAGTGAGTGCTAGATTTTATTAAGGGAAACTAACACATATAGTAAAACCTCTGAGAGCCAGAATGTGATGGGATTGCCTTGTGTTTCTGGGTCTTGCAAGTTTTCCACCTTTGAAAGTATGACATCTTATCACTTTTCTATTACTTGTTTTCACAGAAAATATTTGAGTTTTTCTTTCTGATGGGTTTCTGCATTACATAGGTTCTGACTTTTGCAGGTTTTACTGTACACAAAAACACAATCCACAGAAACAGAGTGTAGGAAATAACTTGAGATAAAAGAAAATTATGATGTAGAGAAATGGGGACGGAGCCAAAAAGAAAGGTAAAATAGTCATGTAGAAACTTATAGAAAACCAAAGGGGAAAAAGTTTAACTAAAAAGAAGAAGATAGAATCATTGGGGAAGGGAGGAAGATTATAGAGACATGAAAAGAAATAAAAAGAGAAATAAAATATGGGACTGCGTTGTAATTTAAGAAGTGAAACTCTTTAGGAAAGAGGTAACAGAAAAATGGGAAACACTAGAGAGGAAGCGACAATTAGGAAGTGTGGATGAAAAACCTCCAGGCCAGAAATCTGAGCAAAGACTTGGAGGAGAGGAGGGGCATGGTAAATATAGAAACACAGAGGATTTTTTTTTAAGGATCAGAAGCTGCAAGGAAAATAATTTTTAATCACAAAAGTATGTGGAGACAGGATCAAGTTGGGATGTCAAGAAAAGAAATTAACATGGTTGAAAGAAAACAAAAGAAATTAGTAAGTAAAATCTTTGGATGACAAGAGTAGAAAGAGAAATTATTTTAAAGAGAAAAAATGAATGGACAGAAAGTAGAATGAGATGAGAGCTGATGATAGGTTGTTGTTGTTAAATATGTCATCGAGTCGGTTCTGACCCATAGCAACTATGTATAGGGTTTCTGAGGAGTGACTGGTGAGCTTGAACCGCCGACCTTGCTGTTCAAATGGCTTTGCAATCTGGCGCATTAACCCACAGCACCACACCAGGACTCCAGGGGAACAAACGAAAGGAGTCAAGAAAGATGCTGAGGGAGACTGCAGCAAACCTGAATGATGTAGAAAAAGAACCTGCAAAGAAAATGAAACTTCAAGCTATGATGGGGGTAGTGGGAGGCAGGGACTGAGCTGAGCAAGGTGAGAGAGGAAGGAAAGGCTAAGCTCAGCCAAAAGAGGTGAACAAGGAGGATGTGGGGAGATGAGGAAAAGAGAAAAGAGTCAATTAACGTTATGAGGTTAAAGAGTTGGAATTAGGGGGTGAGGCATTCTGTGTGAATTCTTATGAGGCATTCTGCTTGAATTTATTTAAACATACTTACTGGTTTCCCTTTACCACGACCTATTCAATATGTTCATCTGACAGCAGTAGACCATTATAATCAGTTTGCATGTAAAAGTCCTTTATGAGAATGAGCAATCTTCTACTTTCTTAAAGTTTCCCAAAAGGTGAAGTAAACTTCATTCTTTCTCTCTCTGAAGGCTGCAAGAGCTGTAATGGAATGGGAGTATGGAGCAAGAGTTTGTAATCATATTTGAAACTGTTCTTCCAATAAACTCCCAATTCAGATAAAGTGGTAATTATGTTCAAACATTTATGGCAAAATATACTCCAGCTATTAATTTACATTGCTTATACTAAAGATCTCTTGAGTTTTCAAAAAAACTTCATTTATTTATTTTTCATATCAAAGATCCTTTTGTAGCCAACAGATTCTGTTTGGTAATCAAACTGTCTAGCTCCCTCAGTAATTCTTTACCTGGGTACTACATATACGTATCTATCAGCATTCTAATACTTTCTTGCTGTGAGTATTCTAGCAGGGTACTCCTTGGGGCTCTAGAATTTATGACCCTCCTTTTAACTCTCTCTAGTCTCCTTCTTCAATAGAATTAATAAAAAGCCTTTGGCAATATAATTTCCATGTCATTGTAAAAATGAGGTTAAAAGTGGCAACAGACATGAGAACCAGGAGGAAATGAGTACTATGTACTTCTAGCCACACCCTGGGCCATGTGCTCTGTCCATGTGCACGGTGCCCCGCCTGCAGAGTGGACTGTGTGATGTGGAGACACATGAGGTAAGGGCCATGTGGAGGACTAGCTTCACTGAAATTGGGAAGGGGAAATATCAACCCAATGCCATAAATGGAAAAATATTTTTATTAGAGCCTAGAGCAATTATCTTCAATACTAAATTAATGTACCTCTCCTTTCCTTCTCTCTTCTTTCTTCTGTTTCCCCTTCCTAATGCCTGAACCCTTTCCAGGATTTTCTCCTTCAAGGTTTATGTATGTGCCTGGAAAGAAAAATAAAATCAATGTGTTGCAGGACTAGCAAGTACTTCTATAAATGTTAGAAACCTGTTTGAGACAAGACATGAAATTCTCAAAATTATCTGTCTGTAAAACTTTTTCTAGTTCTAAATAGGGTATGAATTGCTGTAAAACTTTTTCTAGTTCTAAATAGGGTATGAATTGATTGTGAAAACAAATGCTTCTATACAGCCATCAGGGGGAGAAAAAAAAAAAAAAAGGTTAATGTCATTGTAATGACAATCCCTATTTTATGTGAGTGGGTAAAACAGGCTTTCCGAGCCTTAATTAGGCATGTTATTTATTTACTTATTTCTTTTACCTTTAGCATATAGAGAAATTAGAGATGACAGGTAGCTAGCTAAGTAGATTGACAAAGTGGCAGACGGAATTTGGGGCAGAAGGAGTGTATAAGGGAGCTGCCACATGCAACATAATACAGTTACTTCAGAATTGTAGACAGAGGAGAGGGCAGTATTTCAAGAACAATTGTTGTTCTTAAAAACTCTTAATGCTAAGGTGCTCCTCTTGGTGTGTTTCCTTCTTGCTTCCTAGAATTAAGAGAAGTTCTTCCCTAACTTGAGTTGCTATGCATAGCAGTGAGATTTCATTGGCTCTGGATACTGTACTGTCTAGTAGAGACTACTGGGAACTCTGCTAATGTGCATATTGATGTACCCTGTAGCATCAGAGATGATGAAAGAGCATATTACTTATTTCCACAACAACAAAGCTAAGAGAAATTTGAAAGCAGCCAGTTATTTTACCTGGGGACATTCTCCCAGGTGACAGGACTGTAGAATCATGGAATTTAAATGTGGAGGCAGTCTAGTTTTCTAAAAAAAAAAAAAAAAAAAATGCATGGAAATTGGGCACAATAGTATCACCAACTCCCCCCAAAATTAAATGAAAGGGCTATTGCTTTCATTTATATTCATTTAATCAACTGTACCTAAAATATGGAAAAGGCATTATGCTCATTTGGAGTGTATTTTATTCGTTGTTTACTAGGTTGGACTGACATGATATGATTTGTGCTTTGCCGGGTCACAACAAGCTACTAGCAGGACAATTTGCTGAATCAAGAGGATGATTGTGTCTGGTGCCAGTCAGTCGCAATTAGGACTAGGATCAGGGAGGCCCAGGGTTTGTGCATCGTCTTGGGCAAGCCGCATAGAAATCAGCTCACCTGAAACTAATTGTCACAACAGAGACCTTATGCAAATGAGCCCTGGGGTTAGCGTGGGAAAAGAAAAACTGTCGCAAAGATAGGTGACCTGCTGAGCAGGGGGTCTGTTGCTGGGGAAATCTTTGTTCAATGAGTTAAAAAATGTTTTCATTGTTCAAAAAAAAAAAAGCAGCATACAACACTCCCCAAGAGCATGGCAAATACACTCATCTAAAATTCCAATAAAGGAGAAGCCTGCTTTGGAGCGTGCAATAAATTGAAAGTCTTTACACTTTATAAGGGCTACAACAGGAGAAGAATTTCCCTTTGCGAGGCCCTTTAAATCTGAGGTGCTGTGGAGTGCAACATAGCCTACCTTGAAAATAGACTTGGTCAGGTCTAGTACAAGTCTGGCGGAACTCCCTCAACCCTATCTAGCTGTATCCCAGCACTCCACCTCCACGATGTCAGGAAGCATGCATGTGGACTAGGCAGTAGGGCCCAGTTTGTAAATGAACATTACTTTTTATCTCAGGTAGAGAAGAAGGGTCAGGACAGTTCCCTACCAGAGGGCAAGAGAATCCAAGAAACAAAGGCAGTTTCTTTGATTGTGGTTTCTCAGATGTTCACAGATTTCAATGTGAAGCAAGCACTGTGAGTGTCCAGGACTGCTAATGCTGCTCAGGTGATGGCAGTGTAGAAAGTTAGTAAAATAGAAGTAAGAAATCTTTTTGAATTAGGATCTTCTCTTAGTTTTTTTAAGCCCTGACAAAATTTGTTTACATTGGAAATGTCATTCAATCTTAATTATAGCACTTCTTTGAAATAACCTATAAAATGTCCAACTTTAGAAAATTAGATGGAAAGAAGAAGAAAAAACCCGTTATCCTAAGGTAATAATAAACATTATGATACAGTATTGGAACAAAGTTGCCTTTGGGTTCTTCAGTCGATTTTTAGCTTTTCAATATTGTTTCCCTAAAAGAAGTATGGGTTAACATACTGACACTGTTAGCATTTAACTGAAAATTGTCAGTGACATATTAAATAATGTATTTTCACACAGCAGTATAGATATAATAACAAGGAAATAAAATGGAATATGTTAAGCTTTTCCAATAACAGAGTGGAGATATTTTGCATCTAATGATTTCAAAAGAACAGTTTGAATAAAAAAATTTAGGTGAGAGAAAGAGAAAGTAAGAAAGTTGCATTGCTTAAGCTCTGAATGCAAATGTTATTTTACTTGGCAAATTACTGGATCCAAAAAAGTGTGTTCGTTGTGTTTCCTAAAAGGGTGAATTAAAATTTGGGCCTGCATCTGATAAGCAAGCTCAGGAATTAACTTGATAGTCACCACAAAACCTAAAGAAAGTTAGGCTTAAGAGAAGTGAGACTTAATCACAATTAAAACTTTTTTTTTTTAAAAAAAGATTGCAACTTATTTGTCCCTTCACCACTGTCTGAAATAATTTCCACATATAGGAGACATCTCACAGTGGGTATGAAGTACTCAGCTTTCACTCATCAAACTTTAATCTGAACTGCATTTTAGTTTTTGAATAAAGAACACTTAAAAAATTTAGATGCAAATTATTTTGCATTATTCATGCTTTAAGTGTCCTTGTAGATTTAAACACTTCTGAGGCCACCTTGATTCAAGTAATTACCTAGGCCCTCACTGCTCCATCATGAATAAGGTATTTTGTACAAGTAAAGTATGCACCCGATGAGCTTTTAAAGTGGCTTTACACTGAACTTGTGTATTGCTTCTTGTGCATGAGTGAGCTGAACATGCGTCGCAGTCTGTCTCAGGTGGGAAACCCTGGCTGGGCAGCCATGGGTGACGGGATGAAACTCGAGCATCTCCCCCCTCACACATGCTTTTCCTTTGTCTCTTCTGAAGAATCAGAATGTGATTCTCCTGCCTGATTCTAGTAGCTAGTTTACATTCTCAGAGAGCAAGAGATGTGAGGAAAAGAGACCAGAGGACAAGTGGCAGTGATTCCTCCTTAACTCTCCCAACAGCAGACTTCCTTTAAAATGTTCACTTTTCAGACTTCCTTTAAAATGTTCACTTTTCAGGCCACCTCAGATCCCTCAGCAAAGATGACTGTGTGCGGTAATAAGTCTTGCTGATGTTATGTGGCTCTGTACATCTGTCTTCCCATCTGTCAGCCTAGACTCCTGAGCTAATAGAGTTAGGTACTACTTCAACCACAGAATTCTCCACGAAATGGAAATGACTTCAGACTCCATCTTGATCAATCAAACTTGATCTTTTTATAGTTTGAATAGTGAAAAAGAGCAACTGAAGAACACTTACAATGGATGGAAATGAAAGTGACCGTGTAGCATAAATCTGTACATTTACATATGCACGTACACATACACAAAGGTTTTGTAATAATTACATGAAAGTGAACAATGATATGGAAGACTGAGGAGAACTGATGTTTTTTAATTAAAGTGTGTAAAGAATATTAACTATACCATGCAGTGCCAGGAGAATGAATAATTATCCCGGAAGAAGTACAGCCAAAATGCTCCTTAAAAGGGAGAGTGATGAGACTTCTTCCTTACATACTTTGGGCATGTTGTCAGGAGAGACCAGTCCCTAGAGAAGAAGGGCAGTACGCTTGGTACAGTAGAAAGTGAGTGGGAAAAGATGAAGGCTCCCAATGAGATGGATGGACACAGTAGCTACAACAGACTTAAATGGCAACAATTATGAGAATTGCACAAGACTGGGTTATGTTTCATTCTGTTGTACATAGTTAGAACCTGCTTGACAGCACCTAACTACAACAACAACAAACAATCAAACCCATTGCCATTCAATCAATGGCAGAGTAGAGCTGCCCCATAAGGTTTCCAAGGCTGTATTCTTTGCCAAAGGAGGTCTGGTATCATAGTGGTTACGAATCGGGCTGCTAACCTCAAGGTTGGCAGTTTGAAACTACCAGTGGTTCTGTGGGAGAAAGATGAGGCGTTCTGCTTCCATAAAGATTTACAGCCTCAGAAACCCTGTGCAGGGTCACTATGAGTCAGAACCGACTCCACGGTACTTAACAGCAACAGTTTTTACCAAAGCAGACTGTCACATCTGCCTTCTGCAGAGCGGCTGGTGAGTTTGAACCACTGGCCTTTCCATTAGCAGCCCAGCACTTAACCATTTGCACCACCAGGACTCCCTATAACAACAGCAACAAGAGTTAAAAGTAATTGGCTGAAGGTTGTAGCTGGCATTTGTTACAAAGTGCCCAAGCTTTTTCTTTCCAACTCCATGGCTTTGAAGAATTATAGGAATTTTATGATGTGCTATTGGAGTTATACTGGCAGAGATTACAGAAAAGGGGTTAAAGTTGGTTTATGGCAGAAAAAAATTATGCAGAAACCAATAAAAATAAACACACTCAAGTAGACTAAACTTGCTGGGCTTTTAGTTTTAGTTTAACAAAGGAAGTTTAGATGAAAGTAAATGTTGCAGCTTTTAGAAAATTAGTTGACACTCACACTTGATCATCTTTACTACACAGCGGTATAATTAATATTTAAACATTCTAATAATGCAGCTTGCTTTGCATGCACTTTTCAGCCTTACAACAGTATATTTTATCTGGAATTCTGCTAGCATTTTCTTGGGTACTGCCCATTTTCATGGAGTTAAATTTAAAATAGACTTGGGCCTTAGTTCTTATGGCCAGAAAAACATCAATAGGAGAGTGAACAGGTTTCATACATCTCGCAGACAGTTTACTATTAAGACCAATATTTATCTGAGATAATAGATAATATATAAATTTTGTTTCATTGCCCCTGTAAATGTTTTTAAACGACCAGAGTCAATTATGTTTGAAAGTTGCAGTTGGCTATTGTCCACTCACATATTATTGCTCCAAATAGGAAAATTTTGACTATGTAAACACAGTGTGAAATCAGCAATTGATACACAAAATATTGTTGTTGTTGTTGTTGTGTGCCGTGGAGTCGGTTCCAACTCATAGCGACCCTGTACAGGGTTTCTGAAGCTGTAAATCTTTACGGGAGCAGAAAGCCTCATCTTTCCCCAGCGGAACAGCTGGTAGTTTTGAACTGCTGACCTTGCGGTTCACAGCCCAATTTGTAACCACTACGCTACCAGTGCTCCTTACACAAAATATAGAATCCCCCATATCTGTTCATTCATTGAGACATCTGATTAATGTAATAAAGGTTTTTTTGTGTGTTTGTTGTTTTTTTTAAATATATATATGAAATCACTTTCAGAACATTGTCTGGATTGTGACTGTTGTATACCCAGGAACTTAGTAAAACAATAAAACTGGTAAAATATAGAGAAGTAAGCTAATTGAGGGAAGACTGAGCTAGTTTATTTTCATATGAGAACTTTCTTCCTGTTACAGTCTCAGGGCTGTAGGTGGTAGGGAAAAGTTGTTTCAGGTGCTGCCCTCAGCTCGGCCCCTTTGAAGAATGCAAGGTGTCTGGTGTTCTTGACCTTCTTAGAGTTTGAATGGTGAGAAAGAGCATTCTACTTTTCCACCCTAAATTAAATCTCCTTTAACTGAAATATAATTTGCATGCACATATTTATTGCTCCTCCTTTATAAGTGTGTAGGTGTGCTGAGCTGCAAGTCTATTTTGAGCCTCAGCCCACATTAACCCCTTGGGGCCCACTTCATCATAGGTACTGCCCTGTGAGAGTCCTGTCATTTCATGAAGCCTGAGCTATAATACATCCATAGCCACACCAACATGGAAGCATCTCATTTCATTCAATTCTGTGAAGCCTTTGGAGATGTGGCTTGGCATAACCAAGAGCTACCAAGTTAGGCAGGTTAGGTTTGTTGTTGTTAAATGCCGTCGAGTTGATTCCGACCCATAGCGACCCAGTATAGGGCTTCCAAGGAGCAGATGGTGAGCTTGCAGTTCAAACGACTTTGCAGTCTGACACATTAGCCCCCGGCACCACACCAGGACTCCAGGTTAGGTTTAGAGAGGAAAAAAAGGTGAGCAATAGATAAAAGCTAGCAGTGTAAAATACTACTCTTGTTACTGGTAGTTGCCATTCAGTTGATTTAAACTCATGGTCTCCATAGGACTGCCCCATAGGGCTTACAAGGCTGTGACTTTTCAGAAGCAGATTTCCAGGCTTGCCTTCCGAGACACCTCTGGGTGAGTTCGAACTGCCAACTGTCTGGCTTGTAGTCAAGTACTTAGCCATTTGTACCACCCAAGAACTCCTAACAGGTTACTACAGAGGAGCAATATATAAACGAAGTTCCATGTTGAAAGGATCACAGTGCTTTCATGAAATAAGTGTGAAGAGGTGCTTTACATTGACTTTTATTTCTCTGTGTCAAAAGGAAGTCATTTTCACAGATTCTCTTTATTTCTGATATTCACAAATTAAACTGATAGTTCTATGGCCTTGTCTTTTATTGGGCTTGTTTTGGGAAAGGGAGTTAAATGAGCTCAGCTTGCAAATAACTAACAGCTCGTGGACTATTTAAAACCTGCAACTGAGGTGATAAAGTAGAGATAAGTTGAACTCAACTGCTGTCACATGTATGGGTCTTACAGATAGAAGTCCAAGAGTGGACAAAATTAAAAGCATTTTTCATATGCTAATCTCCACCTGCACAGGAATCTTTTCTTTTCCTTTTTTTATTTCTTAAGGGAGGCAGCCCACTAGTAGAGCAAATTCATGAGCTATCACTAGTACATAACTTGTAGGAATTGTTATGACAAACAACCAAATACATACTTTTATGACAAAAGTCTACTGCAGAATTCTGAATTCCAGGTGGATGTCCTTACAGCAATATTAGGGTATTTAAAATGGTATATATATATATA
>NW_006408530.1:18208541-18233541 GCF_000296735.1 Chrysochloris asiatica
CAGCCCGATTCGTAACCACTACGCTACCAGAGCTCCTTTATAGTTGGTGCTAAGTTTAATTGAGTTGGTTCTGATCCATAGAGACCCTGATATGGGTTTCCAAGGAGCAGCTGGTGAGCTTGAACCACCAACCTTTTGGTTCCAACTGGCTTTGCAGTCCAATGCATTAAGCATTAAGCAGCAGTGCCACACCAAGACTCCCATATATATACATACACACTTTAAAAACTCAAATAATAATTGCCTCCATATGTAATTGGTTCAAAAGTATGTCTGAGGAATTACTTTTTTTCATTGCAAATAGAGATCAAAGCCAAAGCAATGGTCTACGTTGCCCTTCAGGTGGTAGCTACATACATTCTTAGTGAGTGTGAGAGACAGCCAGGGATGTCAATCAGAACCAAAAGATTAACCCACAGCAGTGAAATCTGAGAGGATTTATAACAAGTAGGTAACAGTTTCAGGCCTCTGTGAGAAAGCATAAACTAGAACTTCATGCTGGGCCAAAACAGGGCAGGACATTTGAGGTAGACAGTGAGAAAACCTTGCTCTTATTATGACAAAGCCTCTACCATTACTTGTTTAAATGCCACTGGGCTGTTGCGAAATGCTCATCATTTCTCTAGGCTTGATAGCATTTTACAAAAAGCTTTTGGGGTTTCCTTTAATTTTGATAAATATTCAGATGTGTACAAAATTCACTTCAGCTTTGAATGACAGAAAATTCCCCAAGCTTATTGAGTTTCCTTTCAGGTAAGAGAACAGTTCTTGTAATGAAAATGTTGCTTTTCATTTTCCCAAAATTGTCAATAGTATAGGTCTTTACCTCGTCAACATTGAAAATTCAGTAATATATTGAAGTGTAACCAAAAAAAAGTCCAAAGGCCATCTTAAACATCAAACGATGACTCAAAAGAATGCAATAGTCGTTCGTGGTTATATAATGTCCTATTTTTTTGCCCCCTCTTTCTAATAGGAAGGTCCTTAGACCCAGGAAATTTGTGGTTAAAGTACCTACAGTCAGGTCAGAATTTTCCATTATTATGTAGCAATCTCTGAGATCCTAAATTTGAATCAATATTTATAATATTTGTATAATTTATAGCTATTCTCTTCTTTACAAGGTAGTAAGCAGCATAGGCCAGTTTGGGGAGTCCTGGTGTGATGATGTGGGATAATGCATTGGACCTCAGGGTCGGTTTGAATTGCAAGGTTGCCTGTTCAAACTCACTAGCCGCTCCTCGAAACCGTATACAAGGTAACTATGAGTCAGAAACAACTGAAAGGCATTTAGCAACAACTTAAGTCATCTTTAGGGGGAGGAGGAAATTAAAATATAGCCATATATTTAGGCACCAGGCAAAATGCTTTGCTCTGACTTTACTTATAGAAATCAGTGTCAATGGTCATTTTACTTTTTAAATGGAATTCTAGGTCTGATTCCATATGACCAGGCTGTTAACGTGAAGGGGAAGAGTCAGCATCATTAACATTCTTTGATTGGCGAGCACATTAGGAGGTAGATAAGGGAGAAGCCCAGACAACCCACCTCCTGGCCAGGGGAGGAGGACAGTGCCTGGAATGTCTGCAATGTGTTTCCATTTTTGTCGCACCTATGTGTGGCCACCCATCTGGTCTGAATCAATCAGTCTCATCCCAGAGCTTTGCTCCTCTTGCAGCTGAAATAATACCCTCCTTACCCAATGCTCTGCCTGAAGTAGGGTCACTGCTCAAAACTCCCCAGGCAGAGCTTATTAGCAAGGTTTCATGTTTGTAAACATTGGTGCGTGCAGGAGGAGGCAAGGAAGGAGAAATTGTTTTTTTGTGTTTTAAAATATGGATGTTTTATAGGGTTCTTTGGAGTCCTGGTGTGGTGCTGTGGGTTAATGCGCTGGACTCCAAAGTTGGCTTGAGCCACAAGGTTCAAGCTCACCAGCCGCTCCTCAAAAACCCTACACAGAGACGCTATGGGTCAGAACCAACTTGACACTTATGAGCAACAACAACACAGGGTTCTTTCAGAAATAATAACTTGGAAACTAGATGAATCATTGAAGATTTAACCCTGAAGGTAAAGGAATTAATTATGCGCCACTATTTTACATACATATATCCTCATTCTTTTTTTTTTTTAATGCAACTTTTGTTGCCTTGGATTAGGCCATGACTTTTTGTGCAGTTGTATCTGGAATAGATAAAGCCAAGATGAATTGACACAGTGACTGCAACAATGGGATTAAACATAACAATTATGAGGATGGCACAGGATCAGGCATTGTTTCTTTCAAATATACATTGTGTTGCTATGAGTCAGAACAATATCTAACAACAAGAAAGAAAACCAGGACATGCAGGGTTGGCCATGATTTGACCTGAAGTATTTTTTCTAGGCTACTTTGCTCTGTTCCACATTAGAAGAAATAATGTTCTATATTCTAATGCAGTAACAACTCTACACTTCTGCTTTTGGACCATTTTCCAGGAATCCCTCAGGTGTACATTCTGTTCTGTACCCACTCAATCTCCATGCTGTCCGAGGTCTCCACACCTCCTGCTTGATCATCTAGCTACTCGAGTACTGACCCCCTATTAAAAGGGTCAAGGTATTCTATTCACCAGTAAAACCAGCCAGGATTTAGGATCACATAGCACTCTTCCCACAAGAGACTTTGAAATTTACTGACATTGACTTTGGCAAATTAAATAGCATGGCATGGAACTATTCATCTTCTCTATCTGCCCAGTTTTCCATTGCAGTGGGAAATAGCACCCCATCATAGACCTCCCAACCAGGAATGCCAGAGCTAGTTTTATCTCACCACTGTCTTTTTCATTCCCACATCCAGTCAATTTCCAACAATTGCCACGTTTTCTTTGCCAACATTTCTAGAATCCACCGCCTTCCTTTTATTCTCATAGTTGTGGTCTTAGTCTAAGTTTTGGCTTTGGCTCACTGGGACTTTGCAGCCTCTGCCCTCCCTTTCCACATGCCTGTCTCAAAATTCAGTTTACCTTATTGACAAACTATTTCTTTGTCTTTGGTCCGTTCATTTCCTTTGTGTTCTATTGAGACTGCCACTGCTCTCAGGACAAAGTTTTAATGCTCCCTTTACACAGCTTTCCCCTTCATTCAGCTCATTCTTATTGCTCCTGTCTTTTCAGGTCTTTTATGAGGTAGACCCATCTATTACTCTTAATTCGATCATTTTCTCATTGCTATGGTCAACATGTCCCAGATTCAAACATAAGAAAGCATTTCCTGACACTTCCATGTATTTTATTAATTTTTTCATTGTCTCCTTCCATTCCACCATAGCAAAGCAAATTCTCCTTCCATTCCACTGTAGAGCATGTCCAGGTGGAAAACCCCAGGCCTCACTTCTTAGTACCTATGGCATTAGGCAAGTTACCTAACAGCTCTGCACCTCAGTTTCCTCATCTGTAAAATGGATAGTTGTGAAGACTAAATGAGATCATTTATGTTGAACACTACTGGCACATTGTAAGCACCAATTTAAATGTCTGCTCTTTTTTGTTTTTTACTGTACCTCAAAGGCCAACTACTCAATGACACCTACTCTGTTACTATTACACTGTGTGCTCTTATTTCTTGGCATGTAAATTTTGACGACAACACAAGTGGATTTCTTGAATCTGGTTTCAACAGTTGGCTTATGCTGTAGACTGCAAGGACAGTGTTAAATGAGCACGTCTCGTACAGAACCAGGTGATGAAGAAGACGTAAATGATGCTTTTTGCACATGAGCATGAAGATGATAAGGAGTCTTGGTAGTGCAGTGAGTCACATCTTAGTCTGCTAACGGAAAGATCAGCAGTTAGCATCTAGCAGCTGCTTTTCAAGAGAAAGCTGAAGCTTTCTGCTCTCGTAAAGATTTACAGCCTTGGAATCCCTATACAGGGGTCACTAGGAGTCCGAACCAACTCCATGGCACACACTACCACCACCACCATGAAGATAATGATGATGAAGGTAACAATGAGGATAAATATGATGAAAACGTGACCAGATGCTCCTTGGGATCAATATACCTTGCATGTACAGCTAACACTCCAGGAAGCCTATAGCATTCCCCCTCAAATTGGTTTTGTTCTCATTCCATGGAAGCATGTTATGCGTAAGAAAATATATTGTGCTGTATGCATGAGATTTATTTCTCCGAAAGTAGAAAAATGGTAAGAATTTTAAGCGTTCTCCGTACTTATTTAGATTGCACATCAGGAGATAAAACAAATGAAAACTCTGACTTGTTAATGATTTACATTTTAGTGGAAAAATTTGTACATGCTGTTAAGATACCTCTAAGACCCAGTACAGAAAATGCGAACAGCTTACATCCACTGTGCACTGCAGACAGAATTTGAGAAGCAACATCAATTTTAAAAATTCAAGTGTTTTCAAGGAAATATTGGCCATATTTACAGGGCTATAATTATACTTATGAGTCCTGATGTGGTACTATAGGGTCAACACTGGACTGGTATATAAAAGGTCAGTAGTTCAAACCCACTAACTGCTCTTAGAAACCCTGTACAGGCTTGCTATGAGTCAGAACTGACTCAACAGTACACACACAACAACAAAAATTATACTTATTAATTTCAGAAGAATCTTCTTTCAGAAGAAGTATTCATGAAAATAATCTCTCCATTCATCAGGTGTTTCTTGAAGAAAATCCACTGGGCCTACCCCTCCACCTAAGAGGTAGCTTACAAATAGGGGATTTCTTTTTAGCAAGCCACACCATTACTTTCCTCTAAGTTTATGCAAAAGGTTCATGGGGGAGGGAAAAGCCCAAGCCAAAAAAAAGGAGAGCGAAAGAGGGGAGTGTGCATGACAATAACTACCTCTGTCCCTTCAGTTTTTGTTCTTTTCATGTCATGGAACTTTTTAGCTGTGCTGCCTGGGTAACTGCTCAGGAAGGTTGGAATATCTGTTGTTGAAGGAGGTTTGTGATTGAGGGTCCTCTGACACAACCTTTTGTTGCATTGAGGTGTTTGATCCTCTCTTCCTTTCTTCTGAAACCAATCCCATCCCTTTAAAAAATGGATAACCAGCACTTCTTTTACTTATTGTCAGCTTTTGGAAAGTTACTGTGGGGGTTTGTAGAAGTTTAACCAGTTAACCCTTTGCGTGCAGATGTACTGTCGACAACTTTTCTTCCTTCTAAACATTGAAGGGTTTTACTTGCTTCTATCAGGTATATGCTGATTTTACTAATTAAAGTTCAGAAAGTGTTTGCATTCAAGGTCTTGAAATTCTCTGAGACAGATTCAGACTTCAGAATAGGGCACATTACTTTTCTTTTCTTTTGTTTTTGGAGGGGTGTTCCTAGAACAGAAATGTGTGAGAGTTATGACTATGTCACCTGGAAAATCTAATCTAATATGAGTACATGACAGTTTTTAACTCAAGAACAACAGGTGTGGTAGTAAGAAAGGGCAGTTCCTTCAGATAGGGTAGTGGTGGCTAGCTGGCAACAAAGGAAGAAAGCCTTGGAATTTGAAGTGTAGGGGTCTTATTTCAGCTGGAATATTTCTCCCAAAACAAGTGACACAACCCACACTATAGGAAAGAAAAGCAGCTGAAGTGGATTATTTAACAAAAAAGCAATTTAAGGCTGCTAGATACTGACCTACATTCTGTACACAATGACGATGTTTTACGGTGCTGATAGGGTTAATAACCTAACATCATTCATGTAGTGTTTTTTGAAAATTGAATTTTACTGCTACAAAGTAAATGTAACAGCCCTCTGGAGACAATATTACAGGCACTTTATTGTTTGCTAAGCTGATGTCATCTTTCTACAGACTGACTTTAAAACAAAGGCAGAACATTTATTACAAATATCACTGTGTGAAAGGAAATCTACTGAAATATTGTTTAGAAGGTGAGCTGATAAAAAAGTATTAATACTTGGCTTTGATCATCTTACACTGTGAAGTTATGACTTCTAAATGCTTCTCATGTGATCTCTATTCAAGGCAAAACCTTATCCTGGAAATTCCTATCCACTCTTCTAACATGATTTGCCCTCAAGTTGGAATATTTGTTTAAGCTTCATCCCAGTTTTAAATACATTTTCACTTTCTAAGGCAATTTCTTAACAAAGTTGATGAGCTTTTGAGGAAAAGATGATGTATGTATGATTTAAGAAACAAAATATAGAGAGATTAAGTTGTTTCATTTATATAATGAACTTTCAAAATCACCTGTAAGTAGCAACTGGGAAATTTGCATAGTAAATAAGCTGTTAAAGACATTGCCAAGCAAACACTCAGCATCACAGGTTGCATGCAACTCAGAGGGTTTGGTTTCTGAATCTGATGCACGTGTAATATAGCGTGAAGTTGTTTGTGGATCACACAGGAGCTTCTTAGAGATTCATTTCCCCACTGTAGCCCTTGAAAATGTGTCAATGAGCAGACACCGTTTGGCTATTCCTTACAAGGCACAAGTAATTTGTTTGTAAATAAGTTACCTTTCCGAAAAGGAAAAAGAAAAAAAAAAAGAAAAGTGTTTTGTTTTGTTTTTTAATTAGGGGAAACTTTTTATTTCTTTGATGTTTTTCCACTTAGCCAAAGAGCAAATTAATGATCGCTTTTGAAGCAATAATGATAATGAGTCAAATAAAATTTCATGAGTTACACTATCTCAAAATAACTTTTCAGGTATGGCATATAAATTACAGCCCAATGACCAAAATAGCCTAGTGGTGTTTTTCTAAGAAAATGATTTACTGCTTCTCTGCCTTTGTCTCTGAAGTCTGGTTAGAAGGAAAACACAGGTCAAGGAAATTGGGTTAGGGAAAAAAAAGCCTGTTATGCATTAGGTGCAGAATTGTATGAATAGTTTCTAACAAGGAGTCTGTAGACACTCAGGGATCAGCAGAGTGTAGACTAATAAATGTTTGTTAAATGTTCTGTCCTGACTGATGATATTTGTATTAATCAAAAAATGAATCCACATACATCCACTTAGCGTGCTTTATGAGAGGCAATGTGTTAGTTGGTGTATGGGTCATGTTCATGAGAAATCTATTAGCACTGTGATTGGGAATAAACCAGAAATTGAACTGCAACATTTAAAATTGTTCTTTTGCTAATGAGTATACTTCTATATGTGAAAATAATAAAATAGAAGGATAGCAAAACCACTTATACCTATTTGAAGCATTTTAGGAGCCCTAGTGGGCTGCTAACTGCAAGGTCAACAGTTCAAATCCACCCGCAGCTCTGCAGGAGAAGGATGAAGCTTTCTGTTCCCATAAAAATTTATAGCCTCAGAAACCCTATGCAGGCTCTCTATGAGTTAGAATCCACTTGAAGGTACACAACCACCAACACCACCATTTGAAGCATTTTACTCTAAATCAGCCTTAGTTTGTTTGGCAGGCAGTTGTTTCATAGTCAGCCAATTCATTGCTTTATTCAGCCAATATGAAGTAGTAAGGCCTGGCACTAAGTGTTTAGAGGTAAGGCCTCACAGAGCCTCCCAGTCCAGTATCAGGAAGAAGAGAATCACAAGGGACAGAGCCCAACATGTCTTAATAGTCAAGGACTCTTTGGTGAGTCAACTAATGATCAAGGTAAGTCTTGATTCAGTGTTAAGTACAAGGAGGGAGTGAATTTCTCTCTCCTTGAATATGTTGATCAGAAGAAAAACATGGTTGAGCTAGCCTTAGCAGAAGAGGGAAGTTCATCATGTGGGTAAGAATAAGAATTGTCTACCAGTGATGGAAAAGGCAGGACATAATATGATTTTTAGTGGCCCAGTCTACCTTTGATCCCTACACTTGTACTTACTGCTTCTTTCAAGATTGGCCTTACCCCTACACTCCCCTCTTCCTGTTATATTGTCAGAAATACTACTGCACATACACACACACTCTCAACCATTGGAATTGGAGTGTGTGCCCCTGCTGTGGAGTCCTGGTGTGGTGCTGTGGGTTAAGGTGTGTGGTGTGTGGGTTAAGGATTAAGGTGTGTGGGTTAAGTCCTGGTGTGGTGCTAGGTTGCAAAGTTGACTTGAACCACAAGGTTGACAGTTCAAGCTTACTAGCTGCTCCTTGGAAACCCTATACAGAGTCACTATGGGTCAGAAGCGACTTGACAGCACTTAACAACAACTCCTAGTATGGCACTGTAAGATAAGCACTGAATTAATAACCAACAGGTCAACAGTTCAAACCAACCAGATGGTCTCAGAAGCCCTATAGAGGCTGGCTATGAGTTGGAACTGACTCGGTGGCACTTTACAACAACACCCCTTCAAGAAAGACCCAGAGTGTCTCATATATCTTTGGATCAAGAGAATTGGCATATTTTGTCCCCATTTTTTATCCATTAAAAAACAAACAAACAAATTTTAGCTCTCCACTAAGAGCTCATTTTTGGCCATGCACTGTTTTTAAACATCTGACACATAAAGAAATGAAGAAATGAGGGGCAGTTCGTATTTAAGCTGCACATCAGACTTGTAATGAAGGGATATTTCTAACTTCAGCATGTAATTGGTCTATCAAACTATTAATGTTACTTTTTGTCTCCAACTTAGCAGGCACTTCATGTGTCTTAGCAAGATACTCAAACCTGACAATTTGAGACTGCTCCAGACTCTACGAGGCCTGTGTTATTACCTCCATAAATAGAACCAAGAGTTCTTTCTTCCGCAGCTCTATGTTTCCTCACCTTTGATTCCCCTCCTTTGCTTTCTCTTCTGTCGGACCTCTCTCCTGTATCAACCACCTCTCAGTAGGCAGATGTGCCTCTTTTTCCATTTGCTAGACCCCCCACCCAAATCTCCCAAATTACTCCCCTTTGAAGTCTCTATTACCAATACAATCACTTTTGTTTCCCTCCATCCCCTCTCCCACCACTCCAGCTTCTTCTCTCCCTAACCCCATTAGTTACATCTGCTGCCCCTACTATTCAGCCTGTGTTACATCGTAATGCGCTTGACATAACTTCAGTTTGTCTGCTAAGTACTCAATCAGCTCGCACGGCTATCTTCTGATTTGTAGGAAAAGGGGCAAGAATGAGTGAGCTGGCTCAAAAGTCTCTCAATGATTCCACTCTGCCCAATTAGCCCAACTAAAGTGGGAAATTGACAACTAATGATAATGAAAGAAATGGATTTTAGTTAAGCATATAAATCCCACAAACATGTTTCCTGATGCCTGTGGTAGCTATTTTGTCGTTCATATGGTGGTCAGATGGATCAGAGAATGTGGAGATGGATAGATGAAGGGAGGGGTATAAAATAATTGCAGTATTTGTTAGTTGAATGAGGTTCTTTCCCTGGGATCCATTAATGGTTTTTAATCGGATCGGTGAACTACCAGAAACTGCATGTAACATTTTGTACTTTAGTTTATTTCCCTGACCCATAGAGTTAATCAGATTCTTAAAAGGCAATGTGACCCCTAGAAAGGCAAAGAACTGCCACTGTAAATAAAGACACCTATTTTGTCTATGTTTTTCTGTGGTCTGCTTTTTCTCCACATACTTTTAGCATCCTACGTGATGTGAGCAGTTCACAAAGTAAAAATATAGACTTTGAAAGAAAATTTACCTTCTTTCAGAGGGAAAAAAAAAATGTTTAAACCTCCTACCAGGTTATACAACTCACTTTTTTTTTTTTTTTAATTTTAGTTTTACTACAATTCAAAGGCAGGCCTTTTTTTTTTTTTTTTAACAATGGATATAATCACACATCTGAACATAAGAATTAGTTTTATGCAGTTCCATAGAAAACCAAAATCTTGAGGAACACTTTCAAAACAACCAGAGAAAAATAAACCATTTCTTATGTCAGTCTTGTTAGAGAGGGATTAAGAAACTGGCAATTATTTTGGCGACCTTAATTGTTGCTCGGCAGGAAAATATGTAATTAGAGCACATTCCCAGGCCTTCGCACCTGCAGCACATCCTACCGTATAATGTCAGCTTTCAGTGCCCGTCGGTGCCAGGTTCTAGCACAACCAGTCACAGTGACGCTCTGAGAACATTTCGGACTCATGTAATGTGGCTTCTGTGTATGAAAGAAGCAGGCATTTACACTGCACACAATGGACTGCATTACTGCAACACTGGTTTCATTATTTTCTGACGCCTACCTTCAGCATTGCCCTGGTTTACTCCGTTTGAGGTTTTATTGTTACGGTATAATAGTCCTGTACATTTTTGAAATTCCTTATTATTCAGCTTATTAATACAGTACTGACTTGATTATCAGGCTGCAGTTGCACAGGGCAAGACTCAGTGTATTAGCTAAGTCAGAAGCTGCGTAAATTCTTGTTATAATGAAAACAATTGTTGGACTTTTTTTTTTTTTTTAACGTAGAAAGATGGGCTGTGGGAGTTCACTATAGAGTTGTATTTTGGAATTCAGTGTATAGTTCCTATATGTTGCTGAGTATTTGTTTTTATAGAGAGATGGCTTAAAATATGTTTTCACTAATTTGAACATGTTTCAAGGTATGAGAGGATTCGTCATACGTCTCATTAGCTCTTTCCTTTCTTTTCTCTTATTGTCTTTTACAACAAAAAGAAAGAAACTCAGGTGTTAGAAAAAAGTAGTTCAGATAAAGAAACAGTCTGCAGGATGCCTACTTTCCAGATATAGTCAGTAACCTGGCATGCTGATAGTTAACAGACTTTTCCCCCCTAAGGGAGATGCACTGTATTTTGCTATCTGACATGTTGTCATATATAAAGAAATCAATTGGTAATTAAATGATGCACCTTGTGAAGATGACAAAAGGCATTTGGTTGCGAAAAGAGAACTGGGTTTTGAGGGGTTTGTAATGAAGGCCTAATGACTATTCATAAGAGATTTTCAGTCCGTTGATCCACTTGACTGGAAAGTTCTGCCCTGGAGAGTTAGTGCTGTCAGTTTCTCTCACCTCAGAAAGCCGCCGCAGTCGACGGTGTACAGGATGAGCGAGAAATTATCTAGTTGTTGCTCTAGGCCTGTCTTAGGTCACATGCAGAATGCACATCTGGCTTCCTGTAGGTGCAACCTCAGGACATAAACCTTGACTAATTTTTAAACTATAAATATGTACGAGCGACACTGAATATGTTACCTTTTCTTCATATTTCCTTTATTGTAGAAGGCATGCAAGTTGTGTGGTAAGGCTGCCACTTTGGCCTTAACTTTTCTTCCAATCTTAACAGTTACGTGTTTGCTTGTTACGTTGACACTAACTACTTTCGGAAGTTGTCAAGGACCAAATGATAATAGCCTCCTTAAATGAGATCAAGAAATTGTACCCTTGCGGTGAATATAGCGAAGTTGCCCAACAGTAAGGGCATCTGAAATGAGTGAAGACTATATTATTGTATATTGCCCTTCGTGGGTATTGGCAAAAGGTAGCAAGACATCAAAATTTATATCCATAACAGTAGATACAAAATTCCTACTGTTAGGAATATCTCCAGAACATTATTCCTCCAGTGTCTCCAGAAAAAGCAAGAAGAAAACCTGCCTTCAGAAGATACCAGTTACTGTTACCCCTAGGTCAGGCAACAGTCCTAGACTCAAAGGATTCAAAGATGGAGGCAATAAAATCCTAGCCTTCTCAGTTTATTGAGAAAAGACAGATACAAAAATAATTGCACTATAATATAGAAAGGCAAGTGATTGTGTCGTATAATAGCAGAGTCTTAATAGAATTCAGGAGTCCTGGTGCAGTGCTATTGGATAAGCACCAGACTGCTAACCACAAGGGTGGCAGGTCAAACCCACCAGCCGATCTTCAGAAACCCTATACAGGGTCACTATGAGTAGGAACCACCTCAGTGGCACTTAGCAACAACCACAAATTAGAATTCAGGAATGGATTTTTTTTTTAAGGACTATGGGGGTCCACAGATGATATTAAAGTTTTCTTATATGTGTTTATTCATTTCACTGGCAATGCCAAGTTAGCCTATGAAAGGGTGCGTTGCAAGAGTCAGATATCCCTGTTATATCTGTGCTTACATCTAGAATCTCAAGAGAATGGTCATAGCCAGTGACTTCTGTCCATATTTACTCTTAGAAAGTGGTCCTCCAAGTTATCTTATCAAGCAGCTCACCTAATCAAAAGTAAACACATTTCTCAACTCATTAAAGCTGGTTTTATGGCCAATTGAAAGTGGTATTGAAGGTTGCAGTACTTGTCAGAGGCCTTGTATGGAATGTCTGTGAGGGAGACAGTATGTAAAATTAAAGAGGCTCTAATCTCTCACTATCAATATAATCTAATACATAATATATAATTGAGATGGCTTCGATGATGTTTCCTACTTGGTGTATTGTGGTTACAGAATTTTGCTGCAATATTTGCTGGACCTGTCAAGGTGCACCAAATGAATGAACAGATGCACCCCCCCTCCAAAAAAAAAACAATTATGCTTATTAATGTACATTATTTGCTTGTTTAGGTTATAAAACAAATTTAAAAATACACTCGTATTTAAACCCTTCTAAAGCTAGCTAATGATTGCTTTTAATATAGTGTCTAGTAAAGATACTCTATAATACCTGTAAAGCCCAGCTATGTTTTCTAATTAGTAGACTTTGATTTAAGTGGCTATAATTATGGAAGTGAATAGTTGCCTCTCTAAATAACAAAACGGTAGATCTAACTATATAAAGATGTTGACTTGATTATTTAATATTTGTACCAAAGGCAAGCCACCTAAATAGAGAGATTAATTCCACGTCAGTGCAACATTAAAAGGGAGAGAGGATGCCAAGAATCCCATTAATTTGGAATAATAAGTACCTAAAATTTCCTCGAAACATTTACACCATAGAATACCAACAAGACGATATCAAGCAGTGTTCCCTACCAACAGAGAGGTAAGGCAAACACTATTTTAAACTGTAAAATATCACAGAATAAAATTGAGTATGGCAGTTTCCACCAGATGCTGCACATAACTACCATTCATTGAGCTATAAGGCAATTGCCTACATAAGGATTTTGTATATATATCAACTCAATTGCCCCTTTCTCCATGAAGACTTCCCTGAGTATTCTTGCTTTCCTTTACTCTGCCAGGAATCCATGTGTCCAGTCAAGATGGTGCTACTTGAAACCAAAGTATGTCACTGGTCTATCAGTGTTTACCATGTATTTAGATTAGGTAATTCTGGTGGCAAGAAAGCTTCAATGTGTATTTGCTTAGTTGAGTGGCCCACATAAAGGAAATAGGTGACCACTTACTTGCTTTTTTCTTTCTATGATTTATTGTGGCTTCTGCTTTTGAAAAGATATTGTGGTGTTGCAGTAGGTTAAGCATTGCCTGCTAACCACAAGGTTGGCAATTTAAACTCCACCAGCTGTTCCATAGCACAAAGATGAGACTGCTCCAGTGAAGATTCACAAGTCTTGGGACCTCTGGAGCAGTTCTACTCTGTCCTGTAGAGTCGCTATGAGTCCAAATAGACTCACCGGCAATGGACTTTTCATTGCTTTTGGAACACACATATATATTCTATATTCCCCAATGAGAGCTCATTACTTTTTTCACAGACTGTCTTGTATTTTCGATACGTCATAACCTGAACTTCAGCTGAAATGGTCTCAACAGTTTTTCAGCTCCTCGCCCTAGTTTCTTCAAGGCCTTTGAGTCATATGCATTGAGCACCCCGGTGAATCATCAATGTGGCAGCCACACTTGGTTGTCCCTCTTAACTTTTGGGGGTTACTTTTGAACATAGTACAACTCCTCAGAGGGCTTTTTAAAAATTGTTTACCATGCCAGTTGCTACCCCATTGGGCTTTTCATTCCAAGCACATAGGCGGGAAGCATTGATGTCAGAGTAACAAATAATGTGTACGATTTTAAAGAACACTAAATTTACTGAATTCCCATATTATGTTTTCATGCTGCTCTTTCAGAAACTATGCTAATACAATACTCCTATAAACCTATCTTGGCCCTGGCAGGCCCTATTGGAACTAATGGGGCTTGACAGTTCTTCAGTTAAAAATTATACATGAGGGTCACTTTCCCTTAAATTATCTATTGTATGCCAGCTGTTCACAACTGCGGTGCTTCACTTTCTTTGCACTGCTAGAAATGTCTAATTTTCTCATAATATCCATAGCAACTATTCTTGTGGATGGCATTGAAGTTAGTGGGACTTCCAGTATACCTTCATGGAAAGCACATTAGAGTTGCATTGTCCATTTTCTTTATTTCTATTTTTTTCTGAAAATAAATAATAACATTTAGATGGTTCTTTTTGCCTGCTTCATGTCATAGCACTTGAGTTATATCTTAATTTCTCATTTGCTCCACAACTTTATTCTATTTTTATGTTCCTAAATGACGCAGCTTTAAGTACCCATGAGTGGCACTTCCGTGCTGTGAACGCTATCAACGGCAACCTCAGACAGATAAAACTCCTGTTTTGTTTTGTTTCATTTTGTTTTTGCTGGGGAGGGGAGGAAGAGTCATTACCAAGCACCTTCTTTTATTTTCTAGGGCTATTAAAACTATAACCAATAGAACCATTTAAAAGAAAGAAGAAAATCACCCAAGTTCTAGGTCTGAATGAAGAGTCTCTTCTTCTCAAATGGTCCTTATTATGATAAGGATTGGATTATAATTAAAATTAGGCCTTTTTGTCCCCCTTCTTTCTTCAGAATGTTCCCAAATGAAGTATTTTTCCCAAAGTTATTGGAACTCTTTAACCAACAAGCATCTGGAATTTTGATAACTCTGTTCCCTCCATACAGAGTAAAGGATGACAAGAGTGGTTGTAGTACAAAGGTTCCACAGTGATCTTTTTCTTGCCTTATTGGTAAAAATGGGGAGGGAAGGTGGAAGAATGTCCTTTAATTATGCAATGAGTGTGATATTAGTCATTATTTCTGTAACCTGGTAGAAATGCTGTAGACTTAGGGTCTAATTTCTAGCACATGTTGTCATGTGTGTGATAAAACGGTGACCTGGACTTACTGAATTTTTGGACTATTAAGGGACAAGCAGATTATAACTAGTTGCTGTAGAAACCCAATCATCTGGAAGCTTATCGAGAACGTATCATTATTTTTTAAACCTTGGTGGATAAACCACCCACTGCAGATTGCAGTGGTTGGACAAGGTCACAGACCGGTGGAAGCGATATGTCTTTCCCCTTTCCATTGTGTGATCCTCCAGGGTCTCTGGCCATGAATATGCAAAAGGCCTGTTTTTCTTTCAGAAGGACTTGTAAACTCTTTAAACAGAGGCACACAGTTTGCAATTGTTGCGGTACTGAGTGGGTGTATAGGAGCTAGGGCTGCAGCCTTGTCCAGTTGCAGATAGACTAAAACTGACAGTGATGGAATGGGCCTGGCATGTAGACGACTCTGTGGGATGGATGAATGGTGTGGCTCTCACCGTCCCTCCGGTGGTGGTAGGCCCTGTAAGAGCTAGCGTAGGAAGGGTGGTGAAAATTGATATGCACTATTACTACATGTATAAAAGTTAACACTGGGGCCATTGCACAGGTGGGGGGTTCCTGTTTATTGATTTTTATGACTTTGTTAGAACATACGCTTAATGCTTTTATACTCCAGGAGCTCTGGGAGGGCTCACCTTGGGTAATAAACCTTTCCATACTTTGCAATCACTCACAATTTACATGGGGACTCACATTATCCAGCACACAGCTCAGCATCCCCCTTCTCCTTGGTTTTAGAAATGCTATTAAAAGGCAAAGAAAATAACCATAGCACTTACTTTGAATTTTTTAAAAACCTGTCCACTCCTGCTATGAAAATGGTTCCTAATTCTAATTACTCATATTTCCAAGAAAAATTAGTCACACAAACTTATGTTCTGTGTTGTCTCAGAGGTTGAAAGCAAATTAGGTTTCCAATAAGACAGTACATCAAACAAAGTAGCATGTTCTTGATGCTGATGACTTTTTTTAGAATTATGGTTGGACATTTTTGGCAGACAGATTGTCTTTTGCTCTATCAAAATGACAGTTTCTTTTGTAACTGCTACATTCATAATTAGACGGAGAGAAGCAATCTGCCCAATTTAATATACTAAAAGAAGTTTAGAGGCTCTGCTAGTAATTTCATTATTTTAAATTTTGAATTAATTGTCTTAAAATAATACACTTAAGAAGTATAACTAGTAGGATAATGAAGAAAGGTTCATTTTCCTTTTTAAAAATAAAAACTCTTCACAGTACATTTCAGTTAAGATTAAAATTTCCTTTTTATGCCAGGTACCCTCTTCTGAAATTCAGAGCAGGAATGTGAATATTCATCCTTGAAACACAGTTGAGAGAAGTTGTAGGGAAAACCCTGGGAACAAGGTCACTTTAAACAAAAAAGTTCTCTAAGTTTCCCATGCTTATGAGGCTGGCTGGGCTTAATTAAAGTCAATAGATGACCAAAAAAAAAAAGGGGAGGGAAGGAAGAAAATGAAAGAGAAAATAACCAACCACCCTTACTACAGTCTCTTTGTGTGCCTCTTCTCACATTCCATAACTTTGTTATGGACAAGAATAATATTCTTTAAATCCCTTAATAGCACAGACTCTAACCTACGTCACTTAAGGCCCTCCCTGTATTACCACAAACAAAAACAAACCCAGAATCGAAATCAGGATGAAATCATCACAACATAGCAACCTTGTTCTGAACGTGACGTTTAGTGTCAGCAACCCCCTTTTATGCAGCCCTGGCTAAGTTTAACATTTCCTGTTGGCTCAGAGGGTAACATTTCTTCCTAGTTCCTTCAGGATCTCTCTTTACAGGACCCAGTATGACACATACCTAAGATGTACACGGGTCCAAAAGTTTTGCAGAGCTAAAATTCACGTACATGGACAACCAATCTGGGAATGAAGCTTCCAATCATTTTAAAGAATACATACATAGCAAGATTCCTTTCTGCCCTTCCTTTATAATGGTTGTCACAATCAACTCTAAAGGAAACAAACACTCTTTTTGCTCTATTACCATATATTTTCCTGAGTTGATTTTCACCTTTATATGAGCCATCATATCTGAATGTGACACAGATTTTTTTTTCAAATGATCTATTTATGAGTTGTTGGGTGTTTTTGTCTTCAACAAAATTTACAACATGAAATATCCTATGCGATTTGGGGGAGAGGAGGCATGTTTATAAGGCAGCAGGAAATTTTCTGACCCTAGAAACTTTCTGATTATAAACTGTGCTCTAAATCTGCAAGGGCTTTGTTCCAAGTTCCACACTCCTTTACATGTATGTTATTACAGATCTGCAAGTGGGAAAGTAAATTTTCCCATGGCAGTTCTGAAATCTGATGTAAGGCTCAGAGGCCACGGACACAGAGGGCCAATTATACATGTCACCTACATTTAAAAATCTCTTCTGGTATTTTAGTAATTCTGTGTATACTTTTGAGCTTCTGGTGTGGCACTGTAGGCGAGGTGGTGGTTCAAACCCACCAGTTACTCCTTATAAACCCTGTACAGGGTGGCTATGAGTCAGAATTGACTAGATGGCACTTAACAGCAAGAACATGTATCCTTTCTGGATTCCTGGTGTGGCGCTGTAGGATAAGCATTGAACAGCTAACCACAAGGTCACTGGTTCTACCTTCCACCTGAAAACCCTATACAGGGTCGCTATAAGTCGGGACACACTTGATGGCACTTAACAAAAACAATGTATTCTTTTATATAGTCCTATATTGGAAACCCTATACTGGGTCGCTATGAGATGGAACTGACTCGACAGCACTTAACAATAACAACATATCCTAAGAAATGACATTTTGGTTCTGTTCTTATTCATTTTAATCTAATTATTTGTATGTTAAAAATACATATTTTAATGTATACACCAAGAAGCCAGAGATTAAAGCACATTATATTTTAACACAGCTTTTTCGAAGATTTCTAATAGTTGTCTAATTCTTAAGGCTTGGACTGACATGCGCCATGGAGTTTTATTAGCCCTTATGTTGTTGTTTAGTGTTGTTGAGTAGGTTCCGACTCCTAGTGACTTGGTATAGGGTTTCTGAGGAGCATCTGGTGGGGATTGAACTGCCAACCTTGTGGTATGCAGTCCAGTGCTGATCCTACAGCGCCACACTGGTACCTTTATAAGTACTTCTATTTATATATATTTATATATGATATATAAGGAGCTCTGGTAGCGTAGTAGTTATGAATTAGGCTGTGAACCGTAAGGTCAGCAGTTCGAAACTACCAGCTGCTCTGTGGGAGAAAGATGAAGCTTTCTGCTCCCATAGAGATTTATAGCCTTGGAAATCCTGTTCAGGGTCGCTATGGATCAGAACTGACTCGACAGCACATAACACCAACAAGATATATGATGTGTATATGGTTACGAATCAGGCTGTGAACCTCAAGGTCAGCAGTTTGAAATTATCAGCTGTTCCACCGGAGAAAGATGAGACTTTCTGCTCCCATAAAGATTTACAGCCTCGGAAACCCTGTAAAGGGTCGCTTATGAGTCGGTTCCGACTCCACGGCACACAGCCACCACCACCACCACCACTATGTACACATATAAAGGTATACATATATATACCTTTATATGTGTACATCTGTATGTGTGTGGCTTTGGGCTCTGCTGATACAGTGTCCATTTATTATGAACAGCAGGCAAGCAGAAATTGCACCTCATTGCTCACTGTGGTCCATATCATTCAAAAAACATTGCAAGATTACCATTCTAAGTAAAATACATCCGAGGTTCCGTCTTTTATCAATTCTTTATTCTTGGTTTCTCAAAAGTCTGAAGTCTTCTTCCTTTGTCTCAGAAAGGGAAACTGCTGAAAGCATTTCCACCTGGATGTTTAAATTATTTAAGTTGCAGGAACCAGACCTTTTCCCTCCTGAGTAGTTGTGGGTTTTAAAGGCTAAAATTGCTTCATCATGCCAAAGTGAAAGTATGCATAAATTATTTAGTTAAACCTGAGAAAATACAGACTTTTCCCAGTGATCTTTCAAGGGCTGCCTACTTAAATTTCAGAAAAATGGACAGGTGTTTTTGTTTTTTTTTTCTTTCTCTTAGAAAATTTAAGTATCTTCTGTGTCTTCTATCAGTTGAAATGCGAGCAAAATTACCAAATGAAGATTTTTTTTTTTTCCTCAAGTCCAAGCCACATAATTCCCAGCATATCTATATCATGCACACTGTGGCATGAATCAATACCAGTAAGATTCATCCAGCTGGCAGGAGCTGCACAAACCATCGCTGAATGCATTCTTATGAAAATCAGGTAACTTGCTACAGGACTCACCCTGATGCTAATATCTAGGCTGGAGAGCGTTTCCAGTTCAATTTCTTTCTAACCAGAGTTTGTAGTTAGTTATAAAAATATAAAGTAAAATGATTTAGGATATTATGAAAACTTGTTTAACATTTTTTCATTTGCTCCCTCCCCTTGTCTTTTTATTTTTATCCTAGTAAATAAAAATGTTTGAAAAGGTTGAAGCAGTATATGGTGGTGGGGTGTGTGTGCATGTATATAGCACACACACACAGAGTTCCCATCAAGTTTCCGTTGATTTATTGAAACTCCATATGTGTCAGTGTACAACTGTGCTGCATAGGGTTCTCAATGACTGGATTTTCTGAAAGTCTACCACCAGATCTTTCTTCTGAAGTGCCTCTGGTGAACTTTAACTTCCTACCTTTTGGTTAGCAGCCTAGTGCTTTAACCATTTTACACTATGCAGGTACTCTGTGTAGGCATGCTATGTTGTTGTTGCTGTCGTTAAGTGCTATCAAGTCAGTTCTGTACAAGGTTTCCGAGTGTTTTTGAACCACTGACCTTGTGGCTAGCAATGCAGGGCTTATCCTATGAGAGTTTATGTTAAAGACACAGTGAATACAGTCCCAGAATAGGGGCACTAGAGGGTCAATTTCAGGTTCCTACAGAGCAAGGGACTCAGTTTCCCTTGTACATTATAGAATCTGTGACACATTACCTATCTGTTCTCTAAATTAGTCTCAACATTAATGTTCCAACTATATTCTCATGGCTAAGGGAAGAACGGTATTTTTAATTGAACATCTAACCTCAAATCTTGAATGAAGTATTAATTGAGGCAATTAAAAAAAGTCAACACAAAAGTACTTACATGAGTTATTTAGTACACAGCTGTCTGTTCACTTGTGGGATCCATTTGCATTTTATGTTCAAATAAATTGTGAGTTCACAGTGAACACAATGGAAGATCAGCATATAATTTTGGTGACTTATAGATGAAAAAAACTTTTTTTTTAAATCCTTCTAGTAAGATTAAACTTATTCCATCCACCCCAAAATGATGGACATAACTTATCCCATGAATACATATTTAATATATTACAGATTAGGTGTTCTCCCTTATATCTAACTTGATTTTTCTACAACCATCAGTTCTATTGTTATTGACCGTAGTCCCTCCTCTCTGCCCCCCACCCCCACAGTTAGGATTTCTAACTATTTGGTAGCATACAGAAAGGATATTGTACTGTAGGCTTCTAAATAGTTAGAAATCTTGTTTTAACTATTATGTGTTAACTTTGTACCCAGAGGTGATAGAAAGAGAATCTGGATTCAGATAGGATCTGGGGTCAGGAATTAGATCCTGATTCTGACAGGTAATCGGGGGATAAGCTGGTTTAATTTTCTGAATAATTTTTATTCATCTATAAAATCAGAATAATCATAATATCCCCCCTTCAAAGGGTTTTTATAAGGTTCAAATTTTTTAAAAATCTATGAAAAGACTCTGCTGTCAGTAGATGAATGCATAAATGCCATGTATTATTATATAATCAAACTGTCCTCTTAAACATCAGAGAAAAAAGAACTTTTAAAGCACACATGAGACTCTAGCAATAGAGATATTATTGAAAACCTACAGAGACTAATAGAGCATTTTATTCTGCATACATTTCTTCTGGGAGAGATGAATGCATCCCTTTGGAAACTTCTCTCTGGTCAGTATGGTGGTGGAGAGCCTTGAATGGTGGTGACTGGGAGAGCTGAGGTGACTGAGAAGAAACAGGAGGGAAGGTTAGCAGTCAGGTGACTTTGTTCTAAGTGCAGAAGGTTCTTAGATCCCTGAGCTGGCCCAAGATGAGAGAGCAGTCAATGAAGACAGCCTGGCACAGTGAGCAGAAGTCTCAGTGTCATCTGATTGTGAAATCTGCTTGTTTGCATACTCATACAGTACAGGAGCTGAAGCTCTGGCCACTGTTACCAATGACTGTGCAAGAGCAGGAACGAAAACCAAGGGGCTATTTGTCCAAGGAAGGAAGATTTATTAGAGTTACTTCAAGGAAATCTATTGGATAATTCCACCAAACATATTGATGGCATCAACTATAATATTTTGCGTAATGGTGCATTAAAATAAATGTATTTGTATAAAATTAATCATTATACAAAATACTATAGTAAATATATATAGAGAGAAAGTCCTGGCTGATGCTCTGAGCTAATGCACTGGACTGCAAAGTTAGTTTGAGCCGCAAGTCTGGCAGTTCAAGCTCACCAGCTGCTCCTTGGAAACCCTGTACAGGGTTGCTAAGGGTCAGAATTGACTCGACAGCACTTAACAACAATACATCTATGGGTGTGTGTGTGTGCCACTGGGTTTGTTCTGACTCATAATGACCCTGTAAGCTATTTCTGAAGTTACAAATCTTTGCAGGAGCAGCAAGCTTCATTTTAACTCCGTGGAGCAACTGGTGGCCTTGAACCACTGACCTTGTAGTTCACAGTCTAATGGTTATCCTACAGAATCACACCACTCCTGTATATGTTGTTAAATGCCTTCAAGTCAGTTCCAACTTATAGCAAACCTGAATAGGGTTTCGGAGGAGCAGCTGATGGGTTTGAACCATTGACCTTTTGGTTAACAGCCTAATGCTTATCCTGCAGTGCCAGACCAGGACTCCATTCCTCTATATTGTTGTTGTGGAATGTGAATAAATAGGTTCTGGCTCATAGTGACCCTGTATAGGGTTTCTAAGGCTTCCAATCTTTGCAAAAGCAGAAAGCCTCATCTTTCCTCCCATAGAGCAGCTGGCGGAGTTGATCTGCAGATATTGTGGTTCAAAGTCCAGTGTTTATCATATGGGGCCACCATGCTCCCACTCCTCTGCACACATGCACACACTCACACATATATGTTGTTTTTGTTAAGTGCCATTGAGATGGTTCCTACTCATAGGAACCCTGTACAGGTTTTCCAAGGAACCAACCTTGCAGTCCAGTACTTTATCCCACAGCACCACACCAGGACTTTTCTCTCTCTCTCTCTCTTTCTCTCTCTCTTTCTCTTCAATTCTGACTCATAGCAACTAGCAATTCTGTATACGGTTCCAAGGAGTGACTTGTAAGTTTAAGAACTGCTGACCTTATATATACACATACACACACATGTTGTTGTTGTTGTTGTTAAGTGCCATCGAGTCGGTTCCGACCCATAGCGACCCTGTACAGGGTTTCCGAGGCTGTAAATCTTTACGGGAGCAGAAAGCCTCATCTTTCTCCCGTGGAACAGCTGGTAGTTTCGAACTGCTGACCTTAAGGTTCACAGCCCGATTCGTAACCACTACGCTACCAGAGCTCCTTATACACACACATAGATGTATATATATATATGGAGCTCTGGTAGCGTAGTGGTTACGAATCAGGCTGCGAGCCACAAGGTCAGCAGTTCGAAACTACCAGCTGTTCCACGGGAGAAAGATGAGGCTTTCTGCTCCCGTAAAGATTTACAGCCTCGGAAACCCTGTACAGGGTTGCTATGAGTAGGAACCGACTCCACGGCACATAACAACAACAACAACAATATATGTATATATATACACACACACGTACCAAACCCACAGTATAGTGAAGAATTTGAAAATATTCCCCATTTGAGTTAGTATTAACCAGTGATAGAAGTAATTATGACTGTCCAATTCCCACTATAGTTGCTTGAGGAAAAATGAAATGAAAGAGACCAAGTAGGGATTTATGAATATTTTTTAAAGCTTCAAAATCCATACACTTCAAAAACATCCGTATACTTATCACTGAACTGTCTGATTATGATAGGAGCTAGAAGAGTTGCTCATAACTACTCAACTGCATTTACATTTTAAATTGCTGTTTCCCTTTGTCTTACTTACACTACTACAAGAGAGAGGAAATGCCTAGGCAAATAAACTCTGTTAAAATAACTTTACGGTTGTGACACAGTTTGACAAAAGCAAAGGAAACTCAGAGTCACAGCTCACACTGTATCCCCCAGTGATTCCACTGTGGGAAATAAAATGCTTTAAAACAATGACAACAACAGCAAAAAAATAACATGGAACAAACTTGGAATCAACTCTTACGAGACAGGCTATTTAAACACTGAAGCATCTCCTTCTCCATCTTTGAAGTATTTAAAAGAGTTGCAATGTATGTGTTCATCATAAATCTGTTCAGAGTTAGAGAAAAGTATTTGGCTGAGGACTGTTTGCAAAATATGTTGTTGTTGTTGTTGTTAAGTACTGTCAAGTCGTTTCCAACTCATAGAGACCCTGTATAGGGTTTCCAAGGAGCGACTTGGTGTTTCCAAGGTGGGTTTGAACCACTGACCTTGCAATTCAAACTGACCTTGTGGTGCAGTGCTTATACTATAGGACTATACACACACACACACACACACACACACACATATATATATATATATATTTATTTATTTAAAGATCCTGTGATTCTAACTAACTTAAAGGGGTTAATTAGCTACCTTACAATAGACTTCAAGTATTAACAACAACTTCTAGGATTTAAGTAAGATACTAAATGTCCCTCACCAATGATATTCTAAACAGTACTGCACACGGCTAAAGAGAGAGATAAATAGCAAGAGAAATCCTATCCAATAGCCCATGTTCACTACTGCTATGCAAATAATAAATCTAACGAAGAAGTGATATATCATTTTTATTAAACTTATATTATGCTGCACAAATAGTGTTTACATAGAAGAGTATAAAGTTAATTCCCTCCTGGGAAGCATTTCAAAAAATATAAATCGTATTTTGAGAGCTAATCAATTTGTTTGTTTTTCACTCTCTTTTGGCATTTTAATTGAAGTCTCTGAACTGCTAACTTCCTCCTAGTATCAGAAAGCAAATATCAATTGTGCGGTTATAAAATCAACTCTTAATTTTCTTTCAATAAAGAAGCAGATAGTCTGCCTGTAAATTCTACCTATATGACTATGGAGCTGCTATGCTATAAATTCAAAACAGTATGCAGGTTGGTGGAAATTGAGGTCCAGGCAGCAAGGCATGTCCATAAACTTTTCTCAGGTTATTGGAACAGAACGAATCAAAAGCGGTTCCTGGTTGTATGATATTCTCTTTTGATAGAGCAGCCTGCTTGTTGTTAGCAATCCAAGTGCAGAGGTTAGTCAGAGCAGAATGTAATTTCTAGCAATCTGACAGACCTGCGGATTGAAGCGGCAGGTTTTCCCTTCCGATTTCAGGGAATTGCTTCTTACTGTGACAAATGATTAGCTGTTATCTCTGACTGAATTTGATTTCTACAAGCAGCTGAGTCAGGTAACTTTGCGGCATTTGAGGGGGTTTTTACAGGAAATGAAATCGGCTCCCGAGTTATATGTGGACCAAATGAAATCTTTCCTGTCAGGACAAAATTGTGCTTTTGGTTAATTGGAGGCAGATTTAGCATAGAGGGTGTGTGTGGTGATGGAGTGGGTGGTGGGGAGTGGAATGAGTATGTGAGCATGTGTATGAAGCAGGCAGACACAGTCAGGTGTATACATACAGTCACACATGAAGGACAATTTCATGGTTCCTTTCCTAACTTTGAAAATCCTATGTTCAAATAATATTCCTACAATTTAGATCAGAGTTGAAGTTTTTAGTGTCCATGCTGATATCAGAATGATGAGGATCTCAAATAAGGGAACCTTGCACTCAAGAGACACTTTGAATCACAATATTA
>NW_006408530.1:18238541-18241041 GCF_000296735.1 Chrysochloris asiatica
CAGTTCAAAGACACCAGGTGCTCCTCTGAAACCCTATACCGGGTTGCTATGAGGTGGAACCAACTCCACAGTACTTAACAACAACAACGTGGAGTTGTGTTAGTCTCATGGTTTATTAGTGGTGTGACAGGAGTGGAGGTGAGAATTGTTGTAGCTTTTAGTTTTTCACCTGGCATGTTACATTTCAGCTTAATAGTTTTAAAAGTACAGTGGTATTAAAAAGGCTTAAAAGGGTTTAAAAACAGTGGTTACAAGCAAGGAGTTTGAAGGAAATAAGGAAGCACATTTTCCTGAATAGCTATCCCTGTTCTCAGTGTTCAAACTCTACTTAGACTTTAAAAGCCCGTTTCCTCTCTGGCCTGCTTCCTTTTGAGGTACAGTGCAGAAGTTCATTCTCATGTTTCTCTCAGTTTGCAGTAAAAGATGCTGTGGGACTGGCCAGAGGCAGTTATTCCAGCACAAGGCTAGCACAGCTTCCTTACCTCAGTACACACGGGCTGAGATAGTTCAGCCAGTTTCTCTTCCCCTGGGATTTCCAAAGCCTGGAAATGAGCATTTGTTTAAAATTCTCCTAAACTGCCTAACTTAAAACAAACAAACAATAACAAAAGCCCCAAGTATGACATAAGGCACACACATAAGCAGGATAATTAGGATTGATGTTGTCTTTTAGGAGTACCAAATCCTCATCCTTCCTTTTCTAGTCTCATTTCTCACCTGTTCATGTGGTGCCCACCTGTGGCTTGCTGGCTTTGCCACTGCCTGCAAATGGGGAGGTATCCAAGTTCAAAATGAAGGCTTTATCTTATATGGCAGGACTCTACCAGGACTGTGAGGCGTTCCGTGCAAGAATTAAGGACCGTGTGTAGTCCTAGGTTTGTGTTACTTCTCCTTTGTTTATATGCTCCCTCCAACTATTCCCATGCCCCCTCTCCAGATTTTTGCATGGCTTTTATAGCCTCCAGTAATTATATCAGCAGCATGGTGTCTATTTTTATCTCTTTTGAATGTGTGCAACATAAATGTCAAAAGCCATAAAATCTCTTTTTAGCATGTACCTTGAGTGCATGGTTTTGCAAAGTGTGAGGCAGCAGCCAGTGTGGCGTTGTGTTTTGAGGGCAAACAGATGAAAAATAGGAAGCTCCATTCTGCCACTTCAATAATTCACTTATCACCTTGAACTTTTAGCTGCTGCTTCTGTAAAATGGAATCCCACTGCCAACCCCATCGGGGATGGCATAACACCTAGTTCAGTGTCTGGAATGGCTCCTTTCCATAGCAAGTGCCCCAAATTCCTAAACGTTATGTTGCATGTTTAAATGGCATGACCTTTCAATGCCCTCTGTTGCCCTTTTACCAAACCTAGAAACAGAGAAATCATAAAATCTTATCAGCTCAGCATGATTACTGCCAATTATCATAGGAACAGCCACAAAGTTGTTTTACAAGAGAAAAATACAGAGTCCGCAGTCACCTACACACTGCTTAGCAAATAAAAATACAATGAAAATAACCCACCAGCACCTCCTTGGAAACCATATGCAACAACAACATTTACTAAGCATTTACTGTATGCCAAGCTCTAGGTGCTTTCCACGTTTTAACTCATCAAATCCTCATACCACCCAATGGGATAAGTACTGTGTTGTTCCCCCACTTAATAGATGAGGACACTGAGGCAGATTAGAGATCTTGCCAAAGTCACAAATTAGTAAGTAAGGGAGCTAGAATGGAAGTTGTCTGACCCCAAATCCTATAGAAAAATAAAATATATGAGAGAGAAGAGCATTCACATCACTGAGTTGTTCTAGCTTCTAGTGCAAGGTTGTTTTCTCTTGTCCTCTTTGGAACTGGCCCATTAGGAGGCCAAATGGACCCCACAGAAGGGGTGTGTGAAGCTGGAAATCCTTACTCAGCTACTAGTTAAGGGTCACTATGCTTCAAGGGGAAAAAACGGCCTCAGAATGTTCAAGTGGTCTGGTGCCATGGTACATTTTTTATGACTCATTAGTTTATCTTTAATTTAACATAAAACTGTAGATGGGGAGAAGAATTTACAGAGTTGTAAGAAAATGTGTTTTGTTCTAGTCAAAAGCATACCATTGTGAAGAATAAACAAGATGGGAGTACTGTGGAGGCATAAGAAAGGTTGATAATAAAACATAAAGAATGCATTTGGTGGCCATAAATAAAAACCTGGTGATCAAAGAAAGAACATAGATACATGTTAGAAATGGAAGAAATATCATTATAAAGTTAATGGGCAAACTAACTTCTGTCCCTTTTTATAAGCTACTTGTTAATAATTCCAGTCATTTTCCCATCAATATCATTCCACAAAGCAGAAGAGACTATTTATTTATATAGTGAAGGCTTTTCTGACCAGATAGTCAGCAGCCTGAGAAGTAACTACATGTAAAACAGAACAGGAGCCAGAAGAAATTAGGAGGTGACATTTAGATAAATATGATAGCTTGTAGACATCAAAGTGCTTCAACTT
>NW_006408530.1:18251041-18256041 GCF_000296735.1 Chrysochloris asiatica
TTGGGAGATCTTCCTTTAGTCTTCCATCACACTGGGCTTGCTGATCAAGGTGCTATTTGGTTGTTTAGTCATCAGAGGGAATTATTAACTTGCATTTTGGAGCACAGATTAGCTAAGTAGTGTGTCATTGAATTGTAAGCATATTATAGATGTAGACAGAAAGGGAAGCTGAGAAAATTTCTAAAGGATAAATATTGCAAATCGAATAAATCACTAAATGAAAGGCAAGTTGGGGGAGCATGTATGTTTGAAACATCACTGTGATGAGTAGGTTCCTTTGGAAAGAGTTAAGTAAGGTAACTGAAACCATTATGAGTCCTAGTTATACAAGAAAACAGAATATGTTTATTTTTGTAAAAATATAAACAGATGTTAAGTCTGTGGTAAGCATAAATTTCACTTAGAACACTCTGACTTGACCTAGAAATATGGTCTCTTCTTAAAAGATAGCAGAATTTACTTTTATGAATTCTTTGACCAATATCTCTTATTGTTTTATGATGTTTTGGGGAAGGGAGGATCCTGACTTTTATTCTACATTGTCTATTCTTTTTATACTTCCTGTATTAAAAAAGAGGTTTGGAGGGAAAAATCACATAACTAACATGATTATGTGGTAGTTTATCCATGGCCTCAACAAATTCATGGAAATTTAAACCTTTTTTATCACTACCTTACCAAAGCTTGAAAGCCTCCCCCAGGTGTAAGAGAGGCTGCGTGCTGTTGTCTCCTTAAGACCTCCTCTAACTAGGAAGTTGTAGGAGTGTCCGAACTGGCTCCTCCCCACTGAAGCCATGGCATTACAGAAATTCCTCTCCTGTTTCACTTCATGTGCATATTTTTTACATAGCTAATCTGAAATGGAAACATTTTTATCCCTGTGCTCAAAACTGCCCTTGTTTTATCAGCTGACATTTTACAACTCATTAATTTATAATGCAGGTTTAATGCCTTTGAATGTTCCTGGGATAGAAAATTAAAGGGACAAAGCTAGTTTGTATAAAAGCAGACAGGAGTATGTTGATAACATTTCTTTTATAACAATGCTGCGTACTCCCTAGCAAGTTCCAACTGAATATTTCGAACTGATAGGATCCCTTCTTACGGATTAATCTTGCACCCCCATGTGGTTGTGGTGGTGGTTATGTGCTGCCAAGTCAGTTCTGATTCATAGTGACCCTGTTTCTGAAGGAAGTGATAGATCTTTACGGGAGCAGAAAGCCTCATCTTTCTCCTGAAGAGCAGCTGGTAGATTTGAACTACTGACCTTGCAGAACCTCCATATGACAGATGGTTATTTCCATTTTCAAACACAGACATTAAGGCCCATTAGTCTGGTGACATGTGTTCAAATCAGAAGAAAATCTGTTTGAATTTGTCTTGACCTTGCTTTCCTATCATTTGTTGTTAAGTACTATTGAGTCAGATCCGCCTCATAGTGACCCTGTATAGGATTTCCAGGGAATGGTGGGTTTGAACCACTGACCTTGTGGTTTGCAGGCTATTGTTTATCCACAATACAGCAACCACACCAGGCCTCCTTACCTGTGATTAAGTTAGAAACTAAGCTTTGAATTTTGTCCTGTGATTTTTGCCCACCCAAGTGCAGAGGTAGCAAAATTGAGATAAAGAAAGAAGGTCAATGACAAATCTTCCCTGGAAAAATAAAAGCCATTGGGCAAAAAAAAATCTTAAAACAGAACCACAGGCTGTCTTCAATAGCACAGCACCTGGAAATCAGAGCTTGTGGGTAGGGGTGGTCAGAGGAATAAAGGAATAGAGTTCATGGGGAAAGTCACTTAGAAATCCCCATCCTACATTTACTACACATTCTAAGGGAGCAATCCAACTAGGCCTTAAATCCACTGACTCCAACAGAATTGATCTCTAACTAAAGGAGTTGTAGGGAACCAAGTGACTCATAAAATTCCAAAGTGTTTCGTTTAAGCGTTAAGTCACATTATCTGAAAAGACATTTTAAAAAAATGTGTCACCTCTCTTCTATATAAGGATTCTGAAAATCAATTTTCAATGAAAGGTCAAAATTATGACTGGCACACATTCATATCTTCTCTTTTCACTTGTAGCTACTGCACATCATAGAAGACACTGGAACAATGGCCCCGTGTTTATTATTATTACTTCAGTGGTTGAAACAGTTATAGTACCTTGCAGTTTCTCATTAGCATTTTATACTTCACAAAGTGTCATCATGCATACAATTTCATATGCTCTTTGTGGCAATCTTATAAACAGGGAACCCATTATAATTATTATCACTATTATTTTTACCCATTTGTACCAAATGTCTTTGGATGACAGGCCAAGGTCACAGCTGGTTAGATGTTGGTACTTGGATAACAAGACAGGTCTTCAAACTCGTAATTCAGTGAACTGCCTCTTTATTTCCATTGTTTCCAAACTATCACGGGAAACATGGGTGTATTGTTAGATTCTGGTAATTGATCAAATTGGTAGGCTTCTATAACTCAAATTAAGGAGATCCATGAAAGTAACAATCATCAAAACAATTAAAAGTAAGCAACAATCTCTATGTTGCTGAAGCAAAATCCCAAATGTCCCAGGGCCTTCCATTCCCTCACTTTTTGATAACTTGAAATGTATGTTCAGATTGCACTCTTCATTGGGAATCTGTATCATTAGGTGTCATTTGTGTGTATGACTGTTTTGTTCCTAAAGGCATGCATTGTGGCCCTGGCTTTCCCACCAACCGGCTGTACCGTCTTAAGCCATTTGGCCTCATTTGTACCTTTATTACCTCATTTGTAATATGCCAAGGGTCAACTTAAATTGTCCCTCTGACTCTACAGTTCTATGATTCTATTTTTCCAAATAGATTGTGAGCTTCTTGATGTGAGACTATCACACCCTTGTATCTGCTGGACTTGCCATATTGCAGGTATTTAATAAATTTTTGATGATAGCACTGAAAGACTTATTGGCACACTTAACTTGAGTGGAGTTATAGGAAATCATTATTGACTGCCTTATTAACAATTAACTGTCAATAATCTTCATATGCAATTTTCCTTTATATCAATGAAAGTTCTCCGTCTGGTGAAGATGAAGTATTGCCCCCAATATCAGTTCTTTTGCATGTTAATACATTAGCAACTGATGTCTTATTTGTACTATAACTGACAGAATAATGTAGAGAAAGTGTATAAGTATGAAAAGGGGTTAGTTAGGTAACATTGTATAGGGCATCTTCAAAACAACAGTTCTGGTATTTCAAATGTCAAGCTAATTATCAGCAATGTTTAAATGCTATGATAGGCCATTTTGCAATTGCTGAAATTTCCCGGCAGGTATGGACATTATAAAAATGTCACGTTTGGCTACCATTCTATTTCATATCACCAGACTACAAGAATTTGAAAATAAAGTTATATCTATAGACAATCAAGAGAAACCATTATTTGTTTTACATATAATTTTAAAATTAATTGGTGGACTGGTACAATTTAGAGTATTGTTTACTTGGGAGGAAGAATGGATATGATTTAATAGAATGCAATCTGGTGAAGTGAAAATAATGCTTATTATAGATAAACTATGAAGCCTGTTAAATATAGGTTTTTAGTAATGTATATTCAGACATATCTTCCCAGGCCCATTTGCTATAAAGCAAATTTAAGTATCAGCTTTATACCCTTTGGTAACCCCATATTACACATACAGTTTTAGAGAAAATGAAACTTTAATATGATTCCACATAAAATGGTGAGCCATGCCAATAATTCATATGCACTTCATATGCAAATAGTTTTATCTTATCCATCAATTATCATGTAAACATGGTATCACATGGCAAATTTCCCTGTAATACAGTACAGTACCTGTATATAATTATGGGTGCATTTTGCCAATGCAACTGTTACACAGAATTGTAATTAATTCCTCTGAAGATTACTGTGAGAGTTTTGGATACTGATGCTGTTTTTGGACATTTATTACTGCTCTTTAGTTGGCTTTTTGCTGTGCCTCAGAGACAGATGTAAAATTAGTGTCTATTTTGAGCCAGCAAACAGTACATCTTTCCTCTTGTTTATTGAATTGCAGAAAGGAATTCTTTGGGCTCCCACTTCTTTGTGATTTTGAAGTAACTGTCTGTTTTTGTGCCAGCCATGCAGCTCTAATACTTGTATAAAATTTTGCTGAAATTCATACAAGGAATGACTAGTTTAAGTACTGAATGAAACTTTGCTGTGCTATATAGGAGGTTCTATGCTTTTGAATGTTGAATAAAAAATATGTAGCATAAATTCATAAATAGACACTGGTCTAATATATTCTGCCCAATGACCTTCATTTAAAACCAGTATACATTGGTTGTTATACAAAATTGAATCTCTTCTTTGCAGAGACAAAGCCAGTGGTGATGATGGTGGGCAAAGGATCAAAATGGGAACAAATGAGAAAATGAGCTTATTTTTATGCCATTTTATAAATGGGGTTAGACCCATCATTTGTTGACCATTTTATAGTAAGCATATTTTGTGGTGGAAATTACCCCAATACTTACAATAGGCAAACCCACCGATAGATGTGAGAAAAAAATTTAGCTGAAAATCGTGAGGATTTAGAGGTGGGAAGATGGAATGGAGAGCAGGCAATGCAGTGTACATACTGTTGTTGTTGTTATTAAGTCTCATAGCGACCCTCTATAGAGTTTCCAAGGGGCAACCAGTGGGCTTGAACTGCTGAACTTGCGGTTATCAATCTAGTATTTATCCTACAGCGTGACACCATATTCGTGGGTTTGATTTTGAGTGCCAAAAGGTCAACCAGACAAAGCAGAATGACATGAATGATAGCTTATATTTGAATCCAGATATAAGAATTAAGTTTGTTATGAAGTGTTCTACCTAGCTTTAAAAAGAGAGGGGGCGGGGAGACATCAGCATAATGACTTATGGGAGTGGATCTCCTAGTTAACAGTGCTCTGGAAAAGATGGCATACTGCTTCTGTAAGTGGA
>NW_006408530.1:18258541-18273541 GCF_000296735.1 Chrysochloris asiatica
AAGTTCTGCTGCCAAGAGAGGAAGAAGAAGATGAGCTAAGGGAGGGGGGAATGGAACATGCCTGGCACAACAACGAGATTCTACAAGCTTCTGTAGATGGTCCAGGTAAGTGTCTAAAACTCCTTGGTCCTCTCCTGTGCCATTTTAAACTGATCTCTGCTACCTAGTGGAACCTCCACAATCAAATAATTAAAATCATTTTCTCCATCGCCCTCCCAGAATAGAGATACCAAGGCTAGTGACAGATTATGAAGTGATAGTGTTATCACATTTCAGCACTTACATCTTATCTTAGGAAGGGATTATATTTCAGTTTTGATGCAAGTTGAACATGAACTACGTTTTAAGCACATAACATGAAGTATTTGTACCACACTTATAATGTGCAAATTGCCTGACATGATCCAGATCTATACTTCCATGATGGAAAAATCAAGGTAAACATAAAAAATCCCAAATAATATGTATTGTGAATATTATATGGCATTTCAAACCAAAGTAACTGTCAGTTGAATGTAGTTTCCTTGTCTGTCTGACACCTCCTATTGTAATTCAACCATCTAATCATTCCTGTTTGTTAAGTGTGAATGTGATTTCACACTTTTACCTGGTCAGGTAGCTTTCTCATTATTTAACAGCTAAGTACTTGATAATGATTCCTGTTCTTTGGTGGGCATCTCAAGGGAAGTAAAAATGGTTCTAGGCCAACTATCATAAAAATAAGGTAAATTATGTTCAAACAAAACTTCAGATGCCACTGTGTAAATGACAATTTCTTAGTCTAAAATTCACTTGGTAGGGAGCATCACTAAGGAATGAAATGACTAACAAAATAAGAGAATTAGTTGTATTCCAGTAAATCACTCTGCACATTTTTACTTGGTAAGGAAGCCTGTAAAAAAAAATTTTTTTTTTAATTTTTTTTTTTGGTTTGAAGACCACTCTATTTACACCTACATGTCTACTTAATTTCTATTCCTAGGATCTAAGTTAGCTATTATTACTTACCCCCACCTTGGTTATTTATACAATATAAATAACAATAGCATTTTTATAAATAGGTAAAGTGGGTGGAAAGGGAAATAAGTAAGCACAAGTCTACCTGTATGCTATTGTGATATCGCAGACTATAAAGCATCGAACATAGGCAGAGTAATTGTCTGGTATACTGGAAAGACGATAATAAAAAGCATTTCCACTTCTAAAGAAAATTAAATGTGAAGAGAAGGGGAAAAAAGTAAAAAGAGGAATGGCAATTTGAGTGTAGTGTATTTGTTTTCCGTTTTCCTAACATACTGTGCCAAGTTTTGTACTCTTTCTGTTTCCAATTTTGCTTTCGGTGAAGGTTTCTCGAATCTCAGCAATCCCACACATAAACATTTATCGTTATATCCATTAAGACTTAAGGTTTTAGATTTTCAACTATGAGGGAGAACTCAGCCAAAGATGCTTGAAAGATAAATACGTTTAATTAGGGGCAGAGGATGATCATTAAAGGAAGTCTGACTGCTGCAGAAGTCATTAACAATCTTAAATGAAATTTTTATTTTTATGATAGCCATTTACATGTATAATAAGAGCCAATGATTCTTGGGAGCAGTGTGACAGAAACAGAGTGTGGCGAGAACTCATGTAAGACATACTATTTAAATGAGCTGGTGTTAGCTATTCATATTTGTTAATGAACTAGATATGCAGGGCTATAAGAATGAATGTTCTGATGCTTTAAATTTTAATATCTAGAAATCAAGGGTAAGGACCAATTACTAGAATTTCCACCCTTAAAGGAATAATTAATAATGATATAACAAATGTACAGCTCCAAACTTCTTTAAAAAATAAAAAAGTTAAATTTTTTTAAAAATTAAATAAACAGTTGAAAAACAGCAGCCAAAATGGCAATGTCACATTGCAGCAGTTTGTGAACAGGTACTTTGTGGTAGCTTTTTGTGGTGGTCATGCATCACAATTTGAAATGTTTCAATATACAATTATCCATGTGAATAGATTGCAGACCCTGTTATCACCTGTAGTTAATACTGCCTGGGATACAAGTGACCAGGCTGCTCCTTGCTCTTACCTTTATGGTAAATAATCTAGCATTCTGGAGTCACAATAATTAAATAAAATGTAAATCCCTAATCTTGTTTGGCTATTTGGACCAAGAAAGTTACCCAGCTATTACCTGTCTAGTTCTAATGATTTATTGTTCTTTTTTTTATTATTATTATTGTTCTAAAAGTGCTCTGATGTGGTGCCTTGATGTCTAATGAAAAGAAATTGGTCTTAAAAAGCTCCTCATTGTTTATCCTGACTCGTAGATAACACATTTTTCTTCTGATAAAATATTTTTCTAATTTATTGTTCAAAACACACAATATAGACAATCATTCTAATTCTGGTGCTGTTTTATTTAGTAGTGTTTTATCCCTGGTGCCTGGCTGTCTACCATCATACCTCAGCACATAGCTTTACTCTGAGATAACCCCCTCTCCGTTGCTCTTTCTCCCATGCTTTCTGTAGTTTGTCTGCAGGATGCAGGTTTTGAACTGAAGAGCGCAGTGGAGTTCTTACTGTGCCTTTCCGGTTCCAGTACAATCAAAGTTTTCTGTTTGGAATTGTCCTTGACATTCTTTCGTCCCACAATGGGGTGGACACAGTGTGCTGGAAACGATGACATCATTATCATTGACACAGACTTAAATAAATCACCTGCATCTTGGCCTCTTTCTGCTTATTCAAGGATTCTTCATCTCAAGGAAGAAAGTGGTCTTTATTTTTACAAACCTCCATCCCAAGGGTGGCTGGAAAACGAAAACTTTTACAAGTGTTTGAAAAATAAATACACTATGTGGTTTTAGACACAGTATGCTGAGTCAGAGGTGTCCTGGAAAATGTTTAAGGTTAGGCATGAGGCAGAAAGATAGCCAGGGCTGCCTAATTCAGGAGAGATATTCCTAAATTACACATGGGTAGGCCCTTCTGAAAATTAAGTAGGCATATATAGGACTCAGGTGTCCTAGTTGTGCATTGGTTGAAGCGATCAGTTGCAAACCAAAAGGTAGGCAGTTCAAAGCCACTAGATTCTTTACAGGAGAAGGTTATGGCAGTCTACTTCTGTAAAAAAAAAAAAAAAAATTGCCTTGGAAACCCTAAAGGGCAACCTTGCTCTGCCCTATAGATTCATTCGCTATGAGTCAGAAAATGATTTGACAGCAGTGAGTATGCAGAGGAGTTCAAATAAATACCTGAAAAAAAACTTAATACATTGAGACTGAAATAAGAAAGAGAAAAAAATTGATGCTCAGAAAATTAAAGCAAATAAAAGTCGTCTCATCTCAACTGGTATCTCTGGAAGATCTTTTATTATGCAACCTTTGCTAACAGAGGAGCACAACTAACGAAATGAACACAGACAGTACTGAGTATACATTTGCATACCCAGCATTTATTAATCTGAGAAACAACTATAACTTCTCTTTACTTTTTCATAAGAAAATGACAATGAGGAAGTACAGCAGAAATCTTGAACATTACCACTATTATGCAAAAAAAAAAAAAAAAAAAAAAAGCTGCTGTTTTCCCCTCAGTGACTCGATGTGCTCTCAGATGGAAAACTTATGATTCTTGTGACTCTTGGCTACCAGAAATCACATGAGATGACTGAGGAGGAAAGACACAAAAGCTATATTTGTATCTACTACAAAACTTCTCAGAAATACCTTAATTTAATTCCTTGCAGAGAATGATAAAAATATCAGATGAAGGAACCTTTCAACCAATCAATTATTACAATTGATAATACTATACATTTAACTACATGTTTTATGCAGAATATCCCTGTGGAAATATTCCTTAAACAAGGCAGAAGTCCAGGGCTGAGAATAAAATCAAAGTTACTGTACAGTTTAAACAAATATTATTCAAATGATCTGACTATTATGCAGAGTGGCATTAGATTAGCATATATTTATACCTGTGTGTTTTAACTTAGAGTGTCCATGATTTTTCAGCTCTGGCACCATAAATAGATATGCTGCTTTATGAAAAATATATGTATTTCAATTTTGTTGTAACATTTTCTAGAAATGGTCCTTCTACCAATTACAACTACAATGTGATAAACAGAGACTGTCAGGATAAATTTGGGGACTCAAAGAGTCCTACTGATAATGTTTTGTTCGTTTTAAGTCAAATTGTTACCACTGACATATGCCTCTTGAATCATATGTTACCTTAAACATAAATATTAAAAATCTCATGTTTCATTGACTTAATTAAGGATTTTAATTGTCCTGCCCTACTCTGCATTATCACATACTCTACAATTTGATAGACAGAAATTTCAAGAATTTCCTTATTTTTAAAACTCTCATTGTAAAATATTGCAATGATTGAAAATGATATTTTCATATTTATTAATCTACAAATGTTACATATTTTCAACTTCATCAGAACATTGAACTATAGTTATAGCTATATGTTTTTCCTCAGAAAATCACTATGCTTATCTACTTGGGTATAAATGATAAAAATGAACAGGTATTTATGGAATGGTAGAGAAAGGAATAAGGAAGGTATCACTTGGAAACAGTGAACATTCATTTTCAGTACCTCTGTGATGCTTGTTATATAAACTGAGCATTCCAAAATTTGCTATGTAGTATTAGTTTTTTTTTTAAACAAATGCTTGCATAGATTAGAACAATCATAGCTACACTGGGGGTGGGGATAAGAATGAAAATAATATAAGAAATTCTAACTTGCCCCTAAGCATGCAGAGTTACCAGAAGCATACTCTAGCATGCCTCTTCATAAGTACAAACATTTACTTGCTTTTGACTGTTATTGAAAAAAATAATATCTTTCCCCCTGTTTGTCACTGGAACTGCCACCAGAAGAAAAGCCCTTCGTTTGCCCCAAATAAGTACCTCTGTTTTTCACAGCTTGCAGTAATGCTTAAAGTAAATAAGTTCTTGTGCAGCTTGCACTATTGGATTCATTCAATTGCTTGAACAAAGCTATTGTTTAGAGGTTTACAACAAGCCTTTTCTCTGTTTCCTTTAAAAGAATCTTCCTTGTTCCTGTGGTTGGCATGCTTAGTATAGTAAGCCTTTCTATAATTTTCAAATGCTAAAGACAATTTTCCCCCACAGAAGAAATGAAGGAAGACTATGACACTATGGGGCCAGAAGCCACAATCCAGACCACTGTTAACAACGGTACAGGTAAGTTCAGTTTATCACACTAAGATCAGATTTGTCCTGTGGTCATGTGCATCCCATGAATCAGAGAAAGAAATACTGCCCTGTCCGTTTGTACCCTGTGACTTAACAGTGAAGTCAGACTTCTATTTCCAAACAGGATTCTCTCCATTTTGGCATTTTATTCCGCAAATATATCTTTCACTCATATACCCCCATTTGCCTCTGATGGTCAAGAATACTGAATTGTGAAAACAGATACTTTCAGAGCCTGGGTTGGGCAAGGTTGTAGTAATCATTTTTGGTTTAAAGACTAAATAAGTAATTTAAAATTTCGAATATGATATGCCTACGCCTCATCTGGAGTCTTGGTGTGGCACTGTGGGATAAAGCATTGGACTGTAAGGTCAGTTTGAACCACAAGGTGAGTGGTTCAAACTTACCAACCACTCCTTGGAAACCCTATATAGATTCGCTATGTGTCGGAATCCACTTAATGGCACTTAACAACAACATGCCTCATCTAGTTATCATTTAATATCAGTTATTGAGAATTCAAATTACATGTTGCCATATGTGAAGTCCCTACATGGCGCTGTTGGATAAGTGTAGGACCACAAAGTTGGTTTGAACCACAAGGTCACTGGTTCAAACTCACCAGCCACTCCTTGGAAACCTATTCTGAGTCACTAGGAGTCAGAACCAACTCAACGGCACTTAACTACAATAACAACATATATATATTTTTAAAGTATTTTCCAAAACGCGAACCCAATGAACATTCCTCACAAAAGTTTTGTCTTCTCCATTCCTTACATCTCTTAATTCATCACATCTTTTTGCTAAAAAGTTACAGTGGGTAAGCAGTTACGTGGTATTTTGTTTTGCTCTGCTCCTGCTATAAAATGGAGTTTCCAGACAGTTGTGACTTTCAATAATTTTTCCCAAAAACTGAAAGGCAGTTTTGTGATGTCAACAATTTAAACTTAGGTCAGCTCATTATGTTTGCCCCTCTTTTCCTGGATGAAACGAATTGTTTTTGGTGTTTCAAGTAATCTTCCATACTATCATTACAAATATTAGCATAAAGCCCAATATAAAATAATCTTTTTTAAAAAATGACTATTTCCACTTAACTCACCAAGGAAAACAGTTGCAGTTTTATGAAATTTTAGAACTGTAAATAATTAAGATGATATTCATATCTCCCATTTATTGATACACATCATAAGAAACTGCTCCCGCTGTGCTTCTATTTTGAATGTTCTTATAAATAACTTAAAAGGCACTCATTCATTTTCTTGGGGGAAAAATAAGAGAAATAATTTTTAAATCTACTGTAATTTTTCTTTCACTTGAGTAATGTCACTTAATTTAAGGTACAAAGATAAAACTGTACAACATGTGGTTATAAAAAGATACAGATTTGAGAAATAAGAGTCCTAATTTCTAGATAGTTCACTCAATAACTGTAACTTTGAGCAAGTTATTGACTCCCTTTGCAACTCAGTTTCCACACCAGAATGAATGAAAAAAATAAAAAAATGAATAGACTGAATTCGTTGTATGCTAAAAACATTTCTAGCTTTAATATTTTATGTTGCAGTGATACTATGATTATGTAAAAATAGAATACCAAAAAAGATTATATATAAATACAATAATAAAAAGATACCATGAATTAGACACTTTCTATATTGTGGAGTCTCGGTGTGGTGCTGTAGGATAACCGCTGGACTGATAACCACAAGGTCAATGGTTCAAACTCACTAGCTGCTCCTCAGAAACCCTATGAAAGGTCACTCTGAGTCAAAACTGATCAATGGCAAACAACAACGACAACGTAGTGTAATAAGGTCAGAAATTATTGCATGTTCTTTTTTTAAAACTAAATGTAAATTTAAATTCAAACAAATAAAAGCTATTTTTTTATTACCTTTGTAGACATTTAAAGTATCACAAAGTTAAATTCACCCTACAAAGTAACAATTTACTAGCAATTTTATATACCTAACATCTAAAGTGAGGTTAATAAAAATTGTCCCTATTCAAAAGATTTAAAAATCAATATACTTTTCATAAGGCTTTAAGATCTCCCATTTTCATAAGTCAACATGTATTCATAGAGTATCTTCTATACAGTCACTCTGTGTGTATGTATACACACAGAAAGACTAAGATATAGTCACTATTTAATTTGGAAGATGAGACTAAAATGAATGAGAAAAAATAGTAAACATTGAGTAAAAATAAGATACATGCAAAAAGGAAAATGACAGCAACCATAATGCTTTGCAATTAAAAAATTGGTAGAGAACCTATGGAGTGGGTATTCAAATACGATTTTCTGAAGGAAGTCAAATTTGAACGGTGTAGAATTTTAGAAGGACTTTTTGGAAGAAAAGAAGTGTGTGAGCCAAGGCATGAAAGTATGCTAACTGTTCAGAGGATAGAGAGTAAAAGGATTTGGCTGAAACATAGGGTCCTATAAAGCTATTCAGGGAAATAGAACTCGGCCTTTAATTTAAACCCAACTGGTAGAAAATAGAAAGTAACAAACTAGAGTTTGGGTCATGTTATACTACCATGATTTCTGTAGAGAAAAAGTAAATTCTAAGAGACCAACTGGAAGTCATTGTAGTTAGCCAAGTGTAAAATATTTAAAAACTTGACCCAGGGTGATGAAATTGCCTACATGACTTGTTAATAACCGACTGATTCTGTGAGTAATTCAGTCAACATGATTATCTATGTGGGTATCTAGAATATAGCAATGGAACCCTTGCGCACAACAGTTAAGCACTTGGCTACCAACTGAAAGGCGCTGGTGGTTTTAACCAAAAAGTGGTTCCATAGGAGGAAGCCCTGAGAATCTGCTTGCATCAAAATGGTTGTTGTTGTTGTTAAGTGCCGTCAAGTCAGTTCCAACTCCTAGTCACCCTGGATAGTGCTGCCAAGGCTGTGTATCTTTGCAGGAGTCGAAAGCATAAAGATGACAGTCTAGAAAATCCTATGGACAGTTCTGTTCAGTCACATGGGGTCACTAGGAGCTGAAAATCAACTTGGTAGCACACAACCACAGCAACACAATATGGCAAGAAGGTCCCTAAGAGGAACAAATGGTTTGTGATTGACTGCTAACTTAAAACTTGGTGGTTCAAATTCACCCAGTGTTACTCTGGAAGAAAAGGCTTGAAAATCTGCTTGTTAAGGTTGCAGTCAAGAAAACCCTATGGAGCCATTTTCCTCTGTAACACACAGGGTCACCATGAGTTAGGGTCAACTTGACGGCAACTTAACAACAACAGAATATGGTCATACTTGCTATGTCTAGATATACAGGAGGATTCTGTTCCGAGGAGAAGACATTGAGCTGGACTTGAGACATAAAGATTTTCATATAAGACTCGACAATACGAGGGGACTTTAAAAAGTTCCTGGAAAAATTCCATTATCTTTTACTTCCATTTTTCCACTAACTTTTTGAAGCCCTCTTATATATATGAATGACCATTGAAAATGAGGAATTGAAACCAAGATGCCAAAGTTGGACATAGTGATTTGACACTCTTGCAAATATATAATTAAGATGGAATTTAATATCCTAATAAAAGGAGATTTGCAATTGAGAAGCTATTTATTGAAACAAATGGAAAGTTGAAGTCAGAGTTCCTGGTGGGTAGGGCAAAAAATCAAACTCCCTGAAGAAAAGAAAATTATAAGGAGAAAAAAAAAAAAGTAAATGTCAAGAAGGCAAAGATAGTTTCAAAAAGGAGACTCTGGTCAACTCAATCAAAACCTTCAAATAGCTACAACTGTAGAAGAATGCTTACCAAATGCATGGGACTTGGTAATTAGGAATTTATTGGTAGCCATCCATTTATAACTCTGCCCTTTGTAGAGAATAAATACTTAGCAATTTCCAACCATAGGGCTACTGCTTCTTACCCCAACCTTAAGCCAAAACATTCTCTTCTTAGAACCCTTAATTGTCCCTTATTAACAAAGAGACAAAATTCACATTCTTCAGTCCAGTCTTAAGTGTCATCCATTTCATACCAACAGCACTTCATTCCTGCCAGATCAAAAATCCCTTGCTGATACTAAAAAACAATCACATTTATTCTAATCTCTGAATCTCACCCTATTATCCCTTGAATTATAATCATGACCTCCTCTCTTACAATCTCCAGATTTTATGCACCCTTCTGTTCTTCAGGGCCAGCTGACATCCCATTTCTTTATTATGGTCATTTTAAACACCGTAACCCACATCAATCTCATCCTTCTTTGACATTCCACAGCCCTTAGGAGCCCTGGTTGGATAAGCACTAGACAGCTATCTGCAAACTCAGCAGTTCAAACACACCAACCACTCTGTGGGGGTAAATCTGAGGCTTTCTGCACCCCTAAAGGTTTACAGCTTAAGAATTCCTACACAGGGTCACTATGAGTTGGAACCAACTTCATGGAACACCACTAATTATAGCATGTTGACATATTTTCTCTTTATGTTGTAATGTACCTATTTCACCTGGTTAATTTTGTGAGCACAAAAGAATGCTTCAGTTATAAAATTATTGAGGTGATTAAATAAATAATGAGTATACTGACCTTACTAAGTGCCCAAAAATATTTGTTTTAGAAAAGGAACTATAAATAGAGATTTGCGTCAAAGTGCCTAGTAGAGCAGCAAATACACATGGTAGACATTTGTTGTTAAGTGCCATTGAGTCTGTTCTGACTCATATCGACTCTGTTTAGGGTATCTGAGGAATGGCTGGTGGGTTTAAAACACCAACTTTGTGGTTAGCAGTTCAGTGCTTATCCAACAGCGCCACACCAGGACTCCATTGTTGTTGTTGTTGTTGTTAAGTATCATCAACTAGGTTCCGACTCATAGTGGCGCCTTGTAGGATTTTAGAGGAGTAGCTGGTGGATTTGAACTGCTGACCTTGTGGTTCACAGTCCAGTGTTTAACCTATAGCACCACACCAGGAGTCATAAATAGTAAGATGAATGAATTAAGTGTTTGGTGGGAATAAAGGACTCTGAGAAAAGAAATCATGATTTTGGAAACACTCTAACAAGGCTTCAATCCAGTCTCTACAGAGACTAAAACCAGGATTTAAGTCTCTGAAATCAACTTGTTAAAGGGAGAGAAACAACAACCTCTAGTGAAATGGATAGCAAAATTGACTTATAGCAACATAGAGCATTGCAACCCCTAATTTATATGAATACATTTCCACGTTGTATAATTTTACCAATTTCAGTGTTTAAAAACAAGAAAGAAAATTGTATGCTTTTAAGAGTGGTTTTGTTTATTTTTTTTCTAAGAAGATCAGAGCAATGGAAAAACTTAGGCCCATCATAAACATGAGTTTGCCTACACAGTAGTAGTAACAATCATCTATATTAGGTGTATGTGGCCATTAGCATTAATGCAGTTCTACCTGCATATCAAGACCCAAATTGGTCCCTGATGTTTTCCTCTTTGAATGTGTGAAAGTTACATTTACTCAGGCAATCTAGTACTCTAGTTATAAATGACTATTAATAACCACCTACATCTTTGCTTTCTTTGCTGGGGGGAGGTGGGTGAAATAGCAACTTGCACCTAGAAACTGGGCAAGACTGATTTAGATCTCAGTTCTTAATCTTAAAAAGGCAGGAAAATTATTGTCCTAGGACTAACTATATAGATTCTAAGTATAGTCATTAAACAAGGCTCCAATATTTCCAGAATAATACATAAATGGTCTTACACATGAGAGGCAAACAGTATCTTGGAATACTCTAGATTCCAGAGTCAAGCAAGCGGATACTGAATTTTAGTTCTGCCAATTACCAGTTACGTAAACTTGAGTATATAACTGATAAGACTTCAGTTTTACATCAGTAAAGTAATGGTTCCCTATGCACAAGATCTCACTGTAAGGATTATAATGTCATTTTTAAAGTATTTGGTACTTGGTACAATGCCTAACAAGTGCTAGAAGTTCATCCGAGATTTTCATGAGTTTGTCTTGTTGAGATTTTCTGCATTTGCTTTGTTTTTCTCATCTGCACATAAGCTTGAAGCTACTTTTATTCATTAAGAAATAAACGTATTCTGAACTGTTTCCTCCCTTCACATAGGTTCCTAATTAGGGTCTTCTCTAAAAGATTGAACACATTTGTAATGGAAGGACTAACCAGTCAATCTTGAATGTGTTTGCCAATTAGATTCTTTTGATATCCAGAAAAACTTGAAGGACAAATTTCTTCTCACTGCTCTGGGGATGCATTTGAGGTTAAAATGTGAAGGTTAAGAAGGAGTAGTTTAGTTTTCTATTTAATTTCATCTCTATTTAGCATGCTTTGTTAATTGTAAAACAGGAGAATTTAGTAATATTTATAGTGTGTGTATAATGATAAAAGCTGGCAAGGATTTTTTCTTTATTTGATCACTGACTAGCATCTGGAATCATGTCTTTTTTTTTCTTCCCACCCTGAATAACAATCAGATAAACAATGAATAAAATGTTTCTCACTTGTTAACAATCACTAAGTTACCTGCATTTATTCTTCCAGTCAAGAGTATTCCTTCTGTGCAGATGCTTGAGAAGGACACTCAAAGAAATATATAAGACATAGTTTGTGTCCTTAAGTGGTGCCTAAATCTAAAGTGGTGCCAGTAGGAAAGATAATAATCATAATGACAAGGTACATTTTACAAATTGATAATTATAGTCTCATTAACTATTAAAATCCATAGTAATTTTTTGTGATTTTACTAAGTATAAAGACATTTTGCTAGACATAAAGGAAGACGTAATGAGCAAAGAATAGTCTTGGTCATTAAGGACTTATATTCAATAAGGTAATTTAAAAAATAAATACATGAGAAATGCATGTAAAATATTTTGTATAAACGTATATCATAATAAATGCTAAATTGATGCTAGTTGCTATTTTTATTATTACTATTATTATTATCTGGTAGTGTAGTGGTTATGAACCAGGCTGCTAATCTCACCATTAGCAGTTCAAAACTAGTAGCTGTTTTGGGTGAGAAAGATGAGGCTTTCTGCTCCCATAAAGAATTACAGCCTTGGAAACCCTGTATAGGGTCTCTATGAGTCAGAACCAACTATACGTCATATAACAACAACAACATTATGATTATCTATAATAATTTATGGATTAAGGTGTTTTGTTTGAAATGCAACAAGCTTTGTAAACTCAGATGAAAAGTGTTCAGTATTACAGAGGATTTCTAAGAGAGTATATAAAGTCCAAAGATTGGATACAGGAAAATATAGAGATGTCTTAAAGGTACTGCAAATATGAGCAAAGGTTTTCTTCAGGACATAGGTTTGTTTAATATGTCAGTATGTAAAAGAGAGAAAAGCGGAAAATGGTGAAACATGCAGATGAGTTGTAAGTGGATAGCTTAAGATGGTAGCTTTGGCAGTGGGCAGGGACATATTGTAACTGTAAGATTCAAAGAAGGTAGAATGGTGATAGACAGATTTTGGTTGCATTTAAGGTATTTCAGTGAATTCACATCATATTGGTTGCACTCTGAAGTAAGTAGAAAAAGGGTCATCAACATCAATTACCAGTAAAGAAGTGGAAGTAGGATTGGACTATTGAGTGAAGATTGAGAGTAAGCATACAGTTATAATCGTAAAAAATTCACATTCTGATACTTTAGTCTAAAAATAGCTATACAATTATTTAAGCATCTTTAGACATCTTTGGTACTTTAGTAGTAGAGACTGGATTTTAGTTTGGGGAGGCAAGAATGATACAAGAATAAGGAGCAAATATGGAAGTTATTTCAAGTTCCATGCTCAGCCAAGTGGTGAGTGAAAGAGAGACAGATTAAATGGATCAAAGGAATCATCAGGGTTTGATTATCGAAATGAAATGCATGTATCAGGGGAACAAGGAACTGAATTATGAGGAAAGATGGAAGATTGAAACCAAAGAGTGAAATTTTCAAATTCTGGTTCTTAGAGATGGAATAGTCCCAGGTTAAGTACAGTGCCAAGGTGGTACCATCATATTGTTGAACTTAAGAAAGTCAGTGAATTGTGAGTACAGATTCTGTATGGAGTTCCATTTGAGTGATGATGTCTCTGAAAATAATAACAATGGCAGTTTGAGAGAAATCAAGTCATGGGACTTGTTCTTGAGCTATATAGGTAGTGTCTCAAAACATGATGAAATAGACGACTGAGACTTCAAAAAATTCTGTTGCAGACTGAAGATTTTTTGAAGGTTGAGATTACTTTGCTCTTCTCCATATTCCCTCTCAAGAGGTGTAATGGTTTATATAGCATTGATGGTTGATAAACAAGTCATTTGTTGAATCAGTGAATAAACAAATGAATGAGTGAATTAATGAAACAGAACACTGATTTGAAAATGAGAGTGTGTGTTAAAGAGCATGTTGACATCCTTCATTTTCTGTGTGTCAAGACAGATGGAAATAGGAACGGGACTCTGCTAGAAAGGTCTGTGAGGGATGGGATATTATCAAGGATTGACACAGTTTCATTTACTCTGAAAAAGTGGAATGCATGTAGGAGGATATCATTAAGCACGTGGGGGGATAAACAAGCAATATGTGAAATGGGAAAGCAAAATGAACTGTGAATAAATTTCTTTTTGTTCTCTATACCTAAGCTAAACTGGAGACATTTTTTTTTTTTTGTATAATAAAATATCTAATAAATTGGTAAAAATTTAGTTAATAATAAATTAATAAATCTGTTAATAAAAATTCATCTTTTCAAGGTGCTTCAGAAAGTTATTCTGTGTAGAATGCCTATTAAAGCTGATGAAGAATTAGTAAAATCCAAATTAGGAATTTGGATTTGTTGGATATTCAGTGGAAATTATAAAAGTAAGCATCTTGAGTAGCGAATCTGAAGAAACTTTATGTTTTCTTTCCCTATAAATCCAGTTCTATACCACCTAGTAAACAAATAAAACAAATGCATAGAGCACAGGGACATTTATTAAAAGAGTGAAATGTGAAGAATTTAGTATTTTATGTACATACATACATACATATATATGTCCATGTTGTTGGTAAGTGCCCTTGAGTCAGTCTGACTCATAGCAACCCTATATGGGTTTTCTGAGGAGCAACTGGTGAGTTTGAGCTGCCAACTGGGAAGTTCAAATCAACCTTTTGGTCCAGTACTTAGCCTACAGCGCAATAGCTGGACTCCATAAATGTATGTATGTATGTGTATATGGTTGTTGTGGGCCACCGAGTCAGTTCTGACTCACAGCAACCCTATATAGTACTTACAAGGAGTGACTGGTGGGTTTAAACAATCAACCTTATGGATAGCAACCCAGTGCTAATCCTACATCACCATATCTGTATATGTATTGTTGCTGTTAGGTGCCATCGAGCCGGTACTGACTCATAGCAACCCTGTGAACAATAGAAGGAAACACTACCCAGTCCAGTGCCAACCTCACAACCGTTGCTATGTTTGACCTCATTGCTGCTGCCACTGTGCCAGTCCATCCCATTGGGGGTCTTCTTCTTTTCCTCTGATCCACACTTTACCAAACATGATATCCTTCTCCGTGGTGTCCACCCTGATAATATGTCTGAAGTATGAGAGGCAAAGTCTGCTCATCCTGGCTTCCGAGGAGCATTCTGGTTGTACTTTTTCCAACACAAGTTTGTTTGTTCTTTTGTCAGTCCATAGTACTTTCAGTGTTCTTCTCCAACACCGTAATTCAAATGTATCAGTTCTTCTACTGTCAGTTATTCACTCTC
>NW_006408530.1:18275093-18279622 GCF_000296735.1 Chrysochloris asiatica
GGCCGTGCTGTATCTTAGTTGGATCGTCTATTAATTAGACTAGAAAATTCAACTTGAAATGTAGTTTACAAACTACAGTTCACCCTATCCTTTTTTCTAATGAAATTTCATTAGTAAGTATGAATAAAGAAAACAAAAAGCATGAGCTGTTCAAGTTAAAAAGGGAGTGGTTGGCTCTCAGGACCCTTCAGGATATGCCCAGGGCCAGCTCCATAGGTGTGCAATCTACACTTTAAAAGAACTCACATTAGTTTAACATGATATGGTTGTCTTCTTCAAATTCCTTTTTTTTTTTTTTTCTTTATTGTGAATGGAAAGAAGGTTTAGATAAGATTATCAGTTTTATATTCAACATATGATATACTTTGTTTCATCTCAATGATTGCAATCCCTTCCATACAACAGTTATCCAGCTTCCTCCCTCTGATTACTCATGTACCAATATCCTCTTTCAAACCCTTGTATATTTTTTAGTATACTCTCACTCTTCTTCCCATACCTGTGCAACCTGTGTATCTGCCCATGTATCTACCCTAAAAACACTGTTGTTTCGAGGTTGTACATATAACACTATTTACCTGTATCCCTTGGAATACCTCCCTGTGTCTTCACCTATCTTTATCATTCTTCTGCCAGCCTCCCTTTTCTTGTATATTGCCTCCCCATTACATAAGTTAACATGTGTCTACCCTCTAGCCAGTGAATTACTCTCCCTTCCTTCCCACCCCTGTTAAACATCAAAGAATGTTTATTTTAGTATGAAAACCTATTCTTGAGTTTTAACAATAGTGGTATCATACAAAATGTCTCTTTTTGTGATTAACTTATTTCACTCAGCATAATGTCCTCCAGGTTTATCACTGTCCTGAGGTATTTCATAGATTGTTATTCTTCAACATTGCATAGTATTCCATTGTGTGTATATACCAGTTTATTTATCCAGTCTTCCATTGATGGGCATTTAGGCTGTCTTCATCTGTTTGCTATTGTGAATAGTACTGCAATGAACATTGGTGTGCACATCTTGAAATTCTTAAGGATTTTGCACTGTTGTTGTTGTTGTTAAATGCTGTAGAGTTGGTTCCCCTCATTGCAACACTGTGTAGGGTTTCTGAGGAGCAGCTGGTGGATTTGAACTTCAAACTTTTGGTTTGCAGACTAGTGCTGGTCATAGCATGCCACACACCACGACCCCACATATTATGAAGCCAGCCTGATTATACTTCACACAATATGTTAGGATAATAGCAAAGTATAGGACAGGAGGGGAAGAGGAGAAATTAGGGATTCATGACTTGAAGTACCAAATAAAAAGGCCAGTTCTGTCCAGGTTTTCACCATCCATCCTGGGGTTTTCCCAGAGTAATGGAATCCTAAATACAAATCTAGATGAGTAAGAATCACCATAGTACACCATGATATTAAAATCAGGAAGGTTATGTACCAGGGTTGTATCTTTTCACCATACTTATTCAATCTGTATGCTGAGCACATAATCTGAGAAGTTGACTACATGAAGAACATAGCATAATAACTGAATGAACCATCTGAAATATGCAGATGACACAAACTTGCTTGCTGAAAGGGAAGAAGACTTGAAGTTCAAAGACAACATCCTTCAGTGTGGATTACACCTCAGCATTGTTGTTGTTCAGGGCCGTAGAGTCAGTTCTGACCCATAGCGACCCTATGTAGGGTTTCTGAGGAGCAGCTGGTGAGCTTGAACCACCGACCTTGCGGTTCAAACTGACTTTGCTGTCAAGCGCATTAACCCACAGCACCACACCAGGACTCCCACCTCAACATCAGGAAAACAGAAAGCTTTACAACTAGATCAATAAGCTTGATAAAAGTAAAACAGATTGACATTATCAAGGATTTCATTTTACTTGGACCCACCATCAATGCCCATGGAAGCAGCAATCAGGAAACCAAACAACATAGTGCATTGGATAAATATGCAGCAAAAGATCTCTTTAAAGTATTCAACAGCAAATATTGTTACTTTGAGGACTAAGGTGCACTTGACCCAAGCCAATATATTTTCAGTCACCTCATATGCATGCGAAAACTGGACAATAAATAAGGAAGACGTTGAAGAATTGATACATTTGAATTATGATGTTAGTGAAGAATATTCAAAATACTGTGGACTTCCAGAAGAACAAAAAAAAAAAACAAATCTGTGCTGGAAGTAGTCAGAATAATCTTTAGAAACAAGGATGGTCAGACTTCATTTGATGTACTCTGGACATGTTATCAGGAGGGATCAGTCCCTGGAGAAGGACATCAGGCTTGGTAATGCAAAGGGGCAGCAAAAAAAGATGGAAACCCTCAACAATGGGCTTAAGCATAACAATTGTTAGGATGGCGCAGGACCAGGCAGTGTTCTGTTCTGTTGTACAAAGGGGTCACTATGAGTCAAAACGGAGTCCATGATAACAAGGATAAGGTTAGCAGCCTAGCAGGCAATTAAACCTCTTTAATAATAAATCTGTTCATTACATATTCGTGTAGAAGAAAGTAGAGAAAGAATAGGAAAAAATTGTGTACCTTTATTTTAATAATTTAGTGTAATAACTTGCAATTCCTTTTGTTACTATTGCATGGAGTTTAAAATTAGCCAACTTTCTTATCTGAGTAGCAGAAATCACACAAGTTTGATCATGAAGTATTTCTCAGCAAGAGAAGAGCCTGTGTGTGGTGTCAATCAATTGTACAAGATCAGTTTATCAGATAATTCCATTTGAACCTAAATACTAAACAAGGAGGGAGTCAAACTGTTATAAAACCTGTTCTTTTCTTCTTGTTTATCATATCTGTTACGCATTTATACGTTTTAAGAGTTTGTTCATCCAGCCAGGCATTTGTCATGCAAATCAACATTGAAACATTTTTTAAGTAATTTCATACAATGAGGGGTCTTTTTGTTGTTGTTTGTTTGTTTCTTGTTCCTTAACAAAGTAGAGAAAGAGAGGTTTGTGAGGAGAGGAAGACAGAAGTAGCACTTGGCAGGTTAGACAGGAGGGTCATTTCCAGACTGTAATCAGTGTACAACAAGAAGAGCCTGTCACTCCCTGGCTAATGAAAACTGTGGTTTATTAGCTTTGTTTGTGATTAGGAGCAGCTATCTCCACTTCACAGCAAGAGTTCCCACAAGAAAATCACTGAAATCCCAAGCTTCTTGAGTGTGTCCTTCATTTATTCAACACATATTTATTAAGCACTGTTTTCCTTGCGATGTTGTCTGTGGTTTCAAGGCACCTCCAAAATAATTTTTCTTCATCTGTGTATGTGTTTTCCTCACTAGGAAGTTGTGCTGCTTCAAGTTTTTAATTGAAAAGAGCACAAATAAAACTCTTTAGGACTAGCCAGTGAATAAAAAGAAAATAGATTAAGGAAATTAAGCAATTGAAATGATTGAAGTCTGAAACTTCAAGGAGGCCCCAGAAAGCATTTTACAGGTGAGGAAATTGAGATTTAGAAACGTAAAATAGCTGAGCCAAAGTGAGGTATCCGGGCATCCTGAGTTGGTCTAATCATTTAATTACTGTGTAGCAGTTGTGTGCCACACACTGTGCTAGCCACAGGTGATAGGAAGCTGAGTAAGACATGAGCTGGACCTGTATTAGCTCACTGACATGATTACAATGTGCGGTGATACATTCAATGACTGAATGCAGGGGGTATTCGGAAGGTTCCGTTGGAGGCTTAGAACTCCATGAAGAGAGTCATGAAGTTGACCTGATATAATTTACATGCGTGGTATAAGAGTAATTTGGTGCCATTTCCCAACATCGTGTTACTGAATGTCTTGTTGAGCCATGTGCGGTAGAAAATTGAATGTCCAGAGTAGTGAATTTTAGATTGGGCATGCATCAGAATCACCTGAAGGACTTGCTAAAACACAGATTGCTGATTCAGTAGTGAGTCCCAAGAATTTGTATTTGGAACAAGTTCCCAGGTAATATTGATATTTTTGGTCTGGGGGTCACATTTTGAAAATCATTTTTAAAGCATTTTTTAAGTGTGGTGTGTCTCTACAAATGAGCACTGGTTTCATAAACCAAAAAACTCACAAATGAGCTGGGCAAAAACTTCTGGTTTCATAAACCAAAAAACCAAACTTCTTGTCACCAAGACGATTCTGACTCACAGCGAACCTATATCACAGACTAGAACTGCCCCCACAGGGTTTTCTAAACTGTACATCTTTATGCGAGCTGACTGCTACATCTCTTCTATGGAGTAGTTGGTGGGTTCAAACCACTAACCTTTTGGTTAGCGGCCTAGCACTTAACCATGGCACTGCCAAGGCTCCTTTATTTCTTAACCCCTTCAAATATGATAAAATATCCTAGGAGGTTTTTTTTTAATGTTTTATTGTGAATTATGTGATAGTTTACATGGGAGAACATTAGTTTTACATTCATTCTATCGTATATAGTTTCATTGCCATGGTTCCAATGCCCTCCATGCTTCATCAACCAACCAAAGGGTATACACTACAAGCCTGCCCTCCCCCCCCC
>NW_006408530.1:18281332-18308832 GCF_000296735.1 Chrysochloris asiatica
CAACAACAACAACAAGCATGTGGCACTGTGGGTTGATGCACTGGACTGTAAGGTTGTTGGAACTGCAAGATTGGTGGTTCAAGTTCTCCAGCTACTCCTCTGAAACCCTATACAGGGTCACTATGAGTCAGAAACGACTTGACAGCACTTCACAACACTAACAACAATGTATATGTTTATAAATATGGTTGGTGTTGCTGCGGGTTTGGGCAGTCGGCTGTTAACTGCAAGATTGGCTGTTGAAGCCCACAGCTGCTCCTCTGTAGAAAGATAAGGCTGTCTGCTCCTATAAAGATTATGATCTCGGATACTCTATATAGGATCAGTATGAGTCAGAATCAACTCCCTGGCTGTGGGTTTAATGTATATGTTTATAAATATGAGAATTATAAGTGCAGGGAAGAATATAGTCAACATTATAGTGTCCTCATTCCCAAGCACACTGTCTGGCACTAGTAAGCACTCAATAAGCACTTATTAAAGCAAAATAATTGATGCATGATCCTACTCATTTTTTTCACATAAACCTGCTTCAGCTCTTCTGGACTCTCCAAGATGTTTTTGTTCCAAAAGAATGATTTTTTCATTATGCTGTTTATTTTGGTAGCTTAGTATAATATTAAAATGTATGTCCTCAATATTTAAATAAAAATTAAAAACATGCTTAGGCATTAATAGAGTGATAATAGAGCACATGTCTTCCTATGTAGACATATTCTTGTTACAAAGAGAGAAACTAGTGGTCAAAAGCAAAAGTAAAGAGAAGGAAACAAAAATCAGAAGGAAAAAGTACCAGGGTCTCATTATAATTTATCTACTTGTGAATACTAAGAAAACCCACTTTCAAGTATGTTTGGAAAGTATTCTAAAGCAGTTAAATTATGGAGGCCAACTGGTTTGCTGCTCAGTATTGTTAAGTGCCATTGAGTCAGCTCCGACTCTTAGTGACCCTTTATAGGGTTTAAACCACCAGTCTTATAGGATTCCTTGGTGACCGATAGTTATCTTTTATTTTGAGTTCTTTAAACATTTATTTTTTAGGCAATAATTTTCTTGCAGGGGGCAATAATTTTTTAAGTCAGTCTATATTGACATTTGTCAATACTTACCCAAAAAAGTCCATTTTTAGCTAAAATAGACATAAAGATATTTATGAAAGTGCCATCATTACTAAACAGCACAGTAAGCTCAATATATTTAGAACAAAATTTAGGTTTTTCCACCTTGAAGAGACCTAGAAATTCACCGTTACAATACTGAAATACATGTGGCAATAAGGAAACATTTTAAATTAATGATGTTCCTTTTTTTCTTGGATAGAGAAAAGTTTACTTGACCTTAGGGAAAGTTGAGATATTTGCAAGACATTAGGGTAAATTTTAGGACCAAATGCAAACTCTCTGGAGGAGGTATGAAAAGAAATTACTTGAGGCTTCTTGTGATTTCTGTTATGGTTTGATCATAAATACCATGCAAATATCCTTTGTCAGTGTGTTTTGGCAGTTCTTCCAAGGAGACCGGGCGGGGAGTGAAGAGGATTACAGAGAAGGAAAATGAAGTTGATTTTACACTAGAAAAACGCAGTGGGGAATTCTCTACGTTTCTAACAAATTGTCTATTTCTTTCTCATGACCACTATACAGTGTTTAAAAAATCAGTCTAAAAACCAAAAGTATAAACTTCCAAGTGGAGTCAAAACCTGCATCCTTCCCTACAGTTTTGAAAGTAACTAAAATATAATCCCATCATTTGTTCTAGTACCATACTGTATTCATTAGGATGGTTTCGGATTCTAAGTAGTGTGAAGCACAATTCAAACTAACTAAAGCAGAAAGGAAGAAGCCCTAGTAGTTTAGTGGATTACGTGTTGGGCTGCTAACCACAAGGTCAGCAGTTTGAAACAACCAGCTACTCCGAGGGAGAAAGATGAGGCTTTCTTCTACCATAAAAATTTACTGCTTCGGAAACCCTATGCCAGGTCACCGTGAGTCAGAACCATTTCCATGACGTACCACCACCAAAGCAGAGAAGGAAATGTTTTGGCTCACGGAATCTGAGAAGCATTGACAAGAAGCTACTAACATGGCAGGGATGCAGCTTGACTTCAGGGAGAAAAAAAAGCTAGAAATGCACTCAGGATGCACCATCTAGTTTCAGCTATTTTATGTGTGTCTGCTGCATTCTCTCTCTTCATAAATCTTCTTTCTCTAGATGACAAACAAAAGTTCCTCACCACTACAGCGTATAACTTGTTGTTGTTGTTGTTAAGTGCCATCGAGTCGGGTCCGACCCATAGCGACCCTGTACAGGGTTTCCGAGGGTGTAAATCTTACGGGAGTAGAAAGCCTCATCTTTCTCCCGCGGAGCCGCTGGTAGTTTCGAACCGCTGACCTTAAGGTTCGCAGCCCGATTCGTAACCACTACGCTACCAGAGCTCCTCAACTACAGGCCCTCAAAATAAATAAATAAATAAATAAAACCCTGCCTTTATGCTCTATTTGAAACAAAGTCCTACAATCATAAGGAGGGAATCCATTGGTTACCGTTCAAACAATCAACTATTGTTTTTAAATGTTGTCTAGTTGGTTCTGACTCAATAGTGACCCTGGATAGGGTTTCTGAGGAGCAATTGTTAAGTTTGAACCACCGACCTTGAGGTTCAAACCAACCTTGAAGTCAAGAGCTTGCCCTACACACAGGACAAAGATAGGCTCTCTTCAGGGGCAGATCAGTTCTGTGACCAGGAGACTAGGATTATGCAGTAACATGGCAGCTCCCTTGGTTACCATAAGGATAAGGAAGTAAGGAGCAATTGTCAGGCAAAGGAGAATGCTGTAATGCTAGGCTGGGAAAGAAGTTTATCTCTAGTACTCATAGAACCTCCCACCCCCACCCCGAGGAAAAATACTTAATATCTATGGCAGCGGCTGCAGGAACTCATGGAAGGCTTCAATGCTAGTCCACTTAAGTGACTCTAGATATACTGAGATACAGATATGTAACCAATAGCATATCTATACCACATGAAAAAAATTCTGATAGAACAAATAGATTTAAATGATTGAGTGCCACATTCATCATGAAACCTCTGAACATACTCAGATGTTGTTGTTAAGTACTGTCGAGTCGATTGTGACCCATAGCAACCTTGTATAGGATTTCCAAGGAGCAGCTGGTAAGCTTGAACCACCGACTTTGTAGTTCAAACCACTTTGCAGTCTGAAGCATTAGCCCACAGCACCACACCAGGACTTCATAAGTAAACCCTGCCAAAATCTTGCATATATGTGAGATCACCACTTTACGGTTTATCATATAACTGCCCTCCAATTTCCCAAATATTAGGTCTGAGTCCTAAATTCAACCAAGTTTATTTTATCTTAATCTTCATTCTTACTAGAAAACTTCAATATTAAGATTCATGTTAAGGACATAATTTATTCCACATCCAATGTAAATGTTTATTGAGATTCTTCTTATGTCTTGGACTTCTGGCATGGTGCTGTAAGACAAGCACTGCACTGTGAACGTTCAGGTCGGTGGTTCAAACCCACCAGCTGCTCCTCAGAAACCCTGTACAGGGTCATTATGAGTTGGAATCAATTCGAGGGCACTTAGCAACAACAACTTAAACCTAGGCAATGGTCTCAGTACTCAAACACAGATGATCCAGACATTTTTCTTGCTTTAAAGAGAGCAAAATTTTATGTCTTTTGTCCTCTTTACACTTGATATAGAAATCTAGCATGGCCAAATTAAATCTAGCCAGTGAATTGCCTCTCTAAACACCAAGAATGTATCTAGAAGCAGTTTAGTTTGCCTATCCAGAAAATCAAAATTTTCCTTCCTTTTAAGCCAAAAGGCTATTAATGCGAATCCAATTGAATTTGCATTTGATTACATTTCTGATGGAAACATTCATATGCAAATGAAAATTCATGCAAAGATAGCCAGATAATTCAAATAGTTGCTGAAATATCAAGATAAAATTAGGACAGTAAATGTGTATCCCTCCTGTTTACTAGGTTACTCTAAGGTCATCAAATGAAACAGTGTTCTCAAAAAATTAAAATAAACTGTGACCTAAACATTTAACATTTACGAAGTCCGATTCAGAGAAGAACTATTGTATCGGTTTTAGTGTCATAGCACTAAAAAAGAAGTCTGTCACTGGTAAAATCAGACCAGTTGCTAAATAACTATTCATCTTGGATCTACAATTTTGTCTCCATTATCTTTCCTTGCTACTAAAAATTTTTCAAAATTATTGATAGATCAAAAGTCATTTGGACAGTCTTAAACACTGACTATTGTAATTTTATGCAAGTTGTCGATTCCTACATACTTTCCTAGAGACTTAATGATGCAAGTTAAACATTAACACAATCACCACCAATAACTAACCTTCAGAAAGCATCCATGGTACTAAGAGTTGGAGTCCTGGTGTGGCACTGTAGGATAAGCACTGGACTGAAAGGTCCATTTGAACCTCAAGGTTGGTGGTTCAAACCCACCAGCTTCCCCTTGTTGTTGTTGTTAGGTGCCATAGTGACCCTATATACAACAGAACGGAACACTGTCCAGTCTTGGGCCAACCTCACAATTGTTGCCACACTTGAGCCCATTGATGCTGCCGCTGTGAAAATCCATCTTTTCTTCGACCTTCCACTTTACCAAACATGATATCCTTCTCCAGCAACTGGTCCCCCCTGACAATATGTCCGAAGTATGAGAAACAAAATCTGGTCATCCTGGCTTCCAAGGAGCAATCTGGCTCTACTTCTCCCAACACAGATCTATTTGTTCTTTTGGCAGTCCATAGTACTTTCAGTATACTCCTTCAACACCATAACTCAAATGCATCAATTCTTCTTCAGTCTTCCTTGTTCACTATTCAACTTTCACATGCATATGAGTTATTGAAAATACCATGGTTTGGGTAAGGTACACCTTAGTCCTCAAATTGACATCTTTGCTCTTCGGCACTGTAAAGAGGTCTTGTGCAGCAGATTTGCTCAATGCAATACATTGTTTGATTTCTTGACTGCTGATTCAATGAGTGTTGATGGCTGATCCAAGCAAAATGAAGTCTTTAACAACTTTAATCTTTTCTCCATCTATATTAATGTTGTTTATTGGCCCAGGGGTGAGGACTTTTGTTTTCTTTGAACTGCAAACCATACCAAAGGTTGTGGTCTTTGATCTTCATCAGTAAGTAATTTAAGTCCTCTTCATTTTCAGCAATCAAGGTTGTATCATCTGCATATCACAGGTTATTAATGAGTTTTCCTCCAATCCTGATGCCACATTTTTCTTTATATAACCCACCTTCTCAGACTGGATAAGAATGGTGAAAGAATAAAACTGTGGCACACACCTTTCCTAATTTTAAACTATTCAGTGTTCTCTTGTTCTGTTCCAACAACTGCCTCTTGGTCTATATACAGATTCCTCATGAGTACAATTAAGTCTTACAAAATACTCATACCTCTCAATGTTGTCCATAACTTGGCATGATCCACACAATTGAAAGCCTTCATGTAGTCAGTAAAGCACAGGTAAATATCTTCCTGTTATTCTCTGCTTTCAGCCAAGATCCATCGGACATCAGCAATGATATCCCACATTCTACATCCTCTTCTGAATCCAGCTTGAATCTCTAGACGTTCTCTGTAATTTTTATGGTTGCAGCTGTTTTTGCATTACCTTTAGTAAAACTTAGCTCACATGGGATATCAATGATATTGTCCGATGATTTCCATATTCTGTTGGGTCACATCTCTTTGGAATGGGCACAAATCCAGATCTCTTCCAGTCAGTTGGCCAGGTAGTTGTCTTAAAAATTTCTTGGCACAGTTGCATGAGTGCCTGTAGTCCTGCATCACTTTATTGAGAGATTTCAGTTTGTATTCCATCTACTCCCCATGCCTTTTCCTTTGCCAATGACTTCAGTGTATCTTGGACTTCTTCCTGCTTTCTTCATCATTCAAAATTTTGCCCATAGAATTCTTCAATATTTCAAGATGAGGTTTGAATTTTTTCTTCAGTACCCTAAGCTTGAAGGAGCCCTGGTACTGTAGTGGTTACGAATAGGGCTGCTAACCTCAAGGACGGCAGTTTGAAACTGCCAGTGGTTCCATGGGAGAAAGATGAAGCGGTCTGCTCCCATAAAGATTTACAGCCTTGGAAACCCTGGGTAGGGTCACTGAGTCGGAACCAATGCCACGGTATTTAACAAGAACAACAATAACCCTAAGCTTGAGAAATGTTGAGCGTCTTCTTCCTATTGGTTTTCTAATTCCATGTCTTTGCGCATTTTGTTATAATATTTGATTTTGTCTTCTTGAGCTGACCTTTGAAATGCTCTGTTCAGCTCTTGTACCTCCTCACTTATTCCATTTGCTTTAGCATCTTTACACTAAAGAGGAAGTTTCAGTGTCTCTTCTGACATTCATTTTGATCTTTTCCTTCTCTCTTGTCTTCTCAATAACCTTTTGCTTTCTTCCTGTATGATGTTCTTGATGTCATCCCACAACTCTTCTGGCCTTCGGTCTCAGTGTGTAATACAACAAATCTTTTCTTCAGATGATCTCTAAATTCAGGTGGGATATATTCAAAGTCATATTTGGGCTCTCATGAACTTGTTTTCATTTTCTTCAGCTTCAGTCTGAATTTGTGTATGAGCAATTGATGGTCTGTTCCCTGGCCTTGTTTTGGCTGATGAGATGGAGCTTTTCCACCATCTCTTCCCACAGATGTAATTAATTTGATTTCTGTATATTCTATCTGGTGAGGTCCATGTGTATAATTGTCTTTTATGTTGTTTAAAAAAGGTATTTGTAATGAAGAACTCATTCGTCTTGCATAATTCCATGATGCAATCTCCAGTACTGTTCTATCACTAAGGCCTTATTTTCCAGCTACTGACCCATCCTCTTTGTTTCCAACCTTTGCATTCCAATCGCCAGTAATTATCAATCCATCTTGATTGCATGTTTGATCAATTTCAGACTGAAGAAGTTGGTAGAATTCTTTAATTTCATCATCACTGGCTTTAGTGGTTAGTGCATAAATTTGAATAATAGTGGTATTAAGTTGTCTTCCTTGTAGGCATATGGATATTATCCTATCAAACAGCATTGTACCTTATGACTGATCTTTATATGTTCTTTTTGATGATGAACACAACGCCATTCCTCTTCAATTTGTCATTCTCAGCATAGTAAACCATGTGATCATCAGATTCAAAAATGGCCAATACCAGTCCCTTTCAAGTTCACTAATGCTTAGGATATCAATGTTTATACGTTCGATTTCATTTTTGACAATTTTCAATTTTCCTAGATTCAGACTTTGTACATTCCATGCTGCAATTATTCATGGATTTTTACAGCTGTTGTATTGATCTCTCTCCATGGAAATTGTATATAGAGTCTCTATGAGTCAGAATCCAGTCGACAGCACTTAATATTAACATAGTTGTCCATAGTCTTCTATCAAATCAATTTAAGAAAATACTTAAGCAAAATTTCAAGATAATATATAAAAGCTTAATACAGCACTGCACATTTCAAACCTATTTTGGGGGAAAATACAGGTCTTGAAATCAGACTGTTGTTCTTATTAAACTTAACAGAAGTTGGAATGTATTTTTATCTCTTAATTTAAAAGTATAGGAAATATACTTTTCCTATTTCCTTTTATTTAATCCAATGGATTTATTTCCTAGTTAGACTTTTTAGAATTCCAGTGTTACCTAGCATCCATCAAGTTTAGAAATTCTGAACTCCAGGGAGGATCTTGGCATCTCCCCACCTGGATGCCACCTCCCCCAATTCTCCCCCCAAGTCTAGTGATTTTGCTTCTTAAGTATCTCTTAAACCCAGACACTTCTATTTGTCTCCATCATCAATTTGTTCATCTCTGCCTGATCAATGGCAAGAGCCTCCTAACTGGTATCCCAGAGTCAATTTTTCTCTTCCTCCAGTCCCTACTCCATACTGTTAGCCAGAGTCACCTTTAAAAAAAAAAAAAAAATCATACTTTTTTATCCAACTATCCTCCTTGCTTAATTCTCTTGAGTGATGTCATGTTTTTCTTATGATACAGACCCAAGTCCTCATATGGTGATTGCATTGTGCATCATCTGATCATGGCCTGCCCCTCCACCCTTACGTACCTGACAATGCTCTTCTTTCACTTTCTGCATCTCATCATTGCCCTTCTAGATCCTGAAATGTACTAGGTTTCTGGATGTGCCAACATCTTTAAATGTGCTTCTCTCCCCCAGCTTCTAAAATTAGGTAACATCATCCTTCCTCAGGTAAGCCTTCCTTGGTCTTCTAGATGCCATGAGGTTACTGCTTTTATGCCACCATATAACTTTTTTTCATACCACTTCTTCGAGTTTGTAATGACATAATTTTTTTTTTTTTGAGATGATATCTGTTGTATTGATCTCTCTCATGGCTTCCTGAATAATGAGACTAGATCTGCTTTTGTTTTTGTTTGCTTACCAGAGCAAGACATGATGCCTATCATATACCAGGCATTCAATACATACTTGTTGAAATAATGGTTCCAATTTCTGTTCTTCTCATCTGTAATTCACAAGTTCATTAACAATGAAAGCCAAAAAGATAAATGGTCTGATTTGTTCAAATACCATCCTACCACAATTAGCCAAATAGAATTTGTATGGCAGTACTATAATATCTTCTATGGCAGAGAAGATGAAGTAAAGAATATATTGAAACCCTGGTTAACTGCTCTAATAAACTATGAAAGTAGGCTCTACCATTATTTCTACTACCAAAGGATTTTTTTTATTATTATTTACCTATGGTAGAAAAAAAAAATACATTCTCAACTCTTTCTTATGCATAACATGTTTAAGAAGACATTTAAACCACAGCTTGTTTCAGAAACACGTGCTAAGTTCCCAATATACAGATTCTTGTGACACAAGGTGCTAACATTGGTTTACAACTATTATTCATCTCATAGGAGTCATAATTATAAAAAGTTAAAATTGTATCAAAATCACATAATAGTATAGACAATCTCTTGTTCTCACTGTTACTTTTATTTCTGCCAGCTGAGAGTTTAATTTGTTAGGAGCTTTCAAATACTGAGGTAAATATTAACAATAAACTGCCACATTCCATGATTTTTTTTAAATAATATTTTTTATTGTATTATAGGTAAGATATAATAACAGTTCATACACCAAATCAGGTTTTCATTTAAGAATTTTTAATGCAAATTGTTTCATGACATTGATTATAGTTTTTATACTATGTCAGCATTATCAATTATTACCATTCCGTCTGTTCTTTTTTCATTAATCTATCTTCTCTTCCGCTCCTTGCCTTCTCATCTTTGCTTTTGGGCACATGTTGACAGTTTGGTCTTATACAGCTGATTGCTTAAGGAAGCACACTATTCATGGGTGACTTTATTTTATAAGCCAATCTATGAATTGGCTGAAAGGTAACCTCCAGAAGTAGCCGCAGTTCCAAGTTCAAGAGGAATCTTTGTGCAGTCGTCTCAGGGACTCCTCCGGGTTTCAGTCCAGTAGGTCTGGCTTATTGTAGGTATTTGAATTTTGTTCTACATTTCACCTCCCACCTCCCCCATTGTATCCAGGACCTTCTATTGTGTCCCTGATGAGAATGGTCAGTAACGGTAGTCAGACAGCATCTTGTTCTCCTCGTCTCCAGTTAGAAGACTAAGAGAAGGCTGTTAGTCCTGTGTCCTAGTTCCTTAGCATTTCCTCCTTATGAATAAAGATGAATAGTTGTTTCTTAAGTGGCTGTTTGCAAGTTTTTAAGACACAACTCACTAAACTAGGATATAGACTAATATCTTTATGAACTATGTTCTGCCAGTTTACTAAGTTGTCCTCCTAGACTATGGTCTTCAGCCTTTTAACTTAGTTAAATTAATACCATGTGTTCTGTGGGTATGCCTAGGAAGCGTGCATCGCTGTGCCCCCATGCATTTTGTTGTTGTTATTAACTGCTGTAGAGTTGGTTCCAGTTCATAGCAACCTTATGCACAAGAGAACAAAACACTGCCCAGTCCTGCACCATCTTCACAATTGTTGTTAAGCTTGAGTCCTTTGCTGCTGTCACTGTGCAAATCCATCTATTTTTCGCTGATACCCACTTTACCTGGTATGATGTCCTTCTCTAGGGACTGTTCTCGTCTTTCCTGATATGCTCAAAGTATGAGAGACAAAATCTCAATATCCTGGCTTCTAGGGAGCATTCTGGTTGTACTTTTTCCAACACAGATTTATTTCTTCTTCTGGCAATCCATGGTACTTTTAATATTCTTCTCTAACACCAAAACTCCAAAGCATCAATTTTTTTACTATCTTCCTTATTCACTGTCTGACTTCCACATGAATTTGAAGCTATTGAAAATACCATGGCTTGGCTCAGGTGCACCTTAGGCCTCAAACTGACATCTTTGCAATTGAACACTCTAAAGAGGTCTTGTATTTTGTTATACATGTGGAAATGTATGCCACTCACACAAACATATACAGACATGTGCCCACAGATATACATGCATGTGCATTTATTTACATATCCTTCCTATACATATATGTATACATATCTACCTATGTAAGTGCTCTGATAGCATAGTCCTTATAAGTTGGGCTGCTAACCTCAAGCTCAGCAATTTGAAACTACCAGCTGTTCTGTGGAGAGAAAGATGAGGCTTTCTGCTCCTGTAAAGGTTTACAACCTCGGAAACCCTATACAGGGTCACTATGAGTCGGAATCGACTCCTCAGCACATAACCACTACCACCACTACCACCTACCCATGTAACCTCATATATGTTTTTGATTGTTTTTACTGTTGTTGCAAAATTATATATGCATTAGCTGAAACTGCTTCTTTTCCGCTCATACTTCTTAATGTCTTTATTTACCTTGGTCAAGTTGTGCTAACTTCTTGTATTTGGTTTTGTCTTTACCATCATCAAAAGTAACAAGTATCTACTATCTAGAAAATGGTTCTCCCCACACCCCTCCCCTTGGTAAGCATCAAACATCAAAGAATGTTGCTTTCTGTGTTTGTTCCTATTCTTGACTTTTTGTAATAGTGGAAGCATATACTATTTGTCGTTTTGTGCAGAATCCCCTCCAGGTTCACCCACATTATAAGATGTTTTAAGGACTCATCGTTATTTTTTATGTTTGCATAGTAGTCCATTGTATGTATGTACCATATTTTGCTTATCCATTCATCTGCTGATAGGCAGTTAGATTGTTTCCATATTTTTGCTATTGTGAATACTGTTACAATGAATATAGGTGTGCATAAGTCTATTCACATCACTTGTATTAGGTCTCTAGGCTATATACCTGGGATTTTGGGGTCATAAGGAATTTCTATTTCTAGCTTTTTGAGGAAGTATCATACCATTTTCAAACTCCCAGCAGGGATGTGTAAGAGTTCCATTCTCCCCACAGCTTTCCCAGCATTTGTTGTTTCCTTTCTTTCTTTTTTAACCATTGCCATTTTTCTAGGGGTGAGAGTGTATCTCATTTGTAGTTTTGATGATTTGTGTCTTTGACAGCTAATGATCACAAGCATCTTTTATATATTTGTTGGTGTCTGAATGGCCTCTTTAGTGAAATGTCTGTTCTTATCCTTAGCCTAGCCCTTTTGTTTTTTTTTTTTTAGATTGTTTGTCATTTTATTGAGTGGCTAAAGTTTTCAATATATTTTAGAGGTTTTTTTTTAATAAACAAAGTCACATTTGCATCTCTAGGAATATCTGTCCTTTAGCATTTGTCTCAGACAATATAACCCTGACTGTCTGTGATATTAAGAGGGTGGAGGTTTATAGGCATATATTTAGCAACAGGATGTTTCTATGGTTAGGAACGTTAAGTTAGTGGACAATGAAAAAATTAAATATACCTTTCTTAAAGGAAAAGGAAGTTTTATATAGATTATTAAAGAAGCTTTGAGTTTACATTCCCTCTTATGTAGATGATCCTTAGAATTTAGTCCTGCTTTTACAATTTTCACAAACATTTTTTAAAAATCTATTTCATACTAATTATGCAGACCAGTAGTCCAAGAACAAATAAATAAAACATACCTATTTTCCTTAAAGCAAAATGTTCTTTTTTTGCATATATTATGGCCTGGAATAAGCATTTAATCACTAACTAGTCATCTGCCACTTGTTGCAAATAAGTCAGGTATTTCAGATCTGATTGCAAGTCAGCACGTCTTACTAACAATGATGCCAATGGATTTGGTCTCCTAGAAATAAGGCCCTGAAAAAAAACGGTTCTTCTCTTTTAATGATTTCAGTTAAGAATGCAAATTGCACCTCAGACTTTGAAGAATACTTTGCCAAAAGGAAACTGGAGGAACGCGATGGCCATGCAGTTAGCATTGAGGAGTACCTTCAGCGCAGTGACACAGCCATTATTTACCCAGAAGCCCCTGAGGAACTGTCTCGCCTTGGCACTCCAGAGGCCAATGGGCAAGAAGAAAATGGTGAGGCTGTAATTCATTTTTAGCCACTACACTGACCTCTGCAGCTGTTACAATTATAAATGCACTACATGCCTGGGTGTTTACCTTAAAATTTGAAGAACAGCTGCAGAGGCATGGAATTTCATGAGCAAAGATTAGAACTGTAATTTTAGGGTATTGTGAATTTTTTTTGTCAGCAAATTTGTGTCATTTGTACATCCAATAAAGAACAAGTACAATTAGAGCCTATTTCTAAGAGATAAAAATATCTAAATGTATTCCTATCTTTCTGAAATATTTCACTTTTGAGAAAGAACAAAAAGTTTTGAAATACTGACCCTAACCTTTTATACTTCTTTACTGGTACCTGAAAGACTCCACAAGCTGAGTTTCTGAGTAATATGTGACTCAGGGTTCAATGCAAACAACCAGTCATCTAAAGAGAATACCCTCGTTTATCAGCTGTTTGAATTTCCCCCACAAAGCTCGAGTAATTAATTAATCTTGCAGCGAGCGCAGTGTGAACTGATTCCTACACGTCTGTCCTGGGTGTGCGAGGGGACGGGTGTGCACGGAGGACATAGAGCAGACTGCAGTGATTCCTGTCATACCATCCCGGGCAGTCAGCCCATTAGCTGCCATTGATTTACTGACCTTTTGGCCCACTTCTCTCTCTCTCCTCTCTGGGCTACAGACCTGCCACCTGGAACTCCAGATGCTTTTGCCCAACTGCTGACCTGCCCCTACTGCGACCGGGGCTACAAGCGCTTGACATCACTGAAGGAGCACATCAAGTACCGCCACGAGAAGAATGAAGAGAACTTTTCTTGCCCTCTTTGTAGCTACACGTTTGCCTACCGCACCCAGCTCGAGCGGCATATGGTGACGCACAAGCCGGGGACAGATCAGGTGGGGGGCTGGTTTTAAGTGATTTCTTTCTATAATAACCCCTTAGAGAAACGATATTGCTTTGATTGGCAATCATTATTAATTTTTCATGGCATTTTGAAGATGCAGATCTTTTAATGGTAATAGCTTTAATTGAGGTCTAAATGATTTTTTGATGGTCTCTTCTAATATGATTTAATAGTCTTATGTTCACGATCGAATGAGTGTGTTAATTTCTAATTTAGAAATTTTATTTGCACTTTAACTTGACTTTAGTTTCATTTTTATGTTCCACAAAAAGTGAATGAAATTGTAGCATTTTAATTGTACATTATTAAACATCTCAGCAATTTTAATTCCATTTTTCATCTACTTTTACTCTGAATTTTTTTTTTCATGTAGGATCAAGTCATAGTAAAAGAAGTGTGTTTCTTTTATTTATCATATAACACCTTCAATTACTTTAACCGTATTCTTTACAAGCTGTTGCTACTAGTACATGAAATCTAATTAAGTGTTTTAAAGAAAATTGAACAGCCTTATAGTATATATGTGCGTATATGTACATATACAATAAACTAGATAAATACTAAAATGTTGGATATATAATAAAACTTATTTCTTTATATGCATATTTGTAGCTAAGTCTTAAAATTGCCCTACCTCCTTGGCTCATTCATCTAAAAATAAAACCTCATTCTTGAACAAGTAAGCAAAACTTATGATTTCCTTGACAATAACTGAATGGGACTGATTCACAGTGCTCTTAAATGTTTGAGCAATACCGCTGTTGTATCTTCCTGGGAGAACTGACTCCACAAATTGACATTAGGATGTGTTGGAATGGTAACAGAAATGGTGTAACTTAAGTAAAAAAATGAGTGGCATAACAAATTTTGAATTACCCTCTATAAATCTTGGTCCCATTATCTTTTAAAATAATAATTGAACAGGATTTTTATATTAATTTTTTCTGTTTTATTTTTTCCTTATGGGCCTTATTTTCTTAGAATAACAAAATAGGAGAATTAGCAAACAATAAAAACAATGGTGATAATACTAAGTTTCGGAGTTTTTCTATCTTAAGAGAACAGCTCATATAAACCATGCCATTTCTGTCTGATTGGGCTTGTCACCTGAAGGTTTATTTCAAAGTTCAGTTATTTAAAAAAAAAAAAAATTGCACATTTATACTTATGTAACAGTTAATCTCCCCTTGCTCATATGCACAAAAACTCTAGGAAAAAACAAACAAACAAAAAACAGTACCTAGAAATTTATTTAGCATAACTGCTTTAAATTTCACATGCAGAAGTGTGATTGTGTTGGCGCATTATGAATGGTAGCTTTGGTGTTGAAAAGTCCCCTCATTTGCTCATGGCATTTACAATTAGTAAATTAAAATGATTGTATCATATTAACAGTGGCACAACTAAAGTTTATAGTAGTCCTCTGAGGGCTGTGGGGGGAGACAAAGCAGCTGTTGCTGTTTGTTTATGCAACTCAGCAACATATGAGCGCTGGTCCCTCAATGGCGCTCGGCGGGCTGGGCTCTGCTTGATCTTTGAAGGTTGCTGCTGTTTGAACAAACCTCCCTGTGTCCCATGTAACACCATCTGTCTCACTAGGAATGTGGGAAGATTCAGCACACCCTAGCAGTTGTCATACCGTTTCTGTGCTGTCTTTTTGCAAAAGGCTTTTGTGTCACTGCTGCTTGGAAAAGGCTGACCTCCTACCTTGAGCATCCAGAGTGGGTGACTGTATTTTTTCCCCAGAATTCTAGTCTCACAACCTCTCCCCTCCCCACTTGCTCAAAAAGGTCAGCTGTGTTTGATTATATCTTTGCAGCATTTAACTTGTCTTTTCAGCAAACTTTTTATTTTCCTTTTCTGTTCCTACTTCCTAGCACACTACCTAAGAGGAAAATGAAAAGTTGTTGAAGTCTTTCCCAGTGGCCTGTGATAAAACTGTTCAAGTAGCTATCACCCAAGATGTTGCCTCTTATGTTTGATATGGAATCAAATATGATATGCAACACTTTGGGAAAAACAGAGTATACATTTGCTACTAGCACAGCAAATGGGCTGTTTAACCATGCTTATCATGTAATGAGGAATTCTGGCGAGGCACTATAGGATAAGCACTGAAGTGCTAACCACAAAGTTGACAGTTCAAACCCACCAGCCACTCCTTGGAAACCTTACACAGCGGCACTTAACAACAACAACATCATGTAATGAAATATTTATAGTGGAGATATTTTGTTTGGGGTTTGGAGTTTTCTGTTTGTTTTTTATTCTTGAAATTCAGGATTGCTTCAGTGTAAATTATGCTCTTAACCTATACAGACATTTCATCAGATTAGTTACATGTATAAGGTTGGGGGTTTTTCTTCTTCTTGTTTTGAGAGTATTTAGAATTTCCAAGAAAATATTTATTTGCTCCTTGACAAAATAAGTGAATTCTATCTGGGGTATCATCAGATTTTAAATGTTTCAGTAAACACAAATAACCACAAACATCCTTACAATCATACTTTCCCATCTCCAAAGACTCCAAGAAACGTTTTGGAAAAAGAGACTCCAGAAATAATTCTAAAGCAAGTGTTGGTTGCACATATGAAAGCACTTTTTTGTTGTTGTCATTTCAATTTTATTGCCAACATTATCACTTATATTGCAACTCTGAAAGACTGGGCAGATAAATAAACATGCACTCAAACCTTTTGGCCTGTCTGAAACATAGAGGCCATTTTAAAAATTTGTAACAAATTTTCTTTGTTCCTCCTTCACAAAACTGATGTTAGTCTTTTTCCCTTTTATAGCACCAAATGCTGACCCAAGGAGCAGGTAACCGCAAGTTCAAATGCACAGAGTGCGGCAAAGCCTTCAAATATAAACACCATCTGAAAGAACACCTGCGAATTCACAGTGGTGAGTAGCAGAGGTGCTGATGTTTCTATTGGCATCTTGTTTAATTAGAGTAGATTTTAAAGATTGTTTAAAATTTACACAGTTCTATTTGTAGTGTTTTAGAACAACTAATTTATTTTATAAACTATGTGTACCTGATGTGTCTTCATGAAATTTACAGTACCACCAATACCTCTGTCTTATAAAAAGGAATACTTATACCTCTCAGAGACTACAAATGCTTTTGATTTATTACCAAACCTAGAGGCTCCTTTTAAAAACCCTCCTGCTAGTTAAGCATTTTTGATCTAAAGAAACTCAACTGGCAAATTCTGAAGGAAATTCGTTTTGGTATCTGGCCATGAAAGAAAAAGTTGAATAACTTTGGATAGGAGCTTATGTATGATAAATGTCCCTTGATTTCTGAGAGCTGTGTATTACAAAATTAACACCCTACCACTGGGATTTCATTTTTATAACTAGTTTGATAGCTTTGCCAAGCATTTTATTACCAAATTGGATGCAATTCAAAGGACTAGCTGGATTGGTAGAATCAATGGAATCTACAAAGAGTTGATTAAAGGCATGGCTACACTTCTCTTTAAATACTGTGACATCTTTATTGTGCTATTGACCACACATTAATCTGACACTCTGCTTAAATGGGAGGCTGCCGATGGCAAGACAAGATTTGGGATGTTGGCTGAAAAAGGCCTAGATAGCCCTCACCTCCCACTGCTAACATCTTGAATTATGTTCTCCCAGGGTAGATAAAGCTCAGAAACAGTTATGATCAAATAATTCTAATCTAAGCACTTAGATTGTACACAATCTAGATTGTATACAATACCCCATTGTGTTCCTTTCATGTAGTTTTACAGATTCATGTCTTGGTAGACAAATGCAATTATTTACAAATAAATGTCAAGTTAATTTTAATTATCATTTTAGGTGAAAAACCATACGAGTGCCCAAACTGCAAGAAACGTTTCTCCCACTCTGGTTCCTACAGTTCGCACATCAGCAGCAAGAAATGTATTGGTTTAATCTCTGTAAATGGCCGAATGAGAAACAATATCAAGACGGGTTCTTCCCCTAATTCTGTTTCTTCTTCTCCCACTAATTCAGCCATTACCCAGTTAAGAAACAAGTTGGAGAATGGAAAACCACTTAGTATGTCTGAACAATCAGGCTTACTTAAAATTAAAACAGAACCACTAGACTTCAATGACTATAAAGTTCTTATGGCCACACACGGGTTTAGTGGCACTAGTCCCTTTATGAACGGTGGACTTGGAGCAACCAGCCCTTTAGGAGTTCATCCATCTGCTCAGAGTCCAATGCAGCACTTAGGTGTAGGGATGGAAGCCCCTTTACTTGGATTTCCCACCATGAATAGTAATTTAAGTGAAGTACAAAAGGTTCTGCAAATTGTGGACAACACGGTTTCCAGGCAAAAAATGGACTGCAAGGCTGAAGAAATTTCAAAGTTGAAAGGTTATCACATGAAGGATCCATGCTCTCAACCAGAGGAACAAATAGTTACTTCTCCTAATATCCCACCCGTAGGTCTTCCAGTAGTGAGTCATAATGGTGCCACTAAAAGTATTATTGACTACACATTAGAAAAAGTCAATGAAGCCAAAGCTTGCCTCCAGAGCTTGACTACTGACTCAAGGAGACAGATCAGTAATATAAAAAAAGAGAAGCTACGTACTTTAATAGATTTGGTCACTGATGACAAAATTATTGAGAACCATAACATATCCACTCCATTTTCATGCCAGTTCTGTAAAGAAAGTTTTCCTGGCCCCATTCCCTTGCATCAGCATGAACGTTACCTTTGTAAGATGAATGAAGAGATCAAAGCAGTCCTGCAACCTCATGAAAACATAGTCCCCAACAAAGCCGGAGTTTTTGTTGATAATAAAGCCCTCCTCTTGTCATCTGTACTTTCTGAGAAAGGAATGACAAGCCCCATCAACCCATACAAGGACCACATGTCTGTACTTAAAGCATATTATGCTATGAACATGGAGCCCAACTCTGATGAACTGCTGAAAATTTCCATTGCTGTGGGCCTTCCTCAGGAATTTGTGAAGGAATGGTTTGAGCAACGAAAAGTCTACCAGTATTCAAATTCCAGGTCACCATCACTGGAAAGGAACTCAAAGCCGTTAGTTCCCAACAATAACCCTCCCACAAAAGACTCTTTATTACCTAGATCTCCTGTAAAACCTCTGGACTCTATAACATCACCATCTATAGCAGAACTCCATAACAGTGTTACAAATTGTGATCCTCCTCTCAGGCTAACAAAACCTTCCCATTTTACCAATATTAAACCAGTTGACAAATTGGACCACTCAAGGAGTAATACTCCTTCTCCCTTAAATCTTTCCTCCACATCTTCTAAAAACTCCCACAGTAGTTCTTACACTCCAAACAGCTTCTCGTCAGAGGAGCTACAGGCTGAGCCTTTGGACTTGTCATTACCAAAACAAATGAAAGAACCCAAAAGTATTATAGCCACAAAGAACAAAACAAAAGCTAGTAGCATCAATTTAGACCATAACAGTATTTCTTCATCATCTGAAAACTCGGATGAGCCACTAAACTTGACTTTCATCAAGAAGGAGTTTTCAAATTCAAATAATCTGGACAACAAAAGCACTAACCCAGTGTTTGGCATGAATCCATTTAGTGCCAAACCTTTATATACAGCTCTTCCACCACAAAGCGCATTTCCCCCTGCCACTTTCATGCCACCAGTTCAGACCAGTATCCCTGGGCTACGACCATATCCAGGACTGGATCAGATGAGCTTCCTACCACATATGGCCTATACCTACCCAACTGGAGCAGCTACTTTTGCTGATATGCAGCAAAGAAGAAAGTATCAGCGGAAACAAGGATTTCAGGTAATGAGACATATTATTTTGTTCTGAATAGTGAAGGTGAAAATTATATAGCTTATGTATATATGTATAAATATATGCAGGAAAAAACTACAAATGAAAAAATCAAGTGCTATGTTTTCAGCAAATATAGGAGAGTTGTTGTTTTTTTTAACTAGGACTTAAAACTGAGTGAGCTAGAAAAATAAAGGGATGAAAGAATGAAATACTGCATTACGTAAGACCATTTGCTTTTTAAAAAAATGATAAAGAAGAAATTAATATTTATGAGGGTAAGTCAAAAAGTACTGTTACTAGGGTTCCAGTTCATACATGTGTAGGTTTATTTCAAATAAAGCTGTTAAAACATGCACATGTGATCATTGGATGACTGCAGACAAGTTCCCTCAGTAGTACATTTGTCTTAGTCTCCTTACAGTCCACTCAAAAATAAGCTCCAATCAAAACAGTAGCTTCAGAGAGGATCAGCTGGTCCAGTTAAATTCAAGGAAGAGAGATCATCTCAGAAGGTTATGGTGACTGGTTTGGGAGATTCCTAAGTGTTAGTCTTGATAGATGTTCTTGAAGGAGATAGGATGATCATGAGGACTTATTATGAAGATGTTTTAAGAACACTGAAAACTTCATTGGTGAGGTAAAGGCCTAGAAAGTTGTACAAAGGAATCATTTTCCATCATGATAATGCACCTGTAGCAAGGACTGTCCTATGAGAATTTAATTGGGAAACTGTACCTCATCTACCTTATAGCCCTGATCTTGCCCCTCCAGACTTCTTTTTGTCAACCAAACTCAAAGAACATGTAAAAGGAATAAGATTTGAGTCCCTCAAGGATGCCATAACTGCTGCTTTGCTGTGGTATAAATTGAAGAACACAGAAATCTTCAAGGGAAGGGTTAGAGAGATGGAGACACTACTTTCAGAAGTATAGAGCCCTAGATGGAGGCGATGGAGAGAATTAATAGCTTCACATTTTGACATTTTTGTTCAATAAAGGTTTCTATGATTTTGTGGCAATATTTTTTACTTACCCTCATATGTTTGAAATGCATTTAGATTGATTCCTGTGCTTTCAGAATTTTATAGTAATAACATTTGGTGGAACTTACGTAGATGCTAAAAATTAACACTTGGTATCAGTTACACACCTTTACAGATGTTTAGGATTTATACATATATAAATTAGATATGAAATATAAATGAGGGGGCTTTAAGATTCCATTATCTGTTCGTTCAGTTTTTCCAAGAACTTTTTGAAGCCCTCTTGTATGTACACATTCATCTATTTTGTGTAAAAGAGAGCAGTCTGTTATATAGGGTATTTGAAAATACTTTTTTGTTCATTCCACAAGACTTCTTTTGCAATTTCAAATTAATGAATAATGTGAAGTTTTTCAAATACAAAATACAGGTATGTGTTAACATAATAAAGTATAATCTCTGTTTGTAAAATAGGAGCAAAAGTAGCAGTGCACCTCAGTAACAGCTGTTCCAGTATTCCAATTTATAGTGCATCCACCCTCTTTGTAAATGTATTTAAGCCTATTTAATCTTCTCTAATATTAATTAGTGCAAACGTAGTCTAAGAAAACTGAACTGTGGGCTTGCAAATGGAAATGTATGTTATCATGCAAGTTTGCAGTCCTTTGGATCAAGACAAAATAAATATCAAGAAATTTAATAATTTACTGATCCACATTCATTATTGCTTAATGCTGAAGGCTGTTTTAACATAGATAGAACATTGATAAAAAGTGTTATTAATATTCCCTATTTCAAATTAGAAAATTAAATATAAAAATATAGCTTGAGGCCTTCAGTTGGTAGACATACATTTAAATAGATTGCATAATAATAACATTTAGTACCTAAATATAAAATTCAATTAAAATGGGGTTTCTACAGCTACAGATCATTTCTAAAGTTAAGCACACACTGAAAAAATACACAAATTCAGATCTTTATTGTTCACTCCTGGATATTTCCTGGTATAAAGAAAATAAAGGATTCTAGGAAAATATATGATTTTCTCATCTTTAGAGTTGACTATATTCTTGAAAAACAGATCTACCATCTAGGGCAGATAAGGTTTATATTTTTGTTGAAATGTGAGGCCTCATATATTGTTCACGGAAAATACTGTTTAAAAAACGAGATCGATTAATAGCAGTCAACTTTTGAGGTTCTCCAAATGTCAGCCTATGCGAAGTTGTTTGGTGTAAACACAAAGAGAAGAGACGGTGTTGAAACTATGTGATTATATCACAGGGAGAATTGCTTGATGGAACACAAGACTACATGTCAGGCCTAGATGACATGACAGACTCCGATTCCTGTCTGTCTCGAAAGAAGATCAAGAAGACAGAGAGTGGCATGTATGCATGTGACTTATGTGACAAGACATTCCAGAAAAGCAGTTCCCTTCTACGACATAAATACGAACACACAGGTATGAGTGGCTTTGACTAGCTAGTTAGAGCTTCCCGGCCTGCTGTACATTTCATAATATTTAATGAGTACACTTGTGCAACATAAGATGTAGCTTATGCTGATACCTTCAACAAGGAAGAGATAATGCTTTTGCCTAGCTCAGTAGGGCTTTTCTGTTGCCCATATATTGGATCATTCATGTGTTTATGAATGTGCTTGTCTTCGTGTCTTCTAAGTAAATCTGTAAACCAAATTTACAATTCATATCAAAGGACTATTTTAATGGTCAGGGCAATGAAATGGCATGACACAGATAGTTATTAGAAATGTCTTCCAATTCTTAAGCTACGATGAACCTGTATGTGTAGAAATTTAATAATAAAAGTTCAGTCAATGATCTATTAATTTCATCATCCAAATGTCAAATGAGCTGCTACCTGGGGGTGATTTTGTTTGGTTTTCCTAAATTGCCACATTTTGAATAAACTAAGAGTTTTCGTACTATAAAAGAAAAGTCATAAGTTAAGTAATAGGCCAGATGAGCTATGGAAACTACCAATATTGGAAGACTGAAATAAAACTTTCTAATTAATTAGCTTATTTCCAACTCATGCATTACTAATTAGGAACGATTGTACAGACTTGACAAGACAGCAGTCTAATGCTTCCTTAGAAGTAGGTAGGACTAGACAGACAGTGTGCTCATTTTAAAAGAAGAAAGATGAAGTACACTAATGTGAAGCGGGTATTGTTTTCCAAAACCCAAGACCTAAAACTAGTGCAATCCTGTGATTCCTCCTTCCTTCTCCTCCCATTCCAACAACAGGGTATCTTAGCCTCATCCCAGTCACTAACCCATCTCCAACTCTTCTCTCCTAGAAATTTGACACACGGAACTGACTCTAGATGAAAAAAATAGTGTAGGATCTCAATAAAGATATTGATGAGAAGGCAGAAACTAGGAAACTTTCCGTGGGTAAAATTAAGAAAATTTTCAGTTTAATCAGGAAGTGTACTATCAAACATTTCAATCTGGGAGGTGGGGAAATAAAGTAACATTAATGATTTTGAGGGAAAAGTGATGAAGAGGCAGGAAGGAAAAGAAAGGAAAGGAGGGGAGGAGAGGGAAAAAGAAGGGAATCTGAATATTTCCTGCCACAGTTTGACTGTCTAAATATGGAGTGCCCTTTTTAGTGATCCAACTATCCTTGGAAAGCATGTCTCATCATCTTTCCTTATTTCTCATTGTGAATGTGCTGAGGCAGAACAAGGGACCAGAATTAGCCTTAGGGGGTGGGGAGAGTCAGACAGGGAGGAGGTTCTATAACTTCAAGTGTTGAGGGCATATATGAAGAGCACAAGGCTGATAAATAGCAGTGTTCATACTCCAGATGGAGTCCTGGTATGGCACTGTGGGATAAACATTGGGCTGCTAACTGCAAGGATGGCAGTTCAAATTCACCAACCACTCCTTAAAAACCCTATAGAGACTCGATGAGTTGGAATCAACTCAACAGCACTTAACAACTATAACATACTCCAAATGATTCTGTTTCCTTCTCCTTAAACTGGCTGACATTAATTTCTATTATTTTTAAAGTTCAACTAATAATATAATAACATTTATATTGATACAGCCAAATAAAGTGAGGTATGGCACTGTGGGTTAATGCACTGGACTGTAAGATCGGTTTTGAATCACAATGTCAGTGGTTCAAGCTCACCAGCCGCTCCTGGGAAACCCTATACAGGGTCACTATGAGTTGGAACCAACTCAATGGCACTTAATAACAATAATGATACAGGAGTCCTGCTGTGGTGCTATAGGATAAGCACTAGACAGCTAACTGCAAGTTAGGCAGTTCAAACCTACCACCCAATCCTCAGAAATCCTGTACAGGGTTGCTATGAGTCAGAACCAACTCCACAACACATAACAACAACAACATAATGATACAACCCAACTTGAATAGCAAATCCAAACAGCTTTTCTACTTTAGTTTTATGATTCAATGCTTGAAGTCTCAATTTTTTCCTGCATTTATCTTTCATTCATCGATATTTCTTTAGTTCCAAGACCTATTGAACATTTATGAATAAAGATATTTTCATACTTAAAGTGACTTTAATATTTAATCAACCTCATATATATTTTGTATTTTATCATTCAGCTACAATAGTCACATCACTGAAGGCACCTTTCCTATCTGATTGTTTTTATTGTAGGACCATATGCAAACTTTATCATTTGCTACCTGGTGAGTGTACAACTCGTATTTCAGTGAGGGCTGTCAGATATATTGACATCAGTTAACAGATTTGTTTTTGATAAAATTAGATATCCAGAAGTTATATAGATTATAGATCATTAAGAGACCCAAAAGTTGGTAGACCACAAATATGCATAATAATTACAATTTGGAAAATAAACTCCACTTTAAAAATTAAGATAAAAGGCCCTAGTCCTTTAAGATGTGAAAAGAACTGCTGCCTAGAAACCCATTGCCTAGCAACAGGATGCTAACCATCCAATGGAGTCTCTAAACTTGTGATTAATTATGCTCCTGTTGGCTTCCCAGCTTGTCAAGTTTCTAGTGTGTTAACTTTTTCGTCTCTTGATGAAACATCTCATGGCATTACTACTGTTAATGTATTAGGTTCCATCAAAGTGAAGTTCATCATGAAGTTTCTATCGCCATGATTTATGTGAAAATGTAGCCTATTTTCCTTCGCTAAGTGGCCCCCTTAAGCCCTCTATTTGCTTATATTAAACACTAAAAATATTTTAAGAATGTATTACTATGAAAATGATGAGAACTGTCTCCGGGTTGATATATTCTAAAGGTGGGAAACGACATTGATTCATATTTTGATTATGTATTCATTACCAATGTGCTATTGGTAAAGTGTGTTTGTTACATCTGTCTAAAATGCACCATACAGGAGAGTTTCAATTAAGCAGGCAATTATGAAAGACTTATTCTAGGTTTCCTGTTCTCTTTTACATCAACCAATTTAATGTATTTCTTAGGCAGATACCAATCGTAATGCTTAACTTTTCTTACTAATGGCTTATTGCTTGCTTGCTATTCCTGGGACCCAAACTGGGACTAGGAGCCCTGGTGGTACAGTGGTTAAAGTGCTCAGTTGCTAATCAAAAGATCAGTGGTTCAAACCACAAGCTGTTCTTTATGAGAAAGATCTAGCAATCTGCTTCCATAAAAAACTACACTCTACAGCCTTGGAAAACCTATGGGATAGTTCTACTGTGTTCTCTAAAGTCAATATGATTCAGAATCGAGTCAATGACAAAAAAATTGGCTACACTGGGACAAAGGAAGGAAATGCTACATAAAAGCAGACCAGTAGGATTCATTGTCTCAAATAAGGACATTATAATATAAGATCTGAAACTTGTGTTAGGCACTGTCAAGAACTGGTTTGTAGTCCACTAAAATTTTAATCTGACATTTATTGAATCCTTTCTCTGTTGAGATATTGTGGTAGGTGCTTCTAAGCCCACCTTATTTGAAAAAGTAATAAAAATGTTTCTACTTTTGAGTAGATAAAACCTAAGTTTTAACTAACTTACCAGTCAATTTTGTTTCTCAGTTATAGGATAATTTTTTCATACCAGTCACCTTCCATTTTAATACTAATTCCAGTTTTCATTCTAGACAGGTGAATCATGAACCTAAAAAAAAGATTTTTTACCCTAAAAATCATTTGGTTCACTAACTATCAATTTGGATGTTTTTCTGAATCTTGTTCATGTGGAAATTTAATTCCAGGACATCTTGATTTGAATCAGGTAAACCAATCAAACAAGTTTAAAAGAAAAGATGAATATCCAAGTCCTTTTCTATTTAAATTGAATTGATTAAATACTTACCAGTGAAACTTCTGAAAGTTGGGTAGATTATTCAATGGGAGATAGAGGTCTAGTTTGTGTACCCCCATCATGCCCTTTGCATGGCCTATTGGCTGAACATTTTATTCTTTCAGGTTAACAGTTCATAGCATAAACTTACTATATTTATATTGTAAGAATATTATTTATTATTGAATGAATTCCCTGAACAGTTTATTGTCTGTTCACATAGACTATCTATAAAATAAGCTACAATTTTGTGGGCATTCCCCAAGCATTTCTAATAGGCCTTGAAATTTGTGCAGACAAGTGTTCATTCTGCCTCAGGACAGTGTCTCTGTGTTCTGTTTCTTTAGAAAGAGAGACCCTTATTGACTATAATGTTCACTGAAAATTATTCACACAGTATCTTCATGAGGGATATGACTGGGTGACATTTTCATGCTGTAGAGCTAATTGGTGTCTAAAAGATACCTAGAGAAAATGATATCTAAAAACGATCATAGGACAATTCTACCCCAATGCATACTGTAGCAACTAAATCCTAAAACCCACTGACATCAAGTGGATTCTGACACATTTCAACCCTATAGGACAAAGTGGAACTGCTCCTTAGGGTTTCTGAGACTATAAATCTTTACAGGAGAGGACAGACTCACCTTTCTGTCCCAACAAGAAATATTTCAGCTAGTATTTGTCTTCTCTCCACTCAGGCTTTTCAGTGTATTACAGTTCTGATAGATGAATCTTGTTTAGAACTTGGGAAACTATATTTATTAATGAATATTAATAAAATTATCTAATATAAATTGCATGGTTATTATGCACAGCCATTTTGCATATACTGTCTCCTTTACTTTTTTAATGCCCAGTCTGTGAGTTAGATCTCAAATAATCACCGGTTCCCTGACAACAAAGCTCATCCCCTAAGGAGGTTATTATAGGCCTCAGCCACTCTGGAAAATGGTGTGACACTTCCTCAGAAAGTTGGAAATAGAAATACCATATGACGCAGCATTACCTCTACTTGGTATATATCCCCAAAAATTCGAGCCATAACACAAGTAAATACATGCACACTAATGTTCATTGTAGCACTATTCACAATAGAAAAAAGATGGAGACAGCCTGAACAACAAAAGTAAGATATTTTTTAAACCTGAACAAAAAAGATGTTATTATGCCCAAGACGTCTTAACACCTCATAAAATATAGATTTGCACACAGTCAGATCCTGGAACCTGTCTCCACAATGTAACATTGTCCCATCCTACCTACCCCTGTTAGAACTGACTTAGACTTGCACCTGATAACATTCATTTCTTTAAGGTTCAAGCCCACGCAAGAGGGATCAAATTCATAACTTAGCAACTTAAAATTTCCTGTAAGGCAAAAAACTTAACTTTTTCCCAAATATTCTTCTGCTTCCTGTTAAATGACCTTCCTACTTGGTGGTCATTTAAAATAAAAAAAGCACACATCTGTCCAGATTATTGACACTCTTTTGGAATTCCCCTTTCTATTATTCAGTTTACCGCATTCATAACATCTTTCCCAAAGTTAAGGAATGGTTCTTCTGTGGTTGGAATTAGCCATTTTTACTTCAGATCTTTAACTGTCTTAATCCATGAATTGAAGTAGGTTATTAGAAACTTCTTTATGTCCAGTACAAATACTAGTCACCAATAAATATCTTTCTGATAGCTTTCCTTATCAGTAAATAACATCTTGCGTCTCACCACATCTATCATTGCTAAATGTATATTAGACATTCCAGGAAAATAAAGACCATTAATGAAATAACATATAGCTGACTTTGGCAGTCTCTAAATTGTGGCATGTCCCAGAAGCATTAAACAACATTATTAAAGACATTTGATTACTAATTAGCAGCTAAAATGGGCTTGAATGTACTAATACTAGCTTTTAATTCAATTTGCTGAAATGCAAGTTTCTATTTGGGGAAGA
>NW_006408530.1:18313832-18346848 GCF_000296735.1 Chrysochloris asiatica
AATAACTGAGTATCCCTGCCCATTTTTCCCAAGAGCAGATTGGTGCAACTTTCTTTGTTTTCTCTTCACATGACACTGTAGGCTCATGAAATAACTAGAAAAAAAGATGAGCTAAGATGAGCATCAGAATTTCTTAGCAAGAGCTAAACAAAATACACATCTTCTTTAGCAGCAGTGGAGTAGGAGGGCTTGGAGGCAGGAGAAAAGAACTGCATTTGGATAAATATGAATAAACTCATTAGATACTTTTCACAATCAACTAAAAAAGGTCACTTTTTCTCTTTGTAAGAACATAAGTCTTGAAGAAAGTCAATCATAGTCACAAATTTAAGGAAACTGTCAAATATTACGTTTACATGGATTTGACTGAATCTAAGAGGTGTGAGGTCATTCGGAGCTATAGGATCTGGCATACACACACAAATGTGTGTGTATAGCTGGAGAACCATCACACATTGTAGTAAAAACAGATGCATTTATTTGAGTATGAGAGCCCATGTACATGTAAAAACATTCAAATAAACACACTCAGATTTATTTCATTGTGCAATGGGGCAGTTGTTCAAATAAACATGCATGGTGCAATTATTTGAATCTCACATTGCATGTTCATCAATCACAGCACTGAAAAAGAAAAAGATGGAACAACAACAACAAAAAAAAAACCACCAAAGAATTTACGTGGGAAATACAACCTTGTTATTGATGATTTAATAGGGTAGACAAAGTTGTGATTCCCTCCTTAACTGTAGCTCAACTATTCTCCATTCAATGACATTTGTTTCTAATGATGAATTCATTCACTCACTTGACCATTACGTCAGAATGACCACAACATTCAGAATCATATAGTAGAGGAATTTGCAAATCTGAAACGGATAGAAATATGAAATCTATATTTCAAGAGCAGAGTGATTCTTTCTAGACATCTTACATTAAGAGGACACTGATCAAATTATCGCTTTAATTAGCACTCCCATAAACTTCAAAAATGCTATACATGCACAAAACATTCCTACATTTGAAAACATCAAAAAATATCAGATAACATATCTGATCATTTTATAAATAAATATTATGACATTTGTGTGAACACGTCACAAATCATATAGGTGTACCAAGAGGCATTTAATGCCTATCCTAAATATGTACTGACTTAACTAATATACTAAAATGGGGAGGGGCTTTTTTTAGTCACTGAAATATGCATCATGTAACAAAGATGAAGAAAATAAATGGCTTGTGCCCATCATAAAAAAAGATTCAGACTGAAGGCTTAGCTTTGGTTTGTATTCAATTAAATTGTTAAATTGTGCACAGTGATTTTTTTTTTTTTTTTAGAACTTGAGACATTTGTGATGTTGGCTGTTTAAATTTTTGTTACCTTCGCTGTGAATTGAAATTGTACATATTTAGTAAATCATGCAGACAAAACAAACTTTTTAGACAATATTTTTATTGGAGAGTTTTCTTTTCCTGTATCCATGTTTAAAAAAAGAAAAAAAGAAAGAAAGAAAAAAAAAGACCTCCTGTCCCAAAATAAAAATGTCAATACTAAATTTAAAGAAGTATAAAGGAATGATTGCTTCCTTTAAAGTCAAGTATTTAAATAAACATCAAGCTTATTAGCAACATGTTCTTTTGGGCTAGTAGGCCGTGTCCAATTTTTTGGGTCTGATGTTTGAGAGGGCCTCTGTTTAATAGCTGAAGATATATATTAATATCTGATTTTTTTCAAGTGCTGTTAAATAACAGAAATAACTCTTTTAGTCTTCATTTGTATATGCAATATGGAATTAGAGAAATGACACCGAGATGATAGGACGCTGAGTATGCCACAAGCTAAAACTTCCTCTATTAAAATAGTTGCCTATCTCTTATAATCTAGTATGACATGTTAAAATTCTGCAAAATATTGCAAATAGATGATGAGCACCGTTTGGCCTTGAGATGAATATGACAAAGATTCTAATAATTGGAGTCAAAGAAAATGATGAGTAAAAAATACATGAAGATTAAAGCAGTGACAAATGATCTTTTTAAGTATTCTAATTGGTCTTCCTCATTCACATCTTTGATTCCACAAAAATTGCAAATCCTGATGATCCTGATTTGTAAGTGCACCCAATCAGCTTTCTCTCTTTCACTCCATGGAATACGCCTGTTAGATTTGGAGTGAAGGATAAGCCCCCAAATTGTTAAAAATAGACTGCTGACCTGGCAAGAAATTTAGCATTGGCAAGCACAGAATTCAGGAGAAACTGATCCAACATAAGGAAGCATTCAGAGAAAGATTTGTGCATTATAGTCGTGTTCTGACCCTTTACAGAGCAGTCAGAGGGATGTGGGAGAATGTGCGTACTTGTGAGTGCCTAGGTTTGCTAAGTTTGTGTGTTCACACATGAGTAACTTGTGTTAAAAATACAATTAGTACTCAAGAGATGGTGTAGGAACTTAGTGCTTTCAACATATTTTGTACTTGGTTGTTTTATATAAATGGAAAGCACAAAATAAGATGTTGCTGCTGGAAAAATAAAAGGTTCTGAAAATGGCATCACAAAAATTCTTTATAATTTTTAAGATATGCCAAAATAAAATATTCGGTGATCTTGACTCATTTTAAAGGGAATTTAGATTCTAGTCTATGACCTTTCCTTAAAGCAAAAAGAGTAACTTTTAAATATCCCTCAAAAAGTCTTAACATAAAGCAAACAATTGCAGCTTCACTCCATTCTAGTTTTGTGTAAGAAAAGAGGAATGCAGCCTTTGAATTACTTGAGAAACATGGCTGAATAAAAGAACATAAATTTAGAAAGGAAACTCAAGAACATCCTCACTCTCACAGAAAACCTTATGGTATATTTAGTGACCACAAGCAACCTAGATCTTGGTTTTTACATCCCTTCTGAAAGACACCACTTCCAACACAAACAGTGTTTCCCAACCATGTAGTACAGCCCGGGATTGGCGCAGACATAAGGGGAGAACACCAACTATTGAATAACCCTCAACCACTTCCTGCGGCCCTGAAACATTCTGTGGAGGTCTACCACTTCACTACTGAACATGCCTAGAAAGTGTGAGCTCATAGGTTTCCGGTTGAAGGTTCATCTAAGCAAGAAGGGAAAAAAAGAGAAGTACTAGCCAACCTGCCTAACTTGTTTTAACTTTAAAACATGATTACTGGATAGAATAAGTTTAAAAATAAGCAGCCTAGCATCTAACTAGACATATTTATTACACAATATATACTGCCTTTATATTACCAAGGGCATCTCTGAAAAGAGAAACAACTCATTTAAAAAGAAATGGTGACAGGGCATTCAACAAAATATATCAGAACAAAAAGGAGTCCTGGTGTGGCTCTGTGGGCTAATGTGCTGGACTGCAAAGTCAGTTTGAACTACAAGGTCAGTGGCTCAAGCTCACCAGCCACTCCTTGGAAACCCTATACAGGGTTGCTGTGGGTCAGAACCGACTGGGCAACACAACAACATTATAGCTGCTTAGTAGATACTGCCCTGATTTTTCAAAAATTAAAATTATACTCAAGATTTGTGCAAGTACTTTTCCAGAAATTGACATGGTCCTTGAGTCAGATGTCTTCGCTACAGATTGGCTTGTAACTATGTTATAAACTCCTTTATAGACTGACCAAATATCACACTCTGTGTCCATACTAAAATTATCACAAAACAAAAAACCTCATTCTTCAGTAAACCTCTTCTATAAATTGTGTTAAAAAAAAAAAAAAAAATCTTATGTTTGTACCACATGGAAAAATAAAGTGGTCAAGTGATCTATGATCCACATTTTAGGGATGATGAAACTGAGGTTCACATCTACTTTAAATGACACAGATTGGTTTGTAGCTTCTATTGTTGTTTTTAGGTGCCATAGAGTCAATGCTGACTCACAGTGACCCTATGCACAACAGAATAAAACACTTCCAGGTCAACCTCACAATCGTTGTTAACGCTTGAGCCCATTGTTGCTGCTATCGTGCCAATCCATCTCTTTGGGGATCTTCTTCTTTTTCGCCAACCCTCCACTTTACTAAGCATTATGTCCTTCCTCCAGGTACTGATCCCTCCTGATAATAGTATGTCTAAAGTATGGGAGATAAAGTCTTGCCATCCTAGCTTCTAAGGAGCATTCTGTCTTCTATGCCACCAAAATCTAGAAAGCAGTTAGGCTAATTCACAGATTGCCAGTACCTCAGTCTCCTGAATGTTCAGGGCTCTCTCCAACATTTCAGTGAAACACGCCTTCAAATTACTATGGAACAATCAGAAGAAACAAGTCCGTTTCTCTACTTCCTACAAGAACTTCGTTTTTTTTTTTTTCAAGAAGCACAGAAGAATGTAATAAAAATAATCTACTATGTGAACTCTATGATCTTTTTAAGTATCCTAATTGGTCTTCCTCATTCGTAGATGTCATATCATCATTTAAGGGCTAGAGTTTTAGAGTCTTCTTTAACTGAGAAACAAAAACACTCACAATTTTAAGAAATGCATGTCTACTATTATGACCTACCGTTCGTATATTTTAATCACCAATTTTGTCTAAGACATTTGACGGTACTATGAGTCAGAATCAACTTGAAGGCAGTGGATTTGGTTGCTATCCACTGAGAAGGCATGGCTCCATCCAGCCTCGTTACCCACTATTTTCCAAATGAACCCATCTTTAGAGTCCTAAGTATTATTCTGTCTCTAATCATGACTTTCATGAACTTTCTGTGTACCAAATGGCTCCAAGACAAACAAAGGAGGCAACAGGTAGAATAGAGTAACAGGAGCCATTGTTGTTGTTAAGTGCCCTTGAGTTGGCTCAGGCTCATAGCAACCCTGTATAGGGCTGAAAGAGATTTGTAAACCTACAGTGGGCAAATTTGATTAGTCCAAAACAGATACAAGAAAGTTAGACTGTGAAGGAATGTTAGGTATTCTCTGATCCAAAAACTTGGTTTTTCAGTGTGGGGGCTTGGAGATATGGAAAGAATTATACATGTCATCCCATAGTTATTAGCAGAGCTGGGACCAGACGACAGGTCTTCAGATACACCATAAATGCTTCTACTGATGCTTCCATTACGAGTCCAACCAACAAACAAATCCATTTCCATCTAGTAATTCCAACTTACAGTGACCTAATAGCACAGAGCTGAACTGCCACATAGGGTTTCCAAGGTTGTAAATCTTTATGGAGGCAGAGTGCTACATTTTCTCTCACTGAATGGCTGGTGGATTTGAACCACCTACCTCAAATGGAATCCTGGTGTGATGCTGTGGGCTAATGTGTTAGACTGCAAATTCATTCGAACTGCAAGGTCTGTGGTTCAAGTTCACCAGCTGTTCCTTGGAAACCCTATATAGGGTCGCTATGGGTCAGAATTGACTCAATGGCACTTAACAACAACAACCTCAAATTAGTCTTCAAGTACATACCCACTGCACTGCCATGGTTCTTTGTCTATAACCATTGTGTTGTTATTGTTAAGTCCCATGGAAACAGTTCCAATGTCTAGTGATCCTAGATGGGGTTTCTGAGGTGCATCTGCTGGGTTTGAACTACCAGCCTTTCAGTTAGCAGTCCAGTGTTTAGTCTACACTGCAGGGACCCTCTAGTACCGCTACTGGTATAAAAATTAATAATAATAACAGTTATAGCAACATTGATAATGGTCCAATCTACTGAGTACCAACCATGTGAATCTTGGTGTGGTGCTCTAGGATAAATACTTGACCACAAGCTTAGTTTGAACAGCAAGATTGGCAGTTCAAACTCACCAGCTGCTCCTCAGAAACCCTATACAGAGTCGCTATGGTTCAGAACTGACTCGACGGCACTTAACAACAACCATGTTTAAGGCACAATATATGGAACAGGAGCTCTGGTAGCGTTTTTGTTGTTATTGTTATCAGGTGCCATCAAGTTGGAACTGACTCATAGTGACCCCATGCACAGCAGAACGAAACAGTGTCTGATCCTGGGCCAACCTCACTACCGCTGCCACACTTGACGCCATCAATGATGCCACCTGGCCAGTCCATCTCATTGGGGATCTTCCTCTTTTTCTCTGACCCTCCATCTTACCCAGCATGACATCCTTTTCCAGCAACTATTCCCTCCTGACAATATGTCCAAAGTATGAGAGATGAAGTTTGGCCATCTTGGCCTCTAAGGAGTACTTTAGCTGCACTTCTTCCAAAACAGATCTGTTGGTTCTTTTGGCAGTCCGTGGCACTTTCGGTATTCTCCTCCAACACCACAATCCAAAGGCATCAATTCTTCTATGATCTTCCTTATTCCCTGTCCAGCTTTCACATCCATATGAGGCTGTTGAAAATACCATGGCTTGGGTCAGGTGCACCTTAGTCCTCAAGCTGACATCTCTGCTCTTCAACACTTTAAAAAGTTCCTGTGCTGCAGATTTGCCTAATGAAACACGTCGTCTGATCTCTTGACTGCTGCTTCCATGAGTGTTGTTAGTCGATCCAAGAAGAATGAAGTCCTTGGTAGCATAGTGGTTACTAATCAGGCAGCTAATCTCAAGGTCAGTGGTTCGAAACTACCAGAGGTTCTGTTAGAGAATGATGAGGCTTTCTGCTCCCGTAAAGATTTACAGCCTCAGAAACCATATGCAGGGTCACTATGAGTTGGAACCAACTCCATGGCACATAACCACCACCACTACATATATGTTGTTGTTGTTGTTAAGTGCCGTTGAGTCGGTTCCGACCCATAGCGACCCTGTACAGGGTTTCCGAGGCTGTAAATCTTTGTTGTTAAGTGACGTCGAGTCGGTTCCGACCCATAACAACCCTGTACAGGGTTTCCGAGGCTGTAAATCTTTACGGGAGCAGAAAGCCTCATCTTTCTCCTGCGGAGCGACTGGTAGTTTCGAACTGCTGACCTTGCGGTTCACAGCCCGATTTGTAACCACTACGCTACCAGAGCTCATAAAAGACCATTTCATATAGTGTTTTGTAGGAAAAAAGAAGGTGCTATAATCGTGAATGAAGTGGAAGATGGAAAACAGGCAACTTTAATTGTGGCATGGGAGGTGACAATAATATTTGAGTAGAACTCTAAAAGGATCATAAGGGAACCCTGCCCTGGGGAGCAGGAACAGCACGTCAGTATCTGAGTCAGGAATGAGTTTGACTTCTTGAGAAATAAAAGGAAGTCAATCCAAACAAGCACAATGAAGAAAAAGGAGAAGCGTGAATGATAAAGTCAGAGAGGTAGAGACATTTCCTAAATCATGTGGATTATGGATAATGTTATTTGCTAGTAAGTACTCAAGAACAATTTTATCAATAGAATTCAGAGAATTTTAGGGGCAAGAGACTCCTTAGTTCCTTTGGTCCAATCTTATGTTTTTAATAGGTGAGAACATTGAGTTTATCCAGTTGAGGCTTACTATGGGTATTAGAGAACTATTGGATTATTATTCTAAATGAAAAGTCCAGAAATCAGTTTAGCAACCTGATTATAGCCTATTAGTGATTTCCTCCTGTATAAAATGGACAGTAGCATTCTATGTCCCTCTGATTGTAGAGATATCTCATTTCGCAGAATCTCACAAGACCACCTGCCTCGTGTCTGGTCACAGGCAAATCTGTCAGCTTGGAAAACAGAAGATGTTTGGCTCAAAGAAAAGTTTGTATTTTGGAAATGAAAGTGCTAGATATAGCAAACAGGATGCCACTATGGCACATTACCCTGGAAGTACCTTCCACGATCAGCATGTCCCAGTACAATCCCCACAGTTGCCAGCTTGCTCGAAGCAGCTGTGCTAGAATCAGGCAAAAGCAAGGGCCCCAGCCATTTCTCTTTCCTCTGAACTTCTAAAAAATATAAAAACTCAGAGAGCTGAGAGAGAAGCCAATAAGAAGTAAGGAACATGCAGCAGGTGGTACCATCTGTGCCCAACTAATTCCAGCCAAAACAATCTGCTCCCTAGAGTTCCCAGTTGTGGAGAAGGGAAGAGAATCTGACAGTGGCTGAGCCAGGGGAGGGGGTGTAGGAGGGCAAGGGCTGAGGTTATTATTCAAACGTTCAGCCAGTTGGGGGAAGTAGATTGTTGATGCCAGTGAACTATTATCTCTCTCCCTTTCTCTTTACAACCACTGTGGGAGATTCCTCCAAAGTCTTGCTAGCTGGCAAGTATCGGATCCCACACCTGTGAGACAGACATGTAGGCATCACTGTGAGTCTATCACCACTGGGTTAGGAGAGATAAACATACCACAGCAAGACTGAGAAGCACACCCCACCCCAAAATTGAAAAGCAAAGTGAGGGTGCAGAGCCTATGTTTATTTTCCTAGCAACCAAAGTTCCTTTCTCTCTTATGTTCAGTCTTTGAAATTATTCACAGTTTAAAATGATCATATATTCCTCATACTTTATCCCCAAGTTGGTATTTTGTGGAAATAAAATTCTTTCACTTGATTGACTTTCTTGTAAGGAGCAAATCTTCCCCCCTGGCACACTAACGACTCCACGGCACATAACAATCATGGGATGACTAAATGCAAGCATTTCTTGTTGTTGTTGTTGTTATGTGCCGTGGAGTCGATTCCTACTCATAGCGACCCTGTACAGGATTTACGAGGCTGCAAATCTTTACGGGAGCAGAAAGCCTCATCTTTCTCCCACAGAACAGCTGGTAGTTTCAATCTGCTGACCTTGCGGTTTACAGCCCGATTCGTAACCACTACGCCTTAGATAGATCAAATTATCTATAGTAATAACTCTTTCTTAGGAGAGTAAGAGATAGACTGGGCCCATCCTTTTCACGGATGGAGGAGACAGCCATTATTGGAGGGTCACAGAAAAAGATCTAAATCGTATCCACTGCTAGATTTCCATCAGCACCTTTAGGTTAAGACCCTGGTTTCAGAAAGTCATTTGTTATTGCAAACCCATGGAGGGAAAATATATGCCATTATCAACATCACCTATTAACACTTCATAATTCTATGGCTTAGAGTTGAGCTCTGATGGAGTGGAGTTCAAGCAAGTTCGCTTTTATTGAGGTGGGAGGAGCGGAGGGATGGTAAACAGAGTTACTCTTACGTCATCTTTGACTGAAGGCTATCCCAGCGATAGCAGCCCTAACTCATGGCGCCAGAGTGGAACTATGTTTCATAGGCTTTTTCAATGGCTGTGTTTTTGGAAATAGATCCTCAGATCTTTCTTTCAAGGTGCCTCTGAGTGGACTGAAATTTTCAACCATTAATTAGCAGGAACTCCTTTATTAGGTGAAGAGTAATTCTTTGCTTCAGATGCTACTCCCAGAATGCTTGACAGTCATTGGCCCCTGGAAGAATAAGAAGATGAAGGCATTAAAGAAGGGAAAGTATGTGGGGGAGGAGAAAGAAGTGGGAAAGAAGGGGAGATGGTATTCTTAGCCCCCCCCCTAAATAAACCAAGTTCAAGGCTTTAAGAATGCATTCTCTGTATTGGACCAAAAATTCAAGACAAATGTCTGAACTAATCATTCTCTGTTGGGAATATCTCTTTTGGTTTTGAGATGCATGTCATCAGGAAAAAGACAAACTACCTACTCTTCCACCTAAATTCCTTCTATATAGTAATCTTTTTAATTTGGATAGTTAAATTTTTGGTTGAAAGTGGACCAAAGTGCAACCATTATCGTCTGAATTTCCTGTAAAGAAGGTTTTTCTGCCTAACTGTTCCACATGGTGTTCATTAACAGGAAGAAGCATCAAGTGAATCAGACATTCTAGCTACAGGTTTGTGACTTGTGTCAGTGTTAAGATGAGGGAAATGAGAAAAGAAAACATAAATTGGGAAGCAGCGTCAAAAGGCAGGCAAAAATAATGAAGAATCATAGAGCAGGGAAAAGTGTGTGGGAACCAAAACCTTGCTTCATGTATGAAGTTCCAGAAAAAAAGAAAAAAAAAAAAAAATATATATATATATATATATATATGGAGAGAGAGAGAGAGGAGAGAGAGGCTGTAAATCTTTACGGGAGCAGAAGCCTCATCTTTCTCCCACGGTGCAGCTGGTAGTTTCGAACTACTGCCGGCCTTAAGGTTTGCAGCCTGATTCATAACCACTACGCTACCAGAGCTCCTTTAATTAAGAAGGGGCAGCAAATCATGGCTGATCTTTATTGTATTTTGTTGTTGATGGTGGTGTGTGTGTATATAGCCTGAGTTCAGTAGTAGATGTCAGTGAGATGGATCCTCTAAGAAACTGATCTCTGTTGTGCAATCTTAAACTTTCTCAGTTCTAGTTTCCAGTGAAATTGGTTGATTATAGTTCCAACATAACTCACTGAAATTTGGGAAGGATGTTGAGCGTTCCATGGGTAAGACAATCTGAAAGCCTGAAAGGGAACTGAGTCAACAATATATATATTGTTGTTGAGTGCCATCTCTATATATTGTTGTTAATTGCCGTTGAGTCATCCCAACTCATAGCGATCCTGTATAGGGTTTCCAAGGAGCGGCTGATGAGGTTGAGCCTCTGACCTTGACGTTCAAAGTGACTTTGCAGTCCAGCGCATTGACAGTGCCACACCAGGACTCCATATATAGGTATGTTGTGGTTGTTGTCAAGTACCATCAAATCGTTCTGACCCATAGCAACCATATATAGGGTTTCGGAGGAATGACTGGTGAGGCTGAGCCACCGACTTTGTGGTTGAAAGTGATTTTGCAGTCCAGGACAATACATACATACATATATATATATATATATATATATATATACACACACACACACACATACATATACATAAAAAGATAGCGATTGTTCCAGTAGCCAATGGCCTAAAGCTAGGAATCAGTGAGATCAAGTTCTGGAACAAGCTTTCAGATGTGCCTCTGAGCTCTGTTCTGCCCCATTACCTCATGCCACTCCCTGCCTGCCCACCCATGTGTGGGCCACAAAAAGGTGCAGGTAAGAAATAAGGGAATGGTTCAGAGGAAACCACTCAACTTATTACTAGAAAAGCAAACTCAACCCTATGTCTGTTTCACAGACAGCCAGCATGCCATTCTTTATGTTGTATTTCTAGATGATGGTATATCATCTTGAAAGCCTGGCTTAATTCACTTTTCTCTAAGCTTTGTGGTATTTTTATATGCCATTAGTCAGTTATTGCAAGTTACTAGCAATAACAGTCTCACCTAATGTATTTAATTTGTTTTGAAAATCATAGTACATCTTTACACATAGAAGAGGCAGCTTTTAACCCCACTGATGACTTCCTCCTTAGAAGTCCTCATTTAAATCCCTAACCACATTCTTGGTTTTCCTTCAACCCGCTGACTAAGATCTGCTTTCTCCATTCAACCCTTAAATGATAGCATTTCCCAGGGCCCCTCTGGGGCTCTCTGCTCTCCTCATTCAGATCACTGTGCTTCAGTAACCTTTTCAACACCCACACTTCAACTCCTACCTATATAATAGACTCAAAAATGCATCTTCCCAGCCAGACCTCTTTCCAGCAAGAGTAAGTCTGCACATTCAAATGAAAGCTGGACATTGTCACCAGATGGCCTTGAAGGCACCACAAATTTGACATGTCCAAAACAGACTTGGCCATACCCCTTCCTTTCCCCCTACAAAACCTGATGAATGCCACCAACCAGGCCATTCAGGTGAAAATCTTGAGAGTCATCCGCTATAGCTCTAACTGGGTTTTCAGGTCTTATGAGTCATGCTCCCTGTTTTCTCACTTGCCTATGCCCTCTTCCTTGATCACCGTTACCTCTCTCTCATTTCAAGCCTGGATCAAATTCTGAGGATTTCCACAGTAACCTCTTCATTGGTCATCCTGGTTCCAATCTCACCAAAGGTGCTGCCTGGTTCTACCACAGCAGAGGACAGAATTCTTTTTCTTCTTTGAAACTTTTTATTGTTAATTGAGTGAAGGTTTACAGAGCAGATCATCAGTTTTGCATTCAATAAATCAAACACTACTTCATTTCAATGATTGGAATCCCCTCCATGTAAGAACAGTTTTCCTTCCTTTCCACCACCCCTTCCCAACCTTTCTGAATGCTTCCATAGGTAATGTTGGCTTTTGATCTTGAATGGTTGCTCATTCCATGGTGAGCATACCTTACTGGTGTTGTGCCCACTATATGCCTAGCTACCATTTGGCTGAAAATTGGAGGGTGTTTTTTTCCAGTGTTGAAGGGTGGCTGAAGGCCATAATCATGGGTTGCTCTAGTCTCTTTCTGACCAGTAAGCCCAGGGACAGAACTATTTCTGGTAAATGCTTTACTGTTAACATATTTCACCAGACGCTTAATTGTTACATTGATATATTTCCTTTAAAAATGGTTGAAGTGAATTAAACTCTTAAGAGTAATAATTGGTCCTCTTTTCTTCCAACCACATCCTTAACAATACTTCTTATCATCTTCTAACTCCTCCCATGTTGTTACATGGGCCAAAATGTACATCTTCTCTTACCTGAATTTATAATCTCTTGAAGTATAGGGACTGTGTTAGCTTTGTATTCCCAGTTCTCAGTATGTTACTAACACCAAGTGAACTTTCAGTAAGTGTTCACTGAACTAATTAACAAGTGTAAATTGATCATACAAAATCCCTGCTTAAAAATCATTCAGTGGTTCACAAAGCACTTAGAGAAAGTTCATATTCCTTAGCTTGGAGTCCTGGTGTGATGTTGTAGCATAAGCACTGGATTTCTAACTACAAAGTTGGTGGTTCAAAACCACCAGCCACTCTGTGGAAACCCTATATAGGGTTGTCATGAGTTGGAACCAACTCAATCGCACTTAACAACAGCAGCAACAGTATTTCTTAGTTTGACCCACAAAGCTTTCATAAACTGGCTTCTCCTTGTCCTGCTTTGTAATTGTTCCTCCAATCTGCATAAACACATTCCCCTCTATTTTCAGTCTTCAGAACGTAGGTCAAGGTTCACTTTCTTAAGAAAGTCTTCTCTGAAATTCTAGTCTTAGAAATGTCCTTCCTCTGGGTTTCTATAGAATCCTCCGCATCACTTTATTAATCAGTATCTTCAAACGTTGGCTTATCAAAGGGCTAGTGTTCCTGGGTGCCACAAATGAGGAAACGCTGAACTAGGAACCAAAAGGTTAGTGGTTCAGACTCACCCAGAAATGTGTTGGAATACAGGACTGGTGATCTAATTCCAAAGCTCACAACCTTGAAAACATTTACAGAACTACTGTACTGTATACATGTGGGGTCACAATGAGTGGGAATCAACTCGACAGCATCAAAAATGACATGTATTCCTGGAAGATGGAAGCTGAGAACACTGACTCCAGCACCTGGTAAAAAGTAAGAAGTAAGCACAGTAAGAAGTAAGGAATGCATAAGTCCTGCGACTCAGCAACAGGTAGGTCCTCGTTGATTCCAGTCATCACCCAAATAGAAGGACAACTTAGTAATAAGAGAACGCATTGAATGTGAATGATGTAAAAACAGGGAACTGTGGAAGGGTCCCAATACAAACAATAACTTCAGAATTTAATAAGCCTGAAAAATTTTTTTTAACTTTTAAATTGTGAATTGAGTGAAGGTTTACAGAGTAGATCATCAGTTTTACATTCACTAAATCATACACTTTGGTTCATCTCAATGACTGCAACAATAGTTATCCTGCTTCCTCCCTGTGGTTCTTATTTCCATTTCACCCTCCTTTGCAACCCTTCTGAATTTTGTCCTTAAGTAAATGTTGCCCTTTTGATCTTGAATGGTTGTCCATTCCATGTTGAACATACCCTACTAGTGCTGTTGACCCCGCTATATACCTATCTATCGCTTGGTTGAAAATTGGGCCACCACCTGAAGGGTGATCAAAGGTCACAGTTGAGGATTTTTCCAGTCTTTTTCTGCCAGTAATGCTGGACTTCTAAAAATTTTTTAGTTTTGCTCCACATTATCTCCCACTCTGAGATCTTCTAACGTGATCCCTTTCAGAGCAGTTGGTAGTGATAGCTGGTCACCATTTAATTCCTCTGATCTCATAGTTATGGAGACTGATGTTCACTTATTCCATTAGTTCATTGGACTAATTGATTCCAAGAGTCTTCAATTTTCATCACTTCTCTTTCTTCTGTACATGGGAAGATGGCCATTAATGAGCTTTTAAAATCTCATTGACTTTTCATCAAGGTAAGAAGTAGAACCTTGTCTTTGGGGATGAAGTTATGCCAGTTTACCATGGTGTCCCTTAAAAATATAGTCCTGGGACCCCAGGCCCAATAATTATTGCCTCAAGGTTAAACCTGAAATTTTTTGAAAAAAATTTCAAAGATGTATTAGGGAACAGAGTTTATTCACAAGGATTAGCAATTTTGTTTCCGTATGGTTTACAAAGTTCCTAAGTGTGTCAGCAACAACCTCCAGTACTGCCTTCCAGACATGGATGGAATTGTAAAATGAGTGAAACAAAACACAACACAATCCAAGTAAGAAAAGTAAAAGGGAAACTTGAATGCATAAGTCCTGTACCTGATACTGTAGTCCTGGTGTTGTACTGTAGGCTAAGCACTCGACCACAACATTGGTTTGAACAGTAAGGTTGTCAGTTCAAATCCACCAGCCGCTCCTCGGAAACCCTATATAGGGTCTCTATGAGTTGGAACTGACTCAAGGGTACTGAACAACAACAACAATAACATACCTGATAGTGGGGAGCACCATGGCTCCATAAGCTAAGCACTAGACTTTGAGTCACAAGGTTGGCAGTTCGAGACCACCAGCCACTCTGTGGGAGAAAGATGAGACTTTCTATTCCCAAATGGATTTAAAAGCCTCAGAAACCCTATACAGGGTTATTGTGAGTCAGAATTGACTCAATGGCACTTAACAACAACAACATACCTGGTACTGAATTTGACCATAGCCTTTAAACTATTTTAGCAATGACTCCGATTAGGAACATGAACTACATAAAGAGACAGAAACCTGAAGTAATCTGGAATGCATTGTCTTCAACTTCTCTGGAGTTTTCAATTACCTCTGTTTCCTGACAAAACATTGCAGATGTCAGTAATTTACAGTAACAAACAGCAAGATAACAGCATGTTTGTGTAGGCCACAGGCAAATGTAGGTCTGATATGACTAATGTATCCTGCAGTGAAGGGCAGTGGGAGGCATGAAAAAGGTACAGTTGATATTAATTATTTTTATCAAAAGCTGTATGCATACGTATATATCACAGAGCAGGTACACATACTAGTTTCATCTCTTCTTTCCTGTGAAATTGAACTAGTTTCTTCTTAACTCCTAGTGTTTTATTATGAAGACTTTACCACAGATTTCAGATAGAAAACAGACGGAAGATAAAAAGCATGGCCTTCATTTGTATCTTAACTTCTTATATGCCAGAATGTACTTTGAATACCCTCTGTAATTTGAGAATGGTGAGTAATTATAAAATGGATGGTGGTAGTGGTGGTGGTTGGTGCCACTGAGTCAGTTCTGACTCATAGTGACCCTGGATAGGGTTTTTGAGGCTCTAAATCTTTATGAAAGCAGAAAGCCTCTTCTTTCTCCTGTGGAGCGACTGGTAGATTCGAACTACTGACCTTGAGATTAGCAGTGCAGCTTGTAATCCATTATGCTACTGTTGTTGTTGTTGTTAAGTGCTGTCGAGTCTGTTCCGACCCATAGCTACCCTGTACAGGGTTTCCAAGGGTGTAAATCTTTACAGGAGTAGAAAGCCTCATCTTTCTCCCGTGGAGCGGCTGGTAGTTTCGAACCGCTGACCTTAAGGTTCACAGCCCGATTTGTAACCACTACGCTACCAGAGCTCCTATTAGGGCTCCTTATAAAAGGGGTAGCATATACAATTATTGCTTTGGATAGAGTACAATCATTTAAATGGAATTAAGACAAACAAATGGAAGGTCACAGAAAGACACAATAGCATTTTTGCCAACTAGAATCCTCCATAAACCTAGATATAACTCACAGAGGTAATTATAAAGCCTTTTCTCCAGTCATTATAACATTGTCTGGTAAATTTTGTCATTCTACATTCTCCCAGAATGTGAAGTCTGCACATCAGGAATGCATCTAGCTATGTTGAGGGAGAACCTTGTAGCTCCTCAGGGTCAAAATCACAAGCTTCATTTCTCATTGTACAGGACTGAATGTTCACTGACCACAGATTTTCCTTGAAAGTTTCACTTGATTTTTCTCATGAAATTACAGATATGGACTTGTTCTTTCATGCTTTCCTCCTAAACCTATGTACAGTAAAATCAGAATGTCTTAAAGAAGCATTTGGGGGCACTTTCCTCATCAATAAAATGAATTATAAATGATGAATTATTCAGCTCCTTCCTAAAAATTACTTATGGGAGCTTTGCTTGCATAAAACAAGGAGACTTGAGATCATGGTTAAGAAGAACTCAAGCTTTCTAATGCAAAGATCTGGATTGAAGTACCAACCCCTCTTCCTGTCTAACTGTGTGATCTTTGCCAAGTTACATCACTGAACCTCAATTTGTTGTTGTTGTTATGTGTAATGGAGTCGATTCCGACTCATAGCGACCCTGTACAGGGTTTCCGAGGCTATAAATCTTTACGGGAGCAGAAAGCCTCATCTTTCTCTCGTGCAACAGCTGGTAGTTTTGAACTGCTGACCTTGAGGTTCACAGCCCGACTCGTAACCACTACCTTACCAGAGCTCCTATTGTTGTTGTTGAGTGCCGTCAAGTCGATACAGACCCATAGCGACCCTGTATGGGGTTTCCAAAGAGCAGCTGGTGAGCTTGAACTGCTTTGCAATCTGGCGCATTAACCCACAGCGCCACACCAGGACTCCATTACTTACCTTTTAAATAGGAGCAATAATGATAAAATTATTTTACAGGATGACCTTGAGGATCAAATGAGACAACAGTTGAGCAGACATCTTGCGAATGGCTAACATCCTAGACATTGGTAATGGGACAAATGTGTACAGAGTTTATTCATTTCATTTAACTCTTCTTCGGATTTCTTGCCAGTTATGTTTTGCTTATTCCCTCTTAGGTCTGAGATATTCTTTCCTAATTTCTTCTTATACCTGGATCCATGAGGGGCCCTGATGGTACTGCAGGATAAGCACTGAACTGCTAATCACAAGTTTGACAGTTCAAACTTATCAGCTAGCCTTTGAGAGAAAGATGAGGCTTTCTGATTCTGTAAAGATTTGTAGGAAACCCTATACAGGGTGACTATGTGTCAAAATAAATTTGATGGCAGGGGGTAGTTAGATCCATAGAGCCTTCTGTAAAAGGTACATAATAATGTCTTTTAGGGGGACAGGACAGTTTCAAGATTCATCTTATCATCTCTTGCCTAAAATTAAATTGACATTGATCAAAAACACAGAAAACAACAGATGCTGATGGGGTTACAGGAATGTTGGAATTCTTATACATTACTAGTAAGATTGTAAAATTCCTAGTAAGATTGTAAAAAGACTGTAAATCCACAGAAAATAGTATAGTGCTTCTTCAAAAAGCTAGAAATAGAAATACTTTATTATCTGCAATGCCATTTCTTGGTATATATCCTAGAGCTATAAGAACAGTAACACAAATAGACATATGCACAGCCATGTTCACTGCAGCATTATTCCAAAATAACAGAATTATGGAAACAGTCTAAATTTCCATTGGATAAATGGATAAAAAATTATGGTACATATATACAATGGACAACTATGCAAAGATAAAGAAAAATGATGAGTTATAAGAAGCATCTCAGAACATGGATGAATCTGGAGGACATTATGCACAGTGAATCAGGTCAAACACAAAAAGACAAATGCTGCATATCACGTTTACAAAAAGCACAAATCGGTTTACACAGAGAAAGCAGCATTCTTCGATGGTTACCAAAGACAGGAAGGAGAGGAGGAATCATTTGTTAGATAGAAGATGCATGTTAATTCTGCTGATAAATGAACCAATACACAATAAGAGGAAAGTCAGTACAACTTGACCAAGGTACATGAAGACATGGAGAGGTACACAAGAATACAGGGCAACAATGATAAAATGTAAAGAAAATAAAAATCCTCACAACTGGACTAATACATAGCATCATAATAAATGGAGAAAAGATTGAAGTTGCCAAATACTTCATTTTGCTTAGATCCACAATCAGTGCTCATGGAAGGAACAGGCAAGAAATCAAATGAAATCAAATCAAAGGAACAGCCAAGAAATCAAATTAGGCAAATCTGCTGCAAAAGATTTCTTTAAAGCATTCAAGAGCAAAGATACTTTTTGAAAACTAAAGTGCACCTAATCAAGCCATGGTATTTTTTGGTATTCTCATATGCATGTGAAAGTTGGACAATGAATAAGGAAGACTGGTGAAGCATTAATGCATTTGAATTATGATGCTGGGGAAGAATTAAAAGTACTATGAACTACCAGAATAACAAAAAAATCTATGTTGAAAGAAGTACAGCCAGAATTTTCCTTAGAAGCAAGTATAGCAGGACTTCATTTCACGTACTTTGGATGTTATCTAGGAGGGACCGGTCCCTGGAGAAGGACATAATCCTTGATAAAGTGGAAGGTCAGTGAAAAGAAGAAGATCCCTAACGAGATTGATTGACATTGTGGCAGTAGCAATGGGATCAAATGTGACAATTGTGAGAATGGCACAAGATTGAGCGGTGTTTCATTCTCTAATACATACAATGACATAGAATCACTCACTATGAGCTGGAACTCATTTGAGGCCACCTAACAACAACATCATAAATTCTATATCATGTACAATTTTGAAACAACATTAGTAACAAGGTAAAACTATGTGAGTAGTTACACAGGTAGATATTTGTGCTATATGCGTATGGGAAGGCATAAGAGTACATGTGTGTGTATATGTAGGTATATTTGTGGGCATAGGTATATACATATTTGTATGTGCTGCATATATATTCACATATACACTAAAGCATATATTAGGGGGCACATTTATGGATACTTCGTACGCACATCCAAACACCTCATGGGATTGACTTACTGGGTTTTAAAGCTCAGGACCATAGTCTCATGGCACACTAGGTCAACTAGCATAACTAATTCATAAAGATAGCTTGGTGAGTAGTATCTAGGATCTAAAAACTTCAAAGTTATCATGTAAGAGGTAAGAGCTGGTCTCTTCAAGGAGAGTGAAGAAAATCAAAGACTCAAGGAAAAATTAGTCTACAGGAGAAACGGCCCATGTGAACCAGAGACTCTTTAACCTGGGAAACAAAGAAGTAGATGGTACTCAGGTATCACTACCTACTGCTTTAACCAGGGACACATTAGAAGGTCCCAATTAGAATGGGAGAAAAATGTAACACAAAATTCAAATTCACAGGAAAAAAAAAAAAAAAATCCAGACTTTATAGACTGATGGACATGAAAGGAATCCCCCAGACTATTGTCCTAAGATACTCTTTTTAACTTGGAACTGTAATTACTCTTAGAGGTCACCTCACAATTAAAGACTATCAAATAATGCATTGGCCTATGCCTTAGTTTGAGTCCTGGTGTGGCGCTGTAGAACAAGCACTGGACTGCAAGGTCATTTTGAATTGCAAAGTCTGTTGTTCAGATTCACCATTTGTTCCTTCAAAACCCCATACAGGGTCGCTATGAGTCTGAACGGACTTGACGGCACTTAACCACAGTAACAAGTCTTAGTAACCTAGTCCTGCTCTGACAGAAATAACACAAGTGGGTGACTTTAATGAACAGAAATTTATTTCTTACAATTTAGGAGGCCAGAAGCCCAAAGTTAGCATGTTAGCTCTAAAGGAACACTCGTTGTTGTCGCTGGAGGAAGGTTCTTGTCTCTTCTGAGTTTCTGTTCCTGGATAATCTTTACGTGATTCAGCATGTGTCTCTCCCCATCTCTTCTTCCTCGTTTGCTTGTTTACTCTTTTATAACTCAAAAGATGTTGACTCAAGTTACGTTGTTGCCAAGTGCCATCGAGTCATTTCCGACCCATAGCGACCCTGTATAGGGTTTCCGAGGAGCAGCTGGTGAGCTTGAACTGCCGAACTTGAGGCTCAAATCGACTTTGCAATCCAGTGCATTAACCCACAGCACCACACCAGGACTCCTGACTCAGGATATGTTGTTGCTGTTACGTGCCTTGGAGTTGGTTCCGACTCATAGCGACCCTGTACATGGTTTCCGAGACTGTAATCTTTAAGGGAGCAGAAAGCCTCATCTTTCTCCCACGGGAACAGCTGGTAGTTTCGAACTGCTGACTCTGAGGTTCACAGCCCGATTCGTAACCACTAAGCTACCAGAGCTCCTACACTAATTCTGCATCAGCAACATAACAAAGACAACCCATTCTGAAACCAGATTCTAACAATACTAATAGAGATTAAGATTTAAAAAACATGTTTTTTGGTTAACATAATTCAATCCATAGCATTCCATTCTTTGTACCTCTACAATTCATGCACTTTGTCACATGTAAAACACATTCACCCTATCACATCATTCCAAAATCAACTCCAAGTCTACCTTAGGCTGGGTTCTCTAGAGAAGTAAAACCAGTAAAACTTACATATATATATATATATTTGTTATTTGCCACTGAGTCTGTTCCGACCCATAGTTACCCTGTATACGGTTTCCAAGGAGCCTCTGGTGAGCTTGAATCACCGACCTTGTGTTTCAAACGGACTTTACAGTCCAGAATATATATAGCACATTAAGGAGCTCTGGTAGCGTAGTGGTTACGAATCAGGTTGTGAACCACAAGGTCAGCAGCAGTTCGAAACTACCAAATGTTCTGCAGGAGAAAGAGGAGGCATTCTGCTTCCGTAAAGATTTACAACCTCGTAAACCTCATAAACCCCGTACAGGGTCGCTATGAGTCGGAACCGACTCCACAGCACATAACAACAGCATAGAACATTAACCCATGTTGTTGTTGTTGTTAAGTGCTGTCGAGTCAGTTCCGACCCATAGCGACCCTGTATAGGGTTTCCAAGGAGTGGCTGGTGAGCTTGAACCACCAACATTGCTGTTCAAACGACTTTGCAGTCTGGAGCATTAATCCGCAGCGCCACACCAGGACTCGGATAGCACCATACAATATATATATGTATATGTATGTTGTTGTTAAGTGCCGTCGAGTTGATTCCAGCACATAGCAACCATGTATAGGGTTTCCAAGGAGCAGCTGGTGAGCTTGAACCATCAACCTTGCAGTTCAAATGACTTTGCAGTGTAATGCATTAGCCTACATATATATGGAGACCCGATGTGGCTATGTGGATTAATGCACTGAACTACAAAGTCAGTTTGAACCGCGAGGTTGGTGGTTCAAGCTCAGCAGCCGCTCCTTGGACACTTTATATAGGGTCACCATGGGTTAGACCTGACTCGACGGTACTTAACAACAACAACAACAATACTATATATGTACATAAATAGAAGTTTATAGCAAGGAAATGGCTCACAGATAGATAGGAAGAAAAGAGAACAAGCTTTTTAATGTGTACCCATTATATTGGCAGTAGGCCACAAGGAAACATCCTTTCAGTTGATGGGCTGCTCATAGCAAATCATCACAGAGTTAGTTATGTCTATATGAGATCTCACCTTGGGGATCACCACATATCAACTGCCAAACCACTGGATATTTGGGCCCAGTCAAGTTGACATGAACCCTCAAATATCGCTGTCTACCCCTGTGGCACGTATAAACCATATGCATAATCTCTAAATAAAGAATATTGTAAAGTCATACTTGCGCCTAACATGATATAACTTAAATGTGTGCAACCAAAAACATACTGGCTCCATTTACATATAATATTTCAGAAATGAACAAATGAATAAAGCAAAAGTATTTTATGCATACATACAAAACTATATATATATATTCATTTAAATGTCCAAAGGACACATTTAAATGTGCAAACCAGCCTCCTGCTCATAGGCACATAGCCTAACTCAGTCCATGGACCTAGAGACCACAACTGCTTTGTCTCTTCATGCCATCACCTCTGCCACCATCTATGTTGTTGCTGATTTTTTCAGGTAGGGATCTCACGTTCCACTCATCCTCTTCTTGATGGTCCTGGGACTGTCTGTACCTGCTTCTGAGACGGTTCCTTTTAAACCTAACTGGATGGATTCAAACCTACCACCTGCTCCTTAGAAACCCTGTACAAGGGTGCTATGAGTTGGAATCAACTCTGCAGCATTTAACAACAATCAACCCAGTATACTGGCCTAAAACCTTAACTATTACAAAGTCCAAAGCCTCATCTTCTGAATCATCTAAATAAATCATACATGGGTGAGATTTTAGGCATATTCTATCCTCAGATAGAACAAGAGCAAACTTAACAATGATTGTGAGGGTGGCAGGTGCAGAGTTGTAAAGTGTTTCACTCTGTTTTACATAAGGTTGCTGTGAGCCAGAACTGGCTCGATGGCACCTAACAAGAACAAAATTCTCAGGTAAAATTCTTCTTTATCTGTGAAACTATGAAATCTAGATCACAAGTTATCTGGTTCCAAAGTACAATTGTGAAATAGGCATAAGGTAGACATTTCCATTACAAATAGGAGAAAGTCAAAGGAAAAAAGGGATAACAGGAACCTAGTATGCTCAAAGCCCTGCATAACAATATACATTCACTTTCAAGACTTAAAAATGATCCTCAATTCTCTGAGATCATCTAAGCAGTGACATTCCCACCCCCACCCCCACTCCAGGCAGACTTTGAGTGTTGGCCAGGCTAGGCTTTCTGGGTGGAGGCCTCTCTGCCCTGGGCTTCAGCTCCACCTTACTGCCCCACCGGGATTGCAATTCTGCTCCCTTGACTTTGACCACTTCCATTCTCTTAGTCCAACTGAATGGAGACCTTATCTCCTTGATCCCATTAGTTTCCATTCTTCTGCCCTTTGGACCTAGCTGCCCTTCCCCATCAGTTTTGGAAATTGTCTCATTCCCCTGGCATTCTTTAACAGCCGCCCTATACTCTAGAAATAATTTGTCAAAGATATGACTTTGAAATCTAGGAGACTTTGAGATCCAGAAGACCATGGTCCCACCCTTTGAAACCAAGAATGTCCTGCTTCCCATTCTCCTTCAGTTTTGTTGATCTCTGAGCTGCTCCATGGCATGGTTCTTTTCTTTTCTTGGAAGACAACAGATGTAGTTCCTTTGACTTGTTTCTTGCCTATAAAATTTCAAGAGGCAGACAGCATTCTTTCCTTTTGTTTTTTCTTTGAGCCCTTCAGAAAGGAGTTTTGTGCTGTGCTAGTTTTTAAAGTGTTGAAGAACAGAGATGTAAGCTTGAGGACTAAGGTACACCTGACCCAAGCCATGGTATTTTCAGTAACCTCATATGGATGCGAAAGCTGGACAGTGAATAAGGAAGATTGTAGAATTGAAGCCTTTGAGTTGTGGTGTTGGAGGAGAATACTAAAAGTGCCATGGACTGCCAAAAGAACCAATAGATCTGTTTTGGAAGAAGTGCAGCCAGAGTGCTCCTTTGAGGCCAGGATGGCTAAGCTACGTCTCTCATACTTTGGACATATTGTCAGGTGGGAACAGTCACTGCAGAAGGATGTCATGCTGGGTAAGATGGAGGGTCAGAGAAAAAGAGGAAGACCCACAACGAGATGGATCGACTAAGTGGTATCATTGATGGCATCAAGTGTGGCAGCAGTAGTGAAGTTGGCCCAGGATCAGACATTGTTTCGTTTTGCTGTGCATGGGGTCGCTATGAGTCAGTTCCGACTTGATGGCACCTGACAACAACAACAACAAGTTGATTAGATCCATCAGTCATAGGCTCAGTGTCTTTAGCAAACGATTTGGTGTAGTCACATCCTTGGTGAAAATTATAGGTCACATGTCCTTATTTTGAGTTTTCCAAATCTTTAAGTTCTGTTTCCATTTTGCACAATTAACTTTTAAGTCCCTTTAAGTTCTTACTTAAAAATTTCACCAGCCAGATATGCAAGTTCATCCCTGACAAGACCTACCTTCACCAAACATTTGAACATAATTCAAGCAAATTCTTTGCCATTGAATAAAAAACAATGCCCTTCTTCCATTGTTCAATCACATGCTCATCACTTCCATTTTGAAGTCTAACTAGAAGCACATGTAATGTCAACATATCTATGACCTTTCTGTTGCTGGTGTCATATGTATTCTCTAAAATACTATGTATTCTCTATGGGTCTCCTCACTTCCTACTGTGTCCTTATCAGACTCATGTGGCCATATGGACAAATCCAAAATCAGCACGTCACGCAGAAGATTACTGGCTTATATCCCAAGAACCAAAGGACCAGTTGGATGCAGTATTAAGAGTAAGCAATATTTACCAGAAAATCCATAAGTATTGGATAGTATCTTGGATGCAAGTCGCACTCATAAGGAAACTCTTTATCAGATCACAAAATGGAGGATAATTACATAATACTGAGAATCAAGCTGAAACATAACAATAACCATTGTTGTTGTTGTTAGGCATCATCGAGTCAGTTCCAACCCATAGCAACTCTGTTTAGGGCATCCAAGGAGCAGCTGGTGAGCTTGAACCACTGACCTTGTGGTTCAAAGTGACTTTGAGTCCAGTGCATTAACCCACAGCACCACACTAGGACTCCAATAAATATAAAATAAAATCTAACACATATGAGGAATATGTTTCTTTAACCAATCAACCATATGAGACAAAATGTTCAAGGTTTACTCAAAAGTAAAGATGAGAAGGCAAGGATGGGCAGAGAAAAAGGGTGGATAGCTGCAGGGGCAGGCAGGGGTAGGAATGGTGAGTGTGGAGATTGTAACCAATCTCAAAAAAAAAAAATTCATATAAGTTGCTGGATAGAAATGCAATTCACTATTTAAACTTTCACCTAAAATCAGTTAAAAAATTTTTTTTTAAAGATTCATCTTCAAAGAAACTCGTTGTTTCCTGGTGGGCATTAGCCTTGGATTGCTGAAAGACTAAGGAATTTTAGACAATTATCAGTTTAAAGAGAGACCTCAGAGTATGAGAAATGTGGAGGTTGTTCTGTGTTGATTCTAGATACCTGGTGTCTCTAATGCTCTAATAGATAATCCAATATGATAATGAAGTAGTCACAAGGGTGAACCTTTGTAACAAGAAAGCAGAAACACTGCTTACATTTTAAACCTTTCCATTAGCTTTTTTAAAGTATATTTTATAGACTTTCAAGTCATGGTATCACCTTGCCTGGTAAGAAACTAAAGAAAGACTAAGGAGGGAAAACTGCTAAAAGTTGATGATCCATTTCAGAAGGAGTATTAATATATTTGTTTTGTTAAGTGCTGTCAAGTATGTTCTGACTCTTAGCAACCCTGCATAGGGTTTCCTAAAAATGGCTGGTGAAGTTTGAACAAACAATATTGAGGTTCAAACTGACCTTACATTTCAGTGCTGATCCTACAGTGCCACACCAGGACTTCATTAATATAGATTATTTTCCTTCAGCTAATTTTAATTTGGATAAATTACTAGGTTTTTTACTTTGTCAATTTTTATTCCTAAAAACTTTTTTTTTTTCAGTTACATTTTTCAGCCACGTATTTCTTCAGGTTCTATGTCAACAACACTAAGAGAGCTCTTACAAACATTTCCATGAAGCCTGCCTTAAGAAATATATGCACATTGTAACCTAAAAGACCATTCCTATAATAAATATAAGACGATAGAGATCAAGAGAGAGGGAAAAGTAGAATAATAAAACTTAATGTTAATTAAAATGAATTGGAATTATGTCTAGTTACTTATCATCCTGTCTAGTTACTTTCTGTTCTTCCAACAACCTAAACAGGTCATATGCCTTGATATTTTCTGATCCTTGGAGAGCAAATTGCATTTCTAGTCAACCGTTCTTAAACAAATTTTGTAAACAAATATTTACAGTATATTGTCAGTGAGTTCCAGTCAGTGTGTTAGAAAATAGGCATAGATAATGGGACAACGTATAGAAGCTCATATGTAAAGATATTATCGTAGTAGGAGCAGAGAGGAAGGAGTTTTGTGTGAGAGCTCAATGAGGGGAGTCTTCAGAGAAGAGTGGTTACTTGAGTTGAAGGTTATCAACATAGGGTAATGTTCTAAGGTTCTGAAGGGTGCAGAGAGGTTGGAATGGCAATAACGTAATGAGTTCCAAAATCTTCCTTGTGCTTTCTGTTATAAACTCTTTTGGATGGGACCCAAAGTAGACTTTGCATTTAAAACTAAATTAAATTAAATTAAAAATTTAAACCACATGATAGATTAAATTGTGTCAATCCTTCTGGGTATTAATAGCTCATTTCTCACAACTGATAATTAAGAACTTAAATCAAGTAATGATATTTGGGCATGATCTATGTTGCTCGTGAACAACCTATTTGCACTATTGGTGGAAGAAGGAAGAAAACCACTTTAGGTCTCAAAAACCATCCTACCCCATAGATATATATGACTGGCATGTCACCACAGCACAAGAGCACGTGCTTGATTGATAGGTCAGCTCCACTTCAATGTTGGCCTTTCATCTAAAACATCTTCTGCTAGTGACTTCCATATTTGGTTGCTTGACCATTAATGAGCAGTAGAGACTGAAACTTTATTTTTCATAAGTTATGAATAAGCTATGACTTATGTGGACATTATCTCATTATTACAAGCAACATGATAGGAATTTGAGGAAATAATTTAAGCATTTTAATGAAGTTCTTGCTTTATCTCCCCATCCTAAAAACAGTATTTTAAAGTTAGAGTTTCTAACAGGAAATAGAATAGCTTGACAAAAGGAACCACAACTGCATATCTAAACTGGCAGCATATTTGTATGGTGTGGAGTGATACATAAGTTCACCACCCTTTACTGGTTAAACTGTAATTCATTATCATCTCCGTATTTCCACTTCTAATTCTAGCATAGTTATTTCCTGTAAACAGGTCAGCTCTGTAACAGTTTTGAGTGTAAGAATTCTTTTAAAATGCCTGATCCCAACTTTTTTAGGCAGTGTTTCCCCTAGTTCTTAATTGCAGCCCCTCAGGCAGGCACTTAACAGGTCTATTGTCATAAATGAGGAGAAAAAGATATTTTCCATCAATTCCTAATGCGTTGTGTATATGGATATTTATGCCATCTATGGTTTTAAAAAATGACTGCTTAGATTAGGAATATCTACTTTAGATGATCATAGCATAATGATCCTACTGAGTTGATCATTATAATACCATAATATACAATAATACAGAATGACTCTAAGAATCCTTCAAAATAAACATTGAATTAATCTTTTGAATCTAACTCTTACCAACAACAACAACAACAAAAGAACTGCTATAATTTGTTTAACTTAAACATAGCATATTTTCCATATTTAGGGAGTTCTTTTTTTTGGTTGTTTTTGTTTTTGATGCTACTTTGTTTAGTTTTAGCTTAACTTTTATGGGAGGTTCAGAACATGTTGAGTCTCTCTCTGTAGGTGTGGTGATGTTCCAGAGTGCTGAATCACTGGATGTGGATACTGAGTAATTTTATATAATGACCACCAGTGAAAGTGGCATTAATCAGGAAACCATCAGATCCAAAATGCTTTTCCACAATATCCAAAGGGAAACATAAAGCATTGCACTGGCATTATCTTCTTGTTCCTCTCTCTTTGCATCCTCTCTCCTTCAACCTCATTCTTTCTTTTCCTTCATCTCCTTTTTCTTCCCTTTCTCTTCTTCCTCCTTCTTTAATATAAATCAAAAGTGGATCAGCTGCTTTGTCAGAGCACTATTCTTTTTCATCTGAAATTTTCAGCTAGAAAAATTTATAGCCACAATCCTTTCATATAGTAAGAAAAGAAAAGTTGTCTTTTGAGTCAATGGTGAACCCATAGGTACACAGTAAAACTGCACTCTCTAGGATTTTTGGAAGCTAACGACCAGCCCTATTCTCTGAGGAACCTCTCTGGGTGACTTCTAACCACCAACTTTCTGGTTAGCAGGCAAGCATCTAACCATTCATGACACCCAGGGACTCCTATATGGTAAGGAATTATCAGTAAAAAAGACTTTTAGAAAACCTAGCTTCACATGTGTTGTGCTTGAGGAACCAACAGCATCACCAGGACATTGTGAATAATAGCTTCCATCTAAAATGAAAATCTTGTGTTTTCAAATTTAAGAATGATTCTAAGATTTAATTAACCTGTAATATCCATACTTTGGACATATTGTCAGGAGGGACCAGTTGCTGGTGGAGGGTCAAAGAAAAAGAGGAAGACCCCCAACGAGATGGATTGGTCAAGTGGCAGCATTGATGGACTCAAGCGTGACAACAGTAGTAAGGTTAACCCAGGATCAGGCAGTGTTTCGTTCTGCTGTGCATAAAGTCGCTATGAGTCGGCATAGACTCGATAGCACCCAACAACAACAACAACAACAACAACAATCCAGCACAGTTATTGACTTTTATATAAGAACAACTGATACTTTATATTACAAATAATTATCTATTTTTATTATCCTTCCAAAGGAAAGAATCGATACTATGTCAGAGTTGTTCTTACGTGGAATTTGTGTGGCAGTAAGGATAGAGTGATAGTATTGCAACTGTTAGAGAGCCAATGTTTTGAGAAATGAGTGAGTTTAAGGTCAAGAATTGTTAAGGAGAGGTTCTTTCAGACTTCTCTCAGAACCAAGCCTTCAGACTAAGGCCTGAAAACCTGAATCTCTGCTTCATCAAGAGAGAAAGAGAGATAGAAACCTGGTGGATAATCTTCCCAATGCTAATTTCATGGACATCTTTCCTACCCCTAGCCTCTATAACTGTTATCATTACACAATCTCCTTTTTCTACTTTCTACCCCTGGGCACGCCTACCCTCTCTTTTTTTGATAACAGCAGAAGACAACAAAATTTGTGAGCAATGCACAGCCCAGGTGACATAATCGACTCACTGCTTTATTTATTTATTTTAATAAAGACAAATCAACAGGAAGTGAGAGAGAGATTAAGATTGGGCTAAGTGGGATCAAAAGAGATTTTAGGCGATCATTCCCCGGTAGGACCCAAGTGCCTGAGGGAGAACTGCAGCACCGGGCTGGTGAATAGGTTATTAGTCTGGAATCAATGGTCTAGACCAGGACTCTCAGATGACAAGAAGAGCTGAGGCTTCTTCTATTATATTAAAATTAAAGCAAAATATGTCAAAACAGGGTTTATTAAACCCATAATTATTAACATTAGACAATAAATGCTTTTAACAAAAATAGAATGACTATATTATACTCTCATTTATCTAAGCTTGTCAAAAGTCTAAATCCAAGTAAACAAAAGAATAGGAAGCACTATTGAGCTTTGTTCAATCATGACTCACCCGTCAGGTGTAGGAGTTCATCATTTTCAAACCACTTGGTTCGCCAATGGAAATATAGGTTACTATGAAGAGAAGGGGAAATGGAGTCTGGGAAGTCTACCACAGATTCATATTATGCTTAAGGAAGAACCATTTCCCAGGTTAGCTTCATCCAAGAAAGAAGCATCCAGCTTTCTGAAATAGCAGCTTCAACCTAAGGTTCTTTCTGAAAGTAAGATTCCATGAGTACATTTAGGGTAACTACTGATGTTTCACATCTTTTTTTTTTTTTTTAATGGCAAGAACTGACTCAACAGCACTTAACAACAATAACAACAACCCATGTTGCCTAGAGTGGCTGTGTAGGAAGCACTCCAGTGGTTATACCCAGATAAGGGAGATTGCAGGTTATGTGAAATTTCTCTCATGGTAGCTGGCCCACTCATTCCTCTCTTCCCTAAGGCTTTACTATATACTGGAAAGAAATCACTGAAGACAGAAATTTGTTCCCCTAATTTGCAAACTCCATTTTGTTGATTCATAAAGTTGTACTGTGATGACTTAATTGTTGCTATGATGCTGGGAGGTATGCCACCAGTGTTTCAAAAAGCAGTAGGGTCATCCATGATAGGCAGGTTTCAGCAGAGCTTCCAAAGTAAGACACACGAAGAAAAAGGCTCAGTGATCTACTTCTGGAAATTAGTCAGTGAAAATTTTATGAATCACAACTGGAAGATGAGTCCCCTAGATTGGAAAACACTCAAAATACACAATGACTGCGACAACAGACTCTAGCATACCAATGACCATGAAGATCAAGACCCAGATAAGGCTTCATTCTGTTTTACATGTGGCATCCAAGTACCAATGCAGACTGGATGGTAGTTATTAGCAACAATTCATGAAATAAAGCTTTGCCAAACATCACTGTTTACTGGTGACAAATACTCTATACTATGGTTTTATATGGGCTGAAACCCATCAAGATCGCTTGCCACTTGGATAAGAACCTCTGCTTTAGAGTTAAACACAAACACAGGTTGTGGCATTCAAAAATGTTAGTGCTGTTGAAAAATTTCAACTTGTTTTCTTCTTATTCCTCAACTCAGTTTTTAAAACCTTTCAAATATGCTTTCTTTAGTCATAACTCAGGATATTTTCTCAACTTAAACTCAGGATATTGGCTCAACTTAAAGATCTAGTTAGGTGTTCCCTTTTTTTTTTAGTTTTTATTGTGAATTGAGTGATCATTTACATGGGAGAATACCGGTAGTTAGGTGTTCTCTTAAGAGTGAAAAGAATAAACTGAAAAGATACTGTTCCCAAAACACGGAAAAGAGAGCATGAGCTTTAGCATTAGATGGACAGAATTTGAATTCTTAGATTGTTTCAAGAGTATGTGCAAATTCGAGTAATCTTTTAGCTTTCTTGCACCTTTAATATCCTCTGGTGAAAAACAAACAAAAAGACCTCCTTAGATAGTGTAAAAACTAATTATATAACATAAGACATGATTGTAATAGATATGCAATAAATAAATACAAGAGCCAGACTCTTTTCTTGGAGTCTAAATATTTCCCAAGCTAGCAAGCATCTTTGCCACTGCTTGTGACCGATTATTTCATCTTGGACATAACAGATGCTGATGTTTGCCTTCCCCATAGCCATTCCTCATTTCTTCCTTATTATTGGAATCCTGAGTTTGTTCAAGTAGAAGGCAGCACAGAACTAACAAAGTTGCTTAGAAAAGGATACTTTCTTCCAAGTGGATGAGCCATGATTGGTCTAAACCAATCCCAGCATGGGGCAGTAATCCTGTTCACCCAAAGGCAGTGGACTAGGGATGAGGAGTGTGTGACCTCCCTAGCAGGTGAGAGAAAGGGGAAGTATACTGAGGACTTCATGGAAAGACTTAACTCACTTTTAAAAGGAGAAATATGTTGAAAAAAAAAAAAAATCCTTTTTTCCTATCTTTGAAATAAGTTTTACAAATATGCCACGTGGCATCCATCTGATGTCCATGACCCACTGAGGAAAAGAGAACAAAGGAAGGAAAGAGCCAAGGTCTTCAATGATACTGTTTACTCACTACACCAACTTAGAAACTACCTGCTTTCTGACCTCCTGTCACATTATCTCATTTAACTTTATTGCTTATCTACTTTTAGTTGCTTATTATGTTACTTGCAGCTCAAAGCATCAGAAATTATACAGTGGCCTTTGTCAAATTTAAACACATTTAAACTGAAACAAAGGCCTTAAACCATTGAGACATTTGAGGCTGCCTTTTTTAGCATTGGACAATACAAAACTATATACCTTTATCAGCCACAATTACAGAAATATTTCAATAAGCATTTATTGAAGGCCTCCAATATCCAAAACACTGGGGAAAGCATTGTGAGGGGAGAGAGAGGAGGCTACAAAGATGAATGAGACCTGGATTCTGTCCTAAATGAAACTTATAGCCCAGTTGGGAAGATAAGAAACAATAAAACAAAAGTGATATCCATAGTTTTGGCCTTAAAAGGAAGCTGGAATCCACCTCTGTAAATCACTAAAGCTTGCATCTATCACATTTTATATTTTATTTTTATATGCCCAGAAACTTGCACTAAAAGTGGAATAAAAGGGGGGGGGGCGGGAAATGAGGTAGTAGGATAAAACAGGAGACATTCAACAAGATGGGCTGAGTCACACTCTCACACTATACTACTCAAGTTGGAGTATAGGGCAAATGTGATTGATGCCTTAGCTTGGGGCCTCTGGAAAAAGACAATGAGAAAGGCAGCTTGCTCTACCTGGCTCCCTTTCAGCTCAGGAGTTGGAAAGCCAATACCGAACTGGATTTCTATGTTTTCTGGCCTTAGTACAATATAATAAATAAGATTCTGGCAATTTGTGTAGGAATCTTGCACTGGGTCAGCAATTACTATGTGTGAGAGTGCTTCAAAATGACAATCCTCTATACAACACTCCAAATAGCATTTCATATGTATAAATATGATGCACTTCTTTCTTTGGTGTTTAAAGCTTAACTAGACAAAAATGACTCTTCATCATCTACAAAATAGCTAGAGTAAGCCCAAGACAACTCCCCAAAGTAGAATAAAACCCAGCATCAAAAGGCAGTGTGTTATAGTGGATCAAGATTTCAGACCGGGGAGCCAGATAGACCTGAATGCAAATCCTGGTTCTACTATTTTTATTCATGTGACTTTGGACAAGTTACTTTACCACTCTTGAGTCTCAGTTTCCTTAATACAAAAATGGGGATAATGTTACAAAGATAAATGAAGTTGATATATGTAGATAGCAGCTGACCTTAGTGTGTATGTTGTTATTGTTAAGTGCCGTTAAGTTGGTTCCTACTCATAGCTACCCCGTGTAAGGTTTCCGAGACACGACAGATGGGTTTGAACCACCAGCCTTGTGGTTAGCACTTCAGTGCTTATCCTACTCAATGTTATTCCCCTTCCTTCTATCTAGATTTTAATTTTGGACGTATTTTAGATTTTCATTAGTATAGTCCACTAGGGACTTGATACACGAATGGAAGAAAGCAGAAATACAAATAATACAAAGTGGCCGATAATCCCAGTCTTACGTAATTCTTAATTTTTGAGGCTTATTTAGCGTAGTGG
>NW_006408530.1:18346948-18364129 GCF_000296735.1 Chrysochloris asiatica
CTACTCCCGTAAAGATTTACACCCTCGGAAACCCTATACAGGGTCGCTATGGGTCGGAACCGACTCGATGGCACATAACAACAACAACAACAACATTTATAATTACATATGATTGGGGATAAGGTTTAAAAGAATTCACAAGAATTCAAAAATTTGCATAAAACCATTTTGAGATTAGCTGGGAAACTCTTCCTTTTGCCTGTTTTGTGGAATGACATTCAATACCATAGTAAGTGGTTGCTAACTATGTGTGTGACATCTTGTATGGAAAAGAAAGGTGGGAATGGGAAACTACAATGAAAAAAAGGACATCTTCACTTTCCTCAAAGAACTGGTATAATTTGATGTCTCTATCCTAGTAGTTTATGGTTTACTTTTCTCCAAAGAGAGAGAGAAAGTTATAATTAAGGGTGGTTGGGTCTGGAGAGACACATGGTTATTTTTGCCCTTCAGATTCCTGTAGCACTGTATGGAGTTGAAGGTTTAGCAGGACACTAATTGTAGGTAAGGAGTGGGAAATGTTACTCAGCAAAATTCCAGAGGGGAGGGAGGGAAACAGTTTCTCACAGAGAAAAAGTCAGAGCCAAGGAGGAGAGTCTTCTTGCCAGAGGGGAGAGTGATGTATAAGATGCTATGGGTGTTGGGAAGATGATGAACCTAAGACAGTGTAACTCTGAGGACACTACATTGAGAGGGTAGGCTGACATGGATCTGGTAGTGAGAACATGTTAGCAGGGGAAATTCCAGGAAGAAGCAGAGAAGCTAAAACGATTTTTCAGAAGTTTTTCTGTGATACATATTGTAAAACCCCTGTATCTTTTATTTACTTATAGTAAATATCTTCATTATTCTTCAGATCCTATAGTCAGTCAGACTGGAGTTTCCCTGACTATGACACTAAGCAGAAATTTGTCTGAGGAGAAGGGTTACATATCACCAAAGTAGTTAAAATAAATAAGAACAGTATACAGCTTAAAGAAAGACAATACGGTAATTAGTCCACTGGGCCCCAATCACTAACCTTATCACTTCCTGCTGCTCCCAGTTTGAACCCTCACTATTGCTTCCAAGAACACCATTAGGGAAAAAAAAGAGAGAGTTTTTTTTAGTAATGTTGGGCTCATAAGCAGAGGAAAAAAAAAAACTTTGAAAAGTAAAAATTGTGGAGAAGAACTAGGTATAGTGGCTAACACTGCAGATGGTAAGGCATGTCATATGATCTCTCTCTACTGTGAAATTCTCACCTCCACATTGGGGTGCTGCAAGTTAATGCCCTGGACTGAAAGGTCAGTTTGAGCCTCAAAGGCAGAGGTTCAAACTCACCCGTCCAGAAACCCTATATGGGGTTTCAATGAGTCAGAACAGACTCAACGGTACTTAATAACGACAACAACATTACCTGCCAATTACCTATTGGCAGATAGAACTTTACAAAACAAAAGGAAAGAAGGAGAAAAATAAAGGAAGACACCCTCACAAAAAGACTGGCAAATTTATTTCATATATGGGAGTTGGCAAAATCAGATTTCTGCCTTAGTGGTCAGAACATGAGCATAGTATATGATGACAGGTGCTTTGAGCAGAAGAAACTTGGAGGCAGTTATGGTAAAGCATTGGGCAGGTGGTATGGTGGGGAAAAATCTAAGCCAAAGAAGAAGCAAAAGTCCTAGAAGATTGTACTGGAAGTACTGTTGTTGCTGTTAAGTGTTATCGAGTCAGTTCCAGCTCATAATGACCCCATATAGGTCTTCTGAGGAGCAGCTGGTGGGTGTGAATAGCTAACCTGTGGTCCAGTGCTGATTCTATAGTGCCACACCAGAAGTCCACTGAAAATACTAGAAGATAGAAAATGCAAGCAGCCTCCCCAACGCCCCATCAAGATACCAGGCCTCTGGGGACTTAGGACCATAGTCTTGAGGAACACCAAGTTAATTGACATAACAATCCACAAAAGATAATATTCTACAGCCTACTTTGGTGAGTACCAACTGGGGTCTTAAAAACTTCTGAGAAGCCATCAAAGATGCCACTATTGGTCTTTCCATGTCCAGAGGAAATAAGAGTGAAATAAATCAAAGAGGCATAGAAATAATTAGTCCAGTGGAGTAATGGACCAAATAAACTTAAGTTTCCATGACCCTGAAAACAGAAGAACTAAATGGTGCCAGGCTACCATTACCAATGGCTCTGAAAGGGATCACATTAGAAAGTCTTGGATAAATCGGAAGAAAAATGTGTAACAAAATTCAAAATCATAAAAAAGACCAAGCTTGCTGTTCAGATAGAGCCTGGTGGAATCACAAGATTATGGCCCTAAGTCACCCTTCAGGTTTAGAAATAATTTCACTTCTAAGGCTCAGTTTTCATCCAAACAATACACAGGTCTATTAGGGGGACAATGACACTAGAGAGGTACAAACACCTTAGAATAATCAACCATTTGAGATCAAAAAGGAAGTACTTACACGAGGGCAAAGTTCAGAAGGGTTAGGAAAGGAGGAATGAAAACAGGAAACACAGAGATGAAGTGGGAAAAGTGATGTTATAGTGTGCAGTTGCAATCAATGGCATGAAACAAAATGTGTATGAATTGCTGAATGGAAAATTGATCTGCTCTGTCAATCTTCAACAGTTCAAAAAGTTCCTGTGCAGCAGATTTGCCTAATGCAATACGTCGTCTGCTCTCTTGACTGCTGTTTCTGCGAATGTTGATAGTTGATCCAAGAAGAATGAAGTCCTTGACAACCTCAATTTTTCTCCATTGATAAGAATGTTGTTTATTGGTCCAGTGGTGAGGATTTTTGTTTTCTTGACATTGAGATTCAATCCATACGAAGGCTGTGTTCGTTTATCTTCATCAGTAAATGTTTCAAGTCTTCTTCACTTTCAGCAAACAAGGTTGTATCATCTGCATATCGCAGGTTGTTAACGAGTCTTCCTCCAATCCTGATGCCACGCTTTTCTTCATAGAATCCAGCTTCTCGTATTATTTGCTCAGCATACAGGTTGAATAAGTACGGTGAAAGAAGACAACCTTGTCGCACACCTTTCCCAATTTTAAAACATTCAGTGTTCCCATGCTCTGTTTGAACAATTGCTTCTTGGTCCAGGTACAGATTTCTCAGAAGTACAATGAACTGTTCTGGAATACTCATACTTCTCAATGTTGTCCATAGCTTGTCATGATCCACACAATCAAAAGCCTTTGCTTTCAGCCAAGATCCATTGGACATCAGCAATGATATCTCTCATTCCCGGCCTCTTCTGAATCCAGCTTGAACCTCTGGAAGTTCTCTGTCAATGTATGATTGTAGCCCTTTCTGTATTACCTTTAGCAAAACGTTACTCGCTTGAGATATCAAAGAGATTGTCCGATGATTTCCGCATTCCGTTGGGTCACCTCTCTTTGGAATGGGCACAAATATGGATCTCTTCCAATCAGTCGGCCAGATAGTTGTCTTCCAAATTTCTTGGCAAGATGAGTGAGTGCTTCTTGTGCCTCCTCACTTTCTTGAAAGATTTCAATTTTCATTCCATCAATTCCTGGTGCCTTGTTCAATGCACTTTGGACTTCCTCCCTGAGTATCATTGGCTCTTGTTGAAGAGCAAAGATGTCAGCTTGAGGACTAAGGTGCACCTGACTCAAGCCATGGTATTTTCAATAGCCTCATATGGATGTGAAAGCTGGACAGTGAATAAGGAAGATCGTAGAAGAATTGACGCCTTTGAATTGTGGTATTGGAGTACCATGGACTGCCAAAAGAACCAATAGATCTGTTTTGGAAGAAGTGCAGCCAGAGTGCTCTTTGGAGGCCAGGATGGCCAGCTCCATCTCTCATGCTTTGGACATTTTGTCCAGAGGGAACAGTTGCTGGAAAAGGATGTCATGCTGAGTAAGATGGAGGGTCAGAGAAAAAGAGGAAGACCCCCCAACGAGATGGATGGCCAGGTGGCATCATTGATGGCATCGAATGTGGCAGCGGTAATGAGGTTGGCCCAGGATCAGATATTGTTTCGTTCTGCTGTGCATGGGGTCGCTATGAGTCGATTCCAACTCGATGGCACCTGATAACAACAACAACTGTCAATCTTCACCCAATTAACAGTAAAAAGTTTTTAAACATCAAAAGGACAGCATTTCGGGACCTTATCCAGAGAAGCAGTGACACCAGAGATGAAGGCAGAGATGGGGACATGGAGAGAGGGAGCCGCTGAGGACTCTAGATTCATGGAAAGAGAGGGACTGAGAGCTGGTGGCCAGGAGGCAGGCTTGCAGAATGTGTCCTTTGGTGGTGTAAATTATTATACATGCCTGAGTGTTTTCTAAAAAAGAGCTAAATGAATAGAGATAGCGTAGTGGTTACGAGTGGGGTTGTGAACCGCAAGGTCAGCAGTTCGAAACTACCAGCTGCTCCGCGGGAAAAAGATGAGGCTTTCTGCTCCTGTAAAGATTTACAGCCTCAGAAACCCTGTACAGGGTCACTATGAGTCGGAATTGACTCCACGGCACATAACAACAACAACAAATGGTACATGGAGGGGATTCCCTATAATCATTGTAATGAAACAAAGTATATGATTTGTTGTATGTAAAACTGATGATCTGCCCTGTAAACTTTCACTCAATTCACAATAAAAACATAAAAAAAGGACAGCTTTTGCCCAGGAGGAAAGTTCAGAAGGCAGGAAAGGATAGGAAATAAGGAAAGATGGAAACAGGAAGCATAGAAACGAAATGGGAAGAGTGTTGTTACATTGTGGGGATTGCAATCAATGTCATGAAAAAAACTGAGTATGAACAGATGAATGGAAACCTAATTGGTGCTGTAAACATTCACCAAAACCAAAAGGAAAAAAAAAAAAAAATGGTAGCATAGTGGTTATGAATCAGGCTGTGAACTGCACCTTAGTCCTGTAAATGACATCTTCGCTCTTAAACACTTCAAAGAGGTCTTGTGCAGCAGATTTGCCTTGTTCAATATGTCATTGATTGCTTGACTGCTGCTTCCATGAGGGTTGATAGTGGATCCAAGCAAAACAAAGTCTTTGATAACTTCAATCTTTTCTCCATTTATCTTGATGTTATTTATTGATCCAGAGGTGAGGATTTTGTTTTGTTTGTTTTTCACATTGAGGTGCAACCCATACCCAAGGCTGTGACTACTCATCAATAAGTATTTTAAGTCCTCTTTGCTTTCAGCAAGCAAGATTATATCATCTGCATATTGCAGACTATTAATGAGTCTTTCTACAATCTTGATGTCACATTCTTCTTGATATAATCCAGTTTCCCAGATTATTTGCTCAGCATACACATTGAGTAAGTATGGTGAAAGAATTACAACCCTGATGCAAACGTTTCCTAATTTTAAATCATTCAGTGTTCCCTTGTTCTATTTTAACGACTGTCACTTGATCTATGTACAGGTTCCTCGTGAGCACAATTAAGTTTTCCAGAAAATTCATTCTCCACAATGTTGTCCATAACTTGTCATGATCCACATAGTCGAAAGCCTTTGCACAGCCAATGAAGCACAAGTAAATATCTATCTGATATTCTTTGCTTTCAACCAGATCAGTCTGATGTCAGCAAAGATATCTCTAGTTCCACATTCTCCTCTGAACCTATAGAGATTCACTGTCAATGTACTGTTGCAGTCATTTTTTAACATTTAGCAAAACTTTACTTACATGTGATGTTAATGATATTGTCTGATGATTTCTGCACTTTGTTGAGTCACCACTCATTGGAAAGAGCACAAATATGAATGTCTTACAATCAGCTGGCAAGGTAGCTGTCTTTAAGATTTCTTGGTATAGATGAGAGTCTCTAGTGCTGCATATGTTTGTTGAAAGATTTTCATTTGTATTCCATCAATTCCCAGAACATTGTTCTTTGCTAATGCCTTCAGTGCACCTTGGATTTCTTCCTTTAGTATCGTTGGCTCTTGATCATATGATATCTCTTGAAATAGTTGAACATCATCCAATTCTTTATGGTATAGTGATTCTGTGTAGTCTTTCCACTTCTTTTTGATGTTTTCTGCATTATTCAATATTTTTCCCATCGAATACGTCAAGATTGCAAGTTGCGGCTTGACTTCTTCCTTCAGTTCTTTCAGCTTGAGCAATGCTGAGCATATTCTTCCGTTTTGGTTTTCTAACTCCAGGTTTTTGCACACTTCCTTATAATACTTGAGTTTGTCTTCTCAAGCTTTCCTTTGAAATTTTCTGTTCAGCTCTTTAATATCTATTGTTGTTAGGTGCCTTCAAGTCTGTACCAACCCATAGTGACCTTATGCACAGCAGAACAAAGCACTGCCCAATTCTGGGCCAACTTCACTACTGTTGCCACGCTTAAGACCATTGATGCTGCCACTTGGCCAATCCAACTCTATAGTAGCTAAAAAAAGATCAGCCTTTATCAATAGTCTTTTATAGATGTTTTCTACTATTATCTAAGATCCCAAACCAAACCCACTGCCATTGAGGCAGATTTGACTTGTAGTGATCATATGTGCCATGCTCCAAAGTTGAGTATGTTACCTATGGCATCTACAGTAAGCCTCTGTGTCTTTGTATGTTGAGAAGACTTTATAGATCTTATAATCAAACAAAATATAATTCCTAAAGTTGAGTGAAAGCACTCATTTTTCCTCCAGGAATCAGAATATGTGCTCATCTCCTGGTTCATTTTCCTAGATTCTAAATTTAAAATATAGAAAGCTGTGCTTTAAAGAAAATGAATTGACAATTTACTTTGTATCTCAATATTGATATTGAAAAACACCCCCCAAATACTCATATTCTATGATTTGTAAGATGATATTAGTTCTCCTTCTCAATCCCCCTCAGAAAAATCCATGGTTCCTTCTTCATTTTAAAGTTTGCTGTTCTTTTTTCTCCTCTCAACCCCCCTACACCCTTCACTTGAGTTTATTCAGTAACTGCCTGTGGATCCAATCACATTTTAATTCTGTCGTCAGAACTGTATGTATCCTGATACACAGTTCATGCTTATGTCTTTGCGTGGATGTTTGAAAAAAGTCATACTCATCAATGCCAGTCCTGAGTATGACACCAAGAATTTATAATGCCAATGAATTTATTTCCATCACTTATGAAGATTTACAATTACTCCAGTGACGTCCAGACTTGCTAAAAAGCAAACTCTGAAATTGCTACCACACGGTATGTTTTTGGGGAAAAACAAGTAACTTTAGGAAAATGACATTAGCTCATTCCTTTCTCTGCTGATTATTTAAAGAAGAGGGGAGGCGGGGGGAGGACTTTTTAAACTGAAGTATGATTCATGCATTCATTTTTCCTGTTGTCATCTATGTGATACATTTTCTCTTCTTAATCTGTACCGAATATATATACAGATACTACAGTTAATTCTGATGAACATTAGAAATATTATCTTTCTATCAGTGTATCTGTTGGCCAGGGGGGCAAAAAATACATGTCTTAGGTCATAATAAGGGTATCCTTTACAATGCAGCAACAAAAAATATTAAGCTTATGTATAACATGACTAATGAAATGATCATATGTTTGGAAATGGTCATTTATACATTTGTCTAAACTCCATAATTCATAAATCTCTAGAACATTGCATGGCACATATGTGACTTTGATGTAGTAATTCAGTTCAGACTTTTCACATGAAAAATGCAGTAAGTAGCAGTCTAATTAAGAAGAATGTTTGTGGAATGTTTGCCTTGAAGAAATTTGCCAAAAGATCAAGCATTTGTCTAAAGAAATAACTACCAAAAGAATTCTAATTTTCTGCCAACAGCTATATTGCTGAATTTGGTGAAGACAAATGATACCAGTCATTCAAAAGATTTTGCCATGATGAGGTTTATCCTTCCCTACCTGTCCTCTTCATTTTGCTCCTTTTGAAAGTTGTTGTTGTCATTGTTAAATGCCATTGAGTCAGGTTCTGACCCATAGCGACCTTGTATAGGGTTTCTGAGGAGCAGGTGGTGAGCTTGAACCACAGGCATTACAGTTCAAGTGGACTTTGCAGTCCAGCATATTAACCAATGATATTTCCTATACTTTTGAAAGTAGACAAATTATATTTCCTACACTTGGCCATGCATACTCCTTTGTTCTCACCTAGGTCAAATTCAAACTGTGGTGTGAAGGGAGGAAGCTATTAATACCTCATACTGACCTTTGAGGGTAAACCCACTGTTGACTACCCAGAAGAAAATAACATTGACCACCAATATGCACTGAGCCAGATCTGCCTGTATTTACTAATGTTCCAGTATATCACCCTCTCATCCATATATTAACTGCATACTAAATGCTTATTTTGCCAACCACTGGGAATACAAAGAAGACTGTAACATATTCCATGTCTTCAGGAAGCACACTGTGGTTCTCAAAGATACATTATTTTAGCCTTACAATAACTTCAAGAGACAAGCATTATTATCCATTCTTATTTTGAAGATGAGGCAACTAAGACACAAGAAGGTTAAATGACTTGCCTAAGGTCAGTGAGAGTGCTTACGCTCAAGTCTGTGAGACTCCAAACTCTATCCTTGCTCCATCATCTCTTAATGGTTGCTGGATGAAATGTTTCACACTGTTTCAAGTACAATGGTGGAAACTGAAATATCAGGAAAGTACTCGAGATGAAAATGTCCTAATGTATTGTTATTTTTCTCTTTCTTTTAAACTTTCTGTATGTCTACTGTTTATATAATAGTTACCTATAGATGACTTTTTGCCTTTACCACAAATTAGAAAAAGATAAAGCTGTGCTGTGTAACAAGTAATCTAGCCATCATTTGCTGGTTTTCACAGAAGCTAAAACTGAGTAAGCCATACATGTAGACTCAAATTCAGTCAAGGCTGATCATCTTCAGCAGTATGTTAATTGAGGTGCTAGCATATGGCTCCAGTCACTTCGTCATAGCTCTTCTCTCTCCCAGAGGATTTTTAGCATTAAGTCCTGCTATCAACATGCAAATGCTAATGATGCACTAGGGCAAGCACTTAAATACTATGGGGGGCTCAATGAATGAATGACCTGGGGCTTGGCCAAAGGTTAAACCTCATGGAAACTCCCCTTTAGGCTGTGCATTTTTAGACTGTGGTCATCTTTGGGATTCCCCCCAAAAATCTTCTCTGTCATGGCAGGCATTCAGCAGCTTCATTTTCAGAATAGTATACAAAGCCAGTATGTCAAACTGAGTAGGAAATAGTTTTTTTTGCATCTGGGTTTCTCAATTTTTCTTAAGTCTACCTTAATTGTAAACCCTTCTATGTGCATATTCTTAAATCCTTCTCCATTTGGATATAAGCTAAAAGGATCTGCTTTCTCCCCACAATGGTGTAGTCAACATTTCCTGACTGTCTATATCCCATAGAATTTTAGGTACTTTTGGCTTATTACAAAGTTAAAGAGAACGTTTCTAAATAGTATCTAACAGACTTCTAGAGTACTAACAGTTACCGAGTAAATGTTTAGTCAAATACAGTGATACAATCCATGTTCCTAGCAAGTTGTTTTCTGGTTAAAATCTAGCCTATTTTTTTGTATGTGGGCAAAATAAATATGTACTCAGAAACAACAGATCATGCATATTTAAATTGTTAGTAGAAGGACTAGATGACTGGATTTTATTTATTATTTGGCATAATAAAAATTGGGGCCATGGAAAAGGTTCCTAGAATGACAGAGTCTTACAAAACAGAGAGTCTCACTGGTGAAAGAATATCAAACCATCTACATTATTCAAATTGTTTTTACTTTTCCAAATTAGCCCACTACCTCTACATGTACTAGAAGACTAAAAGTATATTCAGAAATTACTGGTCAAAAACTATCTGTGACCCAGATACTGTTTGGATTTGCATGAGATGTTTCCAAAGTAGTCCGGGAAAGCCCACAAATTCAAAACAGTCTCTATCCTCACCCCATTTCTGCTGAGTCCAGGAACCTTATTTCATTTCCTGCATGGTAGGCATTTTTTAGGGACTAGGTAAGCCATGACATCTGTGCTGCTTTCTGAGTCATTGTCACGAAATGATACATGCTTGGGTGTAGTACAGCAACTTGGTTCTCAGACAAAACAAACAGAAAAGTAAGCTAAGAACTTGAATGTTGCTATAAACAAAAACAATATACAATACAAAACTTTTTATTATTTTTCATATATATAGATATATATATATAAACAAGGTCTTTGGATTCTAACTTTCCAAAATTTTCAACCCAAATTTTCTAACTATGAGACAATATTTTAAATGAACTCTTTTTATCTGTATGTCTTACTATAGGGACATACACAGTTTGTGTGGGGGCCTGGTCACGCTTCTTCCAAACAGATCTGTCTCTGGATGATTTAGACATGAACTGCATGTTAACCTATATTTTGAACAGCTATAAAGATGATAAAATATAGTCTTTGCTCTCGAACGTACAAGGTACTATATGGTTTCAAGGATGAGACATGAATCCAAGCCTGCATTCCCCAACCTTGGTATACAAGAGCAAGTCAAAAGGTATTGCTACTAGGGTGCCTGATGATGTAGTGGGGTACATTTCAGGCTACTAACCACAGGGTTGTCAGTTGGATCCACTAGTTGTCTTGTGGAAGAAAGATGAGGCTTTCTACTCCGGTAAAGATTTACAGCCTCAGAAACTCTATATAGAGTTTCTATGAGTCAAAACAGACTCCATGGCATAATGATCACCAGTAGGGTTCCAGTTCATACATGCACAGTTTATTTTAAGCAAAATGTGTTTAAATATGTTTCTTTGATCAGTACATAGCTGCAGAAAATGATCTCGCAGTAATACACTTGTCTTAGTTTCCTTGTTGTTGTTGTTGAGTCTGTTCTGACTCATAACAACCCTGTAAAGGGTTTCTGCTGAGCAACTGGTGGCTTTGAGCCACTAACCTTTTGGTTAGCAGTCCAATGTTTATTCTACGGTACCATACCAGGGCTCCTTAGTCTCATTAAGATGCCTTGAAAAGCAGATGCAATCAAAACAGTAGCTTCCAAGAGGATCTGCTGGACCAGTTAAATTCAAGGCAGAGAGGTCAACTCAGAATGTTATTGTGACTGTTTTGGGGAATTCTAAAAGGCGAATCTTTATAGATTGTTTCAAAGTACACATGACAATCTCAGGGACTTATTATGAAGAAGTTTTAAGAAAATTGAAAACTGCATTAGTGGGGCAAATGCCAGGAACATTGAGCAAATGAACTTCTAACAATCACTACGATGTACCTGCTCACTTTTCCAGGGTAGCAAGGGCTGTCTAAAAGAATTTAATTGGGAAACTCTACCCTATCCACCCTACAGCCTTGATAGCGCTTCTTCAGACTTTTTTTGCTTCCCAAACTCAAAGAACATTTACCACAAAAAGGATTTGAGTCCCTCAAGAATGCAAATACTGCCATTTTGACATGGTATAAATTGAAGAGTGCAGACTTCTTCAGACAAGTGTTGTTGCTATTAAGTGCCATTGAGTCGGTTCCAACTCATAGCAACCCTGTATAGGGCTCCCAAGGGGTTAGAGAGATGGAAACACTGCCTTCAGCAATGTTTAGACCTATATGGAGGGCATGGCAGGAAAAAATATCTTCACAATTTGATATTTTTCTTTAATAAATGTTTCTGTGATTTTATAGGGAGTCTAGGTGTGGCGCTGCGGGTTAATACTTTTTGTCTTACCCTCATTCTGAACAAGAATACAATCCGTGACTATTTGTCTTCTTGGTCTCCACACCACCCACTTCTGCATCACAAATTTGTTTACCTTTTTCTTGTGGCAGCAATAAAAAATTCCCATTTATTCATGAAATGAGGCTCAAAGTTAAAAATCTTATGATAGTCTCAATATCAAGTCCGCTGATAGAAATTCAGCACTTGACTACGAACCAAAAGACTGGTTATTTGAACCCACCCAGAGACACCTCAGACGCAACTTTCTGTGATGTTTTGAAAACTTAGTCTTTGAAAATACTGCGGAGTACAGCTCTATGGGACACACCTGGGGTTGCTGTGAGTTCTAATGGCAACTGGTTTGTTCTTTTCGTTTTCATACAAAGTCTGAATACTGCTCATTTTAATCCCACCCCCTCAAAACAGTATACAACTGCCCCATAGTGTTCCAAAGGCTGAACTTTCTGGAAACAGATTGTCACATTTTTCTCCAGCAGAGCAACTGGTAGGTTTGAACCACTAACCTTTCAGTTATCAGCCAAATGTTAACCACAGATTATATATATACATATAAAAAAAGATAGCATCAGGATTAGAAACAATGCTCAACTAGCTTCAAATCCATGCAGACTTTAATAATCAAAGGCTGAGGAGATGCAAAGGACTTAACACAAATAAAAAATGTGGTACCAGGGACTTGTAACTTAAATGACAGATTAGTTGTTCCACATACACCCAATATACAACAATGGAACAAAAGTAGAATGATCCCAGTGAACCTTTCTGTGTGGGAAAGAGAAGAGACAACAATTCCTGGTACACTGACATCCTAAACATCTACTGTGCAGTGACAGCAAGTGGTCCCTGACCTGTGGTTGTGGGCCTCCCACATCCCTACAGTTCTAGCACAAGTCTGATAGGAAACATGTTCTAATTTGGGAACAAAAATAAAGGTTATATTTTACCTGGACTGGACTTCTAATGAACTGAAAGTGAATCTTAATCTGGGCTACAAAGAGTAACTAAGAAACTATGAAATCTGCTAAAGATGTCTTAAGGGACAAGGAAGAAAAATTCACAAAACACTAGAAGAACTGTAAAATCATTACATGCTTTTACATTGCTGAGTTCAGATTCTTTGTTAAACCAGAATTGGCAGATGAGGAAGAAAAAAAATCAAAGATGACTAACTTCTCTATCCCTGATGGTTAGGAAAATGATGACATAAATTTGGGGAAATAAAAAGAAAACATATTTCAGAAGGGATATGTCAGAAGGCTTCAACTTTGGGTGTTTCAGACTTGCTAAATGCTCGGCATTGAGCTAGATATTGTAGTAGAGAAGAAGGGGAAAAGCAGAATTATAGGAAATGTGTCTTGATTCAGGAAGTTCACAGTTTAATGAAGCAGGTAAGATTAACCAACAAGAAGCAAAGATAACAACAATAGTATGTTTAGGCTTCGTTGTTGACCTGCTACTAATGAAAGTGGAGTTCTAGGAAATTAATCCCCTCTCCTGTTCCTGTGTGACACTGAGACCATGTCCTCCCTGTCTCCGTATCCAAGGTCTTTGTTTGGAAACCCCACATTCAGAGTTTCCTGGTAGCCCTCTCCCGATTGCATAACATACAACCATTATCACTGAGGAACATCCTTGAACAGGCAATTCTCAAGGACAGAGAAGACAGGAGCAGAGGGAAACTGGAATAAGACTGAGGCCCTCAAAACCCTAAGCCACAAAGGACATGTTTCTAAATGAACCACATGCCATGGACAGGCATCCTTGACCTCTATTAAGATAACCTACTCACCATCATGATAGCTAGCTCATTTTCCCCCTTACATCTCCTTTCTCAGAATATTATGATCTAGTCTATAACATATAGCTACTTTTCAAAAAACATTTATGGTAGCATAGAATCAGCTTATTCTGATTTTTAAATAGCAATCCTTCTTTACAACCCTGTCTAATACAATTAATAAAAATTGCTACAACCCACATTTTAAAAAGCTTGTTAGGATCCTCGATATGTGTCTATTTAAAACAATATTATACTCATACACAAGCTACACACACATGTATATGTATATACTTGTACATAGATCTCTTTTTTTACATAAATGTGGTAATGCTATGCTCTTTCTTCTGCAACTTGCATTTTTCACTTGGTTATAGATCTTTCACTAGCAGCACATACAGATTTACATTTTCTTTAAAAACAGCTATTTAGTATTCCATTGTATGAAGTCACCATAATTTATTTAGACAGACCTTTATTGAAAGCCATTTAGGTTATTTCTAATTTTTTGTTATTATAAGCATTGCCGAGCTGAGCCTCCTGAAACAATTTAAATCTTCAGTGTTTGGCAGAGAATACATTGTTCTTTGTGGAACTCCTGAAGCATTGCCATGAAGCCCCAGGATTCCAGGAAGCACAGTTTGAAAACCACTAAGCAAGATGATCTTAAATTTCCTTTTCTCTCAATTTTATGAAACCCCTTTAACCTTTAGTGTTTGTTTCACTCACGCACTGTTTTGAAGTATCTTCTCACAGTTTCGCCTGAATAGGTATGATGTCTTTTCTCTCAAACCAGATTGTAATCAGTTTGAGGCTACAGATTGGCATCTCATTGCATCCCTCAACGTCTAGCAGAGCACTGAGCTAGGCAACAGAAGTGCTTGATCAATATTTAGAAGATGAAATGGATTGGTAAAACAGAATATTTAGCTTTATTTCTTTGGTAATTGCAGTTGTTACCAGGAGTTATGAGTATCTATAGTTAGTCCTGGTGTGCCGCTGTGGGTTAATGCCTCAGACTGCAAAGGCAAGGTCGGCGGTTCAAGCTCACCAGCTGCTCCTCAGAAACCCTATACAGGGTCACTATGGGTCGGAACCAACTTGACAGCACTTAACAACAATAACAATAGTTAAACTTGGGGATGGCTGAAGATGCTGTAGGATAAGCCCTGCAACTATTCATCAAAAGGTCAGCAGCTCAAATTCACAAGTCACTCTGCAAGAGAAAGATGAGGCTTTCTGCCCCTGTAAAGATTTACAGCCTCAGAAACTTTATACAGGGTTGCTGTGAGTCAGAACCAACTCAAAAGCACATCAGAACAACAATAACATAGTTAACTTTGACATGGAGAGTACAGGGAGCATCAATGGGTTAGAGGCAGTTTAACAACACTGTTACTCAGGGGTGTAAATGTGAATGGAGTACCCCTCCCTGCCTGCTTTGCTTTGCATTGCCTAGGATTGCCAGCCATCACAACTTTGTAGGCACCATCCACATTATATTCCACGCACAAGACACTTTCTAAAGTTGCACTCCAGTTAATTAAATTTGCAAGTGCAATATGAATTTGTCCCTGGAGTTGTGCAGGATGGTGATAAAATAAATATTGTCTTCTTCTTTACACTCTGTGGCACTGTAGAATCAGCATTGGACTTTGAACAAGATCAGCAGTTCAAGCCCAGCAGCTGCTCCTCGGAAACCTCATATGGGGTCACGGTGAATCGGAACTGACTCGACAGCACTTAACAACAACAACTTTACACTCAATATCTTTATTCTATCCATCAACCATTCCATTAACAGATCCTTCAGTTCCTACCATTTTACTTGCTATTTCTACATAAATATGCTTATGTCTCTTTTATCAACATAGGAAAACAACCAGTTGCTATTGGGTTTATTCCACTTCATGGCAAATTCATTTGTGTCAGAGTTTAGCTGTGCTCTATAGGGTTTTCAATGGCTGAATTTTCAGAAAAAAATCACTAGACCTTTCATGTGAGGCTCCTCTGGGTGGACGCAGAGGGCCAACTTTTTGGTTTGTAACCGAGTGTTTTAACTGTTTGAACCAACTAAGGACTTCCGTATCATATTGTCAATCTTAATGATGATGACGATGATTATAATAAATCCCTTGCCTGTATCACATCTCTCTTTCACAGGTGAAAATTCTTCAAAGAATAGTCTATTGTTCTCAACTTATCTGCTGGACACTTTTCAGTCCTTATCTTACTTGATCTCTGTATGCCATTAATCACTATTTACCACCATCCTCCTTCTAAAAAATCCTTTCCTTCATCTTTGCTGATTCCACTTTCCCTGATTTTTCTCTGTTTATCTCTCAAGCTTATTTAGCAGCTCTTTTCAGTCTACTCACATCTTACATCTTGTTTCCCAGGACTCCATCTTCTGGCTTTATTATTCTCAAAATCCCATTCTTTGTACTTAAGGTAAACAGCTTCCTCCTTCCCTTGGGTTCCCCATTTTAGTGACTGTACCACCATGCATCCAGATGGCCAGACCTGAAAACTTGGAGTCATCCCTCATGTTCCACCAGCCACCATATCCAGTCAGTTTAAGATCTTAGACCCAAAATCCCTCTCTCAGCAGACCACCATCTTCTGGGATTGTTGCAACAGCCTCCAATCTGCCTCCCTACCTCCCTCCAATTGTTTCTCATTCTTTGAATATAGTATGAACTTTCCACAACATAAATATGCTTAGATAAATTATATGTCCAAAGTTTTCAATAGTTTCCATAGTACCATGCAGGACCAAATTAAAATACCTTTGCTTAATATAAAAAGCCTATCTTCATGTTGTTCTGTTTACCTCTCAGCTTCTTTTTTCACTACCTCTTCCATTTCCTGCCCCTTCAGTTTACACATTTAATTTCTTTTTAGAATACCCTTTCTCTTCTTTTCATACTTCCCCCTATCATTACTTCCTTCTTTGCAATACCAGATTTCATCATTCATATGTATCAATCTCAAGTATCATCTATCAGAAGCCATCCCAATCCCTCATTCTTATTTGGATGCTTCCCTCAGTCTATGAACAAACACAAACACAGAAATCTTGAATATAACATATTCTTAGTATTTTCCATTTAGCATTTGTTAAAATGGTTGGAGTTTTTTTTCCCTCTACAAAGGAGCTCTGGTAGCGTTGTGATTACAAATCGGGCTGTGGACCGCAAGGTCACCAGTTCGAAACTACCAGCTGCTCCAAGAGAGAAAGATGAGGCTTTCTGCTCCCGTAAAGATTTATAGTCTCGGAAACCCTGTACAGGGTTGCTATAAGTTGGAACCGACTCCACAGCACTTAACAACAACAACAACAAACTACAAAATATTTGGTGTCTTTTTTTCTATTGTGGAACAATCCTTAATTTTCCAATCCAAATTTCCCAATATTTGTTGTTTGTTGTTGTTGTTAGATGCCATCGAGTGGGTACCAACTCATAGTGACTCTATGCACTGCAGAGTGAAACACTGCCTGATCCTGGGCCAACCTCACTACTGTTGTCACTCTGGAGTCCATCGATGCTGCCACTAGACCAATCCATCTTGTTGAGGGTCTCCCTCTTTTTCTCTGACCCTCCACATTACCAAACATGGTATCCTTCTCCAGTGACTGGTCCCTCCTGAAAACATGTCAGAAGTACGAGAGACGAAGTTTG
>NW_006408530.1:18367234-18371207 GCF_000296735.1 Chrysochloris asiatica
AAGATATGTATGTATGCATTCCATTTCATTTTTGACAACTTCCAATTTTCCCAGATTCATACTTCATACATTCCATGTTTCAATTTTCAATGGATGTTTACAGCTGTTTCTCTTCATTTTGAGTTGTGCCCCATCAGCGAATGAAGGTCCAACGGACCTTTCTCCTACAGGCTTTACTTCATTCTGTCATCAGGGTCAACTCTACTTTGAGGAGGCAGCTCTTCCCTATTCGCATTTTGAGTGACTTCCAACCTGTGGGGTCATTTTCCAGCACGATATCTGACAGTGTTTCTCTGCTATTCATAAGGGTTTTAGCAACTAAATAGTTGGAAGTAGTTAGTCACTCCTTCTTCTCAGTCTGTCTTCAGCTTGAAGCTGATCTGAAACCTGTCCATCCACCACGGGTGACCCTGTTGGTATTTAAAATACTGGTGGCATAGTTTTCAGAATCACAGCAACTCACAAGCCACCACAGTATGACAAACTGACAGACAAGTAGTAGTTCCCAATACTTAGAAATAACATCTTCAAAATATAGTTTATTCTTTTATTTGTCTTGTTCTAAGTATTCTAAGTTCCCAATACTCAGAACAAGACAAATAAAAGAAAAAAACTATATTTTGAAGGTGTTATTTTGAGGAACAGTGTTTGTGTTAAATCTGAGCACCTATCATTTTTTCATAGTTATTATGAAACTGTGATGTTGCTATAATTTGTCTAAAGTACTTTAAGGCAAATGAAAATTAATTTTAAACATTCCTCCTTCTATTTAATGCCCCCGATTATATTAGTAGAACAAACATGGTCAATAAAATATTTTGATCTAGGTAAAATGTGTAGCTTATGTCTTTATTTGATATTTTGTAACATTGCCAAGTAAAAGTCAATAAAAAGTGCTCAAGAGAAAGTTGGGGAGGAAACAGATTATCTAACACCATTTTCTAAAATAAAATGAGAATATTTTCTACTCTAGTGTTCTACTCTGATCATCACATAGCCTTTCTTCTTTATTTCTGTGATCATGTTTCTCCCTTGAACTGTTTATCTCTCTAATCTTTTATCCTTAATACTCAGGTTTTGTCCTCAGGTTTTCTAAGTCCTTCTCCCCAAGCCAGGCTTCCCAGACTTGACGTGCCCCCCAACCCTCTTTCCTCTCCCAGGAGTTTGCTTCCTCTGCCTTCATTTGCCTCCCAGCAGCCTAAGCAGAAAGATACTGGAAGTGGAACTGGCACTCTGTCAAAAAGAACAGTTGAAAAGAAAATTTTGCTCTTAAACAAGGAGACAAGCCTGTATACAGGGTAAATAGGGACAGGCAACTTAGACATTGGCTACCTAAAATGAGGGGGCAATAAAGGAACGAAGTGATTGGCTTCTAAGTTTTCAAGAGGGAGTTTAGTTTAAGAGTATGTGGGGCAAGAAAGAGTCCCCCAGTGAATAGTTTTCATCTTATCTAGATGTGTCTGGTGAAAAGAGATGGGAATAAGATTCTTATGATATAATAGTGAGTAATTGTTATAGTGACTAATTGAGACTGTCACACCTGTTAAGGTAGAAGGTTTGTAACAAAAACGAGGGAGTAGTTAATCTTACAGTCCAGAAACAGAGGACCCTAGGATCATCAAGGGAGAAAAGCACAACCAAATTGTGGGACCCTATGCAGAGATGGAGGCAGAGATGAAGACATGGAGAAAGGAAGCAGCTGAGGACTCATACAAAGAGAGGGACTGAGAGCTGGTGGCCAGGATGCAGGCTTACTGAATGTGCCCTTTGGTTGTTTAAATTATTATATATTCCTGAGTGTTTTTGTGTACATCTCACCACCACCCCTTCCAAAAAAGAAAAGAAAAACAGAATGAATGGAAGCAAATACTGTTGAATAATCATGCAAGGAGGAGATTGTAATCATTGCAATGAAACGATGGTATAAAGCTGATATTCTCCAATGTAAACTATCACTCAGTTCACAGTTTTTAAAAAAAGGAGACAAACATCTTAAAAATATCTGTGGGCAGGTGTTTACTAAATCATCTGCTTCTTCAGATGTGGAACTTTAAACAATATGGTTTCCACTTTGGTGGAGGTGGGCAAGAAGCACTATCAGGAGTTGGATACTGAACAGGTAGTGAATCAAATCCAAGATTTTTAAAATTCAAGACCTCCTCCCCTAATTCATGTTGTTTCTTCTGAAAATCCTGTTAAAATAATTCAAAAAGGCAAATTCTGCCCTAAAATGTGAGTCATGACTCCCACTGATGCTGAGGCATTCATATGTATATATGCAAAGGCTGTTTGAACTTTGGAACTCTAGAACCCTTAATTCTGTTCAGGCAGTCATCTGAACAGAAGAGCTGTTCAGGAAAGGTGTGAATCAGGTTGTATCCTTTTATGATACTTATCCTATCTGCGTGCTAACCAAACAATCCTAAAAGCTAGAGGAGTTGAACAAGAATGTGGCATCAGGTTTGAAGGAAGCTTCATTAACAACCTGCAATATTCAGAAGATACAACTTGACTTGCTGAGAAAGCAGAGGACTTGAAGCACTTACTGATAAAAATCAAAGACTGCAACCTTCAGTATACATTACACCTCAATGTAAAGAAAAATAAAGTCCTTACAACTGAACCAAATAAGCAACATCATGATAAATAGAGAAAATATTTAAATTGTCAGAGATTTTATTTAGGTGCAGCAGGAACTGCATTGGGAAATCTGCTGCAAAAGACCTCTTTAAAGTGTTAAAAAGGAAATATATCACTCTGAGGACTAAAGTGTGCCTAACCTAAGTCTTGATATTGTCAATCTCTGCATATATGTATGAAAGCTGGACAATGAATAAGGAAGAGTGAAGAAAAATTGATGTCTTTGAATTATGGTGTTGGTGAAGAATATTGAATATCCCATAGATTGCCAGAAGAACCAACAAATCTTTCTTAGAAGACGTATAACCAGAATGTTCCTTAGAAGCAAGAATGGTGAGCCTGTGTCTCAAGTTCTTTGGACATCTTATTAAGAGGGACCAGTTCCTAGAGAAAGACAACATGCTTAGTAACATGGAAGTCAGTGATAAAGAGATAGGCCCTCATGAGATGGATTGACACAAGTGGTTGGGTCCAAACATAGCAAGGACTGTGAAGATGAGTACAAGTTGTTTTAACAAAATAACCATTCTGGTGTGCCACATGGTTGCTGCTCCTCAGAAACCCTGTCCAAGTTCACTATGAGTCAGAACTGATTCAATGGAAATTAACCATAACAATTGTAAGGTCGGGGAGTGTGGTGGCTCCATACAATAAACACTGGACTGAGAACCACAAAGTCAATGATACGAGCCTGCCAGCTTCTCCATGGGAGAAAGTTGAGGCTTTCTGCTCCTGCAAAGATTTAAAAGCCTTGGAAATCCTGTACAGGGTCACTACGAGTCAGAGCCAACTCAAAAGCATGTAACAACAACAACAGTAACAACAACAATTATAAGATTGGACTCCTGATGTGGTACTGCTGGATCGGAACTGGACTTCTAACCACAAAATCGGCAGTTCAAACCTACCAGCTGCTCCTTGGAAACCCGATACAGGGTCGCTATGAGTTGAAATTGACCCAACAGCACTTAACAGCAACAGTTATAAGGTTATGAATATGTAAGTTAATTCTATGTAATGCCTACTAATATAATATGCACTTAAAAAATATAAAGAAATGAATGAATTGAAAGTGAAATATAATATTAACGTATATATACATATATGTTGTTGTTGTTAAGTGCTGTCGACTCGTTTTTGACCCATAGTGACCCTGTATAAGGTGTTCAAGGAGTGACTGGTAAGCTTGAACCAGAGACCTTGTAGTTCCAAAGGCTTTGAAGTCTGGCGCATTAACCCACAGCGCCACACCAGGACTCCATATACATGCTGTTGTTGTTGCTAGGTGCCACTGAGTCGGTACCTACCCTTAGTGACCTTATGCACAGCAGAA
>NW_006408530.1:18372792-18380383 GCF_000296735.1 Chrysochloris asiatica
TGTTTCAATTTTCAATTAATATTTACAGCTGTTTCTCTTCATTTTGAATTGTGCCCCATCAGCAAATGAAGGTCCCGCGGGCTTTTCTTCCACAGGCTTTACTCTATCTGTGTTATCACAGTCAGCACTACTTTGAGGAGGCAGCTCTTCCCCAGTTGCATTCTGAGTGCCTTCCAACCTGAGGGTCTTATTTTCCAGCACTATGTCTGACAGTATTTCTCTGCTCTTCATAAGGTTTTCAGTGACTAAATATTCAGAAGTAGTTTGTCACTCTTTCTTCCTAGTCTGTCTTTGTCTGGAAGCTCATCTGAAACCTGTCCACCATGGGTGACGCTGCTGGTATTTAAAATACCAGTGGCATAGCTTTCAGAATCACAGCAACTCATAAGCTACCACAGTACGACAAACTGACAGACATGTGGCGGCTCTCACAGTTTAGGAAGCTAAAAGTCCAGAGTCAGAGTGCTGGCTCTAGGGAAGTCTTCCTCCCTCTATTAGTTCTGGGGAAAGGTCCTGGTCTCCTTTTAGCATCTCCAGAATCCAGCATTCCATGGAGCTCTATAACCATGTGTCTTGGCATCAATCCTCCTCTAGACCTAGGAGTTTCACAGTGCAGGGAATGACCCCAGATCCATAGGATGCACTCCACTCCCTGACTCCTCTTTCTTGTTGGTAGTAGGTCCATATATATATATATATATCCCTGGTGGTGTAGTGGATTATTATTCAAAGTTAGAGTTTGAATCCATCAGTAGATAGAGGTAGAACAGACTTGTCGGCACACAAAAGCATGTATTTAGAGACAGAGAGAATTGAAGTCCTGACATGGTGCTGTAGGATAAATCCTGGACTACTAGCAGAAAGGTAGGTTATAAGTTGGAACCAATTCAATGGCATTTAACAACAACAACAACATTTATTGTTCATTGTAATAACTTATTATCATCAATTTCTGCAAGGCTCTTCTTCAGCTCCTGTTGTTGTTAGTTACCATTAACACAGGAGAGCCCATGTGCAGAGTAAGACTCCTCCATAGTTTTTCTTGACTGTGACCTTTGGAATCAGATCTCCAGACCTTTCTTATAAGGCACCTCTGGGTGGGTTTGAACTGTTAACCTTCTGGCTAGTAGTTGAGCCCATAACCATTTGTGTCACCCAGGAACTTCTACCAGAGGGATTTTGCAATTTGTTTCCTACTAAGCCCAACCAAAAACCAGACCTGTTTCTGTTGAGTTGATTCTGATGAATGGCAAACCCAGTAGAACTGTCGTCCATAGGGTTTGACCATAATCTTTACAGAGAGAGGCAGATCATCAGTCCTTCCTTCAGTCGTGCTGCTGGATGGCCTCAAACTGCCAGCCTTTAAGTAAGTTGTTTTTGTTGTTGTTAAGTGCCTTTGAGTCAGTTCTGACTCATAGAGACTTTGTATAGCGTTTCCAATGAGCAGCTAGTGCATTTGAACCATCTACGTTGCGGTTCAAACTGACTTTGCGGTCCAGTGCTTTATCCTACACTGCCCCACCAGGACTCCCAAAAATCATTTGCACCATCCAGGGACCTTCCTACTAGAACAGAGTCAACGTATTTTATTTCATCAATATAACAATTATGTCAGATATAAAAAATGGGATTATTTATCTAACTTCTGTGATATGCAAGAACTATATACTTTGCCATTTCTATTATAAAATATATTTTTTAATTTAAAAAAGCTTTAATACTATTTGTTTTATTGGTATAAAAGATACACTACACTAAACATTATAAAAACAATAAAAATACAGAGATAAATAAAACAAAAAGTGAACATTTCCCCAGTTCTATTTCCCATGGCCACTACTATTAACAGTTCCCATAGTATTCATGTATATACAATGAAAGATGGAAGATGTTGACCAGGTAGTAGATACTTCCTTCTCTCTTTAATTCATCTTTTCTCAGTTTCTACTCCCTGGGGAGGATTTTAGGAGCAGACAGGAGTGTCTAGACACCTCGGGCATTTTCTAATATTGGCTTTGGAATGTGGCACCTTCTCTGCCCAAGTATAGATCTGCCGGCCGGCAAATTCCTTCTCTGTGGCTTGTCCTCATTCTTATTTTCACTGCCTGAACACAAGTGAAAACATCTTCTTCCTTTTCTTAACTCCACCAAAATGCTCAAATACCAAGATTCAGACCCATTCTCCCTGTACCCACAGTATATCCTTTGATTTTCTTGGCCTGGGACTTGAAGCCTTGACTCATATGGCAAATAAAGCCTGTATATATTTCTGTGTATCAAGAGGATTAGCTGTACTAATAGTAAAAACAAAATGATAACATTGATATTACTTGAGAACTAAGAAAAATAAAACTTTATTAGGATTGTGTAATACTAACTACTGTGAAATTGTTCTTGGTAATATCTAAATTAACCATATCATTCGATATCTGTTGGCATCATTCATTTATCTAAAGAGGAGACATTTATTGCCTCGTGGACTTTAAATTTTGTTGCAAATATCTTTCTCTTAGACTTGTGTTACATAACATTTTATTGGTTCAACATACTTTTAATAGAAATATTATGCCCGTTGTTTGGAATGATTACTGCTTAAAACATACATCCTTCAACCAATGGAGTGGTCAACATGAGCTGCCTCATTTAATGTGACCTTACATATCTAGACTACTATTGATACATCCAAGGATAGACAACTGACCCAACTTGGGTCAAAAAGACTGATGGCAGTCTGTTTTTGTCTTGAGAGGGAAGCCATAAATATGAGATCTGAAACCCAGGTTGCCTGGTTTCCCACCGTATGGAGCAGGGATTCATAATCTGGCTGCTTGTCAGAATTACCATGACTCCTAGACATTGACTTGGTCAGATGTGTAATCTCTGGGTGGTGCAAACAATTTGCATGCTGGGCTACTAACCTAAAGGTTAGAGGTTCCAGACCACCTAGAGGTACATTGGAAGAAAGGTTGAGCAATCCACTTCCAAAAATTTAGCCTTTGTAAACCCTATAGAGCAGTTTCACAGGATCATCATGAGTTGGAACTGGCTCTACTGCAACTGCTTTGGCCCAGATGCCAATATATTTTTTTAAATCCCTAGATGATTCCAACACGCAGCTAATGATGAACCATTAAATTGTAGAAAAAAATTGAGAGAAACAATGGAGTCATGGCAGGCAAAGGATGTTGTCATATATTGAATCGTGTCCTTCCAATATATTTGTCAATTTGGCTGGTTCATATTTCTCACTGGTTTGGTAGGTAAGAAATGATGGCATGGAGCAGTTATGCGATCATTCCCCATAATGTGATCTGATGGGACAAACCAATAAAAAGATTAAGGGTGGGCTACAACACCAGTTGTTCCACAGGAGAAAGATGAGGCTTTCTGCTCCCGTAAAGATGTATAGCCTTGGAAACCTTGTACAGGGTCGCTATGAGTCGGAACTGACTCCATGGCACAACAACAACAACAATAACACCTTTAATTCTATCACAATCCTGAGGATTGTTTTCCCTATGGCCTACAGCATCTTTTATTTTGCAAAGATAAAGGGAGAGAGAAATGGGGACTTACAGTAATCAAGATAGAAGAGACAGGATTGGAATGTGTCCTTTGGACCTGGCTTCATCACACTATGAAACTCCTAGATTCAGAAAAGGATTCATGTCAAGACACAAGGAGATCTCCAATGAATGTTGGGTCTACAGATGCTGAAAGGAGACAAGGACCTTTTCCAGAGCAGACACTCTGAATTTGCACTTCTAGTCTCCAAAACGATGAGAGAATAAATGTGTTTGTTGAAGTCATCCACTGCGGTGTTTCTGCTATCGCGGTACTAGATAACTAAGATAGATGGCCAGAGAAGACATACAGGAACACTGGCAGCAAACCAATCCCTGTTTTAGGTATTCTTCAGGCTGAACTGTTTCCCAGACGCTTTCTTATCATTTTGTTGACTAACTTTTTTTCAGTTATCTAAGATATTCCTATCTTTCCAAGAAATCCCCATATTAGCCTAAGCTAATTTAAGTTGCATTTATGTAATTTGCAAACAAAGAAATCTATAGTGGATTTCTAGTTTTATGTGTATAGGGATTTTTACTCTGGCAAAATAGTTTCTCTTCATTCATATCCTCTCATTCATTAACTTTTTAAGCAGCACATGCACATATTCCAGGTGCTGTGCTAGTTGCCAGGAATACTAAAATGAAGAGATTATAGTCCTTTTCTTTGAGCAGCACCAATTCCAGTGAGATAAATGGGAATATCAGCACAGAGAAATAGCAATGTAGGAAGTGCTGCATTAGCAGCGTTGACAGGTTGTGTGGACAGTGGGATAACTGAGGCGATATGTGGTCTGATGAAGCATGTTAGCCTTTACAAAGGAGATATCCAGGTGTTTCATAAAGATGACTGAAGTTGAATTTCCCTGATAGAAAATGGAAATGTTTCAACGTGAAATATGGAAAAACACCATAGCTGTTGTGTTGGGCGCCGTCGAGCAGGTTTCAACTCACAAACGAATGCTGACATTGCCCGGGCCTGTGACATCCTCACAATCATTGTTATGTTTGTGCCCATTGCTGCTGCCATTTTGCCATTCCAGGGCCTTGTTCTTTGCCAATGTTTTCAGTGCAACTTGCACTTATTCCTTCAATACCATTGGGTCTTTATCATATGCTGCTTCTTGAAATGGTTGAACAAGGACCATTTCTTTTTGTTACAGTGATTCTATGTATGCTTTCCATCTTGTTTTTGATGCTTTCTGCATAGTTCAACAGTTTGCCCACAGAATCCTTCATTATTTCAAGTTGGGGCTTGAATTTTTTACTCAATTCTTTCAGCTTGGGCAACACTGAGCATGTTCTCCCCTTTGGGAAGATGTTTTCACATTTCATTATATTATTTGACTTTGTCTTCTTGAGCTTCCCTTTGCAATTTTCTGTTCAGTTCTTTTACCTCCTTATTTTGTACATTTGCTTTAGTATCTCTACATGGGAGAGAAAGTTTTAAGGTCTCTTCTGACATCCATTTTGTTCTTTTCTTTCTTCCTTATCTTCTTAATGATCTTTTACTTTCTTCCTGCATGATGTTCTTGATGTTATCCCCCAACTCTTCTAGTGCCTAATGTATCAAATCTGTTCTTGAGATGATCTAACTTCAGGTGGGTTATGTTCAAGGCCATATTTTGGCTCCCATGGACTTGTTTTAATTTTCTTCAGCTTCAGTCTGAACTTGCATTTGAGCAATTGATGCTCTGCTCCACAGTCTGCCCTAACCTGGTTTTGACTGGTGATATAGAGCTTTTCCACCATCTCTTTACACAGTACTATATTTATTTTTAAGGAACTCTGGTAGCATAATGGTTATGAATCAGGTTGCTGATTCATCAGCAATCAAAATTTCTGCAGTTCAAAACTACCAGCCGTTCCATGAGAGAAACATGAGGTTTTCTGCTCCCATAAAGAATTATAGCCTCAGAAACCAGGGTCACTATGAGTTGGAACTGACACCATGGCACACAACCACCATAGATCTTCAATATCTGGGCTGAGTCTACATGATATTGTCATGTATGATAGTCTCAGGCTGTTGTCTGCTATGTTAGTTCTCCGCCCAAATAATGCCTTTTAGTATTTTTTGAAAGGTTGGTCTGGTTTTTACAAATTCTTTTCATTTCTATTTGTCTGTAAATGACATAATGTCACTGCCATTTTTGCTAGATCTATGAGTTTTAGTTGGCAATTTGCTTCTTTCAGAGTTTTGTATATGTCATTCCATTATCATCTTGCCTGCATGGTTTCTGTTGAGAAATCAGAGCGTAATCTTTTTATTTCTCCTTTGTAGGTTATTGTTGTTGCTGTTGTTGTTGCTGTTGTTGTTGTTGTTGTTGTTGTTGTTGTAAAGTGCCATCAAGTTGGGTCCAACTCAGAGCAACTCTGTAGGGTTTCCAAGGAGCAGCTGGTACGTTTGAAATGCTGACCTTGCCTTTGTAGATAACTTTTTGTTTTTCATGATGCACTCCTTGTGTTTGGTTTTGAAAAGTACGTTTTGGTATTTTTCTCTTTGTGTCTATCCTGTTTGGAGATCACTCAACTTTTTGAATGGCTATCTTTTATGAGGTTAGAGAACTTTTCTTCCAACAACTCTTGGACAATATTCTCTGTTTGTTGTTGTTTTTTTGTCACTTCCTGTTTCAGAATTCCTATCACACATAAGTTATACCTCTTGATCCTGTCCCACATAAATCTTAGACTTTCTTCAGCTTTTTATTTTAATTTTTCTGATTGTCTGGCAAATGAATATTGGGAGATTTTTCTTCAAGTTCAATGACTAGACTTTCCATTGATTCAATTCATTTCTTGCCCGTTCAGTGTATTATCTATTTCTGAAGTCTTAGTGGAAATTTTCTGGCTTTCAAATTGCTATTTTTGTATGAGTTCCACTTTTTCTATTGTTTTGTCAGTTTGTTTCCTGAATTTTTCCATATTTTTGTCTATGTTTTCCTTTATTTCATCTGTAGTTTTCTAGCTTTCTCACAATTCGTTGACGTTACACAGTTATCAATCTTTTAAATTCCTTATCAGGTAGTTCCAATATCATTTCTGGAGTTATATTTTCTCTGGATTTTGGTCACTTATTTGAGGAGCTCTGTTGTGATTCCTTATGTAAGCTGAAATTGTCTGTTTTCTCTAAGATGTTGTTGTTGCTATGTGCCTTAGAATCAGTTCATACGCATAGTGACCTTGTATAAGGTTTCCATGGAGCAGCTGGTGGGTTTGGACTGCCAACCTTGTGGCTAGCAGTCCTGTGATTATCCTACAATACCACACCAGGACTCCTTGAGACACTGTTGTATCATATTTATGTTACATTGATGAATGTATATTGGTGTATTCTCTGGAACTAACCATGTGTTTCCTGATGGATATGGTATAGAGATTGGATGTGTGAACATAGTTAGTTCTCTGTTCACTATTTGTGCAATGTAGTTCAGGACAAGTCTCCAGAAACAGGGGCCTGATCCCAGGCAGAGCAGAGGCTGCACCAGATGGGCGCTACTAACTACTGGGTTGGTCAGGGCGGGGATTTGCCATGTCCCCAGGTACAAGGAGGTCATGGTAATAGGGAGACATGTACCCCTTTGTTGTCAACCTCCAGCCATGTCCTGTGCCTTTAGGCTGCTGTACCAAGCTCATAAAAGCTTAAGATGGCCATGCCTGCCAAACAATGCCAGCTCATAGTTGGCCTGTTTTCTTCTCTCACACTGATCCTTTTCAGTCAGCACTAAATCCCTTCTATTGTCTGATGCTCAGGGTTCCAGGATCACCATCTGTGTCTGTTTATTCTTGGTCTCCAATGTCTTTGATGCAGAGGGTTAGCTCAGTGTGTCTGTTTACTCAGCCATCTTGCCTCAGACTTTCCGTTCCCTCATCTTATGGCCCTTTCCTTTCTGCTAAATTCTAGCCTTAAGGATCTTTCTGTTTTTATTTTAAATCCACTCTAATGTAAAATGATTCATATCCTCATGGGTTCTTATATTTGTCAATCTATCGCTTTCTTTCTGCTTCATTCTTTTTTTTTTTTT
>NW_006408530.1:18382134-18428409 GCF_000296735.1 Chrysochloris asiatica
ACATCATTTTTTGACATAATCTCCTTGCTTTTTAAGACACTTTGTCCATCTGTCAACAAGCTTTCATATTCACTTATTAAAAAAATGTTTTAGGCTGAGCTTTGAGCTGCAAATGCACCTCTGTCTTCACTTCTTCATCAGAAGTGAATCTTCATCCTAAAAGGGCTGCTTTCCAGAGACCAAACAGGTAAAAGTCCAATGGAGCAAGATCAGGACTATAAGGAGGATGCTTTAACATCTCAAAATGAAGTTTTTGCAGAGTGTCAAGTGTATGGTCAAAGATGTGCATTGTCATGCAAAATCACAATGCCCTTGGATAGCAGTCCTCTGCATTGCATTGAATCCCAAAGCTTAGGCTTCAGCTGTTCAGTCAGCATCTCACTGTAATGAGCACTGTTAATTGTTGAACCATGTTCCTGATAGTTTTTCAATACTGGCCCTTGTGAATCCTAAAAAAAACCATAAGCATCAATTTTCCAGCTGATGGTTGACTATTAAACTTCTTGGTTGGCGACTGAGGATGTTTTCATTCCATACTCTGCTGTTTACTCTCAATGAATCCATGTCTTGTTACCATTAATGATTTTTTAAAAAACTTTTACCTTCCTTAGAGTATCAGTCCAAATTTGTTTGCACATGTCCAAATATTTTTGTGTATGCTCTTTCATGAGTTGTTTGGTACCCATCTCACACAAACTTTCTGAAACCTAAATCTGTCATGATTATTTCATAGGCGGGGTCACAACTGATTTGCCATGATTTGCCACATAATCCACTGTCACTCATCTATTCAACAGAAACATTGTATGTGCATGCTCAGTGTTGTCATAAACCATGGACATGGACAGGCATTTTAATATTACTGGAGTATGGCTAATATTTAACTCACCCTGGTAGATAATATTACTTTAAAAACTCAAATAATATAGTAATCAAATGCATGCTTCTTATTCTTTTCTGATACACATTTTAATCTTTTCTGTCTTTTTAATGACCTTTTAATTTTTTCATATAAGTATTCCTTAACGTCATTTTACAACTTGTCTTTTCTTTGACTATGTTCAATGTGTCAAATCTATTTTTAAGATAGTCTTTACATTCAGGTGAGATAAACTAAAAGTCATAATTTGTTTCATGCAGACTTGTTTTAATTTTCTTCATCTTCAATTTGAACTTGAATATGAGAAACTGATGATCTATTCCACATTTGTCCCCTTGACTTGTTCTATTGATATTGAGCTTCTCCATCATTTCTTTCCACAAATGTGGTCTATTTGATTACTGTTTATTCTATCCAGTGAGGCCCATGCATATAGTCAGCATTTATGTTGTTGAGGAAAGATGTTTCCAATGAATAGATACTTGGTCTTGCAAACTTCTGTCATGTGATCTCCACATCATATCACTAAGGCAATATTTTTCAACCACTGACCCTTCTTTTTTCTTTTCAACTTTTGCATTACAATCACCAGTAGCTATCAATGGATCTTATTTGTATGTTTGATCAATTTCTCACTGCAGACGTGGATCAAAATCTTCCAATTTCTTCATCTTTGGCATTAGTGGTTGATGAATAAACTTGAATAATAGTTGAATTTTTATTCAAGTCATGAACATGTTGCCATTCTTCTTCAACTTGTCATTTCTGTCATAGTAGATCATTTACTGTTGTTGTTATTAAGTGACAAGTCGGTTCTAACTCATAACAACCTTGTATAGGGTTTCCGAGGCTTGTAAATCTTTGGGGACCAGAAAGCCTCACCTTTCTCTGGTGGAGCTTCTGGTGAACTCAAACTGCCCACCTTGTGGTTCACAGTCCAGTGCTTATTCTGTGTAGCTCCCCATAGTGGACCAAGTTGTTGTTAAGTGCTGTCGTGTCAATTCCAACCCATAGCGACCCTCTATAGGGTTCCCAAGGAGCAGCTGGTGAGCTTGAACCACCGACTTTGCTATTCAAATGACTTTGCAGTCTGACACATTAGCCCACAACGCCAGGACTCCATAGTAGACCATATGATTGTCCAATTCAAAATGGCCAATATCATTCCATTTCACATCGCTAATGTCCTGGTGTGGTGCTACAGGATAATATATTTGACCCCAAGGTTGGTTTAAAGCACAGGATGGCAGTTGAAAGTCACCAGCCATTCCTCAGAAACCCTACATTGGGTTGCTATGAGTTAGAACCAACTCGATGGCACTTAACAACAACAACAACAACAATGTCTAGGATATTAATCTTTATGTGTTCCAATTAATTTTTGATAAATTCTTATTTTCCTACAATCATACTTGATACAATCAATGTATCCATTATTAATGGATATTTGAAACTGTCTCTTCTCATTTTGAACCATGCCACATCAGGAAATGAACATCTGGAAGTTTTGCTCTATTATTACTCAGTCATTAAAGTAGACTATACTTAAAGGAGGCTGCTCTTTCCCAGTCAAGTTTTGAGTGCCTTTCAATCTGAAGGCTCACTTTTTGGCACTTATATCATAAAATGTTGCAAAGCTACTCATAAGGTTTTCATTAGTTTGTTTGTTTCCAGAAGTAAATCGTCAGGTCTTACTTCCTAATATGTCTTAGTCTGGAAGTGCCTTTTTGAAACCTGTCCACCATGGGTAACCCTGTGGTGTTTGAAATACCAGTGGCATAGCTTTCAGCATTACAAAAACATAGAAGCCACCACAGTGTGATAAATACATAGACAAATGGTGGAATTCTACTCTTAATAGCACTAATTACTAGCATGAAATCATTTTCTAGTGCTGCTATTACAGAAATAACACAAACAGGTGGCTTTCACAAACAGAAATTTATTTTCCCACAATGTAGAAGGCTAGAAGTCCAAATTGAGGGTGGCACTATGGGCTAAGCATTGGGCTGCTAACTGCCAAGTTGGTGGTTCAAACCCACCAGCCACTTCATGGGAGAAAGATGAGGTTGTCTTCCCTCTGAGATTTGCAGTCTCTGAAACAGGATACAGAGTTGCTATGAGTCGGAATTGACTTGATAGCGGTGGATCAGCTCTAGAGGAATACTTTCCTCCTCTGTTGGCTCTGGTCTCTTGAGTTTCTGCTCTTGGACAATCTTCATGTGGGTTGTCATCTCTCTTCCTCCATCTCTGCCTGTTCGCTTGTAAGCTCCAGATTTTTCACCCACAGAGTCACTGTTTTGATGAACTTTTTGGTTTGTAGTGGAGCAGTTAACCATGGTGCCAGGATTCTGAATAATACACCATATCAGAGAAACATATCAAGGATGTTTTAATAACAACCCATTGCAAGTATAGGTTTTCTTTTGCTAATTGAGGGGAAACCTATGAAGGAGAGAGAAGCAAAGAAAAAAATCAAACAAGAAAATGGGATAAATACTGGACCGCTAACTGTAAAGTCAGTGGTTGGCAACCCATCAGCCACTCCTCAGAAACCCTATGCAGGATCGCTATGAATCATAACCAACTTGAGAACACTTAACAGCAACAGCTTAAGTGATATGGAAGATGAGAATGTTGTTAAGTGCCGTCAAGTCAATTCCGACCCATAGCGACCCTGTATAGGATTTCCTAGGAGCAGCTGCTACCAAACCATATTTTACTAAATGTCCCTGTTATTTGTTGTTGTTTAGTGCCTTGAAGTTGGTTCAAACTCATAGTGACCCTGTATAGGTTTTTCCAGGAGCGGCTGGTGGGTTTAAACTGCTGACCATGAGATTAGCAATCCAATACTTATCCTACAGTGTTACACCAGGGCTCCCTAAGTGTCCCTCACTAAAAAAAAAAAAAATATTACTTTCCAAATATTTTTACCTATTATAAAGATGCCAAGGAACTCTGGTGGTGCAGTGGGTTGCACATTGGGCTGCTAACTACAAGGTCAACAGTTCAAATCTTACAGCCACTCAGCAGGAGAAAGATAAGGCTTTCTCTTCCCTCCGAAAACCCTATGAGTCAATACTGCCCTGAAGGCACACAACAACAACAACAACAACATAAAGACTACCAGTTACTAGTAGTTTTTTTTTTACTCTTTAAAATATACTTCGTTGTTCAAGTATTTTTTTTTAAACTCTAAGCTAGTCTGCTACAATTCTATTTTATTTTTATTGCTTCTACTTTCTAATAGCAACCAATCCTATAGAACAAAGGTCACACAGAACAAAATGAGTCACTACCAAAACTATGAAAATGCTAGTATGAACAATTATTTTACATAAATTAGAGCATTGTACTTCATCCTCTTGCTTGAATATGGCTAATATAGTCCATCCTCTTGATATTTGCAATGTTTACTACAATAATGAACAATTTGGTTAATCTGCCTGTAAAAATTGATTTTGTTTGTCCTCCAATATTTTGTACTAATAAGAATTTCCCTTTAAAACATAGCTGGTTCTGCCTCATCAACCTCAGACTTTCATTTTAGAGTGAATCTTCTAATTACAAAACTATCTAGTGACAGTCTGACAAAAATGGCATTCTGGTTAACATTCACAATAAAATAATTTGGATGCCTGAGTTTATACCAATGCCCACCCACCAAAAATGTGGGGTGGAGAGGATGCAAATGAGCTAGTATGGCATCGTTTCATCATGTGATCCAGTCTTAGTATTTCAGTATGCAGAGCCAAAATATAAGTACTAACTATTCAGAAAGGAATATATCATCTACTAAAGAAGGTCAGATAGTCAGTTTTATGTGAGTTCATTTTCAGAAGCAATCAGATCTTGAAATGTTTTGATGATTGGCGACACCAATTGGCATTTTCTCAAATATTCTGCTAAAAGAAAAGAGGGAAGTTTGATAACATCAAGATCAGCTTCCCTTTTGTAAAGTTTTCTTAAATCATAACTTCTTTTCTATAGGAACAAAAGCTGCATGGCCCTATTTCAAAATGGGGACAAATAAATACTAAAGAGAATTGAAAAGATTTCAATGAGCCCATTTCATGCAGTTCTTCTACTCTACCATAGGAATGTTATATGATTTTTTTTTTTTTTTTTAGTGAATTTTTGAAAGGGCAACAGGAAAAAGAATACATTCTTTGATTTTCCCCTATTTTGTCAGTGAATTAAGGGAAAGGTGATGTGGTAAAACATAAGAAATGTTATTAACCATACTCTATTCATGGGAGAAGCAAACTGTAGCTAGTTTGTGTTTTGTTTATTTCCCCTTGGTTTGCAGGAAAAGATTTGAGGCAGCTAAAAGATTGGCAGGAGTACTAGTGTGGCACTGTAGGTAAGCATTGTACTGCTAACTGTAAGGTCAGAGGTTCAAACCAACCAGCCGTTCCTTGGAAATCCTACACAGGGTTGCTTTGAGTCGGAACTGACTTCATGACAGTTACCACCACCAACAACAACCTGAGATTGGCAAATATGGGTATAGTAACTGAAAATGAAAGAAGGATTTCCCCTCTCTCTTCTTTATGTGTATGGATTGCTTGCAAACAGTGATTTTGAAATAGTTCAATGGCAAAAACTGGCCTTCTGTTCTCAGACAGAATGCTACAGCGTAGATCAGCAAATAGTACAGTTCAGAGAATTCTATAGAAGATTCAGCCTGTAGAAAAGTTCTGTCTCTTATTCGTTCCACTAAATCTGCCTGTTTTATTTTTCCTCTAGGTGCTAGGCTCATGTGCATGGGGGCCATGGATAAAATACATAGAGTAGCAAAGGTCTTTGTGTCATTACTGCACAAATCAGTGCAGTGTGTAAATGGCTAATGCTGTAGACTGGCCCTTGGTGTTGTAGACAGTAAAACACTTTGCTCACTGAAAGATTGATGGTTCAAACCCATCCTGAAGTGCCACAGAAGAAAGACCTGGCAATCTGCTTCTGAAAGATTACAGCCTTGGAAACCCTAGGAAGCATATTTCTTTTTTGCAACCCATGGCATCACCATGAACCATAATTGTCTTTTTTTTTTTTTTTTTTTTTTAACTAATAGCATAGAAATTTTGCTGGTACACTTAAAGAGTGAACTTTAAGCAGTAAAAACAAGTAAGCAATTTCTTTCTGACTAATATGGAAACCATATTCATCCAAGAACCCAGAATATGGACTGTTAAATGATGCAGGAGGAATAAAAAGAAAAGAATGAAGGCATTGCAAGGACAAAACTATTTCTCCTAGATACGGACGGATGACTAGAACTGGACTACATAAAAAGCATTTTATTATTGTGAAAGATGACATGGAGACCACACCTAACCTGCTCAGCCTTCAAACAGGGGAAGGAAGAGAATCAACAGCAGCATTAGCCCTTGACCAATTCCTATGTGGCACTCCTCCACCTTCCAAGATTCTCTTCCACAGCATTCTCTGCTTCTCTGCTCGGTTCAATAATTCATTGCAATGGCCACACAGAACTCATAGACAATCTTCATGATTACCGGTTTTGTTAGAGAAGTTATTGTGATTGTTTTTAAGTGCTGCTGAATCACTTCGGACCTATAAATGAGAGCAGCTGGTGAGTTTGAACAGTCGACCCTGCAGTGACTAGTCCAATGCTTATCCAACAGTGCCACACCGGGACTTATTATGAAAGCTGTTGTTGTTAAGTGCCATCGAGTTGGTTCTGACTCGTAGTGACCCTGTATAGGCATACTGAGGAGTGGTTGATGAGTTTGAACCACTAACTTTGTGGTTCAAACCAACCTTGTGGTCCAGTGCATTATCCTACAGTTAGGAAAATTAACAGCTTATAACTCAGGACGTATACTGTTCAAGGCACATTTCTTCAGCCAAGACAACCTCTTCCCAGTCATGCCCACAGGAAAGCCACTCTGGTTCATAGTCTCTTTGTCACATGGCCCCTTAGCCTCTGTCCTTCTTGGGTACTGTGATATTCCTACATTCAGGGGAAGATTGATGTCAAGACACATGGAGATCTCCAAGTCATAATGGTCCTACAGATGCTGAAAGGAGACAAGGACCTTTCCCTAACACTGACAAAGAGAAAGCCTTCCCTTAGAGCCAGTGTTCTGAACTTGGACTTCTAGCTTCCTAAACTCTGAAAGAACAAATGTCTCATTGTTTAAGGCATGTACTTGTAGCATTTTTGTTATACTAGGATCAGATAACTAAGACACTATCTGGAAAATGGGCTTACAGGGCAATAAGAGCAGGATGGAAAAGTGGGGACAACTTACATCTGATTTTAAGAACTTTGGGCCAAAAGTGACATACTTCATTTCTCCTCAAGTCAGTAACATTTATGTGGCCTCAATCTAGCTACACGAGAGAATATATAATGTTTGGTGAACACTATTGTCCCTACCACATCTGATTACTGCAAGTAATATTTGTGTCAAGGATTACTGGATCAAATGATGCCTCTCTGAGAAATCCTTCTTAAACTTTCTTATACAGAATCATCTGGTAACTTGCAAAAAGCAGATTTCTAGGCTCACAACATAAAGTTGGTTTAGTAGCGCTGAGGTGGGAAGAACGTCTAAAGTAGGCTTATTCAACCAAGACATGTGCATCACATGGTACACGTGGAAACATTCTGCATTGAAGTGTAATGTAAAAATTCTCCTTCAGGCAGTAGAATTTAAACGAAATGAAACTAAAATGAAGAAATAAGTCCTATGGGAAAGTCAGTGTTTTTTAAGTCAACCATTCCATAGGGGAGTACATTCTACCCTACATTCCTGGGGAGTTAGGTAAGCACCCATTAACCCCAAATAGATATGAACGCACACACACCCACACCCAATAGGACAGGGTAGGATTGCTTTATAGGGTTTCTTAGACTATAAATCTTTACAGGAGCTTTCAGTCTTATTTTTCTCCTTCGGAGTGGCTGGTAAGCTTGAACCACTGATATTGTGGTTAGAAGCCCAGTGATTAACCTACTGTGCACCAGGGCTCCTTAGGTATGAATGCAGCACGGCCACAACCTCTGCCTAGGAAATAATGCTAGATCAGGACCTTTGCCCAAACTTTCTACTTTCATCTCAAGTTTTCTTCCTCTTTTGTCAATTGTTCTTGTATGGACTATGAAAGAAAACAATAATGGAAAATACTATGTTTGCTTCTCCTTAAAGCTCTAAAATAGGATCTTTCAGTTCTTGTCTTTCTTTCTCAGTTTGTTACAAAGGTACTGTGTTCGTTAGCTGTTAGTCTTCAGAGAGAAAATTAAAAGTGAAAAAAAAAAAAAGATGGAAATAGGAGTAATTTTAGTAGTAAGTGTAATTGTAGACATGCACAAAATTTTCTTTAAAATTCAGGTTGCGGTATGCATCCTTATTTTAGATTTGCCCCTGCTAACATTTTCTCAATAAACAGGTGCGTACACTTCCCCAAGCTGTCACTGTTGTTTATTTAGCCTCTTTGCTTCAAAATCTACTTACGGATGATACTCAACCAGCTTGAAGCTTAACTTTCAGAAACTAGAGCCTTGAAGTTTTAATGAAACTTTCTTAAAGTACAGTCCAATGAATTTGTTAAAATAGGAATGCCTCGCTCAACCATACCATAAGAGTACCACATTTATATGTTAATTTTAGCTCAACAAATAGGAAAAAATTATTATGAGTAATAACTCTTAGCTTTCTGATAGTTCTTTTCATGTTCAAAGTGCTTGACAAACATTAATTAAATTATTGGCAGTCAAATTAGATAAATATGTTCCTCTGTATGTATATAACTGTACCTTCCATGCATACAGTCTTCTAAATCACTTCACTGCAGATCAAACATTTTTTTGCCATCTGAACTTGGTTGGCTGACACTGATTCCAAGCAACAGATAATTACTGGAAAAGCTAATCATGAGGAGAGATTATGCAAGCTTTCTTTGTTTTTAAACAAAAAACATGAATTTTTGCTTGATAAAAAGTACAGGATGAACCATAATATACAATTTTTCTGTTTCTAAGCCAGAAGGTAACAATGATAAAGCAAATTCCTTCACATTAGTGTTGGAATAGCTAAGCCCTAATTTAAAGAGATCATTTCATCAACAGAGAGTACATTTTATGCTTCCCTGGCTACTGATGTTTTTGGCCTCTTTCAGCACCAATAGCAAGTAGGCTTTTAAGGATAAATATGGTATTGATTTCAGCAATATGGTAATTGTTCATTAGTGCTATGAATCCTTGGTCACTACTGACTTGAGAAGCACTTGGGCCAGCAAATTAAACATAGTAAATTTCATGATTATTTTTAGAACAACTTACACTTATTTTTCCTTCATTGCATTTAATGAAGCTATCCAAACCATCCCAAGAGATTAACTGCTCCCAATGGACCCCAAAACGAAATATACTCCAAATAAAAAAGAGTGCTAATAGCATTCCATCTTGCAGTAACACCTAACAAATTAACACACTCTACCCACCTACATTATGCAGTTGGAAAAAGGCATGCACATACATGTGTGGACACAACTTAGACTGGGTCAGGTCTGGTTCCTTAAGATGCTCAAGCTACAAAGCTACAGATGGAGGAGACTTAAGTTTCCCCTTCCACTCTGTCTTCCAAACTTCTTTAGTCTTTTTCCAGGGAAGAAAAGTACTCATTGACTGTATTTTGTATTTTGCGGAACACAAGAATGCCTACTACAACCAGGTTTTCTTTTTCCAAACTTGCAGCAGCACCACTTGGAGTTCTGGAAATTGTTCAGGTGGGTCTCATAGAATGACATTTGTTTCTTTTTTTTTATTGAAGTGCTAACTTTCTGTAAATCTAAGATCTCAGAGATTCTTCTTCACTACTTGTGAAAACCCTGGAGTTCAGTGAAGTTGGGAAAGTGCCCAAGGGTATACCTATAGTCACCAAGGTTTAGACATGACAGGTGGTAGTAATGGAACCGTAACTGATATAGAATTACATGTAAGGTAGTGTTCCTACTGTTAGGATCTTGCCATGTTCCACAATCAAGAATGAACTTTAAAGAAGAGAATCATTGATGTGACTGATTTTTGCCACCCCCCCCCAAAAAAAAGCAAAAAAAAAACAAATTCTTATGTCTCTACGGTATATATTTTGCCTTTAATGTGTAGACAAACAACTGGACCTGGCTGAGAAATTTTAAGTGAATTTAAAATTTTAATCATATCCCAAAGTATAAACGGCCTTAAAAAGTAAATAAAATACATGTATGTTTCTATATTTTGAGTTACACCGATTCTTACAAACCTCACTTCCTCCATTTCCTTACTACTTACCACCCCACCCATGACATTTTTGTTGTTAACTACACTAGATTTTTCTTAACGCTTATTCTCCTTGAGCTTTCCATAGCACTTGACTCTCTGGATTCTCATACTACCCCTGATACTAGATCTCCTACCATCTAATACTATATGCTTTTGACATTTCTGTCTTCCTTGCTAGCATTATTACCAACCTTATCTACCTTACATGATTTCCTGCTCAGAGATTATCATCCAGGCCCCTATGTGGTTTTACAGGCCCTAATCTCCCCTTATTTTACTCCAGAATGCCAGAGGGATAATCTTTCAAATATCCATAGTGAAACTGACTTTAAAACCCTCTCTTTCTTCAAATGTCTTACATACCTCCTTGTTTCATCTCCTTTTCTTTCCTTGTAGCTTCTTATAACCAGGCACATTTGGCCTTTTTAAAATGGGCTCATGCACTGTATTGCAAGGTCTGTTTGAACCACAATGTTGACAGTTTAAACTCCCCAGCTGCTTCCTGGGAACCCTACACAGGGTCACTATGAGTTAGAACCTACTCAATGGCAATTAACAACAAAACAACAACAACTTCTTAGGACTTTGCACTAGCTTACTTTCATCTTACCATACCTGACTGCTTCTTTCATCCAACTCATAGTTTAAATGTTTCTCAGAAAGATCTAACCTACTACCCAAATACTTATTTTGACACCCTTATACCTTCAGAGCACTTACTAAAAAATACCACACCATTGTTGAGATTCCAACTCCTATCAACCCATGTGTGCCTGAGTAGACCTGTGCTTCATAGGGATTTCTACTACTGATCTTTTTTTTTAAGTAGATTGCCAGACCTTTTTAAAAGTGCCTTTAGGTACACCCAACATCCAACCTTTAAGTTAGCTGCTGAAATCATCATCAATTTCCACCACCTAGGGACATGCTACTTGATATTTGTGCATTTATTTATTCTCTGTCTCTCCCAAGTAGAGTGTAAACTCCATGACAACAGAAGCTTTGAGCTTTGTCTGACTTTACTGCTTTACTTCAGAATCTACAGCAGTGCTTGGAGATCAATGAATATTTGCAGAATGACAAACATTTCCCAACAAACAGAATTTACATCCCACACAGGTTGTTCTTCCTGGTCATGAAATTTATTCTCTATTATTTCTGGGGCATTGAACTTTATCTCCCTCCAACCAGGTTATAAAAGGTTATAAAAGGGTCCTTTTCATACTTTTTCAGCTCTCTAGGCCTAGCAGCATAGTACAGCATTTGCTATGTATTTAGTAAACACTCACTGACTTATTTCCAAATGTTAAATTATATATTGCACTAGTGAGCACTTTTGTATCAGTAGGGCCGAAATGGAAATAAAAATGGGTCCACCAACCATAAAACACTAGCATAGGACTCATGATAAGGATGAGAGCTTTCCTTCTCTTGTTCTAATGCTGTACAAATGGGAAACTAAAGTTTTCTGGAGCGAGCAATATGTGATTAAGAGTAGGTGTACCTTAGGAAAATGTCCTGTTTCCTTATGCATCAATTGTGAGTGCTGAGCATCTTCCAACTCTAAGGTACTCAGGTCTATCTATACTGTTAATGACTCTAGCCATAATCCTAATATCATCTTGGATTTCTTACTCTTCTTTGATCCATAGATTCACTCACTGGGCTCAACTCTTTTTCTCAGTGGCATTCAGATCTATGATTTCTTTTCAATTCACTTTGCTTCTTCAAAACATGACAAGGTTAGTCTACTTGTCTTATCTCTTCCACCCCCTGACACCCTAGTCCATTCAGAGTGATCTCCTATTAGATCAAGTCTGAATCGGTGGTGGTGGTTTTGTGCTGTGGAGTCGGTTCCAACCCATAGCAACCCTATATAGGGTTTACCAGGCTGTAAATCTTTACAGGAGTAGAAAGCACTACCAGAGCTCCTTCAAGTCTAAATTACTTATGGTCAAAATCAGACCTATTAATGTTTCAAGGAGTCCTGGTGTGGCACTGTAGTATAAGCAATTGACCTCGGCGGTTCAAATTCACCAGCCGCTCATTGGAAACCCTATGCAGAGTCACTGTAAATTGGAACTGACTCTACGGACTTAACAACATTAACAGTTCGAGGAGCCTTGGTGGTGCAGTGGGATAAGCATTGAGCTCATAATCAAATGGTTGGCAGTTCAAGCCCACCAGCCACTCCCAGGGAAAAAGATGAGGCTGTCTACTTCCGTAAAGTCTTGGGACCCCTCAGGAGCAGTTCTACTCTGTCCCACAGGGTCACTGTGATTTGGAATTAACTTGATAACTGTGGGTTTGGTTTAGGTATTAATGGTTCAGAGTTCCTAGATGGTACAAATAGTTAATATGCTCAGCTGCTAGCCAAAAGATTGAGAGTTCGAATCCCCTCACAAGGCTGGCTGGCTGTGTGCCGTGGAATCAGTTCGCAGCCGGATTCGTAACCAGAGATTACGAATTACGTAACTACGCTACCAGAGATCAGTACCTTTGCACAGCAATTTCTTTTACTTTCTTCCTAGAAATCAATCCAAATTCTACCGTTTCTGAACTTTTCTGTTCTTTAAGAAACCTTCTCTTAATTTATGTAGGTGTTTTCCAGCTAAACATTTGAAATTTACAGTTGAATCCTTGATTATTAATGTTGAATTGTTAATCATACTATGTTTCATATTTTCTCTCCCCCCACCCCCAAATGTTGTAATTTTCTCGACAACAGGGATTTCATAACTCTTGCAGACAGGCACAGTTCTTGGCCCTTCTTAGAATGACTATGTTTGGTTAGGACATGGACTCTGGAAACCTGGCCAGAATTGCTTGATTATGCAGATGAACACTGGTCTCCTGGGATCGAGGTTGTGGAACTGGAATCCTTGAAACCAGCGGGCCCAAACTGTCTCTTACAGCAAATCATGCTAGCAAATGTCAAGTGCAATCTTATATATCACTCAGACCATGCAGCCAAAGTTGCAAAGTCAAAGAACTCTGATATTGAATAGCTTTATGTAAGTGTTAACTATATATGGGAGTTCTGAATGAGAATACTGGCTTTATTTTCAGTTAAACTGGGTAATATTGTTGTTGTTGTTAAGTGCCTTCAAGTTGGTTCTGACTCATAGTGAGTGACCTTGTTGAGAGTTTCCGAAGAGCAACTAATGGATTTGAATTTTCAATCTACTTTGTGGTTTGCAGTCCAGTGCTGATCCTATAGTGCCATACTAGGAGTAAGTGATTTATCCTTTCTGGACTTCACTTTATTCTGTAATATTACGTATTGTTGTTGCTGGTAAGTGCCATCAAGTAGGTTGTGACTCATAGAGACCCTGTATAGGGTTTCCAAGGAGCAGTTGGTGGGTTTGAACTGTTGACCTTGTGGTTTGCAGTCCAGTACTTATCCTACAGTACCACAAGATTAGATTCTAGATAATCTTGTTGCTAAGTGCCGTCGAGTTGGTTCTGGCTTGTAGTGGCCCTGTATAGGGTTTTTGAGGCTGTACATCTTTGAAGGAGCAGAAAACCTCATCTTTCTCTTGCAGAGTGGCTGGTGGGCTCAAATCGCTGATTTTGTGGTTTGAAGTCCAGTGTTTACTGTATTAAGGCACCACTTTCCCTCTAGATGATCTGGTTGTTGCTGTTAAGTGCTGTTGAGTCGGTTCTGACTCATGGCAACCCTATATAGAGTTTCCCAGGAGCAACTGGTGAGTTTGAACCTCCGGCCTTAAACTGACCTTTTGGTTCCAGTGCATTATCCTACAGTGGCACATCAGACGATTTTAAGGACTAGGTAATTTGTTAGATTCTATTTAGGTCTTTGTTTTTTTTTTCTACTCTGATACTTGCTCTGTGGATTTACTAGTCTCCTGTGTAGTTGGGAGCCCTCACTTTTAGTTTTGGCATTTACTCTTTTCTGTTTCCCAATTTGCGTGGAAGTGAATCTACAGATGGTTTATAAGCTTTCAAATGCTTGCAATGGTTTTGTTCAATTTAACAATGGTTTTAAACTTTGAAGGCCACGTACAGACTGAATTTTGTTTAGAAAAGATAGTTTTAACTCTTGAATATAAGGATAATGTTTACTGACATAATTTAAAACTTGTGGATGTAACTTCCAAGTTACCAGTTTAATTTTGGTATGTTCCTTAACTCATTCCTGCAGTAGTTTAACTTTCAAAAGTTGCCGTTTTAAAAATAAAATAACTGAATAAACCAGACACTCATATTTTCCGGTTGGATGACACATTTAACCTGTGACCTTCCAAACACAGAATTCTTTAATTTAGAATCACAGAAATTTAAAAGTGGAGAGAATGAATTCTTCATTTACAGCAAGCGATTCAAACAGCCCTGGGGCTCTTTCTACTATGTATTTTCTAAGAGTTAAAGTGAAGTTTGGTTATAGGGGGAAACATCCTTAATGTGTGAATTGTAAGCCAATTCAATTTCTTGAAATGTGTTTTAAGTAATACATTATCGCACAAAGAAAGTATGCATGGAGCCGTGCAAGCTTTGAGTTTTAATTGCACGGTGATTCTTCATGTAAATGGTACCGCGAACACGCAATTGTTGAATAACCAAACTGAATAACCAAAGTGTGTGTTAGAGTCCAAAGGACATGAAAAATGCTGGTAGAGGAGAGCATGAGCAAGCCAGGAGGGATAAACAGGGACGAAAAGGAAGAAAGTGGCTAAGCAGGCACCAAGGACAAGCGAGGTGCACAGCAGGTAGCGGTGACAGGGCGCACAGGCACTGGGAAGGAAGAGTAGGGGCCCGCCGGCTGACTGCGAGAGAAGCCCAGGCAGACCTAGAAGGCTGAGAACACTGCTAAGAAGTAAGGAGAAGGCGCGACGCGAGCGTAGACTAGGGCTGGGTTTCTGAAGACGGGGGGGAAAGGGAGCATGAGGAGTAACGCAGCAGCGAGCGGACCGCGTGGAGTGGGAAGGTAGCAAGGAGCTGAGCTCTGGGCGGAGGAAAACGCAGCGGTGGCGCTTCTCGCGCGGCCGCTGACTCAGGAACATGGGACCCGCAGCGTCCGGGCAGCGCAGGGGGTGGAGCCTCCTGTGCGCGGGCGGGCCAGGGGGCGGAGCCTGCGTCCGACGCGCCCCGAGGCCGCAGCAGCTGCAGGCCGGGAGGGGCAGCGGCGGCGGCCGCGGGGGAGGGGCGCGGCGTCAGTGCGTCGCCGGCTGGGCCGCGCCGGTGGCCAGGAGGGAGAGACAAGAAGAGGAGGAGGTGAGTAGTCTCCGGGCTGGGACCCGCGCGGGCCGGCGAGGAGGCGGGGAGCGCGGCCCCTCCCCTTCCCTCCCCGGCGCCCTCCCCGCGGGGCCGCGCGGCGCGGAGCTCCCAGAGGGGCGGCGGCGGCGGCGCGGGGAGCCGGGGGTGGGGGGAGGGCGGAGCTGAGGGCCGCGCGGGCGGTGCGTTTTTGGGGCGCACGCGCTGCACTCCCTGCGATGTCTCCAACCCCGGGCTCTGAGGGCACTGCGTTTCGTCCCTCCTGCAAACTAGCCTCTTGCTAATTTCATGTCGTCGGTTTTAACCCGTCGTGCTTGCCAGCTTTCCGCGGCCGCGCGCACCTCCTCCTCGCCGCGTTGGCGGCCGGCGATGGGACGCGTCCCCCGCTCGCGGGTCCAAGGGAGGCGGGCTCCCCCTGGTTGGCTTCAGTAGGTGGAAGGGCCTCCTCGCCGAACTCTAGATGGTACCTCGCGACGGGTGCCTCCGGGCCTTCCCGGAGGAAGCCTTTGCGCCTGGCCCCATTGTCACCTTCACTTTGCTGTCTACTGCCCCCACTGCCTGCAGAGGCTGATCTAAGTCACTGTTCCTCATCCAGAAGCACATACTTACTTTGATTAGGAACTACGCAACCTTGCCTGTTCCAGTAGGAAGGGTTTCTGAATTTATATCTTGTAATTCCAGCAATGTACCCAACTGTAAAGTTGCAGTAATACATTTATTTAACCTTTCATACCTAAATGATAGGGTTTTTTTTTTTTTTCTCCTCTGGCAAATACATCTTTTAGAGTCTTCTGAGAACTGGGCTACATTAAAGTATTTTTCAGGTAATTCTTTAGTGTCTTCAGGCTGTGTGTTGGAGATTCAAAGATGGGAAGCTTTTCACCTACCGGAATCACAATTTGAAATGGAAAACGTGAGGTGATGGTAACTTACCACACGGGGTGGATTTCAGTGTGCAGCCCGGGTTTGCCCTGACTCATACTAACTGCAGTATTGAATTTTAATTAATGTATTCCTGGTCCGTTGTGGAATAGCTTCTTCCCCAACTTCCACTTTTATTATACATTTTCGTTTGAATCCCTTAAAGAAGTCGTTTTAGTCTTGAGTGTTGCAGGGGTGCTGTTTGAACAGGAAACTTACTTTGATAAACTTGAAAACAGCTAACAGGTAAAGTCTGAACCATTATATGAATGAGATAGGTAGGAAACAGTGAATTTTTTTAACATTACCAATAGGAGATGTCTTAACTATGGTTTCAAGACCACTTTGACCTTCATTCTTAATGTTCATAGTGTGGAGCCACTGAAGTACAGAATTTTCTATTTGTAAATTACCCTAGCAGTGAAATTCAACCCCATTATTTTCAAGAATCAAGCTTCTTGAAAAAATTTAGCAGGAGCTGAATAGAATTATTTGATTTAATGAAGTAGACAGTTTATTCAGAGTTTCCCAAAGGATAGTCTTAAAACAAAAATTGTTGTGACTAAGCATCTTAAAAAAAGTAATCAACCGCCTTCCCCCCGTTGGACCTTAGCTTGTGATTGAGTCCGATTAGATATAAAAGGTACAAATAGTTTATAGTTTGGTAGTTTTTATATTTTATCAATTGAAATTGTTTTCCAGTATCATTTGAATTTGGTAAATTATTTTTCACTTCAAGAATTTGTATTCATATTCTTGATTGGAATCATTTATGGGAATCTCAGGAGATTGGTATTTCGCAAGTTTTAGGATAATGGTGAATGTAGCCTTGATATTAATTCAGAAGATAGGTTCTGTACACATGAACCCAGCTCACTTTTATTAGTAGGCCACACATGCTTAAGTCCAGGAGTCCTGCCTGGGGTAAAGTGAAGTCTTTGTATCTCTCATAGCTCAATGTATAGGCATTTTGTAAAACCTATGAAAGCCATAACCTGTGTTATGGCAGAAACCTGTCAGAGAAGGAAAACTCAAATATTATTTTGTAAATAGCAATAGACAAATGAGACTTCACTCTGTCAAAGGCAGAAAACTTGTGAGAATCAGAAAAACAAGGTAGTCTCATGGAATTATAGCTGTCATGGAGTTCACCTTATGAGTGGGCCTAACAAAGTTCGTGGACAAATGGAATGAAAAGAATGAAAAGATAGTGGAATTTTTCTAAGAACTTTTTGAAGCCCCCTCGTACTTGTTGGCTTGTGAAAGATGCGTCATATCTTATCTGCTTAAAACCGTTATTGAAGGAGCCCTGGTGGCACAATGGTAAAGTGCTTGACTGGTAAGCAAGCGAAAGGTTCTAAGCCACCAGCCACTCTGCTGGAGAATGGTATGGCAGTCTGCTTCTGTAAAGATTGTTGTTAGGTGCCATGGAGTTGGTTTGAACTCGTAGAGACAAGATGTACAGTAGAACAAAACATTGCGCAGTCATTCACCCTCCCAGTTGTTGCTATTTTTGAGCCCATTGTTGCAGCCACTGTGTCAATCCATCATATTGAGTTTTTGTCTTTTTCATTGTCTTTTACTTTACCAAGTATCATGTCCTTCTCCAGTGACTGATCCCCTTTATAACATGTCCAAAGTATAGTGACAAGTCTTTGCCATACTTGCTTCTAAGGAGCACTCTGGCTGTACTCCAAGATAGATTTGTGTGTTTTTCTGACAGTCCATGGTATATTTAGACTCCTGGTGTGGCGCTATAGGATTAGCATGGGACCTTGAATTCCAAGGTTGGCAGTTCACACCCACCAACTGCTCCTTAGAAACCATATACAGGATTGTTATGAGTTGAATCCGACTCCATGGCACTTAACAACAACAAAAGATATATTTACTATTTTAATATTCAATGACATCAATATTTTGGTCTTTTTTTATTCATTGTCTAGTATTTGCATGCATATGAGGTGATTGAATATTTCATTTGATTTCTTTATTGCTCCTTCCAAGGGAATTGATTGTGGATCCAAGTAAAATGAAATCTTTGACAACATCAGTATTTTCTCTGTTTATTATGATGCTACTTATAGTAAAAATTTACATTGGTAACCCTATGAAGCAGTTCTAGTTATACTCTGTTCTTTGTGTTGGAACCAAGTAAATGGCAAGGGGTTTGGTTGTCAATGTTTTGTTATATGTAGGGGATATTCTGTGCATGCTTGTGGATTTGTTGGGATAAATTGATTTATGAAGGTAACTGAGTGCCTGAATGTCATGAATCATGATAATATAAACTTGTTGACTTCTTTTCTGTTGAATCAGATACTCTGTTAGGCTGGATTCCAGTATTGAAAGGTAACAGACTTCAAACATGTTAGAACAATGTATGTAAAAACTTAACTCTAAGAATTTTATTCTTTAATATAATACGTTAATCAATATGAAATTACAAAAGGACACCCTTATTTAGTTTATTGGTAGAACACCTCAGTTAAGTTAGAATAATACAAAATTTCCATTTGTGCAAATGTAGATATCTATGAATGAAATGACCCTATGATCATTATAGTAGGCCACATTTGAAAGGCTTGGTTTCATTTTATAAAGGTGTATTTTTTAACATGCAGGTCTTTGTAAGAAACATTACTTTCAGAGTTCAGAGTGCCTTGGCAAACTGTCATGAAAGGTTATTTTAAATTGTACTTCATGTTGGTGTAACTAAAGGAAAAGCCACTGTCTTTTTCTCTTAGGTTATTATTACCACTTTCTTTACTAGATCAGAATAGTGTGTTTCGTTGATTTTTTAAAAAAATTAACTGAGGAAAAATTTCCAGCATTTCATTTTGTCCATTGGATAGCCTTGGCATATAATGTTTGGGCCTAGCACTTGGATGCCAGTTCATAGAGTGATTTCTATTTGACTGAATAGAGTCATCTAGAAAATAGCCTTTACAGGGGCCACGATTTTTGGATTGTAGTCATTTTTTTTTTATTGACACTACTCCTGATATACAGTAGACTAAGATGGTGCTTGATTTATAGGGAGTAAATCATTTCACATCTATTATTGCTGGTTCTGATGGCAGTCCCACTCAGCCTGGCCTATCTGCTGCCAAATCCAAGACTTCTTATTGGCTGAATCCCAGCCACCAAGTTCTTGGATATATTTTTTAGACTGAAATACATAAAGACCTCTATCCCCTTCTGGATTTTTCTGTTGCCCATTTGCTCACAGAGTTATGGTGTCTCACAATACCCTTGCCATGTACTCAATTTTCCTGTGAGTTTTTTTTTTTAAGCGTTTTTCATCAGGAGTTTTGAGATTTATAACATACACATTTTAATGTAATGTGTATGAGATAGAATATTTCCATAAAGGTCTAGATGAAATTAGGACATATAATTAAATGATTAGAAAACGTTTGTAGTCCTTTTACGTCATACTCAGTAGCATCATACTTAAGTCATTTAAATAGGTTTTATTTAAAGAATTCGCTATGTCTTCTACGCTGTGCCACTAATTGATGACTTCCATATAATTTCAGTGGTAGCAAATTATTTTCAAGTGTTTGAGTCTCTACCCTTGCCTTCTGTATTTTGAGCTTTCACTTGACATTTTCCATATTATACTTTTCTCTAATGTGTATGTTTGTTATTTGACTTTCCTTCTAAACTATAAGTGCCAGAGGGTTGCTGCCAAATCTATCATGTTTCTTTTGAGGCCCTCCACACTCAGTACAGTACCTAGTGTGGTACACATGTTGCTGTTAGGTGCTGTCGAGTTGATTCCTATTCCTAGTGACCCAGTATAGGCTTTCTGAGGAGCAGCTGGTAGGTTTGAACCACAAACCTTTTGGTTAGCAGTCCAGTGCATATCCTTCAGTGACACACCAGGAATAAATATTGTTTAGATATAAATTCATCCCAACCATAAGTCCAGTTGTCAATGTGGGAAAACTAGTGTTCATATAAAAATTCATAGTTCATTCAAGAAATGTAGACATTTCATTGCCGTCATTAGTGCTGGGCGGTCTGGTTTTTATAAGCATAATTTTATAAAACATAGGTTCATCAGTCATCTCACAGGGCGTTTACTTAAAAAGAAAAGGTATATAATTTTTGCTATGTTGTATTTCAAGACTTTGCCCGTTTCATTTTTTTCTTGAGTTTGATTAATGCATATATATTGTTTTATATTTCTTTCACACAGAAGTTTTATGACACTATAAAGAAGTGTGTTTAATGGCCCTATTTTTTGTTCATTAGTCATTATATACTAAAGAGTAAATTCTCATTAAAAGGCCCTTAAATGCTTGCTCATAAAAAAGAGAGACCTCTGTGATTTTGTTCTCTCTATAATCTTAGTTCTTGTATTGAGTGAAATCATCAAAGTCTTTAGTAGTCTAAACCTTTAATTTGGTTTCCGAACAGTAGTCATGTATTGAATGCCCAGATTACCATGTCTTTAACAAGCTATGCAAACACTCTGTATTAAAAAGGTAATGACCATAACTTTTCTTGGAGAATTTCTTGGACTAATTTTTATAAGAGGACTTTTGAACTAAGTTTCCTGTGAAGGCCAAAATCTCATACTTTGAATGACAGCGGAGTGTATGTGTGTGTTGAAGGAGGGGAGTGTGCAGTAATTTTTGTAGTGTTATTTTTAAGTGGACAGTGTGCTAATTATGTTAAAGTAAACACTTTACAACTCTAAAAGGAAAATGTCAATTATCTGAATGAAATGAGGTACATGAAATTAATCCAGATAAGTGGGGGAATCTTTCTGTAAAATGATGCTTGTCAAGGTTCATGACCTCAATCTTGATTTCTTCCCCCTTCCGCGCCCCCTCATATATCTGTCAGTTGCTTTTACATTACTAGATTGTGATTCTTTTTGGTCCTACCATTAATGGGAGGAGGTAAAGTTGTCTTTTGTTTTTTTTTTCCCTCTTTGCCACAGGAATCCAGAATGTGGTATTCTGTGACGAGTATAATTGCTCATCTGGTGTCTATACTGACTGCCCTTGTAGGTGATATACCACAGCCTTCCGTTTTATCACCTTCTTGTTGAGCATGTGTGTGGGGAGTTCTTGAGATTACCATTTGTTTGAATTAAAGCCACACTCCTCTGTCCAATCTCAAGATGTTTATACTTCTTAAAAGTTGAGTTACAACAAATTATAAGGGTGAATTGATCTGGTGAAACCTTGAGTTCTTGCCGTCACCCTTAGGATTTAATATTAAACAGTCTTCATGTACTGTGTTGGTTGTTATTAGGTACTCTCTAGTCAGTGTCAACTCACAGAAGAACCTGTGGACAGTGTAACAAGATTGCCTAGTCCTGGGTCATCATCACAATTGCTGCTATGTCTTTGTTAAATACCATCAAGTTGGGTAGGTCCCTAAAACAGAAACAAACACTGAGTGTCACCCTTCTCATTACAGGCCCTAATTTGAAATGAACATTTTACTGATTCATAGGAGTTTAGAAAAAGTTTTAGGAAAATAATTTATGCTGCCATTTACTAGTGCTTGCAGCATTCCTGAGTTCTTGGCATGTGGAAGCTATTGTGTAATCAGTAGATAGCCAGTGTCACTGCGATGATATTTTCTTGTAGGCTTTTTGTTATTGTTGTTAAAGGAGGCAGTTTGTCTCAGCCACAGAGACAGAGATGTTTACGTCTGACACTTTGATAATTGAGTTTTAGTTCATTAACGTTACCTAGTGGTTACGAGTCAAGCTGCTAACTCAAGGTCAGCAGTTCGAAACTACCAGTTATTCCAAGGGAGAAAGATGAGACTTTCTGCTCCCATAAAGATTTACAGACTCGAAACCTTATGCAGGGTTACTATGAGTTGAAACCAGCTCCACAGCACATAACCAGCAATCACCACCATAGATATCTATGGAGTCCTAGTGTGGCACTGTCGAATAAGCACTGGACTGTAAGGTTGGTTGGAATCATAAGGTTGGTGGTTCAAACTCACTAGCTGTTCCTCAGAAACCCTATATAGGGTCGCTATGAGTTGGAACTGACTCAGTGGCACTTAACAACAACATAGACTCCATAGGAAGCCCTGGTGTGGTGCTCTAGGATAAATGCAGGACTGCAGTGTTAGTTTGAACCACAAGGTTGGTGGTTCAAACCCGCCAGTTGTTCCTTGGAAACCTTGTACTGGGTTGCTATGAGTGGGAAGCAACTCAATGGCACTTAACAGCAACAACATAGATGTTGTCTTTTGCTGGGTTCTCTAGAGAAGTAAACCAAGTGCAGCATGTGTATAAATGGAGTTCTGGTATGGCGCTGCAGGATAATGCACTGGATCACAAGATGGATTTGAACCACAAGGTTGGTGATTCAAACTCACCAGCTGCTCCTCAGAAATTCTTTACAGGGTCATTAAGGTGCTGTGGGTTAATGGACTGGACTGCAAAGTTGGTTTGAACTACGATGTCTGTGGTTCAAGCTCACCAGTCACTCCTTGGAAACTATATATATATATATATATATAGTCACTATAGTTCGGAATTGACTTGACGGCACTAAACAACAATATAGCTTATATCAAGGAAATGACTCATAGTTGTAGAGCCAGGAGAGTCCCAAGTGCAGGCCAGGTGAATCAAGATCAGTGGTGTGCCCACAACACAGGAATCCCGAGTCAGAGCACAGAGCAGGACCTTGGCATTGGAGCAGGGATGGAAGCCAGGTGATGGGTGACCAAGGACTGGGCCAGCATGCTGCAGAACTGGTGGCTTGGAGCACACCAGCTGGGGCAATAGGAACAGGTGTTGAGAGTCCTCTGGTGGGCAGGCAAATACACAATAGAGCAGGACACTGGCTCAGGTTCAAAGAACCAGAAGTTGGAGAATGACCCAGATGCTAGATCCAGATCTAGTGGGGAAGATAGTGAGCCTTTCCTGCATGTCCATTATATTGGGAGTAAGCCACACCCCCTAAAAAACATCCTTTCAATTGATTGGTTGCTCATCCAATCATCATAACGTTAACTGTGCCTGATATAGCCAATCATTGTAGAGTTAACTGTCAATTGCCAAACACCTGGGAATCCTGGCTCACTCAAGTTGACATGATGCCTATGGAATACAATTATGTTCACAGATGCCTATGGAGCACAGTTATGTTCTGACACACTAGAGTTGCCATGAGTCAGACTCAATTGATGCCAGTTGGTATATACGAGTTCTTCAGAACTGGGAAAAATCCCATTATCTTGTCTTTCCATTTTTCTACAAACTTTTTGAAGTCCCCTGATACATATGGTATATATAGTAGATGCCTTGCTTAAGCCTTAGGGAATGTCGGTCTTGTTTCCTTTTCATTTCTTGGTCTTTTTAGATAGAAGATGATTCATATCTCTTATTGTATCATATCGAGTGGGTATGATGCCAGCAAACTTTGTACCCAGACCTTTTGAGTAGTTCCTAGACTATTGTCTGGGGTCTTCCTAAATACATGCAGACAGAGTGATTGAAAGATGCTAGACTTTATAAAATCAAAAAACCCAAACTCTCTGCCATCATGTTGATTCTGACTTGTAGTGACCCTGTATAGTTTTTGAGGCTATAAATCTTTACAGAAACAGATAGCCTCATCTTTGTCCTGGTGGGTTTGAACTGCCAACCTCGTGGTTTGCATTCCAATGTTCATCCTACAACACTGCTACCAGCATTCCTTGTTGGACTCCATGGTCAGTCTAAACTGATTTTTTGACTCTGTGCCAATTATGAACAAAGATTAGACTCTTGTTATCATGCATTGGAGTTTCATTGTCTGTTTTTGGGAAAGTAGATTGCTGGGGACTGACCTCGACATAGTTGTGTTGTTCACGAGGAGGGGAGATCCAGCGGCGATAGAGATAGCAAAAGAATACACAGACAGACAGAAGGAGGGGGACAATGAGGCACCCTGAAACCAGGGTGGATGCATCACTGGTGGGCAGACTTGGGACTACAGGCATCGTGGCCTCTGCAGGCAGCAACTCACTGCCCTGCAATCTTTACTGCATGCCCTCCAGCCTGTAATGCACTGCACTCTTTACTGCATGCCCTCCAGCCTGTAATGCACACTTGGGCAGGCCTGGGCCTCTCTTTTATTTAGGGGAGGAGCTTCACACCAAGCTGGGAGGGACTAAAATGGGATACAGCTAACATCAGTAATTTTCCAGACATTCAGGTAACTTTACATCGTACTTCGCTGGTTCGAATCCCAGGCCCGCAACTTGGTTTCTCAGGCCCAATTAACATATCTATAGCCCCTGAGGTCAGTTGGGGGAAGTTGAGAGTTCTGCAGGAGACGCCCAGGTGAATGGGCTGCACCTGGAAAAGGATTAGAGAGGATGGGTTTTTTGTCTGTAGAACAAAGAACCGAGAAGTAGCAAAGATATTTTTAGTTAATCCTTTGGAGAAAGGCTTGACCTTGCAACTTTTACAGTCTGGGCTTTTAGGGAAATATCACATTTATCTGTGGACATTAAGGGCTCATGTCTGCATTTTAATAAAACATAACTGGATATTAAGATTAAAAACAATTTGCCATTAACTGCCAAGTGGCTAGATCTGTTAACACTTGGGCCTATAGGGCCTCGAACCTCTGACCAGGCTTACACGGTCTGCAACAGTAGATTGCTAGCTTTCCTAGTCCTTTGTTTAGAAACTCAGCCAAAACTTGTTCGGCATCATAAGCAACACAGAGCACACCAGCTGGGGCGACAGTAACAGGCGCTGAGGGCCTTGTTGGCCTCCATGGACAATCTAAACTAATATTTGATTCTGTGCCGACTCTGAACAAAGATTAGACTCTTGACATCATACATAGGATTCACTGATGTATGGTTGGTGGCTGCATATAAGGTGCATTTAGATGGGCTTAAAAGGCAAGAATTCTAACACTTGATGGCAGCTAACAACAGTAACCGTTTATAACCAGCATACTTTGGGGGAGGTTAGTAACTTAACCTCACTGGATTTCAGTTTCCTCATCTATGTTGTTAAGTGCTGCCGAGTTGGTTCTGACTCACAACGACTCTGTCTAGGGTTTCCAAGGAATGTCTGGTGGGCTTGAACAGCTGACCTTGCAGTTCAAACTGACTTTGCAGTCCAGTGCATTTACGCAGAGTACCATACCTGGACAGGATAGGGATTGTAATATCACTTGCTAAAGTGTTTTGTAAAAGTAATGTTGTTAAGTGCTGTCAAGTCCTTGCCAATCTTGTATAAGGTTTCAAACGAGTGCTTGGTGAGTTTGAATTGCCAGCCTTGCCGTTAGCCCTCCAGTACTTATGCTACAAGGCCACATCAGGACTCCAAAAGTAATTTTAGGAGCATTAATTTATTGTAATATGCAGCATTTAATACTGTGAATCAATGAACTGTCTACCAAAAGATCACAGATTGTTTTAAAAAGAAAAAAGTTGTGTTCCTTTTGAAGACAGAGGTAAGATTCTTTAATCCGTTTATATACAATTGATAATACCGATGTGTCACATAGCCTTGGAGTGTACTATGTGGAATCAGATAGACTTGGTTTTATACATAGATGACTTTCCAGTTGGGTAACCTAAGCCTAGTGCTTGACTTGGATTCATTGTTTTTCTTTTTTCTGTGAAGTGGTCTAACCACCGGTTACTATCCAGTTGATTGAGACCCATCATGACCTCATGCGTGTCAAGTGTATAACTGTGCCCCATAGGGTTTTCAGTGGCTGATTTTGGAAGTAGATCTGCAATCCTTTCTTCCAGGGTGCCTCTGGGTAAGTTTAAACAACCAGCGTTTTTGTTAGTATGTGCATGCGTAACTCTTTATTCCTCCCAGGGACCCCATAGACCAAAAATTAAAAATATAATGGTAATAAAAAGCCAAGAGGTAAGGTATGTAATGCCTGTGACCAATAAATATTGTTGTTGTAAGTGTCATCAAGTCGGTCTGACTCATAGCAACCCAGTATAGGGTTTCTAAGGATCAGCTGGTGAGTTTGAACTGCCGACCTTGCACTTCAAACAGACCTTGCAGTCCATTGCTTATCCTGTGGTCCCATACCTGGTAGATGCTAATTGTAACCTTTGGCAAGTTTATCCTCTTTCTACATTGGGTTTCCTTACCTGTAGCGTACGTATAATAACAGCTAACTAAAAGTCTTGGTTTGGTGCTGTAAGATCAGCACTGGACTGCTAACCACAAGGTCAGCAGTTTTAACCCCCCAGCTATTCCTTGGACACCCTACACAGGCCCCTATGAGTCGGAACTCACTCAACAGCATTTAGTAACAACAAGACAAAGATAAGTGTGTTACTTAGAGAACTTACATAAGAGGGAATTCTAAAGTTTGTTGAAAAATTCCATTATATTTTCATTGTCCTTTTCCCCATTTTGAAGCCCCTTGTATTGGGCTCTGGTAGCGTAGTGGTTATGAATCAGGCTGCGAACTGCAAGGTCAGCAGTTTGAAACTACCAGCTGTTCCATGGGAAAAAGATGAGGCTTTCTGCTCCCGTAAAGATTTACAGTCTCGGAAACCCTGTACAGGGTGGCTATGAGTTGGAACCGACTCCATGGCACATAACAACAGCATTATATTGGGATATATTTACTGTAGATTTTAGATGTAAACATACTGTTCATAGCGTCTAGTGTTTTCTTAAGATATCCATTCTCAAATTGTTGTGTACGGACCTCTGAGAATCCCTAAAGAATGTCCAAGGAGCCTTTGTCACCTTGTTGTTGTTAAGTGCCGTTGAGTTGATTCCGACTCATAGTGACCCTGTTTAGAGTTTCCAAGGGGTGGCTGGTGAGTTTAAATGACTGACTGTGGTTAGCAGTCCAATACTTATCCTACAATGCCACACCAGGACTCCGTCTTAGATTTTGAATGCCATTTAGTATCAGTACTGGATGGTACTAGTAATCATTGTTTTCTCACTGCCATAAACAAAATTACCAAAAATGCTAGTGCCATTTGACGCAGCAATAAAAATGATTAAATTTATGAAATTCCAACCCCGAGTACACTTAGTTTTGATACTCTGTGTGATGTTTAGGAACTATGCACTTCTACTCTATACCCAGAGTACACTAGCACTTCTGCTACATACCCAGAATACATTAGTTGCCTTGTAGAAAGCTGTCATATGATTGCCTAGGTTGTGAGTTGAACTTACCGCCTTTTCCATGAACATCATGTTTCTTTTTTTTTAAAAAAGAAATGACTATCAGGCAGGTAGTATATGATTATTCAGCCTTACTTATTTTCTTGAATGTGAACAAATTGAGCCTGTCACTTCAAGGAAAACAACTGAAAGTATTTGTTGCTTACAGTGGAATTTGAACTTTCAAGTGAAAATTAAATTTTGGAGAACTTTCATTACCTGTGATGTTCTTGGTCAACTTCCCGCAACTTAAAGATTTTTGTGATGAGATGGGTGGTGATATTAACAAATGTGAGTTTTTGGGTAGTATCAATGCTTAGAATAACTGTCTACTTCAAGCAATATTTTATTTTATTATTTATTTTTTTCTTAAATGTTTTATTGTGAATTATGTGATAGTTTACATGGGAGAACATTAGTTTTACATTCATTCTATCATATATCGTCTCATTGCCATGGTTACAATCCCCTCCATGCAATCCTTCCCCCGACCCCCCCAGGTCTTCAGCACACAGTCGCTCTCCCTCTCTGGATCTAAAGTCTCCAGCTGCTCCGTCGCTCCACTTCATCATCTGTGGCTCCGTTTCAGGCATCACTGCTTCTCTGGGTAGGGTCCCGCTCTCTGCTCTTCTCCTTTGATGGTCCCAGGGACCTCCGCTCCTAGACTGAAAAGTTAATCACTCTCTCCTTGCTATAAAATGTCTACCTTTAAATTTCTGACCCTCACAAACAGTCCTGATAACAATTATTCACTATTGTATCACAAGAGACCTGTCTGCATTTCATTGCATCAGCCCTGCCTAGTCAGATTGAATACTACTCAGTGGAGATTCTACCTTCCTCCAGGCCCTCTGGATCTAGGTTCCCTCTTGAAAGCTTGTAAGCCAGTCACTTCTTGCCTTTGTAGCCCTCCACCCCCCATTTGGGGTAGCCAATGTCCAAGTTGCCCATCCCTGTCTACTCTGTGTGTGGAGGGGGTGGGAATGATTCTTGCTGTAAGGACTTGTTCCCTCTTTTGAGCTACTGCTTCCATAGGTGTAGGTCAAGTTCATCAAATTGTATGAGAATACTTTTTTTTTTTTTTTCCTCTTCTTTTTACTTCTGGTTGAGCTCTGATCATCCAGTCATTGAAGTCAGGACAAGTGAGTATTATCTGCACGTGTGGGTGTTCTTATGCATATGCCCTCTCTTCTTATCAGCTGGATGCTTCACTCTCCACTCTAGTCCTCTGTGGCTATGTCACTGACTCTGGGCCCAAGAGTCCCCAGGTCTTGCCACACTGCTGGCCAACCAGGTCTTCACCCGGGTTCACAGAAGTCTATCGAACGTTGTAGGGCTTAGCTCACCACTTCATTGCTGTTTTTCTCTCTCTTCCCCTTATCTGAGTCGAGCGTGGTCACCAATCACAGCGTGTATTCCCATTGAGTCTTAGTTCAAGCAATATTTTAAAGTGACCAGTGTTACAAAATTGTCATGAAAGATCTTTTCAAAGAGTGAGGAAATGCATGGAACTTTGATATTGTTACAGGTTTTCCATATTACAACTACCTTTAAGAAAATCCTCCTTGTCAAATTTTGGTGTAGTATTGAAGAACAATACCCATACGATGTGAAAAGGCTATTAATATCAATATATTTTTTCCTCACTATACATTTTTGTAAGCTATACTATATATTTTTAAATATTGCTGTTGTTAGGTGCTAATGAGTTGGTACCGACCCATAGCGACCTTATGCACAGCAGAATGAAACACTGTCCGATCCTAGGCCAACCTCACTATTGTTGCCACACTTGAGTCCATCGATGCTGCCACTTGGCCAGTCCATCTCATTGGGGGTCTTCCTCTTTTCCTCTGACCCTCCACCGTACCAAACATGATAACCTTCTCCAGCAACTGCTCCCTCCTGACAATATATATGTCCAAGGTATGAGAGACGAAGTTTGGTCATTTTGGTCTCTAAGGAGCACTCTGGCAGCACTTCTTCCAAAACGGATCTATTGGTTCTTTTGGCAGCCCATGGCACTTTCAATATTTTTAAATATAGTGAAAAATAATTATGACAACATACCATATATAGCAGATTGAATGTAGGAGCATATATGAGAATATATAGTTCTTCTATTGAGCTAGATAAGAAATTAGCAAAAATTATAAAGCAATACCATTTTTTTCTCATGTTCTTTTGCTATATTTAAAAATAAAAATAATGCACTTTTTTATCTTAATATATTAGTTTATATAGTTAAAGAGTTTGAATGAATGAATAGAAATTGAACGTGTTTCTCTTTTAAAAAGCATTTAAAAATGCTTTAAGAGAAAGGGGATAGATTTATCATATGATTAAAGTTTTAAAATCCTAATCGTATCAATATTCCTTTGGAATATACATGGCATGACTCTAGTGTCTTTTCATGGCTATAAGGGTATATCATTGTACTTCCAAGTCATTATCCAAGTGGGTGGAGGACTCTTATATGTGCTTTGTAAGATTTTGGTTTTTCTTTAAGATTGATGCTACCTGTAGGGTTGCTGTCCCAAATTGAGATATAGTTAATAGACACTCCAGTAATTCTGTATATATGCTTGATACTACTCTTGGCTGTCAGGTATGAATGTAGTTTTTGGAGCTGTTAACCATATAAGGCTACCTCTTGGTTGTAGTGATATTCATTTTGCTGAAACTGAACTAGTTTTTTTTTTTTTTTTTTTCCTCTGAAGTCCTTATGCCAGAATAATCTGTCTGTTGTAATGGTTCTCTGACCTTTTGTAGCAATTTTCCAGTATAGTCAGTCCATCCTTTATGAATAGCTTATGTTCTAAACGTGTTCGTGAATTATTCTTTGCAACAATAGAATATGAATTACAGATAGGTTCTGTAGTGCCATTAGTAGTATCGACATTTCAGCCTCATTGTGACTTATTAAAATCTTTCTGTGGGAAGAAATTACTTTCTGGCTTTTAGAAGTAGCAAAGCAAACTTCTCTCTTCTTTGTAGTTCAGCAGTGGCATTGAATTCCCCTTTCCACTTCAGTAGCAGCAAGAGAGACATGATGGGTCTCATATATATTCTGAAGCAGTGCTTAAGAAATAGGTGCTTCAGATAACCTAGGAGTAGGTGGAGGGTAATCTAGATGAAACAGGTGTAGAAACTTTGGGCTAAGTATCAATGGTAAAGGGAGAAATGAGAAGGGATGTTGCTTGGGTTGCAATACTCCTATTGGGGACAATGCTGAAAAATATGAGATGCATTTAGTTGGGTCCTAGGTTGGGAAATCCACCTATATAGGATTGTATTTTGTTGTGCCATAAGTGATTATTGTAGGAACTGAACTCTAATATCAGAATGACAAGACTATTGAGAAGGTTGAACTCACAGAATCATAAACCAGAGGTTTGAATATAAAAGAGAAACTCCAGGGATAATCATGATCAGGAGTAGTGGATACTTTGGAAAGTGTTGGGAGTATGCAAGCTGTTAATAAGGGACTCCAAACATTCATGCCTGCCAGTTAGAGCAGGGGAAGCCAAAGAATGTTATTATTTAGCCCACTAATCTGGAAGGAAATCTATACTATGTTACTGGGAATCAATATAAGAATCCATTATGGAGAATGGCTAATAAGAAGCAGAAATCCAGAACCTGGAGAACTTAGGACTGGTATAAGATAAATAGAATTTGACTTGAAGCTGAATTTTACCCTCCTCCTGCCCAAGAACCTTACAGACCCCTTTGATTGAGTCAAGGATGAAGTGAAGGAGGCAGAAAAGTGACCATCGATGGATTTGAGTGACAGGCCTGGCCCAACAAGTATTTGTTAAATGAATGGATTCATAGACATGATGCAGGGAACAAATGAATCATTACAGTCTGTCTACTTAAATGTTCTTCATCCAGTAGACGACATTAGGTGTCATGTTATCTGTGCACCTCCAAAATCCTCTTGTCCAAGGGATTTTCTGTAAAGAACCAAATAGTAAGTATTCTAGGCTTTATGGGTCAGATGGTCTCTGTTTACCTACTCAAGCCTCCTGTTGTAGTGTTAAACAGCTATTGTTGTTAAGTGCCATCGAGCTGACTCTTGACTCATAAGGACCCAGTATAGGGTTTCCAAGGAGCTATTGATAGGTTTGTACTGTCAACCTTGTGGTTTGCAGTCCATTGCTGATCCTACAGCACCACACCATAACGTAATTGCATGAATGTGCCAGTGTTCCAATAAAACTTTATTTGTGGACACTGAAATTTGAATTTCAAATAATTTTCACTTGTCACAAAATATGTTTAAAAATCTCTGTTTAACAAACATTTAAAAAGTAAAAAATATTTAGATCTTAGATTGTATAAGAACAGGCAGTGGCTCTAGTTTTCTGACCCTTTCTTCAAAGAAATGACTTTAGAATGCAGAAATGACTATAGAATGCAGAAAGCTTAGCAGAACTGAAATAGATGTTCTCTAGGAAATGCTGTTGGTGATACTGTCTTGTTTTATAGGTGACACTGATGATAAAAATCCATTCAAGAATTTAGATGTGACATCTGCAGCAGGTTCAAATCTCTCAGCTATAAGACAGACTGGATACTCCATAAGGATTTTCGTCTGTTATGCACAGAGAGCCAGAATCCATTACTGACATTGTCTGGGTGAGCTGCCTCCTGGGTCCAGTGATGCACTAGTAGACAAAGAAGTTGAAAAAGAAGCCTGGCATATTCTTTGGATGACTGGCAGAGTGTGACACCAATATGACATCAAGCCCTACTATGATTCCAAGGACGTCATGGATAAATAAAAATTTGTGTGTGTGTGTGGTGTTGGTGGTGTTGGTGGTGGTGTGTTGAAATGAATTTGATCTTTACTTGGGAATGTTTAATATATTATTATTCCGTAATGGTATGTGGTAATTGCCTTGCTAATCAAACATGAAAGGTCTCTCTTTATGAAGTTTAGTTAGTTATCACCTTTTATTATTGGTTTCTCTTACTTTAAAGGAAATACAACAAATAGAAACATTTGTTTACTAAGAAGATTAAGGACTATGCTTTTCTTGTGAAAGTTGCTTTTTACTGATTCTTGAAATTGTGCCCCCCTCCAAGTATTTAAAATGTTTCTGTTTGCAAAAAACTCCTCTATCCAGAATTTTTTAGGAAAACATCCATTGGAGTAGGCTTATGAACTTAATAGTAAGCAGAAAATCATATTTATACAGTATTGTACACAGTACAGCTCAATTCATAAGCTAATGTATTCAGATCTGTTAACTAAATTTACTTAAAAATGATTTAGCAAGCAGGTATGAACTGGAAATAAACCTATATGTTTCCTAGAACTATTAGATTATCATAAAACTGGAACATCGAAGTATTCCCTGAAAACAAGTCAGTATTTTTATTTGGTTAGAGACCTTGCTTTTGGTATCCAAGGGGGCTTCAAAAGTTCATTCAAAAATTGCATTTCCTTTTGATTCAAATTTTCCACAAACTTTCTGAAGCCTCCTCATCTGTCTGTATTTATACCAGCAGTTGAGCATTGAAAGCAGGGCTGAGTGCATTTGCTCACAGTTGAAATCCCTATTGCCACACCTTTCTTTTTCTTTCGAGAATCTTCAGCATTTCCCCCCACCTTTCTTTTTCATCTTAGCATGTGACAAAAACTCTAGCAGCCCAGGCTATAAAACATAGATTGCATTTTATATAGCTCATGCAGCTCATCTGCAAACAGAAACAGCCTCATGACTTACCTTGAAATCTTTCTTCAATGTCTACACTATTCAGTTTGTCAGTGTGCCTTTGCTACTACTACATGTTTTTGGTCAGAGTACAGTGCAGCCAGCACAGCCTCCTGCTAGGGAACATGCCTGTGGCTTGCTGGATAGTGACATTACATACGTCTAATTTACAAGTCAGATGAGAGATCAGAATCATACTATAGCTTTATAGGAATTGATTTCATATCATGGGTTTTAAGCTGTTTTTTCATTCACTTAAAGACAGGAAGGTGTCTTGTAGCATTTGAATGCTTTGAACTTTTCTATCTGGAATGAAAGAGTTGTTCTTATAGATGTTTAGATTCCAGAATTCAGAAATTTCAAAATAAAATATCCTGCCATTTGTTGATTGTGCCATAATTCAATTGCCTTGTGAATTGGATTTGGGATAAATGTAATTAATATTTGGAAAACTTTGCTCTTTTAAAATATAAAGTTCTTTGTTGTTAAATGCTTTCCAGTTGGTTCTGATTCGTAGTGACCCTGTATGGGGTTTCTGAGGATGTGAATCTTTACCAGAGCAGAAAGTCTCATTTTATTCCCAGGGAGTGGCTAATGAGCTTGAACTGCCGACCTTGTGTTTTGCAGTCCAGTGCTTATCCTACCAATCCATCACGCTCTAAAAGTACTTTAGGGTGCATCAAGATTATGTGTATGTATAAGTTAAGCAGCAAGTGCCTTTTTACTTGTTATTAGGTGCTGTTGAGTTGGTTCCAAGTCATAGGGACCCTGTATAGGAATTTCGAGGTAGGTTTGAACCGCCATCCCTATGGTTAGCAGTCCAATGCTTATCCTACACAATGCCACACTGACTCATAACCCTAGAGTAAGAGTAAGAACTGCTCCTTAGGGTTTCCAAGACTACATCTTGAGAGCAGACAACCTCATCCTTCAGTTCAGTTTGAACTTTGTCATTAGCAGTCCAGTGCTTAATGTACTACACAATGACTGCTCTGTACGGAAGATATATTTCCTAAATACGTGAACTTCATATTAGTGTTGGTGGTGATTATGTGCTTTGGAGTTGGTTCAGACTCTGGTGACTCTGCATAGGGCTTCTGAGGCTGTAAATCTTTATGGGAGCAAAAAGCCTTCTCTTTCTCACATGGAACCGCTGGTAGTTTTGAACTGCTGACCTTGAAGTTAGCTCCCTACTCGTAACCACTATCCTTCCAGATTAGCCCAGTGAAATCAGGAAATCCATGGTGATCTTCTGGGTATCTTCTATGTGGGGTGGTGGTGGTGGTGGTTGGGTGCCATCGAGTCGGTTTTGAATCATAGGAAACCTGCATAGGGTTTCTGAGGCTATAAATCTTAATGGACACAGAAAGCCTCATTTTTCTCCCACAGAATGTGTGGTAGATTTGAACTGCTGACCTTGCGGTAAACAACCCAGCTCATAATCCACTATGCTACCAGTGTTATTTCTATATGGAGTGGTTGTTAAGTGCTATTGGGTTGGTTACGACTCAGACTGACGCTATATAGGGTTTCCAAGGAGCAGCTGGTTGGTTTGAACCATCAACCGTGGTTAGTAGTCCAGTACTTGTACTTCAGGGCCATTTTTTGTTAAGTGCCGTTGAGTCGATTTAGACCCATAGTGACCCTGTATAGGGTTTCCAAGGAGTGGCTGGTGAGCTTGAACCACCAAATTTGTGGTTCAAACTGACTTTGCAGTCCAGCACATTAACCCACAACACCAGGACTCCTTCAGCACCATACCAGGACTCTATATAAAGTGTGGTGGTTGTTAAGTGCTGTCAAGTTGGCTTTGACTCATAGCAACCCTGTATAGAGTTTTCAAGGAGCTGGCTGGTGAGTTTAAACCGCTGACCTTGAGGTCGAGTGCTTATCGTGTGGTGCCACATCAGGACTCCCTAGCAAGGTGGTGGTGGTGTTGGAGTTGGGTTCTGACTCTCAGTGACCCTGTGTAGGTTTCCGAGGCTGTAAAATCTTTATGGGAGCAGAAAGCCTCATCTTTCTCCCTTGTAAAGGCTGGTACTTTCAAACTGCTGACCTTGAGGTCAGCTCGACCTGTAACCACTACACTACCACAGTTGTTGTGAAGTGCTGTCGTGTTGATTCCGACCCATAGCGACCCTGAATAGGGTTTCTGAGGAGCGGCGGGTGAGCTTGAACTGCCAACCTTGCAGTTCAAATGGCTTTGCAGTCTGGTGCATTAACCCACAGCGCTACACCAGATCTCCTAGGAGACAATAATGGGGGACAATAATAGAACACTGTGTGAATTTCAGTTATTGTTTGTTTCCTTTAAACTTTCAAAATGTGACACATACAGAAGAGTGCTTAAGTACTGTTTGATAGGTTACAGTTATGTTAAATTAACCTGTCCAGATTGAAATTAAGACATCTTATAAAAATGTGTACTAAAAAGTAGTTCACTGAAGAATAGAACCACCCTACACCAAATACACTGGCCTTGAGTTGATTCCAAGTTATTGTGATCCTGAAGGGCAGAGGAGAAGTGTCCCATAATGTTTCCAAAGCTATAAACCTTTACAGAAGCAGACTACAATGTAGTTCTCCCATGGAGTGGCTGATAGATTAAAACCACCAGCCTTTTTGGTTAGCAGCCAAGTAAGGAAGATCGTAGAAGAATTGATGCCTTTGAGTTGTGGTGTTGGAGGAGAATACTGAAAGTGCCATGGACTGCCAAAAGAACCAATAGATCTGTTTGGGAAGAAGTGCAGCCAGAGTGCTCCTTGGAGGCCAAGATGGCTAAGCTTCGTCTCTCTTACTTTGGACATACTGTCTGGAGGAAACAGTCGCTGGAGAAGGATGTCATGTTGGGTAAGGTGGAGGGTCAGAGAAAAAGAGGAAGACCCCTAACGAGATGGATCGGTCAGGTGGCATCATTGATGGACTCAAGTGTGGCAGTCGTAGTGAGGTTGGCCCAAGATAGGACATTGTTTCGTTCTGCTGTGCATGGGGTCGCTATGAGTCGGTTCCGACTCGATGGCACCTGACAACAACAACAACTTTAACCATTAGATTAAGTGCCGTCAAATTGTTACTGACTTACAGCCACCCTATATAGGGATTTTGTGGAACAGCTGGTGGGTTTGAACTACCGATCTTGTGGTTAGCAGCCCATTGCTTATCCTACAGTGCCACACCAGGACTCCTTAACCATTGGATGGTGTTGTCTAATTCAATAGGGGAAGACAATTGCAAAAAAGTATCTGTTAATGTTATTTGAACCATTAATTGATTTGTTCAGTGTAATCAGGAGAGCATCCAGGTGTTTAAAATTAGTTTCGTCCTTTTTTTCCTCTAGGTATTGAAAAATCCAAGAATACAAAAATCTTCATGTATTGGTTTTATGACAGAATAATTGTAATTTGGAGGGTCTTGACAATTATCAATTGCATGTTTTTCTCCACCAGTTATATTGCTTGAAGCTTATTTGTCATAATTTTTGTAGGGCATGAAGAAAACATGAACGATATACCCACTGACTTCTAGTCCATTCTGATTCAGAGACCCTATAAGAAGAGTAGACTTGCTCTGTGGGGTTCTTTACAGGAGCAGACAACCTCATCTTTCTTCTGCAGAGTGCCTGTTGGGTTTGAACCACTACTGACTGTATGGTTAGCAGCCCAATGCTTAGCACATATCACCACAAGGGTGCTTTTGTAAATGGGTTGTTGTTGTGTGTCATCAAGTAGGCAACACATAATGACCCTGTTTAGGTTTTCCGAGGCTGTACATCTTCTCAGGAGCAGACAGCCTCATCGTACTGCCTTGTGAAGATTGAGGTGGTGGTTTAGTGCTGTTGAGTCAGTTCTGACTCATGGCGACCCTTTAGGGTTTCTAAGGAGCGGCTGGTGCTCTTGAAACACCAACCTTATGGTTAGTAGTCCAGTGCTGATCCTTCAGTGCCATACCAGGACTCTGTAGATGGATTGTAGGTATAAATTACTGTGCACATTTTGGTACAGCAGTGACTGATTAGGTGGATACTTCCCCTGCTCTGGGTCCCCCTAACTTCGTATTCCCTAATTAAAGCTGTTTTTGAATTGGGCCTTAAAGAGAGTGGGGAGTAATTTTGTGAATGGAGAAAGTGAGGCTATTTCAGACATTGGGAAATGAGTGGAATATGAAAGTGAGAAAGAGGTTGCAAATGTGATGGTAAGATCTAGATGAGCACTCCATATTTGTTGATTGAAAAGGGTGCTAGAATAAGGGAGTCAGTAGAATAGAGTGGTTTATTTTTATCACGTACTATTTACTGAAAGCCTCTTACGTATCTGGCATTGAAGACACTGCATAAATCATTTCTAATTCTTTCAACAAACGTGGCATGAATATCCCAATTCCTTGATGAGGAAACTAAAAGTTAAATGTTGCACTGAAAGTCTGGGAGTAAGAAGTGAAGATGAAGAATCCTAAAGCTAGTAACTCATTTGGTGTAAAGGCCCTTTCTGTCCAGTGGTTGTCTGATAAATGAAGAAATAAATTAACCAGGAAGGATGAGCATACACGGGGAAGACTTTTGTTTTATATGGTATTGCAGAACGATATTGGACCACCAGGGAAAGCAGAGAAATGATGCATTTGCAAATATTATACCTGAACTATAGAATAATTCCAACTACCTCATGAGTTGCTTTTTTTTTTTTAAGTTTTATTGTGAATTATGTGATAGTTTACATGGGAGAACATTAGTTTTACATTCATCCTATCATATATTATTTCATTGCCATGGTTACAATCCCCTCTACGCATCACCAGTCAATGAAAGGGTACATCCTACAAGCTACCCCCGCCCAACAGGCCCTTTCCTTCCCTGGGTCCAGAGTCCCCAGCTGCTCCAGGTCATCATCTCTGCCTCCATCTCGGGGATCTCTGCTTCTCTGGGTAGGATACTGTTCTCCGTTCTTCTCCCTTCATGGTTCCAGGGACCTCCGTTCCAAGCCTGCAAAGTTAATCACTCCTCTCCTTGTCACAAAATGTCTGCTTTTACATTTCCAACCCTCACAATCAGTCCTGATAACAATTATTCACTGTTGTATCACAAGAGACCTGTCTGCATTTCATTGCATCAGCCCTGCCTAGACAGATTGAATACTACTCACTGGAGGTTCTACCTTCCTCCAGGCCCTCTGGATCTAGGTTCCTTCTTGAAAGCTTGTAAGCCAGTCACTTCTTGGCTTTGTTTGTAGCCTGCTCATTTTGGGTAGCCAATGTCCAAGTTGCTGATCATGTGTACTCTGTATATGGAGGAGGTGGGAATGATCCTCACTCTAAAGATCTTCACTGTAAAGTAGCTGTTTTGAGCTACTGCATCCATAGATGTAGGTGAAGTTCAAATTGTATCAGATTACTCATTTTTTCCTCTTCTTCTAGTTGAGCTCTGATCATCTAGTCATTAAAGCCAGGTCAAGTGGGTAATATGTGCAAGTGTGGGTATTCTTATGTATATGCCCTTTCTTCTTATCCGCTGGGTGCTTCACTCTTCATTGTAGTCCTCTGTGGCTATGTCACTGACTGGGCCCAGGAGTCCCCAGGTCATGCCACACTGCTGGCCAACCAGGTCTCCACCCAGGTTCATAGGAGTCTATTGAATGCTGTAGGGCTTAGCTTGCCGCTTCATTGCTGTTTTTCCCTCACTTCCCCTTATCTGTGATGAACGTGGTCACCAATCAGAGTATGTATTCCCATTGAGTCTTAGTCTTGGAAGGGGGTTTGCCCTGAGGGGACCTGACCACTTGCCTTGATGTCTCCTGGGCTAGCAGCTTACTTGTTCTTGTAGTAATCAGTCAGACTGGAAAACTTTATAGAGTTCTTGTGCAGCAGATCTGCCTAATATAGTATGCCATTTGATTTCTCGACTGCTGCCTCCTGAGTGTTGATTGTGGATCCCAGCAAAATGTTGTAGTTGACAGCTTCAGCCTTTTCTCTGTTTGTCTTGATATTACTTACTGGTCCAGTGGTAAGAATTTTGTCTTACATTGAGGTGCAGACCATACCAATGGCTGCGGTCTTTGATCTTCAGTAAGTATTTTAAGTCCTCTTTGCTTTCAGCAGGCAAAATTGTATCATCTGCACATTGCAGGTTGAGCCTTCCTCCAATCTTGATGCTTTGTTCTTCAAATAATCCAGTTTCTCAGATTATTTGCTTAGCATACAGATTGATTGAATAAGTATGGTGAAAGAATACAACCCTGATGCACACCTTTCTTAATTTTAAATCATTCGGTGTTCCCTTGTTCTGGTCTAACGACTGCCTCTTGGTCTCTATATAGGGTCTTCATGAGCACAGTGAAGTGTTCCAGAATACCCATTCTGCACAATGTATGTCATGATCCACACAGTCTCTGTTTTCAGCCAAGATTCATCTAACATTAGCATGATACCACTCGTTTTACATCCTCATCTGAATCTGGCTTGAATTTTGGCAGTTCCCTGCCAATGTATTGTTGTAGTCATTTTTGAGTTTAGTGAAATGTTACTTGCATATGATATCAGTGATACTGTCTGATGATTTTCACATTCCGTTGGGTCACCTCTCTTTGAAATGGGCACATATAGGGATCTTTTACAATCAGTTGGCCAGATATGTGTCTTCCAAATTTCTTCACAAGATGAGTGAGTGCCCCAGTGCTGCATCAGTTGTTGAAAGAGTACAAGTTGTATTCCCTAGATTCCTGGAGCCTTGCTATTTGCTAATGCCTCCAGGGAACCTTGGATGACTTCTTTCAGTACCTTTGGCCTTGATCATATGCTACGTCTTGAAATGATTGAACATCAACTGTTTCTTTTTGGTACAGTGACGGGATTCATCTTTTGATGCTCTCTGCATCATTCAGTATTTTGCCCATAAAATCCTTCAGTATGGTAAGTCGAGGCTTGAATTTTTTCTTCAGTTCTTTCAGCTTGAGAAATGCTGAATGTGTTCTTCCCTTTTGCTTTTCTAACTTCAGGTCTTACCACATTTCATTACCATACTTGACTGTCTTGTCAAATTGTCCTTTGACGTTTTCTGTTCATCTCATTTGCTTCCTCATTTCTTCCATTTGTTTTAGCGTCTCTGCACTTGAGAGCAAGTTTTAGAGTCTTTTCTGAGATACATTTTGGTCTTTTCCTTCTTGTGTTCTTAATGACCTTTTGCTTATTTCTTGTTTATGATGTTCTTGCTGTCATCCCAGAACTCTTCTGGTCTTTGGTCATTAGCATCTAATGCATCAAATCTGTACTTGAGATGGTCTCTTAATTCAGGTGGGATATATTCAAAGTCAAATTTTGGCTCTTGTGGATTTATTTTAATTTTCTTCAGCCTCAGCCTAAACTTGTATATGAGCAATTGGTGGTCTTTTGCACAGTCTGCCTCTGGCCTTGTTTTGGCTGATGATATGCAGCTTTTTCACTGTCTCTTTCCACATATGTAGTAAATTTTATTTCTCTGTATTCCATTTGGTGAGGTCCATGTGTATATTGGTCTTTTATGTTGTTTAAAAAAGGTATTTGCAGTGAAGTCATTGGTCTATCAAAATTCCGTCATGCAGTCTCCAATTGACAGTATTGTTTCTGTCTCCAAGGTTATATTTTCCAATTACTGATCCTTGGCATTCTGATCACCAGTAATTATCACTTTTAATTGCATGTATGGTCAGTTTCAGACTGAAGATGTTTGTGTGTGTGTTATGTGCCATGGAGTCGTTTCTGACTCATGACGACCCTGTACAGGGTTTCCGAGGTTGTAAATCTTTATGGCAGCAGAAACCCTTTTTCTCTGATGGAACAACTGGTAGTTTCAAACTGCTGACCTTGAGGTTAGCATCCCGATTCATAACCACTAAGCTACTAGAGCTCCTTGAAGAAGTTGGTAAAATTCCTCAATTTCATCATTATTTGCTTTAGTGGCTGGTGTGTAAATTTGAATAATAGTGGTATTAATTGTTCTTCTTTGTCGGTACGTGAGCATTAATCTATCACAAACAGTATTATACTTCTGTATAGATCTTGAAATGTTCTTTTTGATGATGAATGTGACGCAGTTCCTTTTCGATTCATCATTCCTGGAATAGAGTAAACCATATGATTGTCAGATTCAAAATGGCCAATACTAGTCCATTTCTATTATTAATGCCTAGGATATTGATCTTTGTGTTCCATTTCATTTTGACAACTTCCCATTTTCCAAGAATTATAATTTGTACATTCCATGTTTTGATTATGAATGGATGTTTATAGCTGTTTCTCTTTATTTTGAGTTGTGCCCCTCAATAAATGAAAGTCTGAAAACTTTACTCCATTCCTGTCATTATGGTCAACTCTACTTTGAGGAGGCAGCTCTTCCCCATTCATACTTGGAGAGCCTTCCAAACAGAGGGACTCATTTTCTGGCACTATATCTGACAGTATTCTGGTGTTATTCATCATGTTACAATGTTCAGTATATTCTGGTGCTGACAGCATTCCATTTCTATTCATAAGGTTTTTAGAGGGTAAACATTCAGAAGTAGTTTTCCTGTCCTTCTTAGTGTGTGTTTGTCTGGATGCTTAGCTGAAACCTTTTTGCTATGGGTGTACCCTGATGGTATTTAAATATTGGTGGCTTAGCTTCAAGCATCACAACATGTAAGTCAAACTGACAATGAGTGGTGGCAGATAAGTGGCTCTGTAGAAGAATGCACTGAACCACAAGGTGGATTTGAACCACAAGGTCATCAGTTCAAACCCACCACCAACTCCTGAGAAACTGTATATAGGGTTGCTCTGAGTTGGAACTGATTCAACAGCAATTAACTACAACAAATAACAAACATCATCTTGTAAAGGATACAGGATACATTCAGCTGCTTGGTTAGAACCAGTTCCATAGCAGCAGCGTTTATAAATGTGGAAGACCAATTTGCAATAGAACTTTGAAATTATCAAATGGATCTCGTTAGTCTTTTGAGGTATAGATAGAGAAATGATAGGACTTTTTGACTTTATCATTGCGTGGTCCCCAGAGAAAACTGGGAGTAAAGCACAGCCATGTAGCAGTGATGAAAAGAAGCCCAGTCATCAGTACTTTGTGAGGGATGTGGACATGACAAGAAAAAAAATACTGAAATTATTGAACTCAAATTGGTACCTTAGAAAATATTTTGGGATTGCTTAATAAAACAACAACAAAAAAAAACCCAAACAAGTCACAGGCCAACACATGAGGTAGCTGCACAGAGGGAAAAGAGTAAGGAGGATTATTTCAAGTGTGAAGTGGTTATACAGTATTCCTAGATGAGTGTTTTCTCAAAACAGCAAAAGACTTAGGACAGTTCAGGAAACATGATTTCCAAATAGGTGTTACTGAATGTGGGTGGCGAGCTCCTAAAGATTGCTAATACATAGAGAAAATATTTGGCAAGAGGATAACAGTGATCTTTAATGTGAAGTTGTATTCATAGTTTATGGTGGTTTCTATGAGGCATTGTTCTTCACTTTGTTTGAGGTAATGATCCCCCAAGGGAAAAAAAATGCTAATTAATCCCATTCTTTCTGTGAATCCTAATGAAATTGATTATAGAAGAAAACTATTCTTGTATCCATGTGATAGTAAATATATATTTTTACTTCTTGTTGTTAAGTGCTATCAAGTCTGTTCCAACCCACAGCGACCCTGTATAGGGTTTCCGAGGAGCAGCTGGTGAGCTTGAACCACCAACCTTGCAGTTCAAACAGCTTTGTAGTCTGGTGCATTAACCCTCAGAGTCACCATAGGACTCCTTCAATTTCTGTTAAAACCTTTGATTTATGTTCTAATTGTTAATGATTGTCACTGATACTCCATGAATAATTTCATTTTGAAAGACCAGCATGAGGTTGGTCCCTATGGTTTGGAGGTTAAACATCCCAGATGGCTAACTTTTCCAACATGTTATGTTGTTGTTAAGTGCTGTCTAGTCAATTCTGACTCAGCAACACTGCATAGGGTTTCCAAGGAGCAGTTGGTGGGTTTGAACTGCCGACCTTGCTGTTCAAACTGACCTTGTGGTCCAGTGCCTTTTCCTGCAGCATCACACTCCATAATCCTTGATATTAACCACCACTTCTCCCAGGGTTCTACAACATGTTGCAGTGTCTCACAAAATTCACAACTGTCAAAGGAAATGCTCATGCAGTTGTGGAGGCTGACAAGTCCCAGATCTGTAGCTGAGATCAATCTGGAGAAATCATCTCACTTTGGTAGTCTCAGGAGCTGAGGAACCCAAATCAGCAGGTCTGAGGAGAGACTGTTGATGCACAAGGCTACTGGAGCTGGTGAATCAGGTCAGGTGATGGGCTGAAAGCCCCATTTAAGGAGCCAGATGCAAGATCAGGACAAGAGAACTTTTCCAAATCAGTGCTCTGAATTGTAGTCATACATACCATGCCCCCAATCGTGGTGACTTGAGTCACACTCTTTAGTAAAATTGTTAAGTGCCCTTGAGTTGGTTCCAACCCATAGCGACCCTGTATAGGGTTTCCGAGGAGTGGGTGGTGAGCTTGAACCACCGATCTTGCAGTTCAAATGGCTTTGCAATCTGGTGCATTAACCCACAGCGCCACACCAGGACTCCTTTATTGTTACTGTTAAGTGCTGTGGAGTCGATTCCGACCCGTAGCGACCCTGTACAGGGTTTCCGAGGCTGTAAATCTTTAATGGAGCAGAAAGCCTCACCTTTCTCCCGCTGAGCAACTGGAGGTTTGCAGTCCGATTCGTAACCACTATGCTACCTGAGCTCATTCTTTAGTTCCACTGTAGTCTTTACTCCTTAGCACCACCTTAACCCTTAGTCTTTAGTTCCACCTGGTTGTTAAGTGCTGTCGAGTCGGTTCTGACCCATAGTGACCCTGTGTAGGGTTTCCCAGGAGCAGCTGGTGAGCTTGAACCACCAACCTTGCAGTTCAAATGGCTTTGTAGTCTGGCGTATTAACTCGCAGGGCCACACCAGGACTCCACCTTAATTCTGTCGAATTAACAACTCATTTCAAAATGGGTTCATATTCACAGGCATGTTGTTATTACATGCATTCAAGTCAATTCTGACTCAGCAACCCTGTAGAGGAAGCAGACAGTCTCAGATGGTGGCCTTGAGTCACTGTTCTTGAGGTTCACAGTCCAAGGCTTATAGAGACACCACACTGCCCAATCACAGGCATGGAGGGTAGATTTTCAATACATCACAGAAGGTGGAAATTTGACTAGAAGGGCCATAAAAAATAATTAGCTGCCCAGCAAATACATTTTCAACTGTTCTGCAAGAGATTACATTTAATAATAAGTGGTATCATTGACATCACCCAGAAAAGATCAGATGTGACTTTTAAAATCAACTTTATGGATATGATTGATAATACAGTAAAATACATCCATTTTTAAGTATATAGTTCACGAATATTGACTTATGTATAAGGGGCCTTCAGAAAGTTTGTGGGAAATTTCCATATCTTTTAATTCCATTTTCCATGAACTTTTTGAAGCTACTTCGTATGCACCCCTATAACTAACTGCCCATATTCAAGATACAAAACATTTATTTTTTATCATCCCCAAAGTTCCCTTGTGCTCCTTTTCAGTCTTCTCCTTTACTTCCCCATAGGCAACCACTACTAAGATTTTTCTCTTCAGTGATTAGATCTACCTTGCTCTTGAACTTCATATACATGGCATACTGTTGTATCAGACTTTTTTCACAACATGACATCTTGTGTTAGTGGTTCATTCTGTTTTATTGTTGAGTAGTATTCCGTATTACTGCTATTTATGTATCTTTTTTTGCTATTCTGAATAAAATTCCTTTACACAGAATTTTTGTTTAAGTCTTTGTGGACTTAAGCTTTAAGTCTTTGTGGATTCACTGTCTAGGAGTAAAATTGTTTTTGTATAGGATCAGTGTCTGTTAATCTTGATAAGAAACTGCTGAAGATTTCCAAACTGGTTACATTATTCCTACGGTATAATTTTAGTTTAAAACTGTAAGTCTCTGCATAAGAATGCTATGGTAAGTTAAAAAACAAACAAACAAACAAACAAAAAAACTTTTACTAGAGGTCCAGTGTAAACATGCATGGATTTATTTCTTTTAGATGGTTTCTGCCTTTTGCAGTGAACACTGGTATACAAGTCTCTTTTTGAATCTGCCATGCCTGGGTTCTCAGTGACTCACTTACAGTCTATTACTGCTTGCTTTTTAACTAGTGTTTTGAACCAGTCCTGCCATACCTCAGGAAGCAAAACAAAGACACCCCCAAATTTTAGCAATTTGGGAGATTAATGAAGGTAACCAGAACTGGAAAAATTAAGGGTGGAAAGCCTGGAATAAGACACTTGAAACAGACATATTGAACCCTTTCAGGACCCTGATGCTTGAGATATGTTTATTGGCAGACTGTGGTGAGCCACACACGTTTAAAGTGTCATGACTGGTCACCATTTTTGAGTGAGACACCATTGATTTGTGTCTGCTCACAGGTACAAAATGCTGCTTTAATGTTATGTAACTTTGCCCTCACTCTGTAACAGTTGAACCAACCCCTATTTGAAACAAATTCTTCATCACAATCACCTTCACTTGCTACACATAGAGTTTTAAAGCATTTTTTTCCTTGCACTAAAATAAAGGTAAATGAGAACCACATGCACCTGTTCAACTGACCTACAGATTTTTAAAACCACAGTTCAGAATGGCTCTCATTTGTAACGTGGAAACTCCCGGTACACACAGAAATGGAATTCTAGGTCATATGATTGTTCTGTTTGTAATTTTGAGGAATGACCACACTTCGCTACAATAGCTATATATTTGTATCCCCACCAACCATGGTCAAGAGTTCCAGTTTCCCCATATCCTCACCAGTATTATTATTATTTTTTTAATCTTGTTGTTGTCAGGTGCCATCGAGTCGGAACCGACTCATAGCGACCCCATGCACAGGAGAACGAAACAATGTCCGATCCTGGGCCAACCTCACTACCGCTGCCACACTTGAGTTCATCAATGCTGCCACCTGGCCTATCCATCTCTTT